>NW_024543221.1:582500-1290000 GCF_018167655.1 Microtus oregoni
AGAGAGAGAGAGAGGGAGGGAGAGAGAGAGATAGATAGAGAGAGAGAGAGAGCGAGAGAGAGAGAGAGAAGGGCCCCTGTAGGAGGACTCTCTCCAAGGAGAACAGCTTAGTTGCTCATAATAATAATTTAAAAATCAACTTAGGTCACTTTGAGCATGATTTTAAATATATATGTATATATATGTGTGTGTATGTATGTATATATGTGTGTGTGTATATGTATTTTATATATATATATATATATATATATATATATATATATATATATAAATCTTCCATGCATAAGATTTTAACCTGTGACACGGGTAAGTTTGTGCTTTCAGTGTAAAATCAAAGTCCTAATTTTACCCATATTTTGAAGACTATTAAGGATAAAGGAAGTACCTCTCTCAAATTCCTGTTTCACAAAGAGTCATTCAAATGCTGTGGAAACTCCCCAGTGGTCCTTATTCAATGCTATTTTCCCTTTGATCATTAAAGACATCAAAAGGAACAAAAATTGATATTAAGCCACTTGGGACCACTGAGTGTAACCATCACTAGCCTTTGAGATCTTCAAGATCCCTCAATGACACTTTCCCAGACCACATGTCCTAAATTACCACCAGAGTACATGACCTGTAGATGCTTTTGGTTTTGTCTTTGAGTTTTCGTGGAGACCACGAGGATAGGTTTGGAAAGTATCACTTTTAAATCAGGTCACTTGCCCCCTTCATGTGGAGTCAGCAGTTATCAGGTCTGCTTGGTAGCTGCTGAGATTTAGATGTTCAAAGATGCAGCATTTTTATTAAAAAACAAACACACAAAAGCAAAAACAAAAACAAGATGGGGCTATGGTAGCACACACCTTTAAGCCCAGCACTCAAAAGTCAGAGGCAGGAAGATTTCTGTGAGTTCAAGGTCAGCCTGGTCTACAATAGCTAGTTCCAGGACACCCAGAGCTGTGACACAGAAACCCTGTCTCGAAAAACCAACAAAACAAAACAAACAAACAAGCAAATAAATACAAAAATGAAACAAAAAACGATTTAGAGGAAAATTTAGAAAAAACATTTATGTGCATTAAAATGATGGAAAACTACATTTATTAGAATGGAATAATGGATGATAGTATATGCAGAAAATTCAGGGCTAATTAGTATGCATAATATTAAACATTCAGCAGGCTGTGTTCATCAAGATTTTGAGATGGGCCATGGCCCCCACCCATGGAGTCTTATAGTACACTAAGAGCATAAATTAAAAGTGGGTGACATAAGGCAAAATGTAGGATACAGTCTAGTAGAAATGGAAACTTTACTAATGGTCATTACCAAAACTTGCACATGTGTGTGCACTGTATGTGTGTCTTCATAGTGTGTGCTATGTATAAATGTAGAAAGCAGAGAAATAAATGTGCATGGAAATAATTCATACATACATATATGACTATATGATAAACACTCCATTGCCTGTTATCTATGGTCCAACATACAAAATATATGCCATATACAGATATATCTATGGATAATGTAATATAGTATAAGATATATAGAAATATTCTCATATTTTTCTTCCTTTACTTATATCTTCAATTTGTTAATCAATCACACAGAGCACCTCCTGTGTGAAAGATGCTGCGGTTATCTAAATGGTTCTCTTTTCAGCCAGTCATCTTACGCTGGATCCCGATCTGCAGTACGGTCGTAATTTAGGGTGGGCATTTGGGAGGCAATGAGGCCCTATGGGATTTGCCATATGAACAAGATAAGTGCCTTTATAAAGAAGCCCAAAGAACAAGCTAGTCTCTTTCCCCCTGTGAGGACACAGCCAGAATATATTATCTATGAAGCATCACTAGACACTAAAGGTACAGGAGGTGTGACCTTGGGCTTGAGGTTCCTGGAAGGGTAAGAAATGAATTAATATTGTTTGTAAACCCAGTGAAAGGCATTTTGTCGTAACAACCTGAGGAGACCAAAACAGGAACCCTGGCTAGTGACGCATGGGTTACAAGGGGCTCTTCCTTCACGTCCCCTGTGCTAGCTGCTGCACAGGGAGATTTTTGCTTCTTTGTGCGCTCCACGTCTGATCAGTGGCCAGCACGGGCAAAGGTCTTTTTCCCACCACAGCCTGCTTTGGCTTCCTTTTCATGTCTCCCATCCATCATAATTGGATGACAGTTTGGATAGATTGGGTGTAGTTTTCCCCAAAGGCTTTGTGTGTGGATTCTTAGGGTTGCTTGTGAGGAACTGAGAGTAAAGGCTTTAGGTTTCTGAGAGCCTTAAGGGATCAAGGCAGTTCTTGTAGGACCCTTGACTCAGACCTCAATAGAACAATTTACTCTAAAAGCTGAGGCTGCTAATAAGATCTCAACCTTCCTGCCGGTGACATGGCCTCGAACTCTCACAATCCCTGCCGTCAATATGGTTTCGTTCACTGTGAAGTCCACGCCAGACACGAGCTGATGCCAACATTGGGTTGTTGAACCTCCAGATTGGGAGCTAAATAAAAATCCTTTCTTTACAAGGTTAGCTTGTTTTACCTATTTTATTATATGAACCAAACCAGACAAATGCAAGACACAAATGACAGGAAACTCAAGCAGGTGACATTGGGAACAAAGGAGAGATGTCAAAGAGGCTGGACCCAGTTTTGAGGCTGCATCCTAAAAGGTCCAGTAGCCGGGCAGTGGTGGCACATGTCTTTAATCCCAGTACTTGGGAGGCAGAGGCAGGCGGATCTCTGTGAGTTTGAGACCAGCCTGGTCTACAAGAGCTAGTTCCAGGACAGGCTCCAAAACCACAGAGAAACCTGTCTCGAAAAAAACAAAAACAAACAAACAAACAAACAAATAAATAAAAGGTCCAGTAACTTACTGCCAAGGGCTTGTCTAGGCCTGCCTGGCTCTCCTCCTATAGGCTTGCAAGACTGTGTGACGAGGAGGGGTTCAACATGAGGAGGTGGCTCAGGTAATAAAGTGACAACCCGTGCAGGCATGCAGACCCATGTGAATGCCAAGTATGTGCATTTGGAACTCTTAGTGCCGAGGCAGGAGAGACCAAGTGGAGCTCACTGGCCAGCCGGTCTAGCCAATCAGTGAGCTCTGGATTCAGTAAGAGACCCTGTTTCAACAGCAACAAAAAGGTGAAGAGAGATTAATAGGGCCAAATGTTATCAGCCTCTGGTCTCCTCACACATACACACACACGTGAACAAGTCCATATGAACACACATGCAGAATGTAAAATAAAAGAACAGCTAGCCATGTGTCCATAAAAAATGACCTTCACCATGCCTTCCATTGATGAAAGAATAAATAACTCTAAAATAAATACTTAAAAGACGAAGATAAAATTTATTAAGTTCATGTTTGTCAACTACTGTTTGAGAGCACAATTTTCCTTTGCTTTGCAATAATTCTAAATTGTTTGCAACCATGCAGGATGGACTTACTTATCCACATGTCCTTTTACCTTTCTAAATAAAACAAATTTTAAAAAGGAATGAGAGGCCAGAGTCCTGGAAGGACTGGTTTTTGCTATAGCACACAGCAAGCCCGGACAACTTCCCCGTTGTAACGAGGTCAAGGAGAGTATTCCAAACCGTGTCTTCTCTCTGGGAAGTAAGAAACGCGGGCAGGTTTGTGTAATGAGAAGCCTGATTGGTTTCCTTCCCTCGTAAAAAGGACTTCATGATGAACTAATTTTCCCTTCCAATCACAGACTACCTCACCCCCAACTCATAGTTTTCAGCTGAGAACCGGGATTACTGCTTAGGATGTCTTCCCTATAAATAAAAAGCCCCTTTCAACTGGGTATAACTAAGGGATTCTTTCCAAACTTCTCAATAGCAATTAATTGACTTGCCCGGAGGACAGCTAGATGCAATCATCTTGAAGCTAGACTCCATATTACACCTTCCTCCCAACTTCTAAGGTTAAGTCTGGTGTCACTAGGGACTTGCATTCCTTCGTTCAGCAAGTTTACTAACCCAGTTCCTCAGTCTCAGCCCCTGATGACCTCCTCATCTTCCGTCTGAACTGTACAAGACTGACCTTGTGTTTATGTCTGTGTCTATGCCCAGTGTGTTGGCAGAACACTCCCTGCGTTCAGCCTGGCCCTTGGTAATCCCCAAAGGAATGTTCTCAGGGGAAAGAGGACAGGAAAGTCACTCTGCTTCAAAAATTCAAGCAGCACACATCAAAGCACCAGGAGTCCCATTTCATCTTCAGACTGGAATGCTGGTTATGTGTTTTTAGTTTTGTTTTATTTTGCTTTGTTTTCCTACCCTGATGGCTGGGGACAAATGGAAGAGCCGTGTTATTCTCAAGAGGCCAGAGAAAGCTGCTAGAATGTGTTCAAGGGTGAATGGCTGCCGATGTCCACGGAGAGTCCCTTGTTTTTTTTTTTTTTTTGGATCTGTATACTTAGGAGTGACCTAGGGACCGATCCGGGGGACAGCAAGGGAAGTGAGGTATCTCTGGAAGTCTGCTCTTCAGTGTCCTCTTTTCTGAATAGTTGACAAGACAGACGACATGCATCTAAAAGCCACACTCCTCCAGCAGTCCCTTCATTCATCTGGATTATAAACAGTAATTATTTCCCACACATCAGCTGTGCAGTTAGAGAAGTATATTTCAAGCAGCCCTTCTATGCAATTATAGTTTTTGTTTTCTTTTAAATGTTATGTAATCTTGCTATTACCAACATCCTTCACCCCTTAATGCTTTAAAAAAAAAACACTTAAAGGCTTCACTGTCAGTACCAACTCCTCTTCCATGTTGTCTCCACCCCCACCCCGCATGTCAAGGACGACTAAGAAAGCCGTTGGAAGAGCTGCAAAGACAGCAGAGACTATGAAATAGCATCTTGCCACCTCCCCCTGTGAATAATAAGACCCCGTGTTTATGGTAAGGTGCACTTTGCTCTGACAGCGTGTGGAGTGAATTGAACTAACTCCTTCAAAGTTCCACAGAGCTTGCCTTGACCTCGAGGCTCCTGTTGCTGTCACCTGCATACAACAGTTTAACAAAAGCAAAACACTTAGAAGTTTTCTCCAGTTCTGTGGAGTGTCTGCAGGAGAGCGTGAGGCTCACAGAACACTGACAACTCAGGAGGCAGGAAGGAAAGCTGGCTCAGTACAGAGGGTCGGCGACCCCATGAAAGCATTGCGATGACAACCCACTCTCCTTTGAAGAGTCACATGGAAATTAAAGCTACTTCAGAGGGGAAGGTATACTCAGACACAGTATTAGGCAGGGCTGAAATTCCAGGTCACACAGAGGTTTCCCTCCCAGATAGAAGCCAGCAAGTGCTCCGTATTAATTATTATTAATTGCAAGGCACAGCTACCCTTTATCCCTGGCATGAAAGGTGTCATTTAAGAAAAATCAGGCTCTGGTGTGAAAGGTGTCCTTTCCTCCTATGAGACCTGACTATGTCCCAGAGCTCAAGTGACTGTCCCCTATCAGGCTACCAATTAGCCATGGTCACCACCAGCCGCTAATCATCCAACCCCAGCTTTCAAAGGAGGTCTGAAAAACTCCCAAGAGCCTTACCATTGCGATGAGATCCTCCCGCCTTACAGAGTCTAGCTGCCCCAGCTGGTGCTGATCTGCTGCTTCCCACGGCCACTGGAGCCTTCCGAGGCAGGGCAGGTCTCATGTGGTGCAAATGTATCGCCACCGGTTATATTTCAATCCCTCAATTGCTGGCCTGGATGCTCTGGCAATCAGCCAGCCCAAGCACGAAGGGAAAGGGCTGTGGATTGCGCTCTCAGCATTTCCCATGGAATATGGTCTGAGAGCCACTGGCCCCTCATTTAGCATTTTAGCAAACACGGAGGACTGCCACGCTCAATCACATTTCCCTGGCTTTTCCTCTTCAAATGAGAACAGCCGTGCAGCTTCCTGGAGTGGAATTACAGCACCGGTTCACACTGACCGGGGAGATGCAGGCACTCGCTGTGTAGATGGCCACATGCCACCAACCTGAACAAAAACAACTGCTTCCCAATCAGGGAAAAGGGGAATCCTACCTAGACAAGGAACTGGGCTGCTGTGCGCTCTGTAGTTACAGCCGCTGGGATTTATGCAAAAAAAAAAAAAAAAAAAGCCAGACTAATTTATTCCAGGAGGCTGTCATATCTGGACAGGTGGAAAGAAAAGTTCTCCACGGAGACTGCATATCTTCCAGGATAAACTTGAACTTCAAATTCAGGGCTTTCTTTTTGAAAATGCATTTACTTACCCTGTGCTTCGGTATCATGGGGAGCTAACGGGCACTTTTCTTTTCCTATGTTGACTGTTTCATTGCTTGAGCGCATCTTCTCAGAAGGCTTGGATCCCTGCACTAACACTCAACAGTGACAGCATGCCCTCTGAAGTTCGGTTTCTGAGTAGCTCCATGTAAGTCAAAAGCTGTGCTGACAGTCAACCCATCTGCCTGCCTTCCGTTCCCTCTTGTAAGTTCTAACAGGGCGGCTACCCATACTCATCACTCCCAGAACGGAACCCATGTCACTGTGACTGTTTATTAGATGAGACTCTAGGTCCACACTGAATTCCTTTCATGGTTGTTTTTCCTCTCATCAAAGAGTTAATATTTGGTGATGTGGGAGTGTCATATATCAATCTGTTGATTTCATTGGTTAAGCAATAAAGAAACTGCTTGGCCCTGTGGGTGGAGTAAACAGAACAAAATGCTGGGAGGAAGAGGAAGTGAGGTCAGACTCCACAGCTCTCCTCTCGGGAGCAGACGCCTCAGAGAGAGGCCATGCTCCTGGCTCCTGGGCAGACACACGCAATGAAGCTCCGACCCAGGATGGACTAGGCTAGAATCTTCCCGGTAAGACCGGTGCTACAGTTTATTAGAGATGGGTTGATCGGGATATCAGAATTAGCCAGTAAGGGCTAGAGCTAAAGGGCCAAGCAGTGTTTAAAAGAATACAGTGTCTGTGTAATTATTTCGGGGCATAAGCTAGCTGAGCAGGCAGCCGGGGTGCTGGGGACGCAGCCCCCCGCCACTCTTATTACTACAATTTGGGGTCTGGAGAGATTGCTCAGTGGACAAGGTACTTTCTGTGCAAGCCATAAGCTCCTGAGTTCAAATCCAGCACCATCATGAAAAGTTAGGCACAGTACATGCACCTGTAACCCCAGAACTGAGAAACAGAAACAGATGGAGCCACCCTTGAGGCTGACTGTTCAGCCAATCTAGCCAAAAAGGCGAACTCTTAAGTTTAGTGAGAGATTGCGCTGCAAAAAACTCGGGCAGAGAAATGGTTGAGGAAGATATTCCTATGTCAAAGCCAGACTTCCACATGCATGGGTAAGGCTGCCTACACCCACAAAGACACCACACCCTTCCCACACAGATGTACAGAAATAATAGACACACTTCTAGTTAGAGCTAGGAAGACCAGGGATAAGTTCTGGCACAGTTAGGCTATTGTCTTAGAACTGATTAAGCCAAGGACCGAAATGCATGCCAGTGGCTAAAAAACCTGAGCTTGTAGACGAGTTTGTGGCATGTTTCAGCCTGGATGGCATCTAGAAGTAGCTGGCTCAGCACTCTGGAGCAACCATTCATATTCTGCTGCTCATGGGCAGGGTCACTCAGAACAAGAGAAGCAAATATGGTTCCCAGCAAGATGGTATCTGGACAAGACGTAGCTTGCTGCTTCTATTTTAGACACATCCTGGGTACTTACAATACCTGCGAAAAGTCACTCTGAAGTTCTAGAAAGTCAGATGCTTGTTCCCAAGCAGGGGATGATCCACATCACCTACTTTGGGCTGTTACTTAATCTCCTCCTTGAGGACACATGGGTGCATAACCCTAATTCTTCCTTATCTGCCCTTTTCCACCAACTCTTGTTCTTGCAAATAATGGAAGCCCCCAACACACCATTAAGAAAATGCCATCTTTTCTTCTAGGGGTTATTCTGGAGTCAGACGTGCTAGCATTGCGCAATAAGGTCCTTCTAGTGGTAATTCTAAGGGCAGGAACAATTGGAGGAAGCATCTTCTGGAAGATGCCTCTGATGGCTTTGACTAAGACAAACTCTCCTGCCATTATGGACAAGCAATCTACCACCCTGCATTTAATCACATGTTGTTTTTGTTGTGCTGGAGGGGCCTCATTTGCTCAGCAAGCACTCTGTCCTGCACCCCGAATTCTGATTAAAATTCTCAAGTTTAATCCTTCCTGGTAACTAGCACAACACCAAGATTATTCTCCGTGCTGTTTAATATCCCACACATAGGCACTCTGGATGCTTCTTCTCCTACTACAGCCCAACGGGTACATTATATTTAGTTGCAAAGAACTCTTCACACCACTTTTAGAACATTGTGCTCAGCCTTGCTACCTGGCTTTGCATGCCGTGCGCTCTCAGCTGTCCCCATAGACATCCTTGCTCAGTCTCCACTATCTCTGCAATCTTCCCTTCCTCCTCCCCAGGGACCAAATGTCAAACTGAAATATGTGCTGTCCCTATAGCCTTGTCAGAGTCCCACACAAGCCCGAGTAGATTAAGGATCAGTGTTCAATCTGCATGACTATGAAAAGTTCATTCAGTGTATTGATGCTTTTTTTTCCTAAGAAAGAGGCCTTTCTTCCAGTAAGAGATGATGGAAAGAGATTTCCATATAATCATTGCCTTTTGAAGGAAATGGGATTCTACTGATTAAAAAAAAAAAAAGAACACTTGTGTCCTTTGAAATTGTTAGACGTCACTTGATTTGGTTAGACCACTTTGAGTCAGTGAATCACATTGGATTTCTGAGTACCAGACATCAACAGGAAGAAAAACTTAAATTTTTTCAAATAGAAGTTGAAGGAAAATGTGGAATTTTCTATAACACAGAAGTTTGCACATTTTCATTAAAATAAATGTGAATGGCCAATAGGCCACTGTTTTCCTTGCAGGGCCGGAACCACAGCCTTCCACGAATCTTAACAGATGGAAATCCACTTGGAATAATGAATTGCCTCAGATGGGCAGAGTAGGAAACCTAGAGACTGTGGTCTGACTCCTGCCTTTCTCCTCAGCATTCACAGCTGAAACCTGATCCTCCATTTTGATGGTATTTTTTGAGAAGGAGATAGGACATTTGAAAGGTGATGAGGTCATATGATGTGCCCTTATCAAAGAGATAAGGGAATCTGTTTGCCCCTTTTTCCATGAGTACACACAGTTCTTAGGTGGTAAGAAGGTGCTGTCTCAGAAGTAGAGACTGTCTTCCCTCACTAGAAGCCTAAGCAGCCAGCACAGTCCTTCCTCTCAGCTTACAACACTGTGAGCCACAAACTCCCATTGCTGGTAAGTCACCTAATTGATGGCACTTGGCATCTGAACAAAGGCAAAATGTATATTAGTAGTACCTACTTCATTTAGTGTTTTCTTATAGTCAAGTTTTATCTTTTCAATGAAATCTTTATTGCACCTTTAAAAGGTATTTAAGATATATTTGAGAAGTCTAACAAGAAGATTATTACCGCTCTCCATGGAGTAACAGTTTAGAGTGCTGGCTGGTCTTAAACTGATGGAAAAATGTACTGCATATGCTAACAAATATTCGCAATATTGGACCCTTCTACAGTTGTGGTGACACCCACTCAATCCGGGGCTCTCCTGCGAAGACATGAAGATAGGAAGACTTTCAGTGACTCACAAGCAGCATGCTAACATCCATTTGCCCTGCTCCCCAGACAAGTATAGAGAGAACCTGGACTGTTTCTCTTTCCCCGCTCTCTTGTGTCCAGTTTCAATGCCGATCCCATGATCCTGACTTGTCCCTGTGCCATTCTGTGTCATTTTTAAGTTCAGACTCATGCATTTCCTCCCAGCCCCATCAACACAAAACCCCAAGCAACCAGGCTGAAGAGCCTTTGTGGACCAGTGACTACACAGTCTATCACATAGGCAAGGTGGCGCCTTCAAATGGAAAGTCAAGTCACTTGCATCTAAGAATCATGGAGCATGGAGGGGTGCCCTTAAGTTCTTAGTACTGTTTCAAAAGTTTCTCTTTCAATGGACCTAATAGATGTAGGCAGAGGCAAAACAGGGTAGAGATGGGAGAAGAGGGAGGAGAAGGAGGAGAAAAGGATGATGATGATAATAATAATAATAATGAGCAGGAGGAGGAGGAAGAGAAGAAGAAGAAGAAGAAGAAGAAGAAGAAGAAGAAGAAGGAGGAGGAGGAGGAGGAGGAGGAGGAGGAGGAGGAGGAGGAGGAGGAGGAGGAGGAGAAGGAGAAGGAGAAGAGAAAGAAAGATTGATTGATTTGATTTCCTTAAAACATCATAAAGTTACAGAGTTGTCAGGCATCCAACCCATGTATGAAAAGAGTAGAGTAGTTGGGGAAAATTTTTCAACATTTGAGGAAAATATTTACACTGTCATCCACTAATTTATCATTTCTGAGATACAAAAATTAAGCAAGATAATGTGCAACCTAACCAGAATAGCAAAGATGTTAAGGAGGCAATGTAGCTGCTGGGTGACCACAGCAAGGCAGTTGCAGTCATGTATCACAGTGCTTTGGGGGATTCAGGCCTTCAGAAAACAAGGAGTCTATGTTCAGGGGAAAATGTGAATCACACATAGATGGTCTCTGCAGACCATCCCATCCCAGTGGTCTCTGCACCCAGAACTGTCTCCTTCTTGTCAGATATGCTGTGTGCCTGGCCCATTACACCACAAGAGGGCGCTATAATGAGTAAGGGTAGCACATCAGTAACAATGATTTTTACTACTAGTGTGGCAACCCTGGCATGCATGCCTACAGCTAAACAACAAGAAGAAAGATGCACCTGTTGTTCAAAACCCACTTCAGAGCTAGGTGTGATTCCACATGCTTGTAATCCAGCACTTGAGAGGTAAAAAGTTCAAGACCAGCCTTGGCTACACAGTGAGTTCGAAGCTAGCCTGGACTCTGTGAGGCCTTATCTCAGACAAAACAAGACATAAAGCTTCAGCAGCTGTCCTCCAACTGACACATGCATGTGTTCAAATAGTGTAACAACTTTTATCCCATTTCTTTCTACTTTAAAACCAGAATGTAAGGATCATTTGAAAGAAACCAATGGCTGCAATCGGACGGAACTCATTGGACTGATTTCTTTTTTAACATGAATTAAAAGCAGTCTGTAATTTATTTTCCACTCACTAATTCTTTAGGCATAAATGATTAATCTGAGCACGCCAAGTCTCCCAGGACAGCCTTCGAGGACATTTGGTAATGGTGAGTAAGCAGTTTAATGAAGTGAACTCTGCTTATTAACCTTTGGCCAAAGTCACATTGGTACTGTCCCTTGCTCCAGCTCTTCAGCACATTCAGAGCCAGGCTGGCTTCTAATGCCTCTGAAGAATTCAACACAAGTCCATTTAGGGGACAAAAAGATTATCCCTCAATTTGTAGGCAGTGAAGTGGGTGCTTACACAGAACCCCAAAAGGCATCAATCAGACCACAGTGCTTGTCCCCACAGGACAGTCAGACCAATATACGAGTTCCTATCATGTGGCAGTTTGTGTGCACGCATCATATCAAAGCTACAACACCCACGAGGAAGAAGAATCACACAGTGGGAGATGCAGGGGATGCTGAAGATGGCGTCTGTGCTGTCCAGCTTGGTTAAGATCACTCTTTCCAGGCTGCACCCAGGTCCCTGGGTGAGGTCAGAGGCCAAATACCCCCACACCACCATATTTGGAGGAAGAACTCTGGAAGTCTAGGCATTCTAAATTTGCACCTGGCCCACCAGGCTTCTCAGAAGGAATGCTTCATAAGCAAGCGACAGGGCTGGACATGGTTGATTTAAGGCTGGGTTGACTAGATGTACAAATTGCATGTATTTAGACAAGAAATTTTGCCATGGCCTCACCAGTGTCAGGGTGGACTTGCTCTATTTCTCCTTACTGTTTCATCACCTTGGTTTGATTCAACAAGTTGGTAACTCCTGGCTGGGTCTCTGCAGGGGTGAGAGACTCACAGGCAAGGCTTGATTGCTCATGGTTGCATGTGGACATTAAAATTTAAGTTGAACTAATTGTGGTTAATACAGTTTAAAACTTAGTCTTTTCAGTCATGTGGGATGAATCTCGAGAACTCACCCCCCCCCCCCATAGTGGCTGCCCTAGAGAGCACACTTCCAGAGCGCCAACATCTCTTCAGGGTGTTCCCTCAGGCACAAGAATGGGTTCTGGGGCACTTTAAGAAGGGGTAAGGTCTGAGAAGACAGAGCCCTCTCCATAGCATGATAGGGCAGCAGGGAGACCTGCACACCGGGATCACAGTCTAAGGTGTTGTGATGGTTGTGACAGCATTTGCCTAGTGATGGCCGACAAAACTGGCCACCTGCAGGATGCATGCTCTGTTTGGCTTCTGCTCTGCTGCCGACATGGTGGAATTAGTTTCCAACATTTAAAAGTGAGGACCTTAGGGCTGGAGAGGTGGCTCAGTGAATAAAGGCACTTGCCACCAAGCCTTACCTGCATTTCATCCCTGGATCCCACCTACAAGCTGTTCTCTGACCTCCACACAGGTGTCATGGAACACACACACATCATATCTATTCACAACAAATTGTATACATACACACACTCACACATACACTCATCACACACACATAGCAACACAGGCACACATACACACAACACACACACATACACACACACACACACACACAAGTACAAACATATCTCTCAAATGTGATGGGTCCAAAAGGGGGTGTGGTTACTCATAAAGAGCTCACCCCTGAATAAGATTTTCAGCTCTATTTGTGGACATAATTCAAATCGTCCCAATAAGTGTCTTCATCCGAGACCTAGCCTCATTCTCACGAATTGATAACTTTTAAATTTAAGTTCTATAAACAGATCAGGGACTTTGCATGTCCTGTTCAGTGCCAGTATGTGACAGGTACTCGCTTCTCAAAGACAGGAGCCTCACGAGAACAAAGCACACCCTATGAAAGGTAAACTTTCACCACGTCTCCTTGACCGCAATCCGACAGTGAGATCTCCATTCTTTCACCCAACAGGAGAAGAAAGCGCATTGCATGCTGGGACTCTGCAGCCGGGTATGCTGCAGTGGATTCTCTAAGACAGGAAGGGAATTGTGGCATACACATGTGTGTGGATCAGTACACGTGCCCACACACACGCAGAGGCCAGAGGAGGACGTGGTGTCCTGCTCAATCATTTTCCATCGTATTCCTTAGCCTGGACCTAAGCTAGAGGCCAGCAAGGCCTCAGGATTCCCCCATCTCCATCCTCACAGTGCCAGGATTACAGGCAATGCCCTCACCTGGCTTTTTATGGGTGCTGGGGATTCAAACTTAGGTTCTCACGCTTGTGTGGCAAGCCCGCCTACCCACTGAGCCAGCTCCCCAGCCCATCGCGGAAGAACCTGGTTTTAAGTACCGCAGTGTTTCATGCTGTATACACCGGAGGCACTCGTGGATTTGCGCATTAGCATCCTTTCCCCCACTTGTGCTGACTGCTGTCTCTTGGAGGGCTGCTTTCCGCTCTCTTAGGCCTTGAACCAGGCTGGACTTCTGAATCGATGGGCAACGCGAAACTTTCTTTCCCTTAAATTGATTTATCCTAGGTCTGTGACAGCACCACAAATCAAATATCAAGTAAATCAAGGTGAAACTGTGGTTTCTAGTTGAAGTATTGATTCTACTGGGTCATATGCTTTAAAATTATGTAATTTTTAAGTTATGTGAGTTTCACCTCAATAATAATAATTTGGAAAACACTCCTTTACCCGATGTTCTGAATCTACCAGAATGCCAGCTTTACTTTCAGGACACACCTAGAACCTGGGTTGCTTCACCTCTTTGTCCTGTTACACAAGACAAGCCCACTGTGGCCTCTTTTTCAGGTGACTACAATATACTCCTGGTTTCTTTCTTTCATTTCCTTATGATGGGCTCTTAGCACAGCATCCAGTTGGCTCAGGCTTTGGTCAGTTTGATCCTGGGGTGGCTTTCTCGTGGGTAAAAGCTAAAGCTTAAAGGAGCGCCCCAAGTCTCACCACGATGGCATGACCCAGTTTCCAGGGAGCAGCCTGCAGGCTTCCACCCCATCCACTTCTACTCTTTGATTTGTTTTCTCCGAAACAGCCTCCTTCACCTCCATCAGAGCAGAGCAGAGATGCAGAAACGGTCCATCTAGCCTGGACGCCTTTCTTCGTGAAAATCTTTCAGCTAATTCCTGTATCTCTTTCAAGTCTTAGCTCAAATCTCCCCTTGTCAAAGAGGCTTATCGTGACCAATCCGTTTTGTCTTAGAAATTGCCCAAGTGTTACATTATTCTGCTTCTCCTTTACCTACTCCAACCTTTCCTTTTCTCCACTGCATGCTTTTCTTCTAGTGCAATAGATTTCTCAGGTCTACACATTAGGGTAAAATATTGTTTATGTCCCTTGTGAAAGTGAAAGATTTATGAATAGCAATCTCTCCGTCTGTTTTGCTCCCTAACATATCCTAGGTTACCAAAACAATACCTAGTGTATACAAGATTTTTGGTGAAATGCATCAAGTTGAACTTCAAAATATAAAAATGGACTTTGAGGCCATGCAGTGGTGGCACACGTCTTTAATCCCAGCACTTGGGAGGCAGAGGCAGGCAGATCACTGTGAGTTCGAGGCCAGGATGGCCTACAAGAACTAGTTCCAGGACAGGCTTCAAAGCTACAGAGAAACCCTGTCTTAAAAAAAAAAAAAAAAAAAAAAAACCAAACAAAAGAAGAAGAAAAAGAAAAAGAGCACCTGGGCAGTAGCTTAGTAAGTAAATGGGTAGTGCATGCACCTATCATATGTAAGGGTCTGGGTTCTAGCACAACACACACACACACACGCACACACACATACACACACACACCACATGCATGTCCAGAAAACTCTGCCATTGAGGACAGTGTGGATGAACCCTGAGGACAACAGGCTAAATGAAGTAGGCCAGGCACAGAGAGGCAAATGCTGCATGGCCTCACTTATGTGTGGACTCCAAAGAAGTCAAACTCAGAAGTACAGCTCAGCGTCACTTCCGGGAGAGTGGGGGAATGGGAAGGTCGCAGGTAATAGGAAAGTCAAAGGCAAAGGGTATACAGGTGCAGTTAGGAGGAACAAGCCTACGGACGACCTGTTGCACAGTTTGTCCTTGATAGTTAATAATAATACAGATTTCAAACACAGGGAAAGAGTATATTTTATTATTCGATACACATAAAATGAGTATGGGAATGTTACTTAAGTAATTAATTGACTTGTTTTTCTGTTTAGAGGTGAGGAGCTTTCCCATGCTGCCTAGGTTGGTCTTAAACTCCTGGCTTCAAGTCATCCTTTTGTCCCAGCCCTGAAGAAAAGAATAGCTGGGATTCCATGTGTGAACCCCCAGGCCTGACTCTGATAATGGATTTATTCTAGTCCTCCTTTTTATTTCCTCATTTGAAAGTATAAACCGGCCGGGCAGTGGTGGCACACGCCTTTAATCCCAGCACTTGGGAGGCAGAGACAGGCGGATCTCTGTGAGTTCGAGACCAGCCTGGTCTACAAGAGCTAGTTCCAGGACAGGCTCCAAAACCACAGAGAAACCCTGTCTCGAAAATCCAAAAAAAAAAAAAAAAAAAAAAAAAAAAAAAAAAAAAAAAAAAAAAAAGAAAAGAAAAGGAAAGCATAAAAAGAAAGCATAAACCGGTATCAGAGTATCATGAAGTACTCCATAATTATGTGTAATTATCATTTGTTAATTAAAAAGTTAGTTTTTTAAAATAAATATTTTTGAAAGAACATTTTGTTCCTTGTAGTTAAAAGAGAAGTAATAAAAATGCTATCACTTGTCAACTCCGGGTGCATTAAAGGCGTGGTTACAGCATTCCCTGCACTTTTTAATACAGCTTAAGTTCCTTCAAAAAGACAAGAAAAAGACTTTTTAAAAGCTCCTCTTGCAGAAACTTTCTTTGTTCTTCAAGAAAAAAAAGAAAGGAAGAAAGAAAGAAAGAAAGAAAAGAAAAGAAAAGAAATTAAAAAAAGACAAAGTGGCCCTCTTAGACTCCCGATGGCAGTCTCCTTTAGTGACAACATAAAACCGTTTAACAATACCTCACCCATTATGTTAGGAGCCTGCAGATGTGTGGCTACAAATGTAAAGTCTTCCATTAACTCGCCCTCTGAAAACACAAGCTGCAACCAAGTCAGCCCACTCGGAAGTTACCATGAGCGCCCACCAGGTGGCGTGCATGCACGGGCGTTGCTGTCTGTCTTCCACAACATGGGCTCTCAAGGGTCCCAGGAAGCCTGCTGAAGACATCCCCTGTGGCGGAGTTCACAATCTATTTCAGTCTATCTGTGCCTTGGTGCTGAAGTTCACAACTCCAGGGAAGCCCCTTTCCACACTCCCAGAAATCTCTTTCTCAGTGGCACCCCACATTTCAAAGCACCACGATACCTAGACAGCATTAAATGTGAATTTACTTTGAAAATAAAAACAAAAACGAAACCCTCCCTCAGTGTCTGCACTCATTTCCTTTTCTAACATTCCACAGCAAAACACAGGTTGCATTGCCAAGAGTTATAAAATTAGAAAGGAAGTGAAAATCTGTTATTTTCATAACAAGGTCTTTTAACTTAGCCAAAGAATTTTGAGTTTCAAAACAAGTTACGTCCCCAAATGGTAGAGATTTTACTGATTTGCTGCTTTATGCACTAGTAACTCTAACTTAACCGAATTCTGAATACATTCACTTTCAAACTATGCCGGCCAGTGCCAGAACTGTGATTAGATTAACCCATCACGGGTTATGTAACATGCTCATGATGTACTGGCTAGGAAGGTGAATTATAGTGACTTCCTCACGGCAAAAGGGACCCACCCAGCCTTATGGAAAACAAAACCCAAGTAGCCTAGAGATATGAATAATAAGATATAGTCTTTCCTCTTTTCCTTTATTTTCTACCCTGCTTGTCTTTCTAATTATATAAGTAGCTTCCTGCTTTCATTGCTGTGGCTGCTTTTGTGCACACATTTGGGAACTTTTAAATATGATTTTATTTTTATTTTACTAAATGGAATTTCAGCACACACACACTGCTCCAAAACAGCCCTCTATCCCCACAGAATTTTATGGCAGAATCATGTGTGCCTCCCGTAGGTCACTTAGATGCTGTTAACTGTTTAACATTCCTGCCACGCATTGCCCTTGATGGTTTACCCCCCACCCATAGTGATCAATTGGGGTCCTGTGGACCTTTAAGAGGTGGGGTCTTACGGGAGCTATTTGGTTGAGGAGTTGTGCTCTCAGAAGGTCTAGAACCCCTCTTGTCCTCTCTGAGCGTCAGCTGCAGGCACCAACATCCCTCGCATCCTCTGAAGATGCACCTCTGGGGTTGCCTAATCTTGACTCTTCCCAAACTGAAAGTCTAGTTTTCTATGCTTTCAAAGGAGCCTGCATCAGGCTATCACTGTAGTGGCGGAAAACTCGCTGGTGGGGGATTAACGGGGTAAGAAAAAAACAGGAGTTCTTCCTTATTTACAGCTGCGACAATGCTATTCACAAATCAGACACGTAGAAAGACTAACGACAGCTAGCAATATCACAGGAAAATTATAACAACACACTAGAACGAATGTTTTAAACTGATGAGTTGCTTATTTCTGGAATTTTCTACTTAATAGTTTGTTGCTGTAGTTAGCCGCAGTTTACAGAAGCCACTAAGAGTGAAATTCCAGGTAATGGAGCCCAAAGAACTTCTGTTATGCTACCCTGTGTCTGTCCATGTGTGTTGTGCATTAACTAACTCACTTACACCCACAATGGCCCTGCAAGGAAGTGTTGCTTATATGCCTGTACAGATGGGAAAATTGATCCTATCAATAACATCTTCAAAGGGCGCAGAGCTAGTGAGAGTTGATAGGTGATGTGAGTTCAGGCAGCCAGTCCATGGTCTCATGCACCAGGCTAGACTAATTTAGACACATCCAATCTGCGGCTGAGGGCAGCTATGGATGTGGTCCAATATAAACCCATACACTTATTTAAAATATTTTGAGATTCATCATCATCATCATAATCATTATTTTACTATTTCATTTTGGTAGCTTGATTTTTAAGGTTTTTAAGTGTAAATTTTGTAGATGACAATGTCAAAAGTTTGGATATATCTGAATATAAATTGCTTAAGAATCTTAGAAATTGATATTTGAATTTTTTAAAGATGATGATGATGTGTGTGTGTATACACACACAAAAGTGCAGGTACCCACAGAGGCCAGAAGAGGGCTTCAGAGACTCTGGAGCTGGAGTAACAAGCAACTGTGAGCCATCTAACATGAACACTAGGAACTGAATTGGGATCCTCTGTAAAGGTAGCAAAGACTTTTAACTGCTAAGCCATTTTTCCAGCTCTATTTATTATTTTAAACAAAACTACAATAAGATGATTAAAAACTATGTATAGCAGTAGTTCTAGAAAGTATATTTCTAAAAACAGGACTGCTTACACAAGTGTTTAGACCTTTGGTGGGGGAGAGCAAACTGACCTGAAGAACAGCAGAGCCTGCCTATATCCCTTCAAGTAGGGCTGTGCTCTTGCCTTTCATTGACTCTAGCTATTAACAGCAATTTTTCTTTTGATAAACTGACATAAAAGAGCATCACAATACCTGCTTAACTTTAATGACTCTGAGGGTCCCTTCATTGTCACCTTTTCACCTGTGTCTATGACTTTATTGGGTTTGTCTTATATTGGTACACACATACCTGGGCATTCAGGGACCATGTACCAAGCCCTCCTGCAGGGATTCCTAACCAAAACTGAAGCCACAGCTGCATGATCAAAAAGACTCATGTAAGGGTTCCTAGGGAGAGTTGAGACCAGAACTCATGAACTCAGTCACTTTCCCCCAAATATTTCACCCACAGTTAGATGACAAAGCATATTGAAGGTTCATGGGTGGTCTGTGTCAATTCATTTTCATTTGTGGCAGACTATTGATCTAAGATGTGAAAAGCCAGGCAGATAGCCACCACGAGCACCCACAGGGGAACTCGGAGTCATACTGTCCTGAATTTGAATTGAGCGGCTCATTTATTTATCTGGGTGGTTTTGGGTAAATTTGCAGCCCTTGGAAAACTCGTAAACTCTATACTTAATTAGTCTACAATTATTAGCACTACTACTAGGAGGCATTATTGTTAGTATTATTATCAATATGAAGAACTTTGATACTGGCAATGAAGGACACACAAAGGTCCTGACTTGCCAGGTAACTGGTGTGATTGGTTTTAAGTGTGGATAAAAAAGATTAGATAATAACTTTGGTTTTACAAATAAAAATCCATGTGAGACTCTATTTACTCAGTGAGGAAGTGGCCTGTTCTCCATTCCCAGCCTTTACTTCTCTTTCTGCCTCCAGCTATCCCAGCTGTTTTCCAAAACCAGCTTGCTCATATCTCAGAGAGCTGACACTAATTCAACTTCAGGGCATAGTAGAACCCTTTAGTATCTCTTCTCTCAATGACAATATCTCCCAACTCTGGCATCAGGAGAGATGGTTCTTTGTGAGAATGGTCAGCTGAACCACTACCTTAGTCTAATGAAAGAAACACACACACACAACACACACACACACACACACAGAGAGAGAGAGAGAGAGAGAGAGAGAGAGAGAGAGATTCCTATCCCATCCTCCATGGACTTCTCAGTCCTTGTTGTTAACCTACAAATCCCTTTGCCTTTGTTACAGTTCATGACATTTTCTGTAAAGAATACATACAATTATTTCAGGGAAAAAAAGCTCACGACTGAGGGATTCTCTTTCCTCTCTTTATCTACCATGAGATCTTCAGCACATCTAAGTAGCTCCTTAGGACCCCATCTTATCTCAATTTGCCTACAAAAGAGCAGGGGTGAATGACATGAAGACCCACAGTCTATCCCATTAACACGTTCAACTTCTGTGAGTCTATGTTAGGTTAAAAATAAACATAGCCAAATAAATTTTTGAGATAAAAACGAATTAAGAGTGAATTGTTGTGTTTTCCTGGTGAATAGTCCCCATTTTATCCAGTACATGCACCCCAAACATATAATTTGGGGTTACAGGGTCAATGGAATGACCATCTTGATCCATCCTTTAACACACAATGTCTGCCTGCTTCTGAAACACAGCTTTGGGATCATCTAGGACTAGAGGAATGCTTTAAAAGCAAAGCCAAAGAAAAGAGTAAAACCTTCCCTTTTATGTTCTCAATCTCCAAGTCCTTTGAGATTTTTGTGAAGAAGAGAATGGGAAAAGAAAAGAGGCAGAAAAGATTATGAAGAAGGATGCTTGAGTATAAGCTGAGATGTGAGTCTAAAATAGCACGCCAGCATCCAGTAGAGCGAGGATCTTTCACGAGAGCCCCCTGAAGAAGGTTTCAATTAGCAATACATTTCATGCTGTCAGAGTTCCCGAGTTGAGATTTAAAGACTTTTTATCATTCTTCTACGTTAAAAATAACCATAAGGGGGGGGGGGGAGCAGAGAAACTTAAAACAAGTAGATAGAAATAGAGTTGGGAAGACAAAAAAAAAAACTGGAATCTGGGCTCTCTCTGACTCAATGCCAATTTGCAGTAGGTCTCTGAGTCAAGTTTAGTGTCTCAATTTTGATCCATTTCCCTTTTTGCAGGAACAATGTGAGGACAGACGACACAGGACACAGCAAGTGCAGAGACTGTAGAGGTGCACCTACAAGACACAGGTAATTAAACACTAATGATATGAGAAAACTCCATTGGTTTTCCAGCCTTAGTAAACATGAGAGTGTGTGTGTTCTATGATGCATCAAATAAAGGTATCCAGTGACAGTTTTTCCCCATGAAATGAAATGATCATGTGGTAGGTGGACATGGGAACAGATATCAAGTATCACGGGTGATCTGTGGGCACCAGGATACTGGCAAGAGCTTCTGCTCTTCCTGATAATATCAAAAGAAGCAAACATACAGTGGTTTGAGTTTTAAAGGATTTACCAGGCTAAGAGGAGTTAGTATTGGATCAAAGTATTAATAAATATCCCTAAAAATAGCAAGAACTTTGAATAAAGGAATTATAGAAACTAATGAGTGCCTGTTTAGTTGTAGATTTTAGTTTTCAGTTTTCCTTTTAAAATAAGATTCAACTACTGAAGAACATTCTGTTTCCCAAGACAGTAATTCTGTAGAATTACTGTAAATCTGCTGAGTTTCTCATACAAATAAATCTGGCACCAAATGGCCCGTTAAACTGTGCAATACTAGTTTTATCACTTAGGCACGACAGAATGAATTTCAAGGAGACACTTGTCTTGAATGGGGACCTTCAAGGGAAGAAAGCTTGGACTAGGGAACCAGGGAGAGATGCCCACTTCACCTTACCTTTGAGGCCACTAGCCATGTCTAATGGACTCCTATGAATCTTTAAGGTCAGTGTGTAACCAGGTACAGAAGTTACTCCCACACCTAAATTCATGACTCATCTATACTCAATGCTAAGACAATAGCTTCAGGTTCATTCAGGTCCTAGATAAAAGACACTCCCTCCTTTCCACTAACCTGAATTTCATCAGTTTCCAGGTCCCTTCTGTGCTGTTCCTCAGTGAAGTGCCATTCCTCATACAAACAGCCATTGCTTTAACATAGCTCCTAATGCCCCTTATCCAAAATACTGCAACAGAAAGAGCCTCAACTGGTCCCTCTGCCATGTGCTTCTACAGCATCATAAAAACTATTAGCCACATACAGACGTGATAGAATAGTACCTTTCGGGAAATAGCTTAATGAAAGCAGAGTAAGCAGCCTGAATTCGTCCCTTTTAAGCAATCACACCACTCATCCTTACATCTCTGCCTGTGTGTACTGGCCATCTCAAAAGCAGATACAGCTGCCAGAGCTTCCTTCAGACACTGTGCTAAATGAGACCCTTTATGGCCAAGTCTTCCCCACCTTCTCTCTGTGGGCCAGTACTTTCTCTGTGCCTGGTCTGTAGTGTATTCCTAACTTTTGTTGTAGTTGGCAGACCACATTGTGAATATGTGTTCATACGCAAACCGTACATAACTTATAAACTCACAGGACAGGACTATTTCTTATTTATTTCTGTGTCCCTTGGGTCCATGGCGTCTGGATAAACAGAAATCAAGAAATGAATGTTGAGCTGGAAAGTTTGCTGCACTAAGGAGGGACACCAGCTATTTTTCTTTGTCAGCTAAGGGGGAAATAGATCGTGATGGTCAAGCAACAGATACAAAGGCAGATGTGTGCTTCTACATATGAACGCACATGATGTACACACATACTAGCAATACACAGAGACTAATTCTTCTAAAAAAGAAAAAACATAGACTCCTCACTTGGACCTACAGGTTGTAGAACTTTAAGACAATTCTGAGGCCATTTCTGAGCCCTCTCAGCCTTAATGCCTTAGTGCTTCCCCCTCTCCCTGGGAATCTAACAACTATACATGCACAGACTGAAATGTTGGGAACTTTCCATCTCCCTATGTCCTTGTGGATGTTCTCCTAATAGAGCTCCATTCCTGGAATTGGGACAAGATAACCCACAGATGTCCACAGATGTTTTGACTCTGTCCCTGGAAAGGGGTCAGAATGACCCCCATCTGGCAACTTCTCTCCAGCCCTGGCTCAGACCACTTGTTATTAGAAGTCCCCCCGAATAAGCCAATCCTAATAGTTGGAAAACAACCCCCGAATTCCCCCTTTGTTTCTATGGCTTTTTGCTTTAAAAGCAGCTTGTGACAGGTATTCAGAGTCCTTGGCATTGAATGCTGAGTGACCCCGCTGCAACAGAATTAAAATCTTCTTGCTATTACATCAACTGTGGTGTGAGAGTATATTCTTGGGGTGACTCCTCCTCGGTAATTGGACTCTAGGGTCCAACAAAGTTACCTAAAAACAGGTGAAAGCCTGGTGTCTCTGCCTTCATTTCCATCTGTCCTCTCAATGTTGGGTGAAGCGCTGTTGCTGTATGTAGGCATGTTAATCACATAAGAAATACCTACTAGTGACAATGATCCTGTGTCATTCTCCTTTAAAGCTCGAGACACAAAAATTGTGGACATTTTCACAGTGTCTTGTTCCAGATCCCCCCAAAGCACTCAAAATCTCTAGTCATTGTCCTAGCATATGGTCACTTTGGATTTGAGGAGCAGTAGAGCTGGACAAAGGCACTTACCCACTATCTGAGGTTGCACCCTGAAGCATGATGGAACATCTCCTTGTCCCTCAAGCAATAGCTTCTCATGTGTCCACCTTTTAGGACCAGCGATGAGACAATGATCTTCAGGAATGCACTCTGACCAGAACTTTAATTGTCCGTGCCTCTCAACCCTATGCCAGGTCTTCACAGAGCTGTGCTGGAGCTCATATCTATACTGTGAAGATGTACTTAGGTCACTGGATGACTGCAGGGATCCACTCCCCAACAAGCACTGACTAAATCTTCCCCCTCTGCCTCTCACCATTGCTCATCTCTTTAGTTGGTGTACTGGGTGCCAGATCCCAGCCTGTTGGGACTGCCTGAGTCAAGGCTTATATCCTATCATTCTGGTCATGGGGGGGGGGAGAAAGAGAGAGGGAGAGGGACAGAGAAAAAGTGAAGGAGATAAAGAAAAATCACTAAAAGTCAAGCTCTACCTTGAGAGAAAATGAAAGTTTCCTGTAGGCGAATTAGGTCGGTACGATAAATAACCAGACCAGCTCAGAATAACAGTTATAGCTTAATAGTTGAAAAGGGGAAACTCATGCTAGAAGAGTGGGAGGTCCAAAATCCAATCGGTCCAGCAGGTACTGCACAGAGCGTGTGCGCCTGGATCTTCCGGTTTTTCTACCTGGGCTCCAGGTAGCCACACCCTAACTAGATGTGATTGGTTGATAGTTTCCCCATCAGTTTCCAATGATTTTTCAAACAAAATCTGTGTCTGAAATTACCTGTGTCTGCTCCTAAGACAAACTGTTCAGGACAGAGCCCAGGAGCATCACAGTAGACAACAGTTTAGAAAACCTAAGCACCTTGCTCTCCTTCAAAATGCAATGTAGAAACCACTATCCTGGAGTCTCATCCAGGCTAGCTTCGAACTCACTATGTAGTCAAGATAAGGTTTCATAGTTCCCAGGCTACCTCTGATCACCTCTACCTCAGCAGCACTGGGCTTGAAGATGTGTTGCATCAATCTGGATTTTACATCTTGCTGGGGATTGACCCCAGGACCTCATGCATGCTAGGCAAACAGTCTATCAAATAGGCTACTTTAATAGCCCAGAAATTGAAAGAAAAAAGAAAGAAAGAAAGAAAGAAAGGAAAGAAGAATCCCCAGAAACCAAGCAGATAAGATATTCAGCAGCAATCAAGCTAACAGTGATGCTGAGAGTATCTTCAGAAAAGAGATACCACCCTGTCGCTGAAAAGAGGACAATTCTGCAAACACATGTTAGCCTCCATGCTCACAGAAGACATCAGCCCTGCTCACACCTTGGTCTTGGGCTACCTGCCTGCCTGAGGAATGGTGAGAATGACAAACTTCTAATGTTTTAGGTACCCACTCTGTGGAATTGCATTTGTTATACTACAACACATTTGTGTATACTCAATGTGAAGGATTTGCCAAGGAAAAGATGAACCCTACATGAAATGAAGTTTGTCTCCAAGCATCTTAAAGTCTGAAATTATGCAGAGAAATATATTAGAATCCTATTCAATTTGAATTATAGTTTAGTTCAAAATAAAAAAAAAATGTTAAGGATTAGGTAACTGTCAAGATAACATCTATTCCTGATAGTCCATGATCGTTGAAAAAGACATCCTCTTCCATTGTGCACAGGGCCAAGATCAACCCCTTAGAGTTCAAAGCACTTCTGTAAATAGACTGTACTTTAGTACTCAAGTATCACAGGGTGGCAGAGAGCAAGATCAGATCAAACTGTAATTCTGCTTCTTTGTTGTGTTTTCTGACTTTCCCCCGTGGTAGAATTGTTCTCTTCCATTGGTTGGCATGAAAGGTGCAGAACTTCCTGGAACATGAAATGACAGTGTACACTCTACAGAGGAAGGACTGTGGAAGCCTGGTGCAGTGTGTGAGGGAAAACAACCAAAGAAGTAACCAAGGAAAAAGGAAGGAAGCCCTTAGAAAGGCATTCTTCTCGGCACCAAGCAGTGGAAGAAGGTGTCCTGGTTAACTGATTTGTCAACTCAATACAAGCTTGAGTTCTCTGAGAAGAGGGAATCACAGCTGAGAAAATGCCAGCCAAGAGGCAAACCGTTAGGGGCATTTTCTTAATTAATGACCCATGTGGAGGGTCAGTGCACTGTAGGGGGCGCCACCCTTGGGCAGGTGGTCTGAGAATGTCTAAGAAGGTAGGCTCATCAAGCCATAGAGGTACGTCATCAATCAGAACTCATCCACGTTTTCTTTGTCAGCTCATTCCTGCTTTCACTTCCTGCTTTGACATCTCTCAGTGATGGAGTGTAACCTAACAGTTGTAAACTGAAATAAGCCTCCCCCCCACCCCAAGATGCTTTTGGTCATGGTGTTTTATCACAGCAAGAAACCTAACGAGACAGAAGGGAAGCTATTTCATGGTGATTATTCAGAAGTGTTTAGATGGAATGCTGATCACACTCGTGTCACAAAGACAGCAGGGTGTGTATAAGGTGCACGAAACTGCCTTTCCGTATCTTGCTCCATGTCTTGGGACTAGCAACATGGTACTGAATCACTTCAAGGAAGGAAGAGAAGAGGCGCAATTTCATGGTGACTAAGGGAAAGAATCATACTGGCATGGGGGGTAGCAATAGATTAATGGGAAAATATTGAGTTAAGAGACAGATTAATGCAAATATGGACAATTGGTTTAAGTAATGGTGCTAAGGGAAATGAATGGGGTCTGGGTAGTGCTTTCCCAAAAGCATTGCTGGACCCTAGGGCACCAATCCAGATTTTAAAAACCAAACTTGGGTCTCTATCTCACATTATATACAATAATTAATAAAAAGTAGATAGCAGACAAGTCTAAAAGCCCAAATTCTAAAACTCCAAGAGGAAAATACTAATGATAAAATTTGAAAGAGGGGTGAAAAAATGTTACCAAAAAAATTTTTTTTGAGACAAGTTCAGGTTCTTATAATTAGTCAAGGCTGCTCTCCAACTCATGATCTTCCTGCCTCATCCTTCTTCGTGCTGGGGTAGCATGTACACCAAGCTCAGCCTACCAAAACCACCTCAACAAGAGGACAAACCTTGAAGATCATACAAAAAGACACAATAAATTGGATGTCATCAAAGTGGGAAAAAAACCTGCTCTACAAAAGACACCATTATGAAAGCAAATGTGTAAACCAGAGAGCTAGAAAAAACATTGGTACTGCATAGCTGAGAAAAATATTTATATGTAACCCCAGAGAGATCTCCCTAGAATAAGATAACCTATGAAAATACCTGAGTGGATACTTTTTAAAAGTTGCTACATAAAGAAATATTCAACACCATTAGTCACTGGACAAATGAAAATTTAATACAAACGAACTTCAAGGGCACATATTAAAGAAGGAGTAACACAGTAAGTGTTAGCAAGTACGTGGAGAAAATTTAATTTATTTACACTGACAGTGGGTCATTTGAACTGATATAACTATAGTTTGGAGTTTTCTAAAAATGGATTTTAATAAAATAAAGATACACTTAGCACACCACCTACTCATTCCAATCCTAGGTTTTTAATGATAAATAAAAAAACTATGTTCATTGTGCTCAACTATGTTCATAGCAGCATTATTTGTAATAGCCAGAAACTGGAAACAACCTAAATACCCCTCAACTAAAGAATGAATTAAAAAAAAATATGGTACATTTATACAATGGAGTACTACACAACAGTAAAAAATAATGAAATCCTTGAAATTTGCAGACAAATGGATGGATCTAGAAAAACATACTGAGTAAGGTAACCCAGACCCAGAAAGACAAATATAATATGTATTCACTCAAAAGTGGCTTTCAGACAGAAAGCAAAGAAAAACCAACCTATAGGCTACAACCCCAAAGAAAATAGACAGCAAAGAGGACCCTAAAATAGACACACATGGATCTACATAAGGAAGTGAAAAGATGTACAAATGGCAGATCAACATATGGAAGATGGACTAGACTTGTCATGAGGGAACTGCTGATGAGATCAACCACAAGACAGAAAGCATGGGAAGAGGATGAAGATGACATCATGGATGTCTACCACTGAGTAAGACACTAAGATCCAGAACAATGAGCCCCCAAAATTGAGCAGACTCTGAAGTGATAGATGCTCTTTTTCTTTGCTGGTAGAAATGGAGAATACTATGGCCACTCTGGAAAACAGGGCAGCAACTTCTTACAAGGCTAAACATTCTCTCACCATCCAGTCTCTCAACTGTGTCCCTTGTTTCCCACCCACATGAGTTAAAAAAGCAAACCTACAAATAAGCAAAGAAACAAAATTTCTCAACACTATTTTCAGTAATCGCAGATAACTGGTCTAATTAGGGATAAACCTGTGTGTTCTTGGATAGGTGCATGGATATCAAACTAATGTATATACATCATGGAACGTTATTGAGTGTTGAAAAGAAATGGATGATCATGTCACAAAAACACCTAGCAGCGTTTAGGTGAATAAGGATAAGGGAAAGAAGCCACTGAGCAAAAGCTACAGAGTGTAAAAGTGATTGCAGCTACACAGAGCTCTGGAAAATGGGAAGTTAACAGACAGTACAAAGATCAATCAAGAAAGGCCATGGACTCAGAGAATGGAAGGACCAGTCAAAGCATTAAGGATGTTTAAGGCAGTGAAACTATTGTGTATGACACCATAATAATTAAAACACACCATTATATGCTTGTCAAATCCCATAAAAGGTATCATCCAAGGAGTGAACTTTAAACTGTGGACATCAGCTAACGCTGGCTCATCTGTGATAACACAAAATGTTAGATATTACTAAGAAAGGCTGTGTAGGGGAAGGGGGCAGGGCTGTTTGCGACTTTCCTGTAGGTTTTTCTCGCTTAAAAATGATGAATTATTTATTTGCTTACTCATATACATGAGTGGTTGTACATACCTCTGCGTTTGTATGGGACTAGAAGAGATGCCAACTGAACCTCCATCACTCTCAACCCCTGCTGTAAGGTCTCAGCACTGAAACTGGCGCTCACATTTTCTCAGCTATGCTAGAATCCAGCAAGCCCTGGCAATCCCTCCTGACTCCTCCACCCTCAGAACCAGGTGGTAGGTGTCTGTGAGGGATGCTTGGCTTGTTGGATGGGTCCTTGTTTCCAAACCTTGCTCTTCGTGGTGCTCAGTGCCTTTTTGCAGCTTCATTCACATACTCTGTGCACCTTTGTACCAGGTTGGTACATTCTAATGCCTGCCACTAAGGACGGATGGTGCAGTCCTGGTGGGAGGTGTAAGGCTTCAGAAGGGCTCAGTCAGGCCTGCAACTGATGCTCCCCAGGATTTCCTCTTACCTAGAAGTTTTTACATCTTCAGTTGTAATAAGCCAAAATTTCACAATCAGCAGACTACTTCGTAGTTCTTTAAAGACCAGTGGTTTTGTCAAAGCTCTTAAACAAGACAAATACAATTTCATTGTGTTGAACTATGTGCATGTATATAAATTTTCTTTTATTTTGTTTCTTTGTATTTTATTTTGTTTTATTTTATTTTGAGACAGGGTTTCTGTATGTAGCCCTGGCAGGACTCGAATTCAGAGATCCACTAGCCTCTACCTCCCAAGTGCTGGTATTAAAGGCATGGGCCACCACCACCTGCCTTTCTTTTAAACATAAAGTTTTAGTTGTAAATTGGGCATGGGATTGCTAACCTTCAACACACTTCAGTGTTGTTCAAGCACAAGTGTTCTCTGATAGTATAGGTTCCTCTCTTGCTGTACTGACTAGCTCACTGAGTGCAGAGCTTCATTTCTGAAATACTTTCTGAAGAACACAGTGCTGGGTGCATTCTCACCCATCCTGTGTCTTGAGCCTGAATCTGCACCCTAGAATTTTATCATTCTACAACTTCTCTTTAATCTTGAGGATTTCATTGGTGCCAGAAAATTCTACCTAGAAAAACCACTGGAGACCTTAAGAGACCGTAAGAAGAGTTCTGTCCAAGCTCTAACAGCCCTTAAATAGCCCTACAGTCTTGGAAAATGCACCCCCATCCTGTTCTTTTTCTGTCATCTACCAGTCCTGACTGGTATGGGAGGTCCTTCTGTATATGTGTTACTTTCATTGGTTAATGAATAAAGAAACTGCCTCGGCCTGTTGATAAGCAGAGTAGAGCTATGGGGGAAGGGGGGGACTATACTCAATGCTGGGAGAAAGAAGGTAGAGTCAAAAAGACGCAATGTAGCCGCCAGAGGGGAAAGCTGGAAACTTGCCAGTAGGCCACAAGCCTTGTGGTAAAATATAAAATAATAGAAATTAGTTAAATTAAAATAAAAGACCTAGCCAATAAGAAGTTAGAGCTAATAGGCCAAGAAGTGATTTAATTATACAGTTTTGAGTGATTATTTCAGGCCTGAGGAGCCGGAAACAAAGGAGCAGCTCCTACAACACCTGACTCTTACACTTTTTTCTGCTCCCTCTTCAGCAATGATCCCTGAGCCCTGGGAGAAAAGCATGGTGCCCTTTAGAGGCTCCATTGAGGGTGGAGCATTCTCTGGTCTCTTAGTCTCTGCACCTTGGCCAGTCTTGGGTCTCTGTGTTAATCACCACCTACTGCAAATAAACACTTTACAGATGAAGATTGAGTGAGGCCTTGATCTACAGATACATGGCCTATCTAGCTGTAAGTCCCAACTGTGGTGCCAGGTATGGATTTAATCTGGAGGAATAGGACTGAGTTTCAATCCGAATGTGGTTGGCTACTCCCATCCCTGATCTACTTCTGTTGGGGGAGACAGCTGAGACTATGCATTTCCAGCAAGATTCCTGGAGAAGCAGCTGGCCCTCTGCAGCCGTTTACAGCAGCAAGGCTTGCCAAGAGCTTCAGGCTGCCAGGCGCTGCTTTTTTTTTTTTTCCACTACATGGACCCTTTGGGAATGGTAGTCTCTTCCTTTTATTTATGGCTTTGACCTTGACTAAGAGATTTTTCAGGTTCAGCTGGTCTAAATTATACTCCTAACTCCCACTGGTAGTCTTGCATGCTCAGAACTTCTTGGCAGTGCCCCCATCTTTTTCATGATCTCATTTTCATTTCTTACTTATTATATTCATGTACAGCACATTCTTTAGTCTTTTTATTTTTTTATTGAACTCCAAATTTTTTTCTGCTCCCCTCCTTCTGTCTCACCTCCCCTTCAACCCTCTCCCAAGGTCCTCAAGCTCCCAATTTACTTAGATCTTGTATTTTTCTACTTCCCATGTAGATTAGATCAATGTATGTCTCTCTTAGGGTATTCATTGTTGTCTAGGTTCTCTGGGATTGTGATTAGCCGGCTGATTTTCTTTGCTTTATGTTTAAAAACCACTTATCAGTGAGTACATATGATAATTGTCTTTATGGGTCTGGGTTACCTCACTCAATATGATTCATCTATTTGCCTGCAAATTTCAAGATGTCGTTTTTTTTTCTGCTGTGTAGTACTCCATTGTGTAAATATACCACATTTTCCTTATTCATTCTTTGGTGGGGGGGCATTTAAGTTGTTTCCAGGTTCTGGCTATGACAAACAATGATGCTATGAACATAGTTGAGCACATGTTCCTGTTGTATGACTGAGCATCCTTTGAATATGTACCCAAAAGTGCTATTACTGGGTCTTGAGGAAGGTTGTTTCCTAATTTTCTGAGAAATCACCATACTGATATCCAAAGGGGCTGTACCAGCTTGCATTCCCACCAGCAATGCAGAAGTGTTCCCTTTACCCCACAACCTCTCCAGCATAAGTTGTCATCAGTGGTTTTGATCTTGGCCATTCTTACAGGTATAAGATGAAAGAAATCTCAGAGTTGTTTTGATTTGCATTTCTCTGATGACTAAGGATGTTGAACATTTCCTTAAGTGTCTTTCAGCCATTTTAGATTTCTCTGTTGAGGGTTCTCTGTTTAGGTCTGTACTCCATTTTTTTTTCTTCTTTTTCTGTACTCCATTTTTAAAATAAGATTATTTGTTCTTTTGATGACCAATTTCTTGAATTCCTTGTATATTTTGGAGATCAACTCTCTGTCTGATGTGGGGTTAGCGAAGATCTTTGTTCGTTCTGTAGGCTGTCTTTTTGTCTTTTTGACCATGTCCTTTGCTTTACAGAAACTTCTTAGTTTCAGGAGATACCATTTATTCATTGCTTCTCTCATTGTCTGTGCTACTGGAGTTATATTTAGGAAGTGGTCTCCTGAGCCAATGTGTTCAAGCATATTTCCCACTTTCTCTTCTATGAAATTCAGTGTATCAATTTCTTCTATGAAATTCAGTGTATCAATCTTTGATTGATTTGGACTTGAGTTTTGTGCATGGCGATAGATATGGATCTATTTTCATTTTTCTACATGTTGATATCCAGTTATGCCAGCACCATTTGTTAAATATGCTTTCTTTTTTTCCATTTGATATTTTTTGCTTCTTTGTCAAAAATCAGGTGTTCAAAGGTGGTGTGAATTAATATCTGAGTCTTCGATTCTGTTCCATTGGTCCTCCTGTCTGTTTTTATGCCAATATGATGAAACAGATTCTTTATTAACCAATGGTAAAAAAGCACATTCACAGAACACAGAAGGGAACCCCGCATCAGTTTCTGGGATCTGAACTCCAGGACTCATGACATGCAGCCAGTTATCTTAAGCACTCCAGCCCAATAACTGTTTTTCTGACATTGGGTCTCACTGTGAAGAGTTTCAGTTGGTCTTTTTTTTTTTTAATTTTTTTTTTTATTGCGAAAAGAAGAAAAAAAAACATAAACAAAAAACAAGTTTCCACCTCCTCCCAGCCTCCCATTTCCCTTCCCCTCCTCCCACCCTTCTCCCCCTCCTCCCACCCTTCTCCCCCTCCCCCCACTCCTCTCCCCCCCCCCTCCAGTCCACAGAGCAGTCCGGGTTCCCTGCCCTGTGGTAAGTCCTAGGTCCTCCCCCCTCCGTCCATCTCTAGGAAGGTGAACATCCAAACTGGCTAGGCTCCCACAAAGCCAGCACATTAAGTAGGATCAAAACCCCCTGCCATTGTCCTTGGTGTCTCATCAGCCCTCATTGTTCGCCATGTTCAGAGAGTCCGGTTTTATCCCATGCTTTTTCGGTCACAGTCCAGCTGGCCTTGGTGAGCTCCCCGTAGATCAGCTCCACTGTCTCAGTGGGTGGATGCATGCCTCGTGGTCCCGAATTCTTTGCTCATGTTCTCCCTCCTTCTGCTCCTCCTTGGGACCTTGGGAGCTCAGTCCAGTGCTCCTGTGTGGGTCTCGAATCCAGAATTCCTTCTGTCTTGGCTTCCAAAGGGCTAGGATTTCAGCTGCGCGCCACCACATGCAATCATCATCTGTAATTTAAATCACTCCTGCCCTGGGCTTTCAATTACAATTCTCAAAGAGAAGATAAAAGTGAGCCTCCCCTCCCATCTTCCACTCATAGAAGGGTAAGAAGATAGGCAGATGGGTAGACTGATTGATTGATTGACAGATGATCCACAGAAATTCATAGAACACCCAGAATCATTAACAAGCACTCACACTGCTAATTAAGAAAACTCCATGGGAGTTTGTTTCAGTGCATGTTCTTAAAACTCTGATCATAGCCGGGCGGTGGTGGTGCACGCCTTTAATCCCAGCACTTGAGAGACAGAGGCAGGAGGATCTCTGTAAGTTTGAGGCCAGTTTGGTCTACAAGAGCTAGTTTCAGGACAGGCCCCAAGGCTACAGAGATACTCTGTCTTGAAATACCAAAACAAAACAAAACAAAAACCTCTGCTCATTTATACCTCTTCCCACTCTTCTAACAGCTTTGTAATTGACAGAATGTTATGGATCTTGAACTGGAGCTCCAGATATTTATCATAGGTCTCAAATTCACAATTCATCTCTTTGCTAGTCAGCATCACTTTTATCTGTGTAAGCAACATATCAGGTTTAGTATGTCTCTTTCTTATTAACTTTTTCAGTTTACTTATTTTCAATATATCAAATAATTCTTCCTAAGAGCATCCACTGTCCATTTGCACAGCTCAGACTTATGGACGCACCCAGCTCTCTAATACTTTGTCTCTTCTTCCTGTCACGAGTGCCAATGCATGTGTGCCATTGTGTCATAAGAGTGAGCACAACATTTTATTACTGTAGTGTATGTGTATGTTGTAAGGAGGCCGCTTGTTCATTTCCCAGCTGCCCAGACTCCCAAAATAACCACACAGAAAGAGTATTAATTAAATCACTGCTTGGCCTATTAGCTCTAACTTCTTATTAGCTAGCTTTTACAACCTAATTTAACCCATTTCCATTATTTTATGTTTTACCACGAGGCTCGTGGCCTACCAGGAAAGTTTCAGAAAGTCTGTTTCTAGCAGCAGCTCCAAGCCTTCTCCCTGACTCCACCTCCTTTTCCCCAACATTCAGTGTTTTCCCCACCTATCTCTATTCTGCTTTGCACAGGCTCAAGACAATTTCTTTATTAACCAATGGTATTCATGGCATATAGAGGGAAATCCCTTATCAGGTGTATGATTACAGAGTATTGCAATTCCACACATCCCATGAGTTTGCAAAGTAACCTGCATGTCTTAGGTCAAGCTTCTACAACTGCCACAGACTTGGTGATTTAATGATGAACATTAATTTCTTCCAGTTCTGGATATTTGGAAGTCCAAGAGCAGGGCAATGGTAGACTAGTTGTCTGTACCTGTCACATGTAAACTTTTCTTGCTAAGGTTCATTAGGAAAAGAAGTCAAAAATAATCCAGCATTTACTATCTGCTAATTGTGTATTTTGAATGTTCTCTAAAGGACTGTATGTCAAAGACAGCCCCTGGATACGTGGGTGTGGTAGAACCTTTAGGTGGTAGGGATGGTAGGAAGAGCTCAAGTCACCAAAGGTGTGGCCTTGATGGTGATACTGGAACTATGACCATTGCCTATTAATTTCCTTTTTTGATTCAGCTACCATGTGGCAAGCATCTTCTTTGACCACATGCTGACTGTGATGCCTTATGCTACCAAAACCAACAGCAAAGAGAACACAAACTGAAACCTCTGAAACTGTGAGCCAATAGAGACCTTTCTTCTTTTTAAGTTGGTTGTCTCAGATACTTGTTATAGCAACAGAAAAATGACTATTACACTCTCTTAGGATCCTTTAGTTTTCCAAATTGTATTCAGAATGTCTTACTTGGCCATTTCCTATTATTGCTGTAATGTACCAGCCCCTGCCTGTGCACATCACTCTGTTCTTAGAATGAAAGAAAAGGGTAAGCTGTAGACTTAAAGGGAAGACAAATTAAACTTAGAAAACTCCACCAGGGCGACAGGGATTAGCTTACTCTTTCCTGAATTCCTGTCTGATGTCACAGCAAACCTTAGTTCAGCTAACCATCAGTAACAAAGGGTAAGGCACTGTCAATCTAAGGGAGAGAGGGCATTTTCTAATCCTGGAATGAGCAGGTCCAGAACAAATGGGAAATACTGGCATGGAGGGCGGACTGGCTGAAGACAAGTGACTGCTCTTAGGGTCCCCCTTTTACCTAAAAAGCCAGAGGCTAGCCCAGGGTTCCCCAGAATAATCAATGAGAGAAGCTTCTTGAGAAATATGGCCCATTGGTGACCAGGATGGGCCTCATGGGAATCAGAACACTCCATTTTCCCCAACAGCACTCCTCTGGTCAGGGCAGGGTGGGGGTGCAGCTTCTAGAATAGGTCAGTTACAGATTATGCATGTCCAGGCTTCCTGGGTGGCATAGGTTGCTCCTGGCATAGTGACAAGAGGTTGCGCCTGCCTATAGTGCTAGGTCAGACATGTTCTCATGGAGCCAGCTCCCCAAGTGCAGAGCCCCAGTGGAGAGGAACTCACAATTCAATGTATTCTAATCCATGCCCACTCCAGCTCCCTTCTTAGCATTCCAGACTGCAGTCTCTTGTCACAGCTGAGCTGTGCCAGGATGTAAAAAAGAAATGAGCTTTTTCATTTAAATGTGGCCCTTAGGAGAGAACCCAGGCATCTAAACAAAAAAAAAATCCTTTTCTCTTTCATCACCTCTAATAATCCTATTTGTCTTTGCCTTGATACACTCATGTTTTTCTCTCTGGGTTCTAAGCATCCTCCCTGACTTCTCTTGTTTCTAACCTGAAGCCAGGTGACATTCACCCTTCTGACAGGTGACACAAGATTACCATTTCTACCCCTCTACCCACAGAAGCCCTCTCTGTATACTCAGCACACATTGGTGTGCAACAGCCCCAATAGAGTGTCCCACAGGTGCAACAGAAATTGCTGGCCACAAGCAGGCAATGTCTGCAGTGGAGAGTCCATCCTTGCAGCTAACCACCTAGGCAGACAGCTTCATCCCAGACTCTAAGGACACAAGTTTCCCATCACCTCTGCTGTCCCCATCCCAGGGATCATTTGCTGCACACCCCATGGGTCCTGGAGCCAGCCAAGCTGCTCCTGCACCAGGGTTTACACAAGAGACCAACCTGGCAGGTGGAGCTCTTTGTTGTATACTGCCTTAAGCCTGCAAGATTTATGTCATGTTCTAAAATGACATAAACAGCCCCAAACTCAGCTCCAACTCTGTCACCCACAGAGCTGCAACAACAGAAAAAGAACATCACCTCTTCACTGATTGTTTCAAAGAAGGTTCTAGGGTAAAGTCCTTACCTCAGTCTCCATTTTTCTTTATTAGAATATGGATGGTCCCCAACCTATGATGGCTCTACTGGCAACTTTGCAATGGTACATTAACCATGTACACTCAGTAGAAGCCACACTTCAAATTCCAAATTTTGATCTTTTCCCAGGCTAGCGATAAGTGGTATGATACTCTATTGCAAAAGTTGGCAGGGCCAGCAAGACAGAGCCCCCAAGTCACTGGGCCCACCACAGAAGAAATACTCTCTCTGTCTACACGTGCCACCTCAAAGCTGTAAAGATTGGAAGGTTGGATGCACCAACACACGTTCTCACTTGTGTTGGCAGAGATTGCTTGTTCGTTTTCCTTGCTGTCCAGATCCAAAATAATCACACAGAAACTATACTATTTGCAATACTGTTTAGCCAAAAGCTTGCGCTTATTTCTAGCTCTTATATCCTAAACTAACCCATCTCCATTATTCTGTGTATCACCACAATGTCGTGGCCTACAGGCAAAATTCCAGCAAGCTCCAGTACTTGGGGGGGGGGGGTGTCTGTCTCCTACAGCAGCTACATAGCTTCTCTCTGACTCTGCCCATCTTTCTCCCAGCCTTCAGTTTAGTTTTCCCACCTAGCTCTCTTCTGCCCTATCGCAGGCCAAAGCAGCTTCTTTATTAACCAATAAAAGCAACTCATATACAGAAGGACTTCCCATACCACACTTGTGCAATTTTCAGCTTACTGTGAAGATATTGTGCTATTATCTCACCATGAGTCAAGGGGCATCCGCTAATATGATGATGAATTTCTCTTTTTAGCTCTTATGGATAATAAATCCAAATTTCCCTTACTTGCCTTGGTTTATTCTTTCAGTCTTTTATTTTTGCTCTTGTGGAATCCTTTCATGCTGCAATTTATTTAGCAGTTCTACCAAGTCTAGAGAGAGGACTCAGTCTGAAGACGAAGCAGGCCCTGAAGCTGCCCCCCAGTGGCCAGTCCCTGTCATGCTGCCATATGCGTATATATTAACCAACACTCTCATTTGGTTCTGTGTCAGTTTTCTCTCTCTAATCATGCCAGAGTTAGTTCCCAAGACTCCCAGACAAAGCAAGAGCTTATACTGTTATTGTAACAACTAGATTCCCAAAGTGGTGTAAAAGTTGTTACTACCCTGTCTACTTCAAGAAATGCTTACACACATGGACACAACATTTAGCCAAGTCAGACACATCTGTGCAAACTGAAAATCAGATTTAACAGATTATCCAGACCTTTCCCTCCAAGAGATCAGCTTCTCTACTACTGAATTTCCAAGCCTCTCCCCTTCCCCCAGCATTTAACTCCCAACTGTCCACCAGTGCCTGGCATTCCAAGCTGGTGAGGGTCCTGAGCTGTACTAACTCTTGTTCCTCCAGCACGGCATCCACTGATTTTCAAGAAGGAAAAATAGAGAAAGCCCTAGAAGAATTGGCTTTCAAATAAGAACCAAAGTGAAAACAACTAAGCAGATACAAGACACTTGCAGAATCCCAGGGAGAAACATAGGCAAAGACGTAGCAATCTTTCTAAAATTAGAAGTGGAATAATCCATTTACTGTTGCTCAGCTGTTATTTCTATTTTGGAATGCCTTTAAGATAATCTTGTTGCAGACATGTGCATGTTCGAGGAAAATCTCTGAATGAGAAAGTGGGTGGAGGAGATGTGGGGAAAAAATGGCACCGCAAATGAGAAAAGAAAAGGTTCAGAGGGTCAATTTGATTAGCGTGATTTGCATTTCTAATAACTGTGGCCTAGCAGGACCAGGGCAGCCTCATTTGGAGTCAGACTCCCAGTGCCTCAAAGAAGCCACGTTCCTATGGTTCATTTATGTGTTAGAAGTACTAAAGTCCTGAATATGCTTTTTATAAGCAGAACTCACCACGTTATACAAGAAAGGAAGGAAGAACGGAAGGAAGGAAGGAAGGAAGGAAGGAAGGAAGGAAGGAAGGAAAAGTATTAGCATAAGGTCCTAACGTACTCTATTCTATGTTAAGTTATGGAACCATAACACCCCCCACTAACTCTGAGTATCAAACTGGTAAAAGGTAAGTAAAGAAATTACTGTGAGTATTTACATTGAAATGTTACCTTTTGTTTTTGCAACCATCGTTGGCAGAAAAAGCGTTCCTTTCTTTAGTGTTTCTGCTATACAATTGGGGACACTTCTTAGACCCCAACAGTATCTCAGAACACTGAATTACTTGCTTTCTAAAAAATGTTCGCAATGGGGGAAAAAGTCAGTCAACTAAAATAAGCTTAATTGTCTTTTTACCTGTGGAAGGCAGATAAAGCCAGGAGGAGGAGGAGGGGGAGACCTGTCTTGCTTGAATTTCCTGCTCTCCCACGGCAGAAGGCAGCTGAGAGGGAAATATTATTCCATATAATTATTCTTGAAAATGTCAGTTTTGACTTCGGTGGGCACAGGCTGACACCCCTTTCAATAATGCTTTCAAAATGAAGGTTTCTGTTCATTAATATCATATAAGCAAGGACTTAACGGCTTCCACTGCAGGCTTATCAAACATGACTTGATTTTGTGCCTGCCGGCAGTTTTTACAAAAGCGTTTCCGGGTGGATTTGGGTTCCTGCACTTTGTCCGCCTTTTAAAGGATTGTTTCCCCAGGATGACAAAGTAGAATGGCAACTTTAAAATGACTGATACTGTCATTTTTAATTCTCTTCATTTGTCTTCATATACACAATATACACAAATACACAAACACTCACACATGCGTGCATGCACACACACACATGCACACATGCATACACACAAAAATCAGCGGTTTTACACAAAAACCCTGAAAAATCACAGTGTGCTAGTGATTCTTAGGAGATTGTAGCATGGATTTCCAAGTGTGCTTAGGACTCTGCACTCTCGAAGAACTGTGTGCGTGCGCGCGCACACACACACAGAGATCTCTCTGTCTCTCTCTCTCTCTATTTCTCTCTCTCTCTCTCTCTCCCTCCCAGCCTCCCATATTGTGAGGTGTGCATGTATCTGAGCTCTAGACAATGAGCTGAGTGGGATTTGCAGGGATACAATCTCTAACAGGGAGGAGGCTTTCTGCTTGCCTTTCTTGCATCCTGCAGCTGAAGAACTGGACTTATCTTGGAGAAAGGAACCCATATCTTACAGAAGCTGGGTAACAGCTGAAGGAGTTTGGAGAAACAGTGGAGACCCCACACTGCTGTGGGAGCTCCTTCTGCTCCTTCAGCCAATAGCCTTTAAGATACCAGCCCACTTGTGCGTGGTCTCTTATACTATAAATGCAGCTGTAAAGCCTGTGCTCGCTCTCTTGCTTTGGGCTCTCACTTCCAGCTGCTAGACTCTGTTCCTATTCCCCGTTTGTGCATCTAGGACAGTGATCTGAAAGTCTCCCCTAAATAAATAACCTTTATTATTATGTGTAATTCTGAGCTAGTGTGGGATTATTTCGTATCTTCTGCCATCAACCATGTGAGCTATTGAGCAGCTTGTATGTGAACTCTCACATAAGAAAAGAAGGTTTGAGCTTCACAGGTCACTGTCCCCAGACTTCTGAGACACGCAGCCCAAGATGTAACAGTAGAGATACCACCCTACTTAGCTGAGACGGATGCTAGGTGCCAGTGTTCTTCTTTTCTCCTGCTTTTCCAGAATTTTTTTTTTTAACAGTTCTGTGCTGTACTGGTTGGTTACCTGTCAACTTGACCCTAGCTAGAGTCACCTGGGAAGGGCACCCTCAAGTAGAAAATGCCTCCATCAGATTTGTCTATAGGCAACTTTGTGGGGCATTTTCTTGAATGATGATTGATGTGAGAGGGTCCAGACCACTTTGAGAGGTACCATTCCCTGCACAGGTGGCCCTGCATGGTATAGAAGAGCAGACAGACTGATTTATAGTGAGCAAAATCAATAAGCAGCATTTTTCTCTGGCCTCTGCTTCAGGTCTTGACTCCAGGTCCCTCCCCTGACTTCCTGTTCTGAGTTTCCTCACTAATAGTTTATGACTTAGGACATGTAAGCCAAACAAACGCCTTCCTCCAAAAGTTGGTTTTGATCGATGTTTTATCACTGCAATAGAAAACAAACTAAGGCATGGGTGTTGGACTCTGGGCCTTCTGAGTGTCAAGCATATGTTTTACCATTAAGCTACATGCTCTCTTTCTACCCCACCCCAAACAAGTTCAACTTCCAGCAAATAACCTTAGCAAATAGTTGGTAATTTTACAACTATATCCTGCTGTCATATTTTGAAGCTACTGATAACTTATTATATTCACCTACATCAAATTAGGCCTCATTCATACTATAATATTATATAGTTTGGATCTGAAATGCCTTACCCATCCTCATAGCCCATGTCTCATGGGTTTAGTTCCCAGTTTGGTGCTCCTGAGAGGCAATGGATGCCTTAGAAGTCACGGCTTTGTAGGAGAAAGTAAGCATGCAGAGAGTGCCATTGCAACGGACACTTGGAATGCTTCCCCCTCCAATCTATCTCCTTGCTTCTGTGGCCACAGTCACGTGTTCCTGCCATAAAGGGCACCACCACCACGGCTTCAGAGCAACAGGGCTGAGCCACACACTGAAGCCCTGAGCTTCCCGTGAAACCATGAAACCACACATCTTCCCTTCCAACTCCAAGCAGGGCTGAGGATTGAACCCAAGGCCTCAGGCACGTTACGGAAGTGTTCTCTCTGACCAATAGCCCCAGCTCCAAACCTGTTTCTTGTTATGAAGTTGATTGTATCCAGTATGTTGTCACAAAACAGGAAACTGAGTAACATATTATATTCTTGCTAATAAAAGAGAAAATGACCTTTCAGATGCAAAGTACCTAAAATCACTCCCCAAATACATTTCTTTCTAAAAAATTTCTTTATTATTGGGCACACCGTGCGTGTGTGCGTGCGTGCGTGCGTGTGTGTGTGTGTGTGTGTGTGTGTGTGTAAATGGCCCACAGACTTGCAGGGGCTGGGACTAAGTAGGGATGATGTCGGAGGTGATAGAACAACACAAACAGGCCTAGGTTTACATCCTGGTTCCCCTCCTTATCTATTTACATACATTATCTAATTTCTATAAGCCTGTTTTCTGGTCATAAAAAGAACTTTATCCTGTCAAACTGTTGTTGTAGAAATTAGTTGGGATAACATACATTTTAAGTACCTGAGACTTGGCGTATGAGATGTATTTAATAAAAAGGTTTTTTTTTTTGCATCTGTATATACTTAGACACCAATAATTATTTATAAAGTACCACATATCATAGTCTTGGAAAGGATTTGGGTAGTTCAGGGGAAGGGGGCTGCCCTTGTGTGGCTCTTCTGTGGGTGCTAAAGAATGAGTATAGTTTAAAAGAATAGTTTGATTACAGGTGCTTTTAGAATACACACACACACCCCAACACACCCCATATATATATATATATATATATATATATATATATATATATATATAACCTTTCCTTTAAAGAAAGAAACTATTGAAATTCACTTACAAAATTGGAAGTTATAGCCACTTCAGTTGTTCAGCTGTATTCCTGGCCTAGCTGTACTAGCTTTCACTCTGAAGTCCCTGTTTGAGGACACTGAATTCTTTTTTTTTTCCATTCAGAGACCACAGCTATTCAAATAATACATTCTTGAGGGGATTTCCCTGATGGCTCTCAAGTAGTTTCCCCTCTCCACAGCTGTTTTTGCTTCTTTCCTTCATCACAATTATCATTTTTAAAATTAGATCACATGTGGATGGCTTATTGCCTGGTCCCTTACCAGAACTGAAGCCCAACACAGCCACTGGCTTGGTCATCATCAATGTAACACCTCTGAGATCAAGATCTTCGTCCTGCACAGATCAGCACTGATGTGTGATTACTATGTAGATAAGTGCAAAAGGGGCATTTGTGATGAACAGTCTCCAAGTGAAAGCTTTGTGTAATAGCAATCTCCTTAAAAGGAATCCATCAAAGGAAGAAAACTTCAGAGTCGAAGAATGTTAGCAGTGTTAACTCTTGATGTACGGTGTCAAATAATTAGACAATGATTTTAAATCATCACTCCCAAAGAAAAGGTTCATTTCTCTGTATTGTTACCAGTATCTAATATTTTGGGGCCTATTTTTTGCTTGTTTTGTTGTGTTTTGAGACACAGTTTCATGTTACAGTCCAGAAAGACCTCTAACTCATGATAATTCTCCTGCCTCAGCTTCTCAAGTACTAAGGTTACAGACATGAGCTACCACACCCAGATTCTTCAGTATGAATAAGTATTGTTTCTTGAACATTGAAATCTCTTCTGTTCTTTGATTTTCAACTCTAGTTCTTGATTGTCTATGCCATGTATTAGTTACTCATTAATATCTGGGAGAAAATGACTCGGGGAAAAGTTTGGACATCTTTTCTTCCTTAGGCTTTAATGTGTAGCAAGTAGGTTCAACGGAGAATCATAAAGAATGATAAACACTATGAAGGACACTAAATAGATTTAAAACTCTGAAGAATTGAGAGGCTGAATATACTAATAAGAGGACTATACTAAAGTATACTCAAGCCTTTGCTATCTGTATTTTCTTATCTATGTCTATTTATATATCCACCTATAAATCTTTGGCATTAGAAGCCATATGCCTTGTGGACTGGAGAGGGAGGGGGAGAGGAGTGGGGGGAGGGGGAGAAGGGTGGGAGGAGGGGGAGAAGGGTGGTAGGAGGGGGAGGGAAATGGGAGGCTGGGAGGAGGTGGAAACTTGTTTTTTGTTTATGTTTTTTTTCTTCTTTTCTTAATAAAAAAAATTATAAAAAAAAAAGAATGAATGACTATAATGCCAAGTGTTGATGAAGACGCTAGCTAGCAGAACTCTCTCATACTTCCCTATAAATTGTTTCAGTCCCTTTAGAAAACATTTTGTCATTCAACTTACCAATCCTAGGTGATACCTAAGAAAAAATACCTACAGAAATAAAATATATAGAAGAATATATATAGCAGTGACTGGAGAAGAGAAATGCTCAGTGGTTAAGAGCACGTGTGCAATCAGGAGGGCTTGAATTTGACCCCAAGTTGTATAGAGACGCTTGAGTTACACCTGTACAGTGCTAAAAGAGGATGCCTTTCTATGTGCCCTGTGAACTGAACATCTGTCCTTGATGTCAATGTGTTTAAGCCTAATCTCAGTAAGGTGGGGCCTTTGAGATAAAAGCAAGAAGACAGGATCCATGCAAAAATTAAAAAAAAAAAAAGAAGCCATATGTCTATTATCTATCCCGGTAGTATTTAACATTAGGTCAGCTCACTTCTTTAAAATCTACATACAACCTTTCCTGGCTGCTCACCAATAATTCATTATTACACTCTCTCTAGCATCAAGGTCCATGGATGACAAATTCTTTATATAAAATGTCCTATTTGCATCTAATTACAAATCTCCACATCTATTACTTATCTCTAGGTTGGTTACCTATATCTAATCAATGTGATTGCTACATAAATAGTTGTTATAGTGCCCTGTGTAGGTAGTGGTTCTCAACCTGTCTGTCACAATTCCCTTGAGGGCTGCATAGCAGATATTTACATTACAATTCACAACAGTAACAAAATGGAAGTTATGCAAAGAAAATAACTTTATGGTTGGGGGTCACCACAACATGAGAATCTGTTAAAGGGTCGCAGCAACAGGAAGGTTGAGAACCACTGCTCTAGGGAATAAAGACAATGAGGGGAAAGAAGTCTGTGCATCTTTATAAACTCACTTTTCCCCCCCAGTACTTGTCATCCAAAGTTGGTTGAATTGGGGATCAGAACTCACAAATACAGAGGGCAGACTATATATTCATATAAAAGTGAAAAGATGTATTCATATAATACATGGGAAACTACACTTCCTTCTCTCTGACTACCAGTAAGAGAAATTAATGATTGACAGTCGTCAAAGACCTCGGAACAGTGAATTGAGATCCCCAGCCCAATTGCTGCATTGACAGAATTAAAAGAGAGTGGAGGAAGGAACTGATCTCTCTCTGAGAGATACTAAAACTACTCATCATGCCCATACCTCCTAAATCTTCTCCTTCACAGGTGTGTGAGAAATCTCAGAGCATAGCCCCAGCAGAGAGCAAAGCAGCTGAGCGGAGTCTCACCCCACTACACCAGGAAAGGGCAGGCCATCACCGCGGCTGCTGTCCTAAACCTCCAACTCTCTCAACAGCCACTTCTCCCTCCTAGCTCTCCCATGTTCACTCTGTCTTCCTGAGGGCCAAGTCTCTGTGCCATAGACACAGACGTTGTAAATTCTTAATGATGAATGTTAATAATAGGGATGGAGAAAGCCAAACATTTTTTTTTTTTAAGTATTTGTCTTGAGGTCAAACACTTCTTACTGGTACTGAGAGAACTGAAATGCTGAGGACTAAGGCAAGGGGGAAAAGATTCTCAATACTGCATCTTTTAGGTTATAGAACGTATTGTGTGTTTGGGGACGGGGCACAAATAGTTTATTTTCCTGATGTTTGCTTGTTCAATCTAAAACAAAGGTATTCCCATTTCAGTAACATTATAAATAGGGTGAGAATAAAAAGCAAGAGGTAGATTATGATGCAATGAAGCAGCTCAGTTATTTACATTGTCTCTCCTGTGCTGACCACTCCTAAGTCCTCATCGTCCTGAATCTCATGCATACATCTAGCTCTTTACTGGAAACCTGTTTCTTATGCTCCACTAGAACCTCAGACTAGACACACACGAATGGAGCTTGTCACTAATCCCTTCAAATTCTGAGCTTAGTTCTAGTCTTACAGCATTGATGGTCACCATCTTGGATGCTAGCCAACAGAAGGGAAGTAGGATTTTGATCACATCCCTTAACCTGTAACAAGCAAGTATACATATTGCCCCCTTTAAGAAGTGCAGATAGCATTCTTACAGACTAGCATGTCTAATGCAGAATAGTAACCCAATGGAATGACATACTCTAACACTTATAATTATCAAAACTACTATTTTTTTCAAATAATGAAAGTATAATTGATCATACGACACTTAAATAGAAGATAAAATCTCTTATATTTATATTTAACAAAGTCACAGGATGCTAACAAATAAGCATCCAAATCATATACAGTTACTTGGTTCTGAGTTCTTGTACATTCCGTTTGTATAGGCAGGTATGCACGCGGGTTTATGTATCTCCCAACTTTTGTAGACAATTTGAGGTGGAGAAAAGATTAACATGGCACAAAAAGCCACATGGCAGGACTGGGTCTATTCTAAATAACCCTCCATCCCCTTACTCCTACCGTCTTCTTTGAGAAGAGGGTCCCAGTTAGGATGTTGTAAGGAGTCCTTCATTTCACCTTGCCCCTAGCCTAGGCGGAGAAATTTGAAGTTTCTTTTCCCAGCAACTGGCTTAAGAAATAGCCTAATATATAGCTCTGGCCAGGGGCATAAAGTCAGGTGACCAACTAGCCCTTAATGTTTTTCCCAATAAGAATACTACTGGTGGCATTTTATCACTTGGGACAGCTAGAGGTCGGGACACAGTTTAAAGACAAAAAGAATCCAGGGATCTCAGCCTTGCTGTAGACCTGCATAACAATCAACCCAACAAAGTTTTTTTTTTTTTTTTTTTTTTTGTGTGTGTGTGTGTGTGTGTGTGTGTGATATAATAGATTTCCTTATCATTTAAGGCTTCCTTACTTGGGTGTTTGCATAGTTAAGGCTTGCACTGGCTAGTTTTACCTATGAATTTCATATGAATTGGAATTGCTTGGAAAAGAGTCTTAATGAGGAATTGGCTTGATTGATAATGGATGCCGGACGTTTAGGCTCATTGTGGGTGGCACCATCCCCTAGGTGTGGGGGGGTCCTGAACCGTGTTTGAGAGGGGAAGGCTGGTTGAGAGCAAGTACCCAAGGAAGAATCCATTTGTTGGATTGATCTATTTATTTTCTCTCTGCTCTTGATAGTGAACGTGACACTAAATTCCTGCCTTGATGTCCCTGCAAAAGTGACTGTAATCCGGAGTGTAAGCCAAGTAAACTCTTTCTTCTGTAAATAGTTTTATGTCCGGGCATTTTATCACAGAAACAGGATTGGAACTACAACAAGCCTACACGTGACGGAATTAAGACAGATTAAAGCGGGATTGTTTTCTAGTACTTTGTGTGCTTTGTTTTCATGTTAAAAATAAATGTCATTTCTTTTCTCATAAAACAAGAAGAAATGATTTTTATATCATTTGCAGGTGTGAGATTATCAAAGCTTTAAATATTCTGAGAGAGGGAGAGAGGAAGCCCCACTGACTTGAAAAATAAAAAAAAGACCAAAATAACTGCATGTCTAGGTGCCTTTCGGAAGTAACTGAAGTGGTCCTTTGTCAAAAGCAAGGACATTATCTGCCTTCTTATTTCTTGGGGTTTTCTAAGTTCAAAAAGGACAGACACAGGTACCACCCGCCACCCATGGTGCTCTGTTAAACTGAAATCGCATGCCATTGCAACCTCTAGGTTTCAGGGCCCTCTTTGGTGTCATCATCCTGCATAAAACCAGAAGGAGGCTCAGTTTGTTTTCAATTTAAACAAGTTGGATACTCATAAGATCCATGAAAATGCCTCTTACACAGTGACTTCAAAAATAAAGATATCCCTAAGACAAATTTGTAATTTAAGCCTACCTTTTACTTTGCTTTATTAACTCTAAAAAATTAAATATTAAGCATGTCCCCTAAGCAAATACTAAATTAACCCATTTGGATTTTGGAAATTTAGCTTTTCAAATTATTTTAACTTCAAAATATTGTTTGCAAATTATAACTTTGCTGAAATGTAGCATAATAATAGATGACTCAAAAAATTGTAAAATTAACATTACTATGGAATTACCCATATGTTTTGAAGACACTTTCCTTAAAAACAAACAAACAATAAAACTTTTGGGTGAACCAATGTGTTTTTCTCTGTTTTTATCAGTCGACTTTCCTTCTCTATGGCAAAACACCAGAGAACATCAGCTTAGTAAAAGAAAAAGGGTTTCTCGACTCATCCTTTCAGCCTGTGGTTGTTTGACACTGTTGATTTGGGGTCTGTGGCAGCAGCACAGGCCACCAAGGCAAGAGCCCATGGTGGAGGAGACCGTTCAGCTCTGCACTTCATTGTGCTTCAGAAGTGAAACAATGAAGGAGAAAGAGGCTGAGATCCTGACATTTCCCCCTTCAGAGGCACTACTCAAATGACTTAACTTCCTACCCTTAAGCCCTACCTCATAAAGATTGTGACACTTCCCAACAATGCCAGAAGCTGTCCACCCAGCCTTCAGTACTCAGGCCTTTATAGAATTGGTACTCAAGTGAAAATGCTCTGAAGAGAACAGAACAATGGAGAAATGCTTACTTTATAACAAAGGTATCAGATGCCAAGATATTTCTAAGTAAGAATATATTTCTTTTTAACTGAATATTAAAAAATTATAATCATGTATGTTTACAGGGCTTCATCTCAAGCTTATTGAATTACTCATAATAGCCAAGTGATGGAACAAACCTATGGACCCAATGAGTGGATAAAGAAAACAGCATACAATTAAAAGGAGGGTTGTGATAGGCACCTGCCCATGTCTGTGATTTTACTGCATTCCACAGACATCACAGCGAGATTTTCCGGTATTGTTTCACTAGAGCTAAAGGTTCCATAAAACGGGCCAGAGAACATGAAGTCTTCTCTCAGAGATGTAAATAAAAAATGCAACCAAAGACCTCAAAATGAAAAACAGGACAGACCTCAAGGTGCCTGAGGCCCTGGGAGGAGATGGGCACTGGGAATGACGAGTATGGATTCCTCTACACAGTTACACTACCCAGTCACATCCACAATGACCAACTGAACAGCCTTCTGGGAAATCACTACCCCCACCCCATCCCACACCAGCAACTCTCAACAGAAGCAATGCAAACGGGAAATAAAAATGAAAAGTAGTAAAGAAGCCTTAATTTTTTTTTTTTTAAAAAAAAAAGGTAGGTGAAAAAATAAATCTAGAGTGGTTGCCAGAGAGAGTGCAACAGTTCCCACTTCTCTCAAGAACTTCCAAGAAGTAGCTAGAGCCGAGATGCTTTGCAGCTGTGCCCTACTGTGAGGGTCCCGGATGTGAGTCCCAACTGCGGTGTTTGCCATTTCCTAGCCCTCCGCCTTGGCTGCCCACGAAGATTTTAGGCAATGAGGAAGACGACTCCCGAGGCAGAGGCACAAGGGATTCAGTATGAAGTACAGATGGATCTCAAGGAATTGGCACCCCCTGAGGAAGGGTTAAGGGCAGGAACAGGAGAAATAATGATCTTCGCAAGAGGAGATTGTCCCCGAAAAGAAATATAAAATGACAAAATGTGTTCCTGGCGCTTGAGAGCCCCTTTTGAGAAAGATGTATTTCTTGTCTCTCGGTTCCATCATGGCATTGTCTCTGTAAAGTTATTGGTGCTAAGAAGTGGGTGGGGATCATCGAGAGAGCAAAGAAGAAGGGGGTGGGGACCTAGAGAGTGAAGTTGGTTTCCACAGAAGATCCCAGAGGTTCTGTAAAAGCCACATTGCTAGAAAACCGGAACATCAGGGAGGAGAGCAATGCTGGCAAGAAGACAGCCGTTAGCAGATTGTATTCAGCCCCCAGTCTGCAAGGAGTGAAAGAGCAGCTGAACAGCATGGCAGGAATGCAGGTGACCCCAGTGTAGCCACCATGCTCAGCAGCAGCAGCAGTGGCAGAAACCAAAGAAGTCTATGCAGGTGGCCCCACATCTTTGGGGGCAGCAGGATGTTACCCTTATCAAGGCTCGGTTTCCTGCACTTACCCAGTCTGCCTGGGCGGTTCATCATCTTCCAGCCAACTACGGGAGATCAAAGAGGAAGCCTTCGCAAAGCTAGAATCTTGAAATCCTTTGGATCTCTGATTGCTACAAATTTTAACACTCAGATGATTTTGTTCTTGACTTTAAAATGGTGTAAACTGGGTGAACTGACACCTGCCCATAATCCCAGCATTCAGGAGGTGGAGGCAGGAGTAACTTCAGTTCTAACCCAGTCTAGGATAAAAGATAAATATTTGAGTACTTAAATAAAGATGTGAATAAAATTTAAAAGATTAGAAGGACTTCAGAGAGATTTAGCACAGTTGGTCTAAATTTTTCACAAGCAACACTGAAGATCAGTTCAACAGAGTAAGATATAAAATTTTGGGACACGATTACGAATCTTAGATGCCACATACACCAGTGGCTGAGGCCTGCAGCTTCCTACCCTCTCCAGGCAAAGGCAGCTTTGCTGGGCCTGTGTTTAGGAAATAGTTGGCTTCACTGGAGAGACACCTATTTGGTCACCACAGTGACAGCAACAGACAATAACGTGTCATGTTCTCCATGTGAGCATCTAATATCTTATGGATTATTAGAGAAGCAAATACTAAGACCAGGCTAAATCTGTACACCCAGGACACCTTCAAACTAGATGGCTAATCTTGAAATTATATCTGGCAATAATTAAATCAGGTCTCCTTTTCATTTGAATAAGTGTATTGGCTACAACAACACAAATCCAAAAGCTTTTCTATATTAATATCTCAACCTATAGCTCGGGGATTTATCTAAAAGTGTTTATCTTCCTTTCAATGTAGAAACATGTACACAAGACTTTCAGAGCAGGTGCTGGCACCGCCTGACTTGTTTTACCAGGAATTTCACTTAATTAATGATTATGGAAGTTATTTTCCCCCTCCATGAAAGACATGCAATTTTTACTTTTTAAATAACTTTATCAAAAAAGACTCGTTTAATCTTTTTTTCCCAATATGGGTAAACAATCTTACACAAATACCATTTAGCCAATAGCTAGCTGGTTTCTAAGCTAAAGAAATTTATTTTAATGCCATAAAAAAATTAAGTACATGAGTGAAAAGGTCAAGTCCACTGCAAAGTTTCTAGTCAGAAGTCCAGAGGCTCCTGGTTATGTTGGTGAGCACTCCCCCTTCCCTTCCACCATTTGAACACAAGAAAGAAAGAAAAACTAAAGGGAGGCAGCTAGAGATCATCCCTACCCACTGGGTCACTGCTCTCTGCAAGCCTTTGGCTTGAACACGATCTTTTTACCATGCACTTATGGTTAGTCATGCCAGTTATCCTTCCTCAGCTTCATTAACAACTCTGTGACACTTATTCTAAACCCCGTCAAAACTCCACCGAAATGACTCATCTGGAGAGAAAACAATCGTCTCACAAAATGAGAGTGACAACCACGGAGAAGCCCCAGAGTGCTTGTCTCCTAGCACATAGCTCACTGCTCTCTGCTGAAGTCCTTACAGACCCTACACAGCCATCAGGCCTCTGCTCCCCCAGGGCCGTGGGCACCTGGTCTCTTCATATTCCTCCCACTCAAAGGATGGGCTTCGAATTCTTCTATGTTTAGTGTTAAACAAAATGGGTAGGGGTGGGAAAACCCAGCGACTTTCACTGCTGCTTTCTGAAAGGCCGCAGGAGCTGTCTGTTCTGCCATTTTTATAGGCAGGGTAGAATGGAAGACGAGCATCCTCCAAACAGGTGGGACACCTAACACAAAGGTCATTCATCATGGTTTTATTCTCCTGAAACAACCCACCAAAAGTCAGCGTCTGTCTTATGTTGTGGAATATTAGTTTAAGATGTGCTACATTTTTTTTGTGCTTTGGAATATTTGTTTAATGAGGCAAACATGTATTGCATTCTTTTATGTTGTATTTGTTTAATTCTGGGAAGCTGTGTTATTTTGCCTGCCTAAAACACCTGATAGGTCTAATAAAGAGCTGAATGGCCAATAGTTAAGCAGGAGGGAGAAATAGTTGGAGGCAGAGAGAGCAAACAGGATCCAGAAAAGAAGGGGAGGAATGAGAAAAGGAGGAGGAGAGGAGGGCACCAGGGGCCAGTCACCCAGCCACCCAGCCAGCCATGCAGTAAGAAGGAAAGAAAGATATATAGAATAAAGAGAGGTAAAAAGCCCAGAGGCAAAACATAGTTAAAGAGAAATGGGATAATTTAAGTTAGAAAAGCTGCCTAGAAAGAAGCGAAGCTAAGGCCCACCAGTCACAAGTAAGAAGTTTCCGTGTATTTACTTGGGAGCTGAGTGGCAGACCTCCAAAGAGTAAAAGAAAGAAAGGGAGAGAGAGAGAGAGAGAGAGAGAGAGAGAGAGAGAGAGAGAAAGAAAGAATGAAAACTCCAGTCCTGAGATACAAGACAGGCATAAAGAGAGAAGGAACAACTCCAGTCCCAGGACACGAGACATGCATAGTTCAATGCCTATTTCACCACAGCTCTTTCTCTTTTCCCCCTATCTTTTCTTGGTCTTTAGAGATACTCTCTTAGTATGAGCATATCAATATTGAAAAGTTCCCAATTGAGTTTTTGAAGAGAATTTCAAAGCTCAGATGGCAGTATCTTTGCTCAGAAAACAAAACAAGAAACAAACCACCACCAAGAAAACGCGCCACCACTGAAGCCCCTTGCTATACACTGGCCAAACATTCTAAGTATTGAAATGGAGGCTGGAAGAGTAAGGCCTGATTAGGAATCAGGAAATATGAATGAGGATATTAATTCCCAAGCAAAAGGCTGAGGTTATAGCTTGGAGGTAGAGTCCCTACCTTATGCACAAGGCCCTGGGTTTACTCCTCAATGCTTCAGAAAAAAAAAATCTTAATTCTCAAGGGTAGACTCTGATGTTCTGACAAAAGAAAAAAGTATAAAATACCTCTAAGCACATTCTGGCATATGTACACATATACACATGAGCACACGTGCACACACACACATGCACGTGCACACGCGTGCACACACACACACCCCTTGTGATACACCACAAGGTCACTGTGCCACGTGGAATCTCTGCTATTGGTTTCTTTTAATGCTATGAATGGAATTGCATCTAGAGTTTTTCAATATAAAAATTATTTTATTGTAATGACCTCACCAATGAAAAGGCATCATGCAGCTAAATTAAGGCAACCACTCAAACACCCAATCCAAAAACTCGATGCATCTCAGCAAACTTCTCTATAGTCAGAACAGCTGAATGTGGCAAATGTTATCCTTGCAAATACGATGACTATAATCCAAACCTTAGAACACACATTAGATCAACAAAACAAACAAACAAACAATAAAGCTATGCATCATGGTATGCCCTCATAATGTTAGCATTGGGGAGGTAGGAACAGACGTATCTCAAGACTCACTTTTTACTCAACTAGCCTTTTTACTAAATTTCAGGTCGGTGAGAGACTCAGTATCTAAAAATTGGTAGAGAAAGCCTGAGGAATGACACCTGGAATGGTCCTCTGACCTCCACATTCACACACATACATATGGGTGCACAAACACAAGCATGTATTCTCTCTCTCTCTCTCTCTCTCTCTCTCTCTCTCTCTCTGTGTGTGTGTGTGTGTGTGTGTGTGTGTGTGTGTGTCTCTGTCATACCTACATGCATACGGAAGCACGGATGAAATTCAAACAGTCTGGAATTGAAGAGGCAACCCTGGAGGAACTAAAATTGCTGAGGAGCATACAGGAAATGTTTCACCGTCTTTGCAAATCCTCTGTAATCTAAAACTGACTTTCTCTTAATTATAGAACAAGTTTTTGGCAATATGTGAACATCACGGGCTAAAGCAAGATTTGGGAGGATGAAAAGAGTTTGCAAACACTGGAGTCGGGAAATCGCGGTAGAAGACTCCTGAGGAGCAAGGCTGGCAGCAGTTTAAAGGAGTTGGGAGGTGTTGACATGTTCTCTGATGCGATGTCTTTTAGACTCTCACTAAGGAACTCAGCAGAGCAGGGCAGGAGCTCAACAACGAACCAGCAGATTGGAGTAAGACAAGAAGTCAGATCAAAGCACTCAGGGGAGGGACCAAAACATTTTAATGTTCTTTCTTAAAGCTTAAAAATATAGTAACCAACAAAGGCCCCTTGTATGCAATGACATGGATTATTATTAAGGTGGCTGCTAAACTTGCATTTCCCAAGTCCAAAAAAAAAAAAAGGCGCAGAGTCTAATGCTGAATTGCTAGCATGCAGCCTTGGCTGTTATCTTCTTCACCTGCCATGCAATAGCCACCCTGCATGCCTTCTCTGTGGTTTCTGGAGTCACTTCTGAGGTCCAACTAATTCTTACTGTACTCAACATCTCTCTGTAGTGTTGAGTGGGCAAGTGGCATATAAAGATACTTATTCTTCAACTCATATGTACTGCCCCCTTCTTCATTCATTTCCTCAGCTTCAGCAGCGTCAGGAGTATGTTGTATGAATACTACATCCGTTGAAAGCAGAAACTAGAACATTAGGAAATTTTAAAAAGTTATGATGAGAGCAGTAATTGATGCCTGTCGTGTTGTTGGAGGATAAGAGAAGGGAGCTGTGATATTAAATCTTGACAGTCAATTAGAATCTCCCAGAAGATGCACCTCTGGTCATATGAGGTTGTTTCCATGGAGATTTACCTGAGAAGGGAAAACACCTATTCAATGTGGACACCACCAGACCCATGGAGTGGTGTTCCAGGCTGAATAAAAAGGGACAGAAAAAGAGGGAACGAGTTGACATATACGTTCATCTCTCTCAGCTTCCTGACCACAGATGCGACAGACATGCCTACTGCTTGACATTACTGCCACCAAGTTATAGCCACTCCTTTGGCCACACCTTCCAAGCCCCGAGGGCTGCACTCTTAAACTGTGAGCCAAAATAAATTCTTCCTATCTTATACTGCCTTTGTTAAATATGTTACATTATTAAGAAATGCCACAAATACAGGCACCCAGCTTTAGGCTGATGGGTTAAGAAATGTCATCTGAGTTCAGAAGAACAACCAGATCTTAACTGACCCAAGGGGAAAGACTTGGTCATATACGTCTCAATATTTTAAAGCTAGAAGTTAGTAAAAAGCAGGTACTAGTATGTAATGATAATCAATAGTAATATTGATAATATGAATTGAGACAATACCAGTGTCCTGAGTCCAACAGACAAAACTGAACAAGGCAGAACTCCTACTCACAAGGAGTTTTTTGAGAATTGTTCTGTTCTTCAGCTTCATAATGCCAGCTGGAATTTCTGGGCCATTCCTGGCCTTCGATAAATGAAGGTGTTTCCCACAACACTCCACGTCCAGCCCAGCACCAAGACCTGAGAGCTCTTATTCACAATAAGCCTCGTCTCTGGGTTCTTCCAAAACCTTGTCATTTCTTTAGCATTTTCCACAGATTTGTACGGGATTGAATATCAGTTTCCCAAGTCCTACCCTCTTACGGCAGCCCAGATAGAAAAGCCAGGTCACTGGTCTGTTCCTTGCTTGGTCTCCTTTTTGCCTGAGTCGATTTATTCAGTTGCTGCCGATTCCTTCACTGATTTCAGAGCCAGCATTTTCAGGCTTCCATCTTGAACTCAGGACCAGGAGCCCTTCAGGAACTGGGTTGTTCACCTCTCCTGTGAGAGACAGCCACTGTAGGACCACTCCAACTGCCGAGGTATCCAGCCTCCAGGACTGTAGAACACTCAGGTTCTCAGTCTTCTAGCTGTAATTGTTTGTTTTACTGTTTTTAATAAATTCTTGAATACACAATGCACACACACACACACACACACACACACACACACAAACACACACACCATTGGTTCTGTTCCTCTAGAGAACTAATAATACATAGTCCAGCAGCTGCAGAAGTCAAGGCATGAACTTGGAGGCAGGAACTGAAGCAGAAGCCATGGGGGAAGGCTATTGACAGACTTGCCTTACCCGACTTGCTCGGCTACCTTTGTCAGACAATCCAGGTTTACTTGCCTGAGGATAACACAACCCACGGTGTCTTCCACATGAATCAGCAATTGAAAAAACACCTCACAAACACAATCCGATGTGAACAATTTTTTGGTTGAGTGTTATTTTTGCCAAGTGGCTCTAGTTTCTGTCAAGTTGACACAATGTAACAAGCACAGAAGTTCTCTTCACTGGGGTCACAATTCACTGAGCTCCTGGAGAGAGCTTGGTGAGAATTTACTAGAGCCCTCTGGTAGAGATGGTAAATAAACACTCAACTCAAGTATACTATAAACTGTATATATGATAGCATGGCAGGCTGCAGTGAGGTGAGGAAAAGACTTAAGTCATAGGAAGGAAATGCAGGAAGACATCATGGTGACCCAGGCCAACAGATTAGAGCCAAAAGGGAGGAGGCAGCATGGGGTCTATTGAAAGAAGCAGCAAACAAGACAAGAGCAGATGTTTAGATTTCACTTCTTTACTTTGAACAGTTATGGAAACATTATGATAGAGCATGCAGGTGTACACCTCCACAAGGTTTAGTTCATAACCACTATTGGAAAAAGAGAAAACACTGCAGGTTCCACAGAATCCTCCCTTTAGGCTCACTTCAGCCTCAAAGGTAGTCATTAACATTCTGTCTCCCTAACTGAGCTTTGCCTACTTATCCTTATAAATGGAAACCTACGGCCTGTACCTGGTTTCTCTTCCTCAAGACCACTGTATCTAAATGATCAATCTACACTCACGCATACACATGTAACAGACATACATGTGTCATCCCTTTTCACATGAATAAATTATATTGCCCTCTCAGCTATGGCTGGATATTTTGGGTGCAACTTTTGGGTGCTACTAAGTTAATGCTTTAGTAAATAATTTTGCAGTCCTTGGTGTACACGAACATGTATCTAATACACACATAGAATTCTAATTACTGGGTCACAACAAATACATATATGCTTAATTTAGCAGTCTTTTATCATGGCTCTGTGAATTAAAGTCTTACCAGGAGTTATAACATAGATGATCTTTATTTTCATTAACATTTTGGATGCTATCAATCATTTTAATTTCAGCTGTTTGAGGGTTATATGGTATAAGGCACAAATTTTGTACAGTATTGATATCTGATGACAAGGGTCATTTAGATACTTTGTTATTGTTGTTGTTAAGTTCCTATTCAATTCCATGCTCACTCTTCTGTTGGGTTGTCTGTTATTACTAATTTGTAGATACTTTATATACTTTATATGGATATAAATCTTTCATAAAAGTATAAATTGAAAGCATGGCATTCTAGTCTGTGACTTGTGTTCACCCTCTGAATGTAATTTTCTAGAGACAAAATGTTTAGTTTCACTGTGGTCTAGTTTATTCATCTTACTAAGTTGAGATTATTAAAAATGTTTAAGATTTTTCTTCCTGGCCCAAATTAATGAAGATTTTTTTCATTACTGATTCTTCAATTTATAATTTAAGTCTATAACTCATATTAAACTGAAATTGTTGATGATTTGAAAAACAAAGCGAGATACATTTAATTGTACACAGGCCTGTTCCTACAGTTTCATGCCTATCAGTTGCTCTATTTGTTCATCCTTGTGCCCGGACCACAGTCCTATTAGTTACTTTTCTGTTGCCATTGACTATGTCAACTATGAACAAGTCAACTTATTGAAGAGTTTTGATGGAGAAAGGTCATTGGTTAAAAAATAAAGAAACTGCCTTGGCCCTGATAGGTTAAAATTTAGATAGGCCGAGTAAACAGAACAGAATGCTGGGAGGAAAAGGAAGTGAGCTCAGACGTCACGCAGCTCCTCTCAGAGCCAGACGCCATGAAGCAAGCTGCCAGGTCAGACATGCTGACTCTTTCCCGGTAAGACTGATGCTACACAGATTACTAAAAATGGGTTAGGCAAAATACGAGAATTAGCCCGTAAGAGGCTAGAGCTAGTGGGCCAAGCAGTGTTTAAATGAATATAGTTTGTATGTTGTTATTTCGGGTAAAGCTAGCTGGTGGCGGGAGCTGGGTGGAGGAATGCAGCCCCGCCGCTCCTACTACAGAGTTTATTTTGGCTTATGGTTCCAAAGGGATAAGAGTCTGTGATGGCAGAGTTGCAGAACAATGGGAAATGACAGGAATGACAGCAGAAACGGTAAGATGAGAGCTCACACACTAAACCACAATCACTAAGCAGTGATGGAAAGCGGAGGTGTCCTGTCTTTAACATCTCAAAGCCCTGCCCTCCTCTAGTGACATATTTCCTCTAACAAGGCCACCTCCTAAACCTCCTCAAACAGCGCCACCAACTGGGGAACAGGCATTCAAATACATGAGCCTACGAAGTCATTCTCATTCACACCACCACAGCACAGACTTAATGAGTTCATCTTTATTATAAGTGTGGATGTCCCCAACCAGTCTTCTTCATGCTTCATCCCTGTCTGGTCTGGTCTTGAACTTCTGCTTTCCATATACACTTCAGAATCACATTTTAGCATGCATACATACATAGACAAACTTGCTGAGATTTCCATAGGAATTGCATCTGATGGAAAATTCAAGAGCTTTTTTTTATTAAACATTCCTAGTGTTTGATATTTTATGATAGTATAAATTAGACCATCTTTACTTTGGAATTATTTTTTTATTCTTAATTTTGCAAGATGACCTTTTATCCAGTGAGCCTGACAAGTCTAAGGACATTGCTCATTTGTTAACTATATCTACTGTTTAGCTTGGATCTTTTAATGTTCCTAGTTACACTGTCTGCTAATAACCAATAACTTCCTTTTAAATTCTTATTTTAAATGCCTAGTTTAAATCTGAGTGTGTTACCTGTCGTATCTAGTAAAATAATTAATTTATATATAATATCTATAATTTACCTTGTATTTTCAAATGTTAACAATCACATCATCTGATACCAACAACAATTTTCTTCTTTTTAATTATTATAATTTTTATTTTTCTCACCTGATTGTATTGCCTACAAGTTTTCATATAATGACGGGTAGAGAGAATGACATATGCATAGCTCTCACACAATTCATGCAGATAATTTTTAATATTTCATCATTACATGCAATTTTTTAAAAGAAATCCACTATCAGAATATTAAAGGTTTTTTTGCGGGGGTTAGTTGGTTGGTTGATTGAGACAGGGTTTCTCTGTGAAACAGTCCTGGCTGTTCTGGAACTCACTTTGTAGACCAGGGTGGCCCTGAATTCACACAGATCTCTGCCTCCCAAGTGCTGGGATTAAAGACGTGCAGCATCATAGCCCAGCTTAAAGATTGTTTTTGTTTGTTTGTTTATTTTTCTAGTTGAGACTTTTATCATGTATGAATACTTGATCTCATCAAATAATCAAATACTTCACTTTGTCTTCACCTGTTGTCTTTCGGGGAGTCAAGGAATCAGTACCTGAAGCATCATAGTCACATCATAACCATACACAGAGCAGAGAGAAACGAATGCACGCAGGCTTCTCTACTTCATCCATGCTTGTCTGCTCTCACACAGTTGAAGGCCCAGATCCAGAGCATGGGACTTCCCGCACTGGGTGGCCCTTCTCACTTGAATTAGTATAATCAAGGCAATTGCCTGCAGAGATCCCACAAGCCATCATGATCTGAAGATTCCTCACTGAGACTTTCTTCCCACGTGCTTCTAGACTGTGTCAAGCTAAGAAACAAAATGAATCATCACAGATACCAAGCCTATCTATATTGTTTGGTTTTGTGCATCTGATATCATGATAAATTACATTAATTAACTACAAAACTAGTATATATTTTGCATTATTGAAATAAATGCATTTGTCGTGTTACATTATCAATACATAACAATATTCATTACTTATTTTTAACTGTAATTTATCCCATTTTACACAATGAGATCCTTGAGAAGAACAGTATTATGCTGTTCTGCTTTTTCTCTATTACTCACAAAACCATAATCATGCCGCAACTGTATTTTTAAGACTGTAATCGTCTTGCAAAAAAGGCATTCTAGTCTAGTCTCTCTGTGTTTTTCAGGTTTGGCAAGTTCATATGTCAGATAATTTTTGTAGAATAGGAGCCCTCAGAGTCTCCTAACAGTGCTTTTGCATAAAAGACACTCTCAACAATTGTGCTTCCACGGGTGACATTGCTAGCAGTGGTTTTGTGTCAATGGGTACCACTTCCCAGCCTAACTCTTCAGGCCACTTCTGGATCGAATCTCACAACTTACTAGGAGAAGGACGGTGGTCACAGGTCATTGCAGGTAAACATGGTGTTTACAATGATCACTATGCTCTAGAGAATAAAGAAGCACATCTACCATTCAATGGTCATGACATCCATCTCATGACTTGGACCTCATACACAGGTCAGTCAAGATTGAACTCTGTAATAAAGGCAAGGCTACCTGGGAAAATTTGCCATAGTCTTCATTTAAATTCTTATTAAGGGCTAGAATTGTGATTTTCAAAACTTAACTCATCTTTCTGTATTTAAAGAAAAAGTAGAAAGTTGGGCACTTTGCCACACATGTAACTGCAGAACAAGAGAGGCAGAGACTGTAGAATTGCTCGCAAGTTGGGCTACACTGAGAGGTCAGGACTACATAAGAAGCCAGAAAGAATATGGGGAGGGGAAGAGGAGGAAGCGGAGGAGAGAAACGGGCGGGGAGAATAAAGAGAAGGGGAGAGGAAAAGGAAGGAAAGGAGGAAAGGAAGGAGGGAAGGAGGGAGGGAGGGAGGGAGGGAGGGAGGGAGGGAGGGAGGGAGGAAGGAAGGGGAAAGATTTATTCCTTTTGTTTAGACTGTCTGTATCTTTAAGCGTGACAGTTTGACATCTCTACTACACCATGACAGTGACATTTGCATTTCATATTAAGGTTTCACTGCACAACTTACAAAGGTATGAACCTCAGGTAACTGGCTTTGATGTTACCAGTATAGGCAATATTTCGGAGGTGAGCTTTTGCCATGCAGTTCATGTACACACCTGTATGCCTCTCCGTCATCAATTCAGTGTGAAAAGATGCTGTTGCTAATGTCATGTCCTAGAGCTCAAAACCATCATCAGATTTCTTGAACCTTAGAGTTTAAATAGAAACATTAAAAGCTGCTCCACAGAAGTATGCCTGGGATAAACACAGAAGTCTGTAAAGAAAAGGAAAATCTTATAGAAACACGAGCCAGAAATTGGTATTTGACTGCTACGTAGACAAGACAAATCTTCAATTTAGTCATCTTGGGCTCCTCAAATTCAATGTATTGTATGTGATACATCATGGACCACGATTAAACCTAGTAATCAATATTAAGTCACACCCAAGAGAGTTAAGAGAAAATAAAACTTCATGAAAACAAGCCGTCATGTGGATCCTTGGGGAAAGAAGTCCATTAGTGCAAAATACATGTTAACCATGGTAGGGACAAGGACAATATATGGGCCCACTGATATCCATTAGAAGGCATCCATGAGATACCTAATGTGCCTTTCTCTGTGGATGAGTTAGAGAGTCAGAGAACACTGCCTCTGCCCAAGACTGTTCCTTCCATTTACCTAAAATAGCTAATAAATTATAAATAAACAACAAATAAATAAATAAAATAACTAATCCTGGTGAACATTATTGTACTTTCTTGTTGGCTAGTCTGTTTGTTTGGTTGATTTTTAATAGGACATTTTAAAGATTCATTCCCTTGGTTTCTCTCCCTGCTTGCTGATCTTCTCGGTGGGGCACACTATTTTCATGGGTATGCCCTGTGAACATAAACGGCATTACCTAACACAAGCCTACTCCACAGTGGCTAATTTTACTCTTGTTCTTTGCTCCTCCTGTGAATAATTCATTGAAGGAGGCAAGTGTGGATGTGACATTTATTTCCTATTTGCCAATAACACAAACAATTACAGGTGTAAAACATACTCAGAAGAGACATCCTTTTAAGTTAAGACACTAAACCAAACTACAAGGCTAACTACAAGTGAGAACATTAAGAATTGTCTTTTATTCTTTGTGTGTGTGTGTGTGTGTGTGTGCTTGTGTGTGTGTGTGTGTGTGTGTGTGTGTGGTGTTTGTGTGAGTGCTTACATGTGAGTGGGGGAGAGTGCATACACGTGGCCAGATATCAATGTCAGATATCATCCTTGGTCATTGTACACCTTATTTTTTGGGACAGAGGCATTTAGTGAACCTGTAGCTTCACCAGTATACCTGGACTGGCTGGCCAGTGAGTTCCAGGGATCTGCCTGTCTCCATTTACCTCAGCTCTTGAGTTACAGACATGTGCTGCTCTGGACTTTTATATGGATGCTAGACATTCAAACGGGTTCTCACGTCTATGCAGTAAGTACTCTATCAACAGAGCCATCCTTCCTGCTCCTTGTCATTTACTCTTCATCAATCTCCTCTCTTTCTCCTTGCAGTTTAAAGAAATTCCCTGACCAGTCTTGCAACTTCATCTCATCTGCACACGCCAAGGAGGAAACAAGGGTGTGAGCTATCTGTAAAGAGGTGGTCTCTGCTTGCAATGGCCAGTAGAGATCACAAGAAACAAAAAGTCAGATGAGAATGGCCAGACAGGGGTTAAGCAAAGACCCACGGGCCAGGAAGAGTCAAACTCCTGGAAAAAACAAAGACTGGAAACATCCTTGCGGGCCCAAAGATCCATATCCTTTGGTGTAGGACACAGCGTCTAGGATACAGGGAAGCTGTATGTTAAATGTGAAACCTGGGAGGAGTGGAGGTGCTTAGGCAGAGATTAGGGAAGACGGGAGAAGTCATTTTGCTTTAGGTACATTATTAATCATCTAATAGAGTCCTGACATCACACTGAGTGTTTCATGTTCTATAGAGATCCTGCAGAGAGCTAGGAAAAGATTTATTTCTCTTCTCTCTGAGTTTTGGTTGGGTCCTCTTTTCCATCTCTTTCAAGTGAACTTAGGTCATGAAACTTTCTTTGGCTAATAGGTATGGGCTTTACAGATGCATCCCTTGTGGGTAGACGCTTCAGGAGTCGTCTCTAGATTCTCTTAGCTTCAATAGGGGCAAAGACCACTAGGATGGGCATTTCTTTCCATCCATCAGGAAGACTCAGAAGAGGAGGAATCCTCCCAGCCTGCGCAGATGAGGAGGGTGATGAAAATGTCTGCCTGTTGCATAGAGGATATTTGTTCCTGAAATATAGAGACTATCCCATTTAATCACCATTGCAAAACCATGACTTTTAAATGTGACTGTGCATGTTACATACTTTAAGCCTTCACCTACAGTTGCCATATTTGCTGAAAATGATGCAAAACCCAAACTCAGGTTTGTCTCACTAGAACCTTTCCTTACTATCACTTTAGCTAGACCCAGTGGTCTGCACAGGGAAGAAAGCCAGGCTGCTGCTTCTTCCCCATAACCTGGAAACTCACCCAGCTGGCATAAAACTGAAAAAGAGTGGAGCAGACTCATCTCACCCTCTTCCCAATAGGAAAGTATAGCAGAAAGCTCGAGAACAGTAGAGTGCCACATGCCGCGCTGTCCTCTGAGAAGATCAAGAGCTTCAAAGGGACCCAGACTAGGGAGATTCCGGGGGTGGCTCCTGCCCAGGTTGCTTTACCAAACCACAATCCTTTATATTATTTCTCCTCAAGAAAATACTAGAACCCCACAACAATATGATAGTCATTGCTTTTCTCTCATGCCACAGGAATTCTAGAACAGAACAAGACGCAAAACACTGTAAGCCAGTGGTTCTCAACCTGTGGCTCGCGACTCCTTTGTGGGGGTCTCATATCACAACATCATGAAATTGCAGTGACGAAGTAGCAACAAAATGATATTATGGTTGGGGGTCACCACAACACAAGAAACTGTATTAAAGTGTTACATCATTAGAGGGCTAAGAATCAATGCTCTAAGCACCAAGAGCCTCACTCATAAAAAGCAAGACGATATTCTGCATGCAACCAAAAATTTCATTTTCCTCAAATGCACAAGCTGAGTTTGAAGTTCAGAGTTCAGGGCATGTAACATTCCTTCTTACACATTCTAACTGTGCTTTAGGAATGAAAAATTCCCTAAATATATTCATATCTTTTAGGTGGCTAAGCCAGGTTTTTGAGACAGCATCTTGTTTTGTAGCCCAGACTGGCTTTGGACTACAGATAATGTGGCTTCAGCATCCTGAAGGCTGGGATCACAGACACATGAAACTGTCTGGTCAGGTATTTATTTTCACTCCGTGGCCCCAGTTGACTCAGGACCCACTAAGTTGCCCACGCTGTCCCTGCCTACTCAGCACGCCTGGTGCTGGGACTATAGGCATGCAACCATCACAGCCTTCTATGTACTTACAAATCTTCATTTTAAGTATCAGCTAACTAATGAAAGGAATCAAGTTTAAGATCAATTGAATGTATTCCAATCCAACTCATGTCACTTTCTTTCTGCATAACCTGAGATCCATCTGATGTCTTTCAGCCAAAGTAAGAGATAAATTACTCTCACTTTTAGCAAAGTGGGTAGAAATATATTATTTAGCTGTCACTTTACACGGTGTTATTGACTTTCAGATTAAGCTGTGCCTCTACAGCCTGGCTAGAATCCACACACTGCCGCTTTTCATCTCGGGGAATTCCGTTACTTGTGATGACTAAATGTATGTGTCATTTGGAGCCATAATTTATTTATTCCTTTAATATTTAGATTGGCTTTCAAAGCACCAAACAACAGAATAGGCTGCTTCCAGGCATCTGGTCTCCATCATAATTATTTCTTCATTTATTTCAACTTAATAGAAATGGTGGTCATCTTTTTGATGAGACAGACAAGAGGGTTTTAGACAGAAGTGTGGTTTATAAGCCACCCTCGACTTTGTATGATACCTTCAACTTGCTCCCTGCAGCAACTGAACTAAAGGTGCCACATAGCTTCAGCGTGCTGTTTACAATGAACTTATATTGATATGTTCATGCTTTCTGTAGCAACTATATGCCGGGCTACATTGGTTATAAGCTTTTAAATCTCACGTGCTGAATTATAAACTAACAGCAATCTGCCTAAACATCATAGCTTATAAAACAGGATATATAAGTATGAGTGCTTGAATTTGAATAAAATTGTATCTGCATATGACTTTGACTCTTCATAACATGTGCATAAACACTAACTCTTTAAGATGTCAGTATTTCAAAGGGGTCGGAGAGTAAACCAAAAATAATTTGAAACAAAAGCTCCATTTCTGATTCAAGGTAAATATAGAAGAAGCAAGAATCTACATCTCATATAAACATAGTTTTAAAGGCAAAGTAAATGACACTCTGATTTAAACATCAAATGGGGCACATGATTTTCTTTAATCAATGCAGTGCTCTTTAGGGCATCCGAGGGAGGGAAAGTGCAGATGCTCACACACTTGTGAGCATAACCAGACCTCCTTCGCTTCATCTCTCATCCCAGGAGAGCTGAGCATCCCACACTTACAGCAGAAAGGGGAAGCTGCTGTGGTCCACTAGGTAGACCTGATACTTTGAATCAAAACAAAAAGTGGGAAAGCATTTCAGTAGAACGCAAGCAGCAGCATCTGTGACTCAGGAAGACACACTCACAGAAGGTTGCACTATTGATTCTCAGGAAAAGTATAAAAGCAATGAGCCAGCCTAAAGCAACCACTGCAAATGAACACAGTTCTGATGAAACGAAAATGAAGCACATTCCATCACCACTCGGAGGCCTCAGGCTGGGGCCAGGTTTCTCACGAGCACCCAGAGCTAAATCTCTCGAAGATGCTGTTTCTCTCGATCCTCTACCAACTCCAGACATTACTTCAAACATCATCCTGGAGCGAGCATTTTAAAACAGGTACTGCTGTTACCTTTTCCAACAACCAACTTGCACTTACAGTTCCTGCAATCCGCGACTGCCCCTGTTTTAAGGACCCAAGGCATCCTTTTGGTTCTCTCCACACAAAGCAGAGCCTGTTACTCAGCTCAACTAGGAGCTTTAAATAAGGGCTTAAGAATTAGTCATTCCTGTGACTTAATCAGGTCCTCAAAAAGGCACGGGCTGTCCTTTCTGCTCCTAACAGAAATACCCATTTCCACGCTTCTTTCCAGGGACACTGTTGGCGAGGCAAAGCTCGGAAAGGGCTTTCGGGGCCAGATGGGATTCAGGTGGGTACAGCGCTAGGGGACGCAAGTTTCAGGAGTTTCCCGTCTTATCTTTTTGATGTGGTGTCATAAAAACCTCCACATTCCACTAAGGGACTCAGTTTGGACTCTGCAGGTCTGCTAGGGGCGGCAGCAGTTCTCTTCCTGTTGCTGGCACACATTTGTTTCATTTCAACGTCTGGTTAAGGAGATACTGATGGGTCAAATGTTTTAAGTGTGGATTCCCAAAAGGTCCTTGTTGAAGGACTTTTCTTCTTTCTAGAATGACCCAGTCTTAGGGATTCAACACCAGAGTCAAAGACAGAAGTCCTCACCCAGGAGAGAAAAGGGATTGGGGGTGGTTGGGGAGCTGGGGAGCAGGGATTCACACCCCCTGTGTCCCACTCTGCTGAGGAGTGACAGATAGCTGGGGACCTTTGGTCTGTCCATTCTCAGCACAGAAGCTCTCTCCACTTGGGCTCAGGTTGGAAAGCTCCCTAAAAACTCCTGCTAGCGTCCCAGCATACACTGCCAAAAGCTCTTTATCGCCAACGACAACTTTATTGCAGCGTTTTTGTAGTTTCTGCACCGAGTGAAATGGCTCCAAAGAACCAGGTAAACATCCCACTGAAACCGTCCTCGAGCAAAGCCCAGTCCCTTGCAACTAACCACTCTTCTCACAGGTACCCCAAGAACACAATGCACAGGAACCCTACAGTGAAGAACAATTCAGGAGGTCTCCCGGATGCCAGAGCTGGGGTACCTGAAAGCTAACCTTTCTTTTCGCCATGCAATTGAGTCATTAAGCAAAAAATGTGCAGGGCTGACAGAGGATACAGGCAACCTGGCTCTGGTGGCGGGCCGCCCGCTGGGGTCCCCATTAGGGTCCCTACACTTCTAGCGCTGCGTGCCACAACCACCTAGCCCCCCAGGAACCAGGGTCCTTACATGTTCCAGCTTATCTTTTCTTCGGAGCCAGACGCTGGCGCTGTAGTCCTGCTGCTTGACACTGCTGTAGAAGTTCGCGCCCACTCGGGTCAGGCTGGGCGAGGGCTCCTTGGGGCGGCTTTTCAACCTCATCTGCTCGAAGCCCTCGTGGGGGGAGGCCGAGAGCCACTCGTGCTGCCGGATCTCCATCCTGACATGACCAGGCGGCGGCCCGGCGCTCAACCCACTCGGGATGGGAGCAGGGCGCCGCCGGCGAGCGAGAGGCCAGGCGGTTGGTGAGATGGAACTGAAGGAGAGAGCTGGGAGCACCGGGTGCAGATCGCCCGCGGAAAGCACGGGTGCCGACCGCTCGAGGGGTGCGCAGCGTGCAGGCTGGAGGCACAGGAGCAGGGACAGAGGGGAGAGGGACAGAGGAGGGAGGGTTTCACAGGGCAGGGGATGGGGGAGGGGGGGCCGATGGGGGGACCGGACAAAGGGAGACGGGGAAGGAGTGGATGCCTGATCCCGAGTGGCAGAAGTGAGGGTACAACGGAGGTGGCCGCGACGTCGCCTGCCGCTGCGGTCCCGGTCCCGGTCCCGGGCGGGAGCTCCGCTTGCGGCTGCTCCGCACCAACTGGAACCCCGGCCCCGGGGCGGGCGGGCGGCGGGGGTGGGGTGCGGTGGGAGGGGCCCGGCGGCCGAGCTGGAGCCCGCAGGTTGATGCAGTAAGGAGCCGCCCGAGGGAGGCGAGCGCTGAGTCCGGCCGCCGCCCTCTGCGCGCGCCTGTCCCCAGCCCGCCTGCCTCGCCCTTGCCCTCGCCCGCGCGGGTTCACGCCGACAAACCACCGAGCGGCTAGGGAAGTGAGCGCCGTCCGCTCGCGATTGTGACCAGGGCTCCGGAGGACACTCTGGGAAGCCACCACCACCGCCCCGCACCACTCTAGTTCGTTCTGATTCTACTGTCTCTACCCTTGCTCAGAAAGTTCACCAACTTCCCATCTTAGGAGCCCAGACATCTCACCCCAGGGGACTTGGCCGAAAGTCCCCCCAGAAAATGGTTTGGAGGACATGTATTTTTGTGAATCGTGCACTGTACTTAATCTGGAGTTGTTGCGAAGTATGCCTCTCTACCAGCGAGGGCAGCCCTCTCCTGTCCTGCTTGTTGAACCTGCCTCTCAGCCTTCAGTGTCCCCCTTGAATAAGGCTCCTGGAGGCTGGCGGTCAGGACCTGAGACCCCAGGAGAGGCCACCCAGCACCAACCTACACCGTGTGCTTGGCCTCTGTTCTTTAGGTGTGCGTCCCTGGCTCCTGTGCGGTTCTCTCTGCTGTTTCTAGGATCACAGGGGCTTTACCCCCAAACCCAGTCCAAAGCAACCAAGCCTGAGAATCAGGGTGACTAGTAAATAATTGAATTTTAAATTATTTATCTTTCGCTCTCCTTTAGCCAATGGCTAAAAACATTTTTTTTTAGCAGAAAATGGAACCTTAACTAGTGTTAAGGATTTGTGAGGTCCATTTAAAAGCCTAGAAATTCAATATAAATTTGAGGAGTACACTGGGGGTGTTGAAAAAGCTGCAGAGGGCAAACTTCTCTAGCCCTTGGCAGTACCCAATCACCAACGTTCTTTTTTTTTTTTTAAAAAAAAATATTTTTATTGAGCTATATATTTTTCTCCACTTCCCTCATTTCCTCTCCCCTCCCTTCTACCCTCTCCCAAGGTCCACACACTCCCAATTTACTCAGGAGATCTTGTTTTTTTCTATTTCCCATGTAGATTAGATTCATGTATGTCTCTCTTAGGGTCCTCTTTTTTTTCTAGGTTCTCTGGGATTGTGAATTGTAGACTGTTTTTTCTTTGTTTTATGTCTAAAAGCCACTTATGACTGAGTACATATTATATTTGTCTTTCTGGGTCTGGGTTACCTCACTCAATATGATGTTTTCTAGATCCATCTATTTGCCCACAAATTTCAAGATGTCACTTTTTTTCCACTGTGTAGTACACCATTGTCCAATCCCCAACATTCTTGCTCAGACAAGGCTTCACAGAGAGACATTCCAAGTTGGAATCTGCCAGACTTGTGAAGACAAGGATCTCCTATCTATTCTGAGCCCCATTTTGTAAGAATGGCTGGTGGTGGGGTGTGCCAGGGGGTCACTACTTCTCTACCAGACTCTCGTGACCAGGCCCTGGCTCACACTGCCTCTCCAAATGCTATGCAAAAATAATGGTTGAGATAGGATCCCTTGAGTAGTTCATGTGAGGAAGAAGTAATGAAATACAAACACACAGTTTTCAGCGCTGGCATCTAAACTACTGGACAGAGTGACTATGAGTTATTACCAAACCTTACAGCGAATTCGACAAGATAAATGTTATAAAGCCCCCTTTCCAGGAAGGATCTGAGATTGAAGAAGAAACTGCATTTTCAAACACAAGCCCTTGAGTCAGGCTTAAAAAATTGTGGAGGCTAAGTTTATAGTTCATAGCACAACTGTTTACGGAGCAAGACAAGGTCTTGGCTCCAGTCCCTACAATAATAGATTGAGAATAATCTACATTTCACTGTATAGTATCTTCCATTGTATACTACAAATAATCTATCATATTAATCATCATCTCTCTGTTTTTACATTACAATTTTTAAAGATAAATACACAATTCAAATGGATACAATTAAATATAATGGATACACACTGATTGCCTTTCCACAAAGAAAGCAACTGTCTATTTCTCTCTGAGATGATGCTAAAGATAAATATGTAATTTCCATACCTTGACATGTGTCAGATAGCCAATTCAGAGTAATAATGAAGTATCTCACTGCAGAAGAATTTGAACAAATGGTTTCCTGATCAAACCAGAGTCATATTTTTTATAAATTATGCTTTAATAGGTGAAAATACTAGGGAAGTGTCTATTATCCCCAATTTTTCAGGTTGCAAACACAGTGTGCGTTTCTTGCTACATACATGTGACAGTTAAGTACTGAATTAAGCATTGTTATCAACTCACAGGTAATGATTCCTGGGTTCAAAAACCATCAGGCATTGCTTCATGCTGCGCCTCATTGGCACGCCATACCAGGCGTAAAATGGACTCAGCGAGTCTTTGCACTTTTCCTCACAGCCTTTTCTCCTTTCGTTGACTCTGCTTCAAGCTGATTGTTTGTGACATAAGTGTGGAACTTTCCGACTGGTATCCAAAAGAACACTATATCAAATTGAATTGATCTCAACCATTGGAAGGAAGAAAAATATTTCCGAAGATGACCAGTTAGATAGATTGCAGCACTGGACAGAATATTAGGATAGGATTAATATTATGGAACGTGCAAATTAGTCCCGGAATACTTATTCCCGAGCATTTGCACAGCTGTGTGGCCTGCTGAATTCAGTGTAAACATTATGTGTAATTTATCCTACTAGCCCGCTGACTAGGCATGCAGATCCTTTACTCTGCAGATAGTGCCTCACGGACAATAATCACACAATGAACTGTGGAGAATAGATTGATGAATGTCAGCAGCCCATAATCCACCTTTGCTTCTTTTTTCTTTGAGAGAATGCAAACTTACAATACTCGGAGTGTAGGGCCCCACTAGATGGCTCAGTAGGTAGTGGCACTTGCCACCAAGCTTGACAATGAGAGCTCAATCTCTGAACTGTACGTGGTAGAAGGAGACAGCTACCTCCTGCAAGTTGTCCTCCACAGGCCCACCATGGGACCCCACCCCCATCCCCACCCCCATGCACAAGCAGAATATTATATGAGTAAAATATTCAGATTTTAGAACCACTGTCTTTAATTTCTTAGTTCTAACTGTTTCAGTTATTTGGTTTCCATTAACTTCGCGTTCATAAAGTAAATAGGGATGTATTAGTCAGCTTTCTGTTGCTGTAAGAAAAACCTGAGGAAGTCAGCCTGAAGAGAGGAAAGGCTTGATTAGGTTCAGAGTTGGAGGGCTTCATGATTTATTGCCTTCATTGTTAGGGGCCTGCTGTGAAGAAGCACATCTCAGCAGGAAACAAGCTGTTTGCCTCGCAGTGGGGAAGCAAAGCAAGAGGGAAGCAGCAGCTGAGGCCCCCACATCTCCTTTAATGGCATCCCCCTAAAGACCAGAATACTTTCACACGGGCCTCCATTTCTTAAAGGTCCACCACTTCTAATATGGCCAGAGGCTGAGGCCCAAGCCTTTAAACAAGCCATTTAAGTTTTCAAGGAACTCTTACTTAAAACCACACTGGAGGCCTGACTGCCGCTCACTCTAATGATTGCCGTGGGAATAGGGTGAGAAAATACTGCATGAGCTACAGAGCTCTTCCTGTTCTTAGAAACTCTAGGCACCAGAATGATCTCTGTATTATTGTAATGATAGCTGTCTGTCCCCTCAACGGTTGTACTACTTGAGTGACTGCAACTGTTTAATGCAGAAACCGCATTCAGCCGCAAACTCACATCTTGCTGATATTTGTATTTATTCTAGGAATACTTTACCTTAGCTGCATCTATACTTTAAAATCACATGGAATAGCAAATAAAACACATATCTATTGATTTCAAACCCAAGCTTAAAATGTGTCCTTGACTAGGACATGTTAATAATTGTATTAATTTAGCTATTTTGCATGGGCATGGAACCTAAGAAGCAACATGTTGAGAAGTGACAGCATCTTGTGAAAACCCTCACTACTTTGGTGATACCTGATATCTCCACCCTCTCTATATCTATGGCATGTGCTCACTCCATCTATCATAGCCCTTCTAAGGGGCAGATCAATGACCTGCAAATGCTCTTGCTATTTGCTATCAGTTCCATTCCCTCCCCCCACCCCGCGGTAGGAAATTAATGTTCAGGGACACTAAATAACTGCTCAAATCCGTTGTCTAATAAGTCACAATGTGAGGTGTAAAAGGCCAATTCACTGATTGAACGATTCTTTCTCCCATCATTCCAGATGGAAATCCTCAGAAAATTATTTCTTAGTGTATATGCACACTTGCGTGTGGGTACACACGTGTGTGGGCATGTGGAGCCCAAACATTGACACTGGGTTTTTTTTCTCAATTGCTCTCCACCAAGGTCTTTTCAATGAGCTGGGACTCAGCAGTCTGGTTAGACTACCTGGCCAGTGAGTCCATGGTATCCACCTGTCTCTGCTGTTCTCCTAGAGCTGTGTATGGATACCCATGCAAACCTCCAACAGCCAGCTTTTGATATGGGTGCTGGGCATCCAAGCTCAGGTCCTCAAGTCCTTGACCCACTGAGTCACCTTCCCAGCCCACTTCTCAATGATGGCATTTTAGAGATTTTTTTCATTGTAGTATGTGGTTGTTATATTTTTTTTTTACATATGTATTTTCATCAAGTACTACTGGGTTCTGTCAGAGGCTTACCACTAATGAATAAAAAATTTCAATAATTAGATCTTCCCTGATAAATCGTAATTATTTTTACACTATGCAAGTCTGTGCAGAAACACTGGCCCAAGAATGACTCTCCTCTTTGTTATCAAAGAACATATGTAACCGCTAAAATGGCATTGCTTCTCAAAATAGATGTTAATTATAAGCTTATTTCAGTAGAAAATTTAAATGAAGCACTCCTATTTGAACAAAATTAAAATATCCCCAGATTCAAAATGCTTTCTGAATGGATACGAAAAGCATTCATACTCACTGAGAATTGTGCTTTATTTTGCATCATTGTCTTTATTTAAAACGTTACTTTTGGCTAGGTAGAAAATAAATTTCTGAAAGATGTCAAATTACAAATAAAATAGGTCTGTCTACCTACAACCTGGGAGTCTGTGCTAGGCACTGTGTTGGCTGGTCTTTGAAGGCAGCCTATCAACTAATTGTCACACAAATTCTACAAGGTAAACAGAATTATCCCAGTGTATAAGAATCTGCTTTTAGACCTTGGAATAGTGTAGACTGTATGATTTATGAATAGAAGAAGTTTATTTAGCTCTTGGCTCTGAAGGGTGCACAGGTCATGTAGGAAGAGGGATTTCGTCTGAAGGGTGCACAGGTCATGTAGGAAGAGGGATTTTGTGTGGCGTCAGAAGAGAAGGTGAAATTCTGCATGAAGGCTAAAACCCACAGAGTAGAGTTGCTGTTATAGCCCCTTCTCATAATAACAAGCCTCTTCTGTCTATGCTAGTTTTACATACAATCCAACCAGCTCTTATTGGGCCACCTCCCAGTATCATTGCATCGGGGATCACACTTCTAATAATGAATTGGGGAGGTGCCTTTCAGACTCATCCTACAAACGAGGAAACAAAGACTCAAGGGGTGAAAGGCACTATGACTGTTACAGGGGCTCCATTCCAAGTGCCTTTTCACAGCCACGCTTCTGCTGGCTGGAGAGCCCCAGTGGTGACTTCCTGAGAGGCAAGGAGTATTGGAAGGACATCTAAGTCCCACGGTGAGGTCCAGGCACAGTAAATTTCAACAATGATGTGGCACTTACAATCTTCTCTACACAAGAAGAACCGAGTCACAAAGCCCTGGAATGTTCCGAGGTTTGCCCAGCTCAGTGGAGAAGCAGTCTCTGTGGAGAATGAAATAGTTGCTAACGTCTGGTCACCAGCTGGAACAGGAAATGTAGCAATGCCTTCCTGGGAAGCAAATGCATGAAGGAGGTAATTGAAAGAGTTAACCAGATCATACAGCACACCTCAAAGTTTCCAGTAAGGAGCACATTTCAGTTCTCCCAGCTCACAGTGCAGACGGATTATCAGACAACTGATTAAGCTAGCTTGGTCTTGTGCTCATAGCCTGGGAGTTATGATTAAATAATTGTGAAACATTGAGTACTTCGAAGTTATTTCCCCTGATAGTCTAAATTTCATTTTAATTATTTAGTGCATTATAATCACTAATTATATCAACTTTTGATGACTGTAACAAAATACCTAAGAAATTAATTTTTAGAAGCATAAAGGTGTGCTTTGACTGAAGTTTTGTAGTTAAAGTTCATGATCAAGGAGCTTCATTGTTTTGGATTTCAGGTGGGAGACCGGGGTGGTGAGAGGTGGGGACTATAAGGCAGAGCGAAACAACTTACATCACTTGTGACATAAGCCCTTTCAAGGATGCACCCACAGAGACCTAAGATCACTGGTTAGACTTCACCTTCTTCACCTTTATCCCTTCCAAAGCACCATTCTGGGTATAAAATTGTTATGCGCAGCTTTTTATGGCCTATTCAACATGCAAGGTACAGCAGTACCTAGGATGATCTTCATATTTAGCATGGTACCCAGAACTTCCAGCTCAGCAACGAGGAAGGACTATATATTCGTATGTATCTGTGGATCTCTGAAACTGATATCTAGTGTTAAATCAAGTGAGGTGGAAATGGTGCAGTGGTGCACACTGACCGAGTGTGCACACCCCGCACACTGGATGCTGGCTGGGCTCACTTTCACAGCTTATAACACTTCCCTTCTGCTTTAAGAGCCTGTTGTTATTGAGAGAAACAATATAGAATTGGTGTCATAAAGCAATCCGAGCATCTCTGACATTCACCATCTGTGCTAAAGAGGGACCTGCTGACTCCTCAGAATGTCAACATTCCTGACACATGGAGTAATTGTTCCTACAGTAAATCACTTAAACAAGTGCAACCCAATAGGCTGTGTCTTAGTGCTCGCCCAAGTCATTGTTGGTAGCTCTGCACACATCACAGCACACATGGAAAGAGGAGGGGAATTTATACTTTCTGGTAACAGAATTCAGAAAACCAGAAGAAATTTTTATTTGCCTGCTTGTTCATGTATTTGTTTGTTTACGCTTTCGAGACAAAGTGTCTTGTAGCCCAGGTTGATCTTGAACTCCTGACCATCCTGCCTTCACCCCCTAAGCGCTGGACTTGTAGGCATGTGCCATTGTACCTGGCGCACAGAGTTAATTTTTATGTTTAGTGACTCAAGCTTTCTTTGATCTTAGAAACGCTTGATCTTAGGTTTTCTGAACCAACGATTTCTTCCTCCATCCTGATTGTGAAGTTCTGCTTTTGTAACCTTGTCTAATGATGTTATTTTGGTGGCCTTTGTTTTCTACTTTACGCTGCTCTAATGACATTTTTAATACAGGCAGAATATAAATAATAGATGAAGAATTAGTTAATCTATCATGAACCAAGACTGCCTCACAACATGTCAGACTGATGGATAGGTTCCAAGTTATATAAAGTATTAAATTGATATACAAAATTGGAAGAAGCATATTAAATATCTGCCATTTTCCTCTTTTAATATTTCTTCTCTAATTATGTCAGCCTTATTTTTTTTTCCTGGAAGCATTCATTTTAACAATTGATGTGTGCTAGGCCATAGTGACACAAGATTGAAAAAATAAATAAAACAAGGTTAAATGTCACTCCAGCCTGATCTGGCCAGGGAAGCAGACAAGTGTTATACAGCTCCAGAGTCTCATCAACCAGCCTGGGCTTGGGGTGTGCAGGGTAAGGTATGGGAGAAAATTTCCAATGTAGAGATAAGGTCCACAGGGAAAACAAGGCTCCATGTTTAGATAATCCTATCTGAGAGAGTGAGGGTTGGGTCTATTGAGCTAGCACTCAAAATTTCTACTTGACAAATATGTATTGAGTTTCTGATGAACAATGTGAGCTTGGCAAATGGCGTGGAGAGACAAAATTCCAAGAACCCATGACCTCCAACTTAAAGGAACTGATAGTTTTATAAACAGACAGTCTCCAATAAAGCCATGACTATCATAAGCTTATGATGAGATGATAAAGTTAATGACACAGAAAATAAATGCTAAATCAATAGTTCCCAAATGAGATATCATTTTAAATGGTTGAAAAAAATTTGTTACCAGAATCTGGGGTATGCATCTTGTTTTGGGAAGCTGAGTCCAAGTGACTGAGAAGTCAGTTCATTTTAAGTATGAAGTTGATCTTTAGAGTTGTTTGAGATAAAGTAAAAAGATCTCTGTAAAAGAAATACTGGTCACCAGATATAGCTCAAGTATTTCTGTAGGCTAAAACGGATGCCTATGCCACCTTCAAAACTGAACTGAAGCCTACTCTTGACCTGATCTTAGAGTTACAATGTATAATTTCCAGTTTGAAAATGCAAAAATAAACTCTGCATTTTAAACTTCTTTACTGTAAATGGAGAGGTGAAGAATGTGTCATATTTAACACAATAATAAAGGGTTTGTGATGTTTCTCTCCTTTTAATTGTTACCCATGTGCACAATTGCATCAGAATTCTAACATGATAAGCCCTCAGGGTTCTTAGGAATATTCTGAATGATGCTCTAACTTGAATTTTACTGACACAATAACATGGACCCCTTGAAAATCACTTTGCTGATATTTTTGGTCACCTTTTGCTGTAGTTTATATCTGGAATGGCCACCCAATGCCTGTGTGTTGGTGGTGAAGGCCTGCTCTCAGGTTTGTGCTATTGGAATCAAGGAGAACCTTTAAAAGATGAAGTCTAGTGGGAAGCTTTAAGTCATCGGGCATTATGGGTTCCCAGCCTCTCCCTCCACCATCTCTTTCTCTCCTCTCTTTGGCAGAAGGTGAATAGTTCTGCTCCGACACTACTGCTATGATATTCTGCCACACGCCCAACTGTTCTGTGACTTTTCCTAGAGAAATGTGAGCAAATACCCATTCAACCAAGAGAAGGCACTGAGGCAGATCAAAGGACTGATTCCTTTCTGGTCTAGCTTGGCGGGTCAATGACTTTTCTGAGTGACTTTCAGGAGTGTGGGACTGGAAGACAACTGCACTACTGAAATGACCACCTCAATAGGTGTGATGGTTCACCACAGTTTCAGCTCACCTGACTAGGGGGTTTCCTTCCATTCTTAGTGCTCATGTAACCTTGGAGTGGGGCCTTGTGACTCTTATAAGCTTGAGGAACTTCCTGTAACTTGGTAGTTTTGTTAACTTCCCGAGTCTTAATTGAGTGTTTCAATCTGAAGAAAATGGCTACCAAAAATTTCTAAAAGTCACAATAACCGCTTTTCTTTATGTAAGGCAACTATTTTAGATATTTATTACAGTAATAGGAAGCTAACTATCAGAGCCCTTTATATTTGGACTTCTTGGATTTTTTTGCCAGTATTAAAGTCAATATGCATAGCATGAAGGAGAGACAGCCATGCCATGACTTACACTTAGCAGAGGTCACCGAGGTCATGACTGGATGGACAGAGAGGCCATGAATTCCAACAACAAGGGAACAAAATCCAATGGAACAGGAACAAGTTATATCCAGAAACCATGAGTGAGAAATCTGTCAGCATTCAAGAGAGATAGGAGAACTCAGCTCTCTCCAGAACACAATCTTGGCTGGAAAAGAGAGCAGAAAATGGGAAACAAGTTGACAAAGACTTCTGATGCCAGTCTTTTCAACAGACTGACAGGAGCCTGCCAAGTAAGGAAGGAAGAAACTGTTTTTCCTCATAAGTGGGTAAAGTGAATGCAACTGTCACGGCATGATTTAGAAAAAGATACTGCCACAAGCCCATTGAAGTAGTGGAGAATTATTGACTCCATATATAATATCATTATGGGGAATCAAATGCAAAGGAATCCACATAAAGTCCTGTTCTGGTTTTCTCTTTTGTGCCTTGCATGTGAGAAGAGATAAAACCTGGCCCGAAACATCACTTCCTGCTCATTGCTTGTCATGGGCAGAAACCACAGAATCTACTGAGTGGGAAGCCAGGTGCCGACTCCTGGCCTCATCCTACACTAAGAGCTTTCTTACATTTTCATTTTATCCACGTGGCAATCTTCTGCCCTCTATTTTATATTTTGAGACTATGGCATCAAGAAAAGCCAAGGACATATTACAAGTAAGTGACACAGATTAAAACTGAACCCAGGACTCATTTTAAATCCAGATTCTTAATTACATGCTACTGCAATTGGTTCACTAGATAATAAGCATGGCTTTGCACCATGCCACTGTCAAACCACTCATTGTACTAGCTTCTGCTCATGATTGATGTATTTGTCTTATTTTTTTAATCTATTCAACTCACTCAATTTTTTGACGATTTTTATACACTATATTTTGATCATATGTTTTATTCTCCATCTCCTCCCAGGTTTTTGAAGGGGAAAAGGCCAGCCAAAGAAACCAACCAATCCCTGAGCATGAAATCTAGCACCCTGACCCTGAACCCAGAGCCAGTGAAAGAAACAAACCCTAGAACTGAAACTTGAGTCAGTGAAAGAAACAATTTAGCTCTGAACCAAGAACAAAAGAAACACCCTGACTCTGAAACCAGAACCAAAGAAACAGACTTTTGGCCCAGGAACCACAGTCAGTAAATGAATTATCTGTTGAACCCTAAAACTAGACCTGAAATGCAAAAAAAATAGAAAGAAAGAAAGAAAGAAAGAAAGAAAGAAAGAAACACAGTTTGGCCTGAAACCGAAAACAACTCTGCCCCTGACCAACTAAACTAACCTATTGCTGAGCAGGAAAACTAACCAATCCCTGAGCAGAAAATCTCCCTGGGAAAACTCCACCCCCTAAAAGTCCTATATAAGTCCCCCTACCGGATCAGTTGTGGGCTGTCCTTTCCCACCCTGTCAAAGGCAGTCACTCTCTTGGACTCCTCCTTCCCAAATACATCTCTTCCTTAAAAGAGTTTTGAGTGAAGTTCTTCTTTTGTTGACAGCATGGACAAGAAGAACCTTTGCTGAGATGCTCCTTTAGGGGGGCTGAGCAGAAAAATCAGAAGAAACAGTTCCATCTGCTGGGAAACTCCCTTGGGGTGGAGCAGAAAAAGTAACTTTTGGGGGGAGCCTGAAATTATTACATTTCTGCAGGGGCTTCCCCTTTAGCAGAGTGAGAAGTAACAGGCCAGAACACAACAGAAGAAGAAACAGATAGCTCTGGTAGGACATTTCCTTGCGGGAACTGAACAGAGCTCAGTTGTAATGGCTCTCTCTAGGAGAGGAGCAGGATTGTTATATCCTGAAGGGAGACCATCCCCTACCACACCCCAGCTTCAGGTATAGTCTGACTTCCTGACAACCCAGGATATCTTATCCAGCCTCCAGAGCTGTCCTATTGCAGCTCCAGGTATAGCCTGACAACCCAACAAGTTGGGATACCTTTCCCTCCAGGGTTGTAATACCTGTTTACAGTACTTCCTATATCTCTACCCACTCAACTGTATGGATTCTCTCTCTCTTAAAAAAAAAAATCAAAACAAACAAGAAACACCAAAATAAGATCAAAATGTCAAAACAAAGCAAAATTAAAAACTCCTTTTTGACAACACCAAAACAAAACATAGAATTAGCTTTGTGTTGGACAGCTATTCCCGGGCATGAGGCCCAGTCTGAAGTATGATTGATATAATAGTGACACTCCTTTGGAGAAAACTGATTTCTCTTTGCTAGGTATTAATTTCAAATAGCCTTTTGGTTAAGGGTGAGATCTCATGTACATTTTTCCTACTCAGTGCTGTGGGATAATGCTCATGTACACTGTAAAGATTTTTCACTCATATTGGTTTAATAAAACACTGATTGGCCAGTAGCCAGGCAGGAAGTATAGGTGGGGTGGCAAGACTAGAAGAACTCTGGGAAGAGGAAAGGCAGAGACACAGTTACAAGTCAGACACTGAGGAAGCAAGAAGAGAATGCCTTACTGAGAAAAGGTACCAAGCCACGTGGCTAAACATAGACAAAAAAATATGCATTAAATTGTAAGAGCTCATTAATAATAAACCTTAACTAATAGGCCAAACAGTCTGTAATTAATATAAGCCTCTGTGTATTTCTTTTTTCTTTCTTTTTTTTTTGGGGGGGGGGGGGGGTTGAGACAGGATTTCTCCGTAGCTTTTTTGTTCCTGTCCTGGAACTAGCTCTTGTAGACCAGGCTGGCCTCGAACTCACAGAGATCTGCCTGCCTCTGCCTCCCGAGTGCTGGGATTAAAGGCGTGCACCACCACCGCCCGGCCCCCTCTGCGTGTTTCTTTGTGACTAAAAGGCTGCAGGATCAAGTGGGACAGATACTTCTGTCTACAACTCAGTGCTGGGACACCATCTGTCTTAAATCTATGCAGGTTTTGTCCATGTTACCCACAATCTCTGTGAGTTTATATGTGCATCAGTACTGTTGAGCCTACAAAACACCATTTCCTTGTAGTTGCCATCATCTCTGGCTCTTATAATCTCTGCCTACTCTTTAACATAAATGTCTGAACCTTGAGGGTAAAATGTTGATGTAAATATCCTTTTAAGGTTTGAGTGTTCCAAAGTCTCTCAGTCTCTATACTCTGTCCAGTTGTCGGCTCTGGGTTCATTCTCATTTACTGGGGAAATAGCTTCTCTGTTGGAAGTTGAGTAAGGCACTGATCTAGGAGTACAGCTGTTATATCATTTGGAGCCATTTTATTTCTTTGTTCCTCTAACAGAATAATAGTAAATTTTCCTCTAATTTCATGACTTGTCTAGTCTCAGGTTCTTCGGCAGTATGTCAGGTAGGGGTTCATCTCATAGAACAGGACTTTAATCTTTAATCTAATTTTTAAAGTGTTTAGTTAATCCCATAACATATGTGCCACTCCTTCACCAGTATATCTTGCAGTCAAGTTGCTGTTGTAGATTGCAGGGACTGTAGCTGGGTGATGCTGAAGATTACCTTTCTCTTCCAGTGATCACACAGAGGGCAACTGGATTGTTCTGTGTGCAGAACTGACAGCACTTTTTAAATTTTTCAAAAAAATTAATCCAAGAATCACATGCAATTGAAACATCCTCCACCCCACCCCCCACTTTAGAGTCAGAATCAGTCTTAGGAATATGCAGTGGGCGAGGGAGGAACCTCCATTTACCCTGACCTCTGTTAGGTGCTGCTTGTGACCCCTGCAGGTCTGATATAGGATGAGCAATTTTACAACTTGAGTTACCCAGGAAGCAAACTCTGAGATGGAGAGAATGGTGCAAGGAATTCTCTAAGGGTCACACTTGGAAGGGGTGGGACAAAAGCTAGTACCTTTGGAGTCCTTGAAATTATCCTCTAAGAAGTTCTGAATCCTTAATTTATCTCTTGACATTGGGTGTCATTAGACTACTTCTGTCAGCTATCTCTCTAAAGAGATTACACTTCCTAAAGCAGAGATTGGAATTTAAAGTTTACCATAGCAGGACAGGCTTCTGCACATCTCAGAGATTCACCAAAGGGAGAGAAAATAAGAGAGAAAGAAAATGAGGAGAAATAAGGGAAGGGGAAGTGAGTGGGCAAGAAGACGGAAAAGGGTATATGCAGCACAAAGCATCAAGATCTTCCAAAGATAGTGAGTGGGGATCTTGAGAGATGGGTCAGTAGGGAAAGTGCTTGCTATGCAAGCATGAGAAACTGATTTCAGATGCAATACAGAAGCCTGGAGTGGCAGTAAGCCTAACATCAGCTCTGGGGGTGTCAGACAGGTGGATCTTGAGGCTCCTTAGCACATGATGAGTCCAGCCAATTGAATAAGCGAAAGACCCTGACCCAAAATATAAGGTGGGAAGGAATAGAGGAAGACCCCTGACATTAACCCCCCCCACACACACACACACATACACTTTATGACTGGCAGGACATGACCCCAACGCCCCATGCTGAATATGTTCCTTTTGCACGATGCCACCACTTAATTGATTGAGAGTGGCCCCCAACTGGCAAAGACTATCTCAAATTGTTTCCTTGCTCACTGTACAGATCTGACAGAAGTTTGTGCAGGCACTGCCCCTCAGCTATCTACTGGCCTTGACCACGGACTGTAAGAATTAATCTCTACCCAGTCTTAATATTGTTTTATTTATCCAAAATAGTGCTACATTTTTATGTCATTAATTCAGCACAGGGAGAGGTTATCACTAAGCAACCATGTGCAGCTTTCTGCAAGGAGTAGAGACTTCCTGTGGCACTGATACCGCAGCCTTCACAAGAGCATTTTAACCTGGTCTGGTCCTAGTTCCCTTCAGTGTCTCCCCCTGTAGTGTGCCTGTTTGCGTTCTCAACTTTTATTGGAATACACTACTGAATTCTTTTACCTTCTGCCAGAATTGCTTAGCTCTAAACATGTTGAGAGAGATACTGTGAAGATGTCAGTGACATCCACACTAGCCTGTCCTACAGTGTCAAAGGCAGACAGCTCATCTGATACATGAGAAAGCAATCAGCATTCACTCCGGAAGGGTACCACAGATCAAATGTATTGAATAGACCTGCCTCCCTATCTCTTCAACATGATTGGCTATGTAGATAAGCTGTAGTAATGTTGTATCCATGCCTACACTTTCTTAAAAACTTCACATCCTTGGTCCAGATCAGCTGTCCTTGTCTCCTTTCTGCCGCTGTGAAAAACCACTGACCCAAAGAAACTTAGGGCAAAGGTGGGTTTACTTCAGTTCACAGGCTACAACACACCATTGACTGAAGTCAGGGCAGGGACTTAGGCAGGAACTTGGAGTTGGACCTTCTTGCCATTCCATACAGTATTATCTCTGACGAAGGAACTCACAGTCAAGGAAGCACAACAGAGGCTATAAAGGAACATAGTTGCTTTCTGGTTTGCTACTCACTCTCCAGCACATGCCTAGGTGGCTTTCTTATACAACCCAAGACCACCTGCCCAGAGAATGGCACTGCCCACAGTGGGCAGACACTCCTAAACCAATTAAGTATCGAAACAGTTCCCACAAATATACCTATAATTGTGGCAAATCTAATCCGGGCCCTCCCTCAAGTGGGATCCCCTTCTTGGGTAACTCTAGGCTATCTCAAGTTGGCACTCAAAGCTAAGTAGGACAGGCATGTCAAGAGCCTTACACTACCTGATACATTTTTTTTTAAGTATTTATTTATTTATTATGTATACAATATTCTGTCTGCATGTATGCCTGCAGGCCAGAAGAGGGCATCAGATCTCATTACAGATGGTTGTGGGCCACCATGTGGTTGCCGGGAATTGAACTCAGGACCTTTGGAAGAGCAGGCAGTGCTCTTAACCACTGAGCCATCTCTCCAGCCCTACCTGATACATTTTTAAAAGCCCAAGACAGCCCTGCCCAAAGGTGTTTGTGTTTTCCTCTCCTCTGATAGTTTGCTTCCAGCCATTCCAGACTCGCCTTGACTTTTGTATGTCGGGGGAACTGTTGAGGTCAGTCCTCTACTTTGTCAGACCGTGAGAGCCAATTTTCTTAGGGTCATACAGTTTGTACAAGAGAATCTAATGACCACACTTTAGCCCTGGACAGACACATATATCCTAAAATGTACTATTGGGACTGTCATCTTAAGTGGTCACAGAAAAATGGTTTAACTATCAAGTGCCTATTTCTAGTACCCACGAGTATCTGTGTTCTGTGGTCTCCACGGGGTTCTAATCATTCCTCTGCGACTTGGCAGAGGCTCAGTTCAATTCTCACTCTGCCATTCAGGGTGTGAAGAACATCCAAGGCACTGTGCTCTGCCTCTGGCACAGCAGGTGTTAAGGTTAAGAAAGAAATCGGGCAACACATTCCAGAAACTAGAAGAGAACGGGTTTGATTGAAGTGCAGGACAGGCTGTGTCGTAGTTGTAGCCATGACTGAGAGCCTATTCAAACTGGCCTGAGTTAGCAGCACTTCCCATTTTTCTGCTGCCAGTGTCTCCACAATGCATGGCTGAATAGCTCTAAATGACAGTCTAGAAACTCCCATCCTCCCAATTATAATGCATCAATTATTGGGCAAAGTACATAAGAATAACTGATACCACAGTGCGCCACAGAACAAAATCTCCAGCTAACCCCATTAGCTTGGAAATCCCCACAATTTTATTGACACTTCTGTCTCCATCCTGCTATGGCTTTTCCCTCGTCCAGGTGGGGGAAGCACTCATTTCCTTGATCAAATTACTTGGTCTTCGTTACAAAGGCACAGTCATTTTTATTGATCCATCCGTTTCCTTGGCCATTATGAAATGAGAAATGACAAGGCAAGGAGCAGGTGCACATGGCTAATGAGCAAAGGCTAACATGGGTAGGGCCAGGAAACAATCAGGCTGTGGGGAATGGTAGCTAAACATGGAATCCTAGCACCTGAACGGCTCAAGTAAGACAGCCATGAGTTCAAGGCCAACCTGAGTTACATAGAGTTCTAGGCCAGCCTGGGCTGTAGAGGGAGACTCTGTCTCAAAGAAGAGAAGAAAGGGAAGAGAAGGAGGGAGGAAAATCAGTGATTTATAATTAGCAAATATTTTTAACTTTTCAAAAACCAGATCCAAAGAACAAATGTAATCTCAAGTGTTAATTAATTAGATTCAGGTGACCACCGTCATTTAGAGATCTTAGCAGGCAGTATCTCCTTTCCCTGTGCCTGTCAAGCACAAAATAGGAGAAGAGAAAATATCCCCATGTCATAGTCCAAGGACTGGTTCCATTTATCCATGAAATACACTTTTATCATGAAGTTTTCTGTTTCAGGACTCAAAAGCATCATGAGGGGTTAAGGCTCTGGACAGTTTTGCAAAGGAACGTCTAGAGAATACTCTCCTCTGGGATAATCTTAAGGTTTTTGTTTTTTCACTCTCTCCCTCCATCTGTCCCTCCCACTCCCCACCCCCCCCCACCTCATGTGTGCATGTGTGTGTGTGTGTGCGTATGTGTGTACATGACTATGTATGCACCAGAGCTAGAGGAGGATGCCAGGGTCCTGCTCTATTCCTTTGATGTAGGATCTCTCACTGAACCTGGAGCACTGCCGGCACCAGCAAGGGTCATAGAACCTCTTGTCTTTCTTGGTCCGTCACAGTGCCAGAGTTATAGGTGTATTCCCAGCTGTGTTCAGCTGTTTTTCATTTTTTAAATGTGGATTCTGGAGATCTGAACTTAGGTCTCCTGTGCTTAGGCAGAAAGTGCCCTTACTTACTAACAGAACCTTCTGTCCAGCTGCAAAAGCTCTCTACTTGTTATGGTGGTGGTGGGGGCAGGGGGTGGTGAGCATCACCTTAAGTGCTCTTGGAAGGAAAGATCCTAGTCCTTTCTCTGGGCTGCAATAAAACAAGGTACAGTCCGTGACTAGCGGGGAAACAGTCTATTACATTTCAATACTTCCACAAATGTTTATATGCAATCCTGGATTATGAGTTCCACTGCCTCAAATGTAATCAAGAAGCAAAGAACATAAGGACATCATCCTTGGACAAGGACACAGAGCTCCTTACGAAGTGTCGCCAGCACCTTGCTGTCCTGGTCACAGATTCCCGCCTCTGCCTGCACCATCTCATTTCCCTCAAATGGATATGCACTGGCAAAGTGTTGGCTTTCTTTGTCTCACTCTGTCCCTCGTGGGCGCTTAGTCAAGAAACCGGAGGAAACACTTGTTTCAGAGAGCTAACAAGCCAAAACTATGAGGGAAGCTAAGTTCTCTGCTGGTAGGCATTGTGGAGAGCAATCCATCCATTTTCAATAGCTGCAGGCATCATGGCCCCTGCACAGATAGAATCTGTAGCTCATCTGGTTCCCAAGGGAGAATGAAGAGCGGAGGAGGAAGAGGACAAGGTGGAAGATTGCATGGAATTATGTGATGAATATCACGAGATGTCTTACATTGCACTGACAGCACAGAGTGATGGATTACATGTCCATTTCCTGGGAAGAGCTCACAGGATAAGATAGCTGGCTATGGGCCAAAGGAAAAGGCAACAAAGATAAGAAAGACTGTATGCCTGGCAACCACATAAAATGTCTCAGAGTCCCTAAGTAGCCTCCCATGATTGGATCTTTGCTTTCATTTAGAAATCATTTTTTAAAGTTTAATTAATTGTGTGTGTGTGTGTGTGTGTGTGTGTGTGTGTGTGTGATCTGTGAGTGTGCATGCCACCCTCCAGTATACAGAGGTCAGAGAAAAACTGTGGAGTTCATTCTCTCCTTCCACTTCTCTGTGGGTTCTAGAGATTGAACTCTGGTCGTCAGGACTGCATCCTCAGGTGGCCAGCATCCTTAACCACTGAGCCATTTCACTGAGCCCTAGAAATCATTGGTTTTTATTTGCTCTTTTTTATCTGACTTGTCTTCTCATTCCAGTTTGTAGACCTTCTGTACTCCACAGGCAGATTATCCAGAGGAAAGGAAATGATATCATTTTAAGAGTCTCAACAAAAAATTGTTTGATGGAAATATTTCCAAAGGGATGCCCTGCTACGTTATCTTATAGCCATCCCAGCATGCCCCTGGGGATACAAATGACACTAAGGAATTACAATCATTTACCAAAAGAGGCTCCACAAAGCATTTAATTCTGTGACTTGTCAGGAAAGCAGAGTCATGTGTGAATATAGGCAGAGAAGTCAGTCTTATTTTTAGCATCAATCACACTGTTATGGTCTACTTGGACAGGAAACACACGTAAAAAATTCAGTACTGGCTCTGATGATATCATAGTAATTCATTTATCTTGGTTGAATGCAATACCTTGCCAAGCCAGAACTCTATCATAAGGGATATTATGAGTCTAGTATAAGGTCAAGTGTTACTTGTAGACTCATGTCACTCAATATGGTGTGTGACACCTAGAACATTGCCATATGTATGACTTCCTCACTTGGAGATCTGGTTGATAATATGACATCAGCGATGAGGGGAGCAGCTACATCATGGGGATCAGTCAACTTTCCCAGTCAGGATTTCATTCTCACCCCCATTCCTAAGAGCCAAGATTAAAACATTTTCCAGTTACTATAGACAAGAGAGCAGAATTAAAGTGGTGAAGGAATAATCCCTTTTCTACTTTGTTACAATGTAACAGTTCCATTTTAGTAAAATATCAGACCATAGTACAGAGGTAGAGTAGCTAACAAGCTTGCCCAATGCCGTAGGTTCCCTCCCCAGCATGGTAGGTGTAGGGATGTAGGTCTTCTTCTACACAAATGTTGGTAAATAGCAGCATGATGTGTTTATCTAATTATTCTCTATCAATAAAAATTTGGGAGCCTGGTATCAGGGTAAGAACCTGAATCATCAGGCTGGAGAGATGGCTCAGTGGTTAAGCGCATAGGTTGTTCTTCCAGAGGTCCTGAGTTCAATTCCCAGCACCCACATGCTGGCTCACAACCATCTTTAATAAGACCTGGCTCTCTCTTCTGGCCTGCAAGTGTGCATGTGGGCAGAATGCTGTATACATAATAAATAAATAAATCTGAATCATCAGAGAAGCCATTAGTCACCTCCTCTTGGGCAAGCAGTTAGTTCATTACCCAGCCACTCAGACTCCAGAAATAATCGCACAGAAATCTGTATTAATTGCAATACTGTTTGACCTATTAGCTCTAGCTTTTTATTGGCTAACTCTTACACCCTAAACTAACCTGTCTCCATTAATCTGTGCATCACCAGGAGGTTATGGCCTACCGGCAAAGTTTTAGCATGTCTGTCTCCAGCAGGGTTATATGGCTTCTTCCTGACCCTGCCTACTTTCTCCCAGCATTCAGTTTAGTTTTCCTGCCTAGCTCTATTCTGTTAAGCCATTGGTTGAAAGCAGCTTTTTTATTAACCAATGGTAATAAAACATATTCACAGCACACACCAACTACCTCTCCCTTCAGTTCCTTAATCCAAAAGGGTGGAGATCCTCTCTAAGACCTGCCTTACTACTTCCTCAGTCCTCCAAAACCTCTATGGTTAATTTTGGTCGGCTAGTGGCTAGCTCTGCCCACTGACTCTAAGCAAGCCTTTTTGTCAGAATATGATCAAAATATCATGCAATATCAGCATGGTGCTTATCTAGCTTAAGTAGTTGTTCCTGACGAAAATGGGTAGTGCAGGCTTTCTCTGTGATACTGTCGTTTGGCTAAAAGTATTACAGTGTTACAGACAGCATTTACCTTGCCTGTCACTACAGGGAAGCAAAGGTATCTGCTGCAGCCATTTGCTTCCTGAAGGACCACATTAGTACTATCTCTTGGGTTACCAGACGTGTGTTCACACAAGAGGCTGTTTCCCATGGCCCTGAGCCACCTTATTACTCATGAGTTTCACAGAGTTCGCTCTTTGGTTTTTAGCCCTTCCATTTTCTTTGCAAGTAAACTCGCAATCCAGGCACGCCATTTCTCTCCTTTCCATGCATTACATTAGCAACCTTTGATGAATTCCATTTGTCTTCTTGCAAAACAATTGAAAGGCATTTGGAAAATGATCAAGACAAAGTATCAGAAAATTGACACATCAGAATTCACCAGGGCTGCAAGAGTTAGGTAGGAACATAGAATTGCATCTGACCTCTGAGAGTTAACAAATTACCCTTCCAGGGAGAGGTAAGAAAGGTTCCACAGATGATGATTTTAGAGCCACGGGTACGAGCAACCAGGTTGATTTTACAAGGCTGTAGCTTTCTGTAAGGAAAACCTGATCACACACATGCATTTGACACTTGAGACTTGACAAGCCACTCTTTTCTTCATAAATCCCACTGGCCCTAGTGCAAGCAGTAGGTCTTGGCAGACGGTTCCCAAGGCACACCCCTGGTTCAGTTAGCATTAGTCATTTACTGAGTAGTTTGGCAATTGTTTTATGTGCAACACCAAAAATGATCTTGAGGTGGTTTTTTTTTTCCTTCCTAATTTTGCAAGCTGAGTCTTGAAATCCAAGGGCAGTGAAATGGCTCTCATCTTTTCTTCTCTCATGTTTAAAACCTTCATCTCCTCATTTTCTCATTTGTCTCCTTGTATGTGATGCTTAGCATATGTTACCTTGTCTGAATTCATGTGTACATCTTGTATGTAAATGAAAGAAAGTGTTATGTTTTATTTGTTTCTTAACCCTACTCATTTCTAGCAAAAAAACCCAGTGGATGTCCATAAACAGAGTGAGAAAAAATTATCTATATCTTATTATTTAAATACATCTATTATGTGCAGCTTCTCAATACTGACAAGCATGAAATCAAAATATTAGTCAACTCTGAAAATGTCCTGTATGCAATGGCCTGGCAGGCCCTGTGCTAAACAGCAAAAGAAAAATACGACCTTTAGTGACCATGGAGGACCCTGAAGAAGGGCTCTAGGTGCCAACCAAGTAAGTTCTCTGTTGTTTTTTAATCAATAACTCAAGTAAAATTTTATCCTTCTTAAAGATTTCTGATGCAGTTTGACAGCTGAGAGGTTTTGTCTGTTTAAAAGGACAACCTTACCAAACAAATTTCAGCAAAATGCAAATACACGTTATTAAGACATGTACATGTAAGTTATAAAGGTGTGAGGACAAGTGCACGCTATCAAATTTCTCTCTCTCATTGCCTTTCATAGCCTTAAAAGCACTTTTTATTATGCAAAAACATCTGTCACAGTCATTCTGCTGCTGTTTAAAACTTATGTCTTCACAAACCCAAAAAATTCTTGTGAGTTCCAGGGAGCTGAATTAAAGGATCCACTTTAACAAGTCAGATACATCCCTCTCAGTTCCCTGGTCCTAAAATTTTTTTTCCTAAACTTTACTTTGTCCTCTGTTCTGCCAATACCTTAAATAGGTGTAAGAGACACCAGACATTTCCCTACCACAAACACCAGACAGGAGCAGAGAGACCAGCTACCCCAGGATGTGACCCCTACCCAGCTTTCCCAGGTCTCCCCTTCCTCCCAAGATGACACCCACAAATAAGCAGGAAGCATGCTTGAGAATTTGCTGTCCCAATTCTGTTAACCTATTGTGCCTAATCTCTCGTCTTTTTATTATAAAACAGAGATGGAAATGTAATGGTCTCTCCTGTCCCTTTAAAAAACAAACCACACCCACTTCCCCCTTCTGCCAAGGCAAGTGGGTCTTCCTTTGTCTTCCAGTCTGAATTCCTTCCTTCTGTCCCTCTCCTGAAGTAGTAGCTTCTCCTCTCCCCTCCTTTTTCCTCTTTCTCTCTCACTGTTTCTCTCTCTCCTCCTCCTCCTCTTCCCTCTCCCCTTCTCTTTCCTTCCACAACCCACTAAATAAATACCCACTCTGCACACTGTGCCTATCCTCACCTGCCACAGCTCCTCGTGGGACCCTGTGACCTGCTGAGGTCTCTCACCCACCACATGGCTCCATGCCTGGGACTCTGCCCCTTGTGGCCTGTGAGCCCCTCAGAGAATGGGCGTCATTTTAATTTTACCATTACACACACTGTAGTATCAAATATTTGGCCAAGATTTAATTCTTTGTGTAAAAGTAAATACATCTATATCAGTAATGTTCTAACTTGGTATATATAATATATAAAATTGTCTGTGATGCCTGTCTTTGTTTATGTTCATAGTGCTGGAGTTGACCTCAGGACCCAGTACTAACTGCTAGGCACTCTATCACTTAGTAAAACTCCCAACTCCAAAGAATTACTTTAAAATAAATGTTTTTCTGGTCCGTTTTCAGTAAGTATTTGCTTGGCATATCTATTTGATGTAGCTGTATGCCCAGGGTTGTATAAATATGTCTCAATGAAAAGATTTAAGAATCCCTGACCTATAGTGAGATCAGTGAATGTACAGAGCTCAAGAAAATCATTCTTCCATAGATCTTATGACTAGAAATATTTAGTTTCCAAAGCAGAACTTCTTTATTGTTTTGTTCAATAAGTCTACCATATAGTTTATTGTTGCCTTAAGCTCCTAGAATTGTGTTTGATATACAGTTGATTCTCAGTAGATGTTTGTCTCTTACCATTCCCCTAATGTCCTAAGATTAGACTCACATTTGCTCTTTGATTATGGGTGTGCTCAGAACACCCCAATATCTGTGTAGCCCACAGCTACTTCAGTCCGTTGTACCTGCACTTGTTCGTGACCACGGAGGGTGCCAGCATGAGGGTTGTGGGAGGTAGGGTTATGGGCTCTGGAGTTAACAAATCTTGTTTAAATCCCTGACTTTCATTAATTGCATTTACTTTCAACAAATTTACCTGTCTGAACCTCAGTGTTGAAGATACAAATGAAATAAGACCTGCGTGTCAGTCAGTACTTGTTCTCTCCAAATTCCAGTTTCCTGCAGTCATGAACGACATAAAAGAAATCTTGTCAAAAACAACGTAGACAACAAGGACCAACACCCCGAATTGCCATCTGACCTCCCCACAAGCACCGTGCAGTAGTGCACCTGCAAATACACGCACAGATGCACACACACAATGCACACACATCATATAAACATATGCTTCATATGCACATCAAGATTTTAAAACCTGAAAACAGCGAATAATGATAAATAAAACTCAAAACTTTAGAAAAAGGTGAGAATGTCCACCTTGTCCACTCCCCTCAAAATTCATTTACTCTGCAGACTGAACAGGGTGAACGAAAAGACTTCTGTGGAATAGGGACTTCCCGGATTTATTTTGGAAAAAAGCGCTGCAGAATAACCTGGATACTCAGAGATTAGCTGGAGTTGTCCATTCAGTTAATCCTCTTTATCATGAGAAAGCAATTCTGCCGCTTCCTTGGGAGACTGAGTGGGGACATTTGTTAATCAAAATCTCTCCTTTGCATGTTCCTGCTGCCTAAGTCCATTTCTGTAGGCTGACCTGATTTCTATGACAGGAATCTGCTGGTGCCTTGAATGGACCCAATAAGCTGGAACAGACTTATCGTAGAGAAAATGGAAACCCCAATGCCAAATGCATATTTGGAATGAAGCTGGTCTCCCGGGAATGTTGTAGATACTTTATTACTATGTCTTCAATTTAAAACTCATTTTTCATTTGACACTTGAATCTTTATTCCCAGGGCTTCTTAGGGTTTCTGCAATTTTCATGCAAAATACGATTCAGGAACATTCATCGAATACTTACTAGGTACAAGGCACTGAGATAGGCCTTGGGGGAAAAGAGAAAAATTCAGAAATGGAAAGTTGAATGAGACATGGTTTCTGCCTGAAGGAACTTAAAATTTACCAGGAGGAGATGCAATAGCTAATACTACCAATTTGATGACTGAATTGGTTATTGATTAAACATACCTTAACCAAAAGACTTTTTAAAAATTGAAGAGAGAAAAAAAAATCTTAAGGATGAACGCTGGATGAAAGGTGATTAGTTATTCTGTTCCTACATTTTCTTTCATAATATTTTAATTTTCTAATGTCAAATGAAAATATACCAATCTAATTTTTTGAAGTACCTTCTGATCTCTAAAGAGTAGGTACCAGGCCTTGTATTAGAAACAAGGAAACAAAATGTTGAGATGAATAGCCACAAGAATAAAGTCCCTGAAAAGAAGCAAATCCTGCACTGAACATTCCACAAAGACTAATTAACTGATCAGGGGGGCTTCCGTAGTCAGGGAGCAGTTGCGCTGTTGCAGGTCCAGAGGCTAAAGAGAAATTATCTTGCATTATCTTGGCTTCCTCTAAATAGTCATTTATTAACCATTTCTGTACATGGTTAAAGCATCCTTGGGACTACTAGGTAAATCCTTTGGAAAGTGTATACAGAGTCCCTACCTTCTTCTAACCCAAAAGTTAAGCGTGTCATCGGATAACACTGGAGGCCTAGAGTTGAGATTTCCCCCACTTTGCTATAGCACACCTTCCTGATGGACCCACCAATGCTTCTGAAATGTGTCTTCATTTGGGATCATCTTTTGCTACTAGGAAAGCTTCATAAAATTGTTAACATGTTGAACATGGAGTTTGAGGTAACCTAACTATATGTTCCCATGCCATGTTCACTCATATTTGACTCTAAAACAAATGATCTCTTGTACATTATGAGGTAAAAGCAGTGCTTTTTATTTTATCAAATAGGATTTACAATAATAGTGGCCTCCTTATGATTATGTATGTGTACAGATAGACACATATATGTAAGAATACAATAAACATATACACATGTCACAGTAGGCTTGGAGACCACTGAAGCTTTAAACCCCACCTTCCATTTTTCTCATAACACTGGAAAGGTAAAAATTATTGTTGCTACCCATTAAGTCCTTGTCAAAACAAAGGAATATCTCCAGCCTTGTGGGGAGATATGGCATTCTGACCTGCTCCAAAGATTGGAACTTTCTGTACTATTGTCTCCTCCCACTTGGCCTGTCAATCACTTGGTTAAGTCATACCTTCTTGGGAAGGCTGATTCATCTAAAGTCATGTCAAACACATGGGCAGAAAAAGTATCTGCCTAGTAAACTCCACTCTCAGTACAGTCCCTTATAGGGCCACCATCATGTGGTTCTGGTTAAGCCTGCCTTCTTTTCTGGAATACTCGGGAAAGTGAAATGTCTTCTTTTTCTTTTGAAAATCTTTTTTTTTTTCTTTTGGCTATTAGTCAGAACCTGGATATGCTTTCTCTGCAGCCTCCTCCAACTTAGTATATACACCTGCTTGTCTACCCTAAAACTGCTTACTGACCCCCCATGCGTAAAAAGCCCAACTTTCTTTCTTTCTTTTCTTTATATTCCTCCTCTTAGTGACTGCCAAAATTTACAACTTGCTGCTCTGTTATCTCAGACTGTAGGCAGAGGCTGCTTGTTTGTTTCCTGGCTGCCTAGATCCGAAATAATTACACAACAACTATATCAATTACAACACTGCTTGGCCTATTAGCTCATCCTTCTTATTGGCTAGCTCTTATATCTTATATTAACCCATCGCTATTATTTTATGTATTACCACGAGGCTCATGGTTTACCTGCAAGGTTCCTGCAGGCAGCTCACATCTTTCTCCTCTAGCAGTGACCTGGTGTCTCACTGATTCCACCTACTTTCTCCCAGCATTTAGTTTAGTTTTCCTGCCTAGCTCTATTCTGCCCTATCACAGGCCAAAGCAGCTTCTTTATTCATTAACATTTATACAGATGGACTTCCCACAGCACCAGACTCTAATATTTTCCTCAATCTTCCTACTGAGTCAGTTTTTGAAAATTATTTTATAAAGACACTAAGAAGTCAAAGAGGGGCCTCCAAACTTTACAGTAACATATAGATAAGTGTTCTATATAAACACACAGATTCATTTCATATATATATATACATATATATATACATATATAATACACATACATACATGTATTCATCACTAAATCTAGACTGTTTAAGGAAGGACCACAGGTGTTTGGTTTTTCTGTCCCTTCCTTGGACCTTTTATTAGAGAGGCCATGACCAGCTATTCAGCTATCTCTTCCTGAATTTATTAATACCTAGTGGAATTACTAGTGGAAGTCTGTGAACATACCACTTTAGTTTCTCTGTGTTCCAAAAGAAATCAGGAAACCAGAATTAGTAGAAGAAAATAGATTTTTCTTTTTACAGTTTGACCAAGTGGGGGGGGGGGGATAAAATTTGTGTGGGAGAGTTAATTTCCTCTCTGCCATGCCTGTGTCCATAGCCATCCTACAATTATGAATTTACAGAAAACTGTGAGACAAAGGTAAAAACATATGTAAATTTAGTTGTAATTCTTTCCTAGATGAAGGACCCCTGACTGCCTTCCTTGGTTAAGTTCTTTGTGGTAGACATAGTTTTTTATTTTAGTTAGTCCTAATCCTGGTTGATAAGGCTTATACAAAAGAGTTAATACATGCCTTTTGCTACATTTATAGGAAAGCAGGGTTTCTCACAAGAGTCCTAGAAATTTTTAAATTTTTGTCTAGGAAAAGAAAAATGTTATGCTTAGTGCTTCAGTTCATTAACTGATGTTTTAACATTCTTATTTAAAATATAGCTGTGTAGAAGGAATATTGTTACTGTAACATCACAGAGAATGTTGTTAATTGTGTTGGTATTCTTAATTCTCATCTGGCAAGAGGTTAGCCCAGATTCTTGAATAAGGATTTTTCTCTTTCTACCCATGTCTCCTTCATTTTTCCTGCCTCAGTCAAAGCAATTATGATAGACAGTATAGAGCAGATGATGGGATTCGCTCTGGGTTCAGATACTGACTCTACTTCTTATTAATGCACCTTTTCGGAAGTGGTAGAGATCCCCAGGATCTTGTCTGGAAATGCTTCGCGGTGATGGAATGGCTAGGAAGATCTTTGCAGAAACCAACAAGACAAGTCAATTGACTAAGTTTAAAAGGGGAAGAAAGGGACAGGGGATGTGGTGGTCAGTTGGTAGAGTGACTGTCTAAAATATGCAAAGTCCTAGTTTGATTGCCAGTATCACGTGAACAGAGCCTCTTGGTGCATGCTTGTCATCCCAGCAGAGGGAGAGTGGAGACAGGAAGGTCAGGAGGTCAAGGTCATCCTCAGCTAGAACACAAGTTGGAGGTCAGCCTAGGATACAGGAGAAAAAAAGGAAAGAAAGGAAAATAATTGAGAAAACTTTGGCCTCCCTTTGTTCCTGGAAAGTTTGGGTGTATTTTGTGGTCGCCAGATGCTACTGGGGAAATTGGGAGTCCCTATTGGAGCTCTCAGTCTTATTTATTACAAAATTTAAGAACAGATTCAAATGAAAGCTTGAGAACAATTTTACTATAGGTTGAAAGAAAACCCTCAGATCAGGCAGACTGTTAATCGCAGCCACTGTCCAGAGGGGACAATGGAGGAGGAAAGGGAAAAGTCTATAGCACTTCCTTAAGCTGGTGTGGAGCCTGCCCTGTGCTAGGCAGTAACATGGCCCATAGTGGTGCTAGATAAAGAGGGAAGCCCAAATTGTGGGGAGGGTGTGCTTAGATCAGAAGGAGAAGTCAGAGAGGGAAGCAATCCTCTCTTCCGAGTAACCCAGGAAGCAGGAGACTTGCAGAGTGGCAAGGCTATGCTCTACAAACCACTGAGCTAGTGGTGGAAATTTTGGGAAGGAAAAGTGCAGTATTTCATTAAACTACTCCACCCATCTTTTAGCGTGACTTCAGAAAGCCTGCTTTCTGAGAGGAGGTCCCTTGTCCAGGTGATTGATAAGTCTAACTGGAATGTTAAGTCTCCATTAGGGCCAAAGAATGCAGTCTCTCCACCTGAAGGAGCTTTTCCTTAATGGGCCTTTATTGCTCCTCTAAAATCTTAAACTACGTTTCTAGAAGTCTTTGGAATTCTAGTCCAAGCCCCACTTAGCGTTTGCTAAATTAAGACCCTCAAACATTGTGCTTGCCTATAGCTCCATTATCCATCAATCTCCAACCTCCTATATGGCATAATTACACCAAGACTGTGTGCAGATACATCCTATATATTACACCAGGTAGTTTTCCAAGGGTCCTGTGAGGACAAGGTCTCTACAGCTATTGCTTTAGCATTCATGAGCATCCTCTCAATTAGAATTATTTTCTTTATCTCTCAAGCCTACAGAATGAGGTGAAGAGATCCAAAGTAGCCTGCCCAAGGAAAGCTAATTAACATGTACAAGAATTAGTGCATCATCAGTCTGAGGCTGTGCTGTGCTCCAGAAGAAACAAGGACAGACCGACCCCTTGTATAATCTTCAGAGTTTGTGATGGTTTGGGAACCCAGGGAAGAACTAAAGAGTTCCTATGTAAAAAAGAAAAATCCCTTTTATATGGAGAAGATATTAAGTCTTCTACACAGCCAAGGCCATGATGCAGGTATCATGAGAAGATGAAGAGAGGGATGAAGGAAAGAGGGAGGAAGATATTTGAAGAGGGATGGATGACTTCCCAAAACTTTAGTAGTTGGATAACTAGATACTAAACACATAATCTTAACATCATGTTAGTAAAATTTATACATAATTATCAACTTAATCTTTTTCTTTCTGTGCTCCAAGATCCTCCAAAACAAAGTCTTCGGTTTTTACAACACCCCAATCCTTGGCTTCTATGTGAGTGAGAACTTACCCAAAATTAGATTGCTGTAAATATTGTTGAGTGTTGAAAAGGAGTATGAATCAATACAAAATTAGCTTAAAATTTAAGAATGCACATTAATATAGAATTTGAGAATCTATTTTTAAAGTAGCCACTTGTTTTTGAAGTACTGAAATCCATATGTGCTGTCTTGGAATTTAGGGAAGTCATAACACATACAAAAACAATAATCACACAAAGAACCACAGAAAGTCCAGTGGCAGGAAGGAGTTAGGGCATGATTTCTGTCCAGGATAAAGGAAAAGTGGAAACCAACTCTCCAGTGACTTACTGGTCATTATGAGACAACTTACAGGCTAGAGCATGGTGCCTAATTGCATTGGTCTTCCAAGAAAAAGAAAGAAAGAAAGAAAGGAGGCAAGAAAGAAGGAAAGAAAGAAAGAAAACAAGGAAGAAGGAGAAAAAAAATCAAACCTCATGCACACAAAGGTGATGGACTCCAAGCCATTATCATCTAAACTATACTATGCTATGCCCTCTTCCTACCGACAAAATTGTTAAAATACCCATTGACTCAGGATCTGCAGGGAGCAGAATTTCTGAATTAGAACACATCAGACACAAGAGACAGGAGAAACTGACAGGGAAAACTGACATTCCGTTGTTAGGAAGATGGCACATTGTCTGCCTTGTGTAGATTCTTGTTTATTTCCATGGAAATAAATATCTTAGCCTATAAGTTGAAATGACCAAAGAAAAAAAATTCTTTTTTTTTTCTCTCTCTCTTATCTTGCCACCCCTTCTTGAATATACTGGTGGCAATAATGAGATCAGGCAGGTCGTAAATGCCGTGGTGAAAGATTTGCAACCTTATTCAGACTTCTGATTATTTCTTTCATCCCACAGCAAAGAGAACCTGTGCCTCATTTCCTGCCCAGTGGAGAGCACAGAGGCATAAGTAAACTTTTCACTTCCACTCTTGTCAATTTAATGTTGGAAAATGCAAGTTTCACCCTGAAGTAGGGAATTAAGAGTCAATAAGCGTATTGTAATTTGTAGAGGTACTCATGGTGGAAAAGACCTCCAAAATAGTTACCCTTGGAGTTGAATTTTTAGTAAGGAGTAAAATATAATTCTTTGAGTCAAAAGTTACATCTTAGGAACTGGAGATATGATGGAGGAAGGTCATTGGCCAATAAAGAAACTGCTTGGCCCTGTGGGTGGAGTAAACAGAACAAAATGCTGGGAGGAAGAGGAAGTGAGGTCAGAGTCTCCACTGCTCTGCTCTCAGGAGCAGACGCCTGAGAGAGACGCCATGCCCCGCTCCCAGGATGAAGCTCCGACCCAGGATGGACATAGGCTAGAATCTTCCCGGTAAGCGCACCTTGGGGTGTTACACACAGATGATTAGAAATGGGCTAAATTAATATGTGAGAATTAGCCTAGAAGAGAATGGGCCAAGCAGTGTTTAAATGAATACAGTTTGTGTGTTGTTATTTCGGGCATAAGCTAGCCGTGCGGGCGGCTGGGGTGCTGGGGACGCAGCCCCACCACCCCTATTACTACAGAGATATAGAGTTGGTAGACAGTTGCCAAGCGTGCTCCAAACCCTGGTTTTAATCCCCAGTGCTATATAAACCATAAACTTGGTGCAGTGGCTCACATCTATAGATATAATATGAGTGACACCCTTATAGGACTCAAGGTTAAGGAAACTTAGTAGGCTCAGGGCACTGAGGACATTACAAGATTCTTAAGACTCTTCCCCATGGTTATAAAGGCAATAAGTCATTGCTGGAGTGAGACAAGTCCCTTCACTGAAGTTGACTTCCATGTGCAGAGAATTCTAGGGAGTCAGCTTCCATGAGAGATCACCCATACCGGAGTGGGTTCTTTGGTAATGCAACAGTTTTGAAGTCACCTTGCTCCTGTAAGTACCCTTCCCCCATGTTCTTACAGGTCACCTCAACAAGCTTATTGGCCCATTATGCCAGAGTTAAGTGGAATCATTTCTTTTGTCTGCTGTTAATGCCCAATCTGGGATGATATCTGTTCACATTTCTTCAGGAAAAGCCATGCAATGATTCTCTACAAATTCAGAACGTCTGGGGGAAAAGGATTCAGGTAAATTTAGGTGCTATTGAGCTTGGGAAAATAAAACAACAACAACAAAAAAAGTACAGAGAAGACAAGATGGAGGCTTGAACCAGGAGACATCAGCAAAATTAGTGCTTAAATTCTGGATACATTTTGAAGACTGAGCCACATTGTTTCTAATGGATGGCGTGCAGGTCACTAAAGGAAGAGGAAACTTGTAACAGACACAAAGCTTTAGGCTTGAGAAACCTGGATGCAGCTGGCATCTCAGGTCACTCAACGTATCACAATCATGAACAGAGACAATACAGGATCTATGTGCCTTACTACACACAAGGCCTATGTCACTTGAGTCTGCTGCTTTGGCCTGCAGAGAAAAACAGAGAAGCCAATATTGTACAATTGTACATGGTTTTTTTCTATTTTAATTTCTGACACATGCCCACATCTACAAATCATTCTCAGGCTCATTTTCTTTTTTTTTTTTTTGCATTAGAACTTACACAGATACCAGAATAGCATGTGTCTATTAATTCATGGGAGAAAGCATTTGCTAAAAGGGTTTTGAGCCACTCCTGGGCCCTGTGCGGTTTGAGACAGAGTAGTAAAGGACTGAAAAGTGGTGTGGGAAGCAGAGCTCCAATGTAATAGGCTTGCTAGAGAGGCATCAGGGTGGGGAAGATGCAGTGGAGTAAGAAAGTCTTCACAGCTGACTGTTGTACAACTTGCCGCTGCCTCGGATCCTCACCACCGGCTTCTAGGAAGTGAGGATGACCTGGAAAGATCTCCCCTAACTGATGTCAGAAGGCTCAAAGCTCCAGAGTTGAAGCATAATTAATAAGAATTCAGGGTCGGGAATTGGGGTTCAACCTGAAGACCCAAAAAGTAAAACAGCCAGTCACTGGCTCTTACCTCAAGCTCAGTCTGAAATGGTGATCCTGCTTCCAGGAATCTCAGAAGGAGACTGTGTGGTGAGAGCTGTTTCCTCCCATTTTATAACCTCTCTAGGGCTGGAATTAAAGGTGTACACCACCATGATTAAAGGCACGCACTGCCCAGTTTCTATGGCAACTAGCATGACTACTGGGGTTAAAGGTGCATGTCATGTGGCTACTGGAATTAAAGGTGTATGTTACTATTACCTGATTTATAAGGCTGAAAGTGGGACTGTTTTATTCTTAGATTTTCAGGCAGGCTTTATTTATTAAAATACAATTGAAATGACACTACACAGAATACCCACCATGAATAAGAGTAAGACTGCTCCACAGAATAAGATAGCATCAGTAGGAGGCAACAAAGGGGTGTCCTGACAATTCAGTGGATGTTTCTGACCGTCTACTGTAAACCTGACATTTTGTAGGTCCTGGTGATGCAATGATGAATAGAACCACAAAGATTCTTGCTATAATTGAGAATAGTATACAGAAAGAAAGGAAGAGAGCAGACAAATGACTAAGTACATCGTATCATAGGGAAATTGGAATTTTAAAGAACTATAAAGCAGAAGGGGGAGCAGTGGGGTGAGTAGGACAGAAAAGTGTTCTACCAGAGAACAATGAAACCCAGGACAAAGTAGAACTGTTTACTGTGTGTGAAGAAATGTAAGGAGGCTAGCGTAGATGGGATAAGGCAAGGGAGGGAATGTAACAGGAAGGGCCAAAGACTCAGCACAGATGGAGTGCAAGGATGTAGAGGGACCAAAGAAAATGTGGCCTCTAAATCTACCAAAAGGCTTTAATATTTGCTTTGAATGAGAGAAGAAACCATTAGAAATTCTTGGATCAATTAGCTAATTTGCTTGAGGACTTACCAGATTTTCTCACAGCTATGTGGAGGGGAATACCAAGCATGGTGTGTGAAGAGAGAGAGCCCGGAAGCTGGAAGACTGGTAAGGAAGTCTCTGGAATGACCTAGGGATGCTACCTTGAAGCAGAGTAATAGTGGGAAGTTGGTGGTTAGAATTTTATCGTGATTTGAAGATAGATCCACAGGATTTGCTGTCAGGTTGTCTGTAAGTTCTTAAAGGGGAATCAAAAGGAATTCATGGATTTTGATCTGAGCAACTAAAGGAATCGTATTGTCATGTTCTTTGGGGGAGACAACACAGAAAAAGTGGGCTTTGTATGAAGAACAAATGAGATACACTCTGAACATGCCCCTTTCAGAGGTGTGTACATAATACAGTATAACATTAAATAGGTGACATATTTTTTACATTGTATATTATATGTATATATAGTATGATATATTAAATATTATATTACCTATTAAATATTATATGCTATGTATATTCTATATAACATATATAATTAATATATATATATATATGTCTGAAGTTGAATAAGAAATAAAAGCTCAAAATAAAAATCAAAGAAGGACATTTTGATACCATAGGGTGGATAAGGTGACCCAGGGAGAAGTCATAACAGCTGTAACATAAGATCACTCTTGCCCCAGTAAGAAAAGAATTAGGAGACCCCTGCATGCTCTCTCTCTGTCTCTCTCTGTCTCTCTGTCTCTCTCTGTCTCTCTCTCTCTGTCTCTCTCTCTCTCACACATACACACAAAGAGAGAGAGAGAGAGAGAGAGAGAGAGAGAGAGAGAGAGAGAATATGAATAATCTAAGACAGGAGACCGATCCTTAAGCACTCATGAGAAGCACAGGAACAGCATTTAATGGATATAATCAACTGTGACAGATAGTCAGAGAGAAAAATCAGAAGACTAATTATTAACTACTAGGTTTAGTGACATCATTGTTGACTTTGACAAAGGATGCTTCTCCCAAGTACTCTGAATGAAAGAAAGCCTAACTGGAGGGTATTGAAAAAAAATGAGATCATGAAAGATGCTCCCGTTTCCGTGTTGAATAATATGAAAATCTTTTGCTCCTATGGTAACAAAAAGAAAAACATGGGGCAATGATAATCATACTTTTCTTTCGGGCCTAGCAAAGAACTTTCAAGGCAAAGATGTTATGATGAATTGAATTAAATTGAATTCCCAAAAGAAATTGTCATGCAATAGAAGTCAGAGAGTCTGGTAGTATCCACACCTGGTCTAGGCAAACAGAAAAGCGGGTCCGCATGAAAGAGAAACTTGGCAGAAGCACGGAAAACTCAGTCGTCTTTAGACTACCATCCTTCAAAACCAGCACTGTTACACATCACTAATTTCATCTACCAGCTTGGGATGCAGCTTGGGTCCCTTCTGAATCTATGTGCTGTCCCCTAGGAAACACTTCAAAGATTGCACCTAAATGATGCTGATCTCACATTAACCACAGCTGACTTCTCAGCTTCCACTAACATTGGGAGCATCCATTGCCAGTGAGTGGAGGTTTGACAGCCACAGATTTTAAGTCCCTATTGTTTAACACAAGGAACAATTTGGACCCAAGACTTGGAAGAGTCTAGCTGGATCTAACCTGAAAGCCTCTTTCCTACAGTCTCAATTCCACAGTACTGGGAAGTGCTGTGCAAGTTGCCAAGGGAAGGAAACAATCAGTAGTTCTATCCACCTGTGAACTAGACAAAAATGACCACCATGGCAAGATAGCTCTAACGGTGCAACCATGGCACTCATATCTTTGCAGCAACCAACTGCTGTCTAAGTAGACTTAATGCCCACTCAGCAGACAGGAAATTGTGCCTGGGACCAGATACCTAGCCAACCACCAGGTGCTAGTGAAGTAATGCATCTTGTAAAAGAACCTATTATTATTAACTTTCTAGATCACAATTCCTAGTTGCATTATAGAACTTATCCTATTACCCACAGATAAGTGTAGCTCTCACTCCTCACCAAATAAACTTCCCTTTACAGCAGACTGAGACCATTGCAGAAAACCATGACTGGATCCAAGGCAGTGATCAATGGATTGGGAAAACTTCAGCTCTGACTTTCAAAGATTCTTAACTTAATATATAACACAAATAGCCCTATTAGAGTTATTCTTTTCTCCCCTCCAAGATTTCCCAAGTTAGGTTTACAATATATACATATGTTTCTGTCAACAATCTTATTTTCCAAGCTCTCACAGAAAGCCCATTAAACTCTAAGCATCCATTGGCTTTTCTAGTCCAAAGTTGCAAACACTTTAACCATCCTCACCTCCCCAAACCAACATGGTCGGGCTAATCACAGTTAATACTGCACTTTCTGGTACTAATTTCTTTCCTAGTTTGCTTTCCATTGCAGTAAAAATACCATGACCAAAAGCAACTTGGGGAGGAAAGAGTTTATTTGACTTAAACATTCACATCACAGTCAATCATTGAAGGGAAGCCGGGTGAGGAAATTGAGTCAGAGCAGAGGTAGGAACCATAAAGAAGAGCTGCTTACTGGCTTAATCTCCAGGGCTTGTTCATCTTGGTTTCTTATATAACACAGGAACTGTCCAGGAGCAACACTGCCCATGGCAGATTTGGCCCCCTACATTAGTCATTAATCAAGAAAATTCCCCACATACATAATCACATAATTTCAATTTGATGAAAGCAATTTCTTAACTGAGATTCCCTCTTCTCAGGTAACCCCAGTTTGTGGCCAGTTAACCAAAACTAATCAGCACAAGGCTCAAAAAGAAAAACAAGGGAGAGAAGAAATAAACATATGAGGAAGGAAGAAAGGAAGGATGGAAGGAAGGGAAGAAGGAAGGACAGTGACAGAAGACTAAAAGGAAAACAGCTGGTTGACCTTTCCTAACTCACCTGGGTGGGATAGTTTTACTTCACCTTGACATATGCTAGAGTTTTCTGAAAGAATGGAACCTAAGTTGAGAAAATGCTTACATAAGATCTGGCTGTAGGACATTTTTTTTTTAAATTAGTGATTGATTAGGAAGAGTCTAGCACTTTTATGAGTGGTATCATCCCTGGGCTGGTGGTCCTGGGTCCTATAAGAAAGCAGGCTGAGCAAGCCATGGGGAACAAGTCAGTAAGCAGCATCCCTCCATGGTCTTTGCATCAGCTCCTGCCTCCATATCCCTGCCCTCACTGCTTGATGACAGACAGTTATATGGAACTCTTAGTGAAATAACCCTGTCCTCCCCAATTTGCTTTTTGGCAATGGTGTTTCATCAAACAAAAGAAACCCTGACTAAGACACCCACTATAATTGCACAAATTTTGTAGAGAAAGCCAAGGTACAAAGGGAGAGGAGATATGCAGTGCACTCTCATGCTACAGAGACTCCGGAAACTTCCTAGAATTGACTCCAAAGGTGATTTTTCAAAAGTGCCAGAAGTTGGCAATCCCTTTCCAAGTTGAATGGTAACACAATTTGAAAGGCACAATCAGCATATAGGTTATAGATAAGGCTAATCACGACAGCTTCCATTTAATCAGATCCATGCTGCATTTATAACTCAAAGTAATTCTCACAGGAATTGAATAGCTACTATTCCAGTAAATCCCCCAAAGCATAACATGCTTATACTTGGGAATAAATAAAGACAAAGATGATAGAGTATTTTATATCTGAAAACACCAGCACATGAAAAAAGATGTGTAAAAGTACACCTGTTGTCTTTAACCATAAGAAATCCTAGGCTATTGTATTGATATCAAACAGTAGAACCAGAGGGAAGGAAAACATTTTAAAACAATAAAAAAAAATCACCAGGATTGCTGTGCAATCCTGGCTATGTTCCAAAGAAGAGAACTCAAAGTATGAGTAAAACCAGATCAAAATGAAACTTATTATGTGATGGTTTCTCTTTAGCTGCTTTCTCTCACAGGAAAGCATTCAACTGAGACACAAAGACAGTTGAAGCAGAAACTTATTTAGGAAAGCAAAGCAAAGGATGCTACACTACAGAGAGAGACAGGAGCAGGCTGACCAGAAAAGAGGGGTGCTGGGAGCTGCACTATAGACTTTGAAGACATTTTGATGAGGTGTGTGGTATATTCATGAGAGTAAGGTAGCCTTATTTCCTTCTCCAAATTATGGTATCCTTCTTAGGGCATTCTTTCCTTAGGAAAAAATAAATTCAAGACACATACATACAAATTATACAGTGGTGAAGCAGGGATGTTTGGCGAATGCAAACCATTTTAGGATGTGTGTGTGTGTGTGTGTGTGTGTGTGTGTGTGTGTGGCAATTAGGAAAGTACCATGGCACTTGGATTTCTGGGGAATATCCAAACTGCATCTTCACGAATGTTTAAACACAAAGGGGAAATTCTGATCAGTAGGAGACACAGCTACCAAGACATAGCTGCTATTTTCCCAAGTTATATCATATCTAATTCTTTGCAAATCCAATCCAAAACCAGGTGGAGACTAATAGTTTGTGTTCTTGCTGCTGTGACTGAAAAAGTAACTCAGGGAAGGAGGGGTTCATTTCGGCTCACAGTTCAAAGTGCAGTCCATCATGGTGGGGAAAAGCACAGCATCTGTAGTAGTGGCCATAACTGGTGTGGCAGACGTGAGGCAGCTTGTCATACTGTGTCCTCAGACAGGAAGCAGAGAGAGAGGGATGCTGTTATGTTGCTCATTTCCTCCCTTTTCTCTCTTAGTTTAGTAAGTGATCTCGGCCCATGGGATGGTGTTGTTCACATTGAAGGTGAAGCTTCACTAAACCTTTCTAGAAAGGACCTCAAAGATACACCCAGAGGTGTGTCTCCTAGGTAATTCCAAATCCAGTCAAGTTGACAATAAAGATGAACTACTACAGATACCTTAACTTCATGTCACTAAGTAGGCAAAAGATGGGACACAGAAAAACTATGACGATACTGACAGGAAGAAAAGCAATGAAGACCCAGCAGATCTAAACAACAAGTACAAACCATCAATTAAATGGCATTTGTGATGCCTAACAAATGTAGAGTGTTAAACCATTATTTTCAAATATATAAAGGACATTAATCAATAAAAAATATGCTCTAGGTGATAAAAACATGTCCCATGAAAACTTAAGAGAATCGAGAACTATTTTACAATGAATGATAGTGAAAGTTTCAATGGAAACATTGAGCTTTGTGAGATGAAGCTAAGGCAGTCCTTAGAAATTCATAACTACAAATGTTTACAGCAGGGAAGAACAAAGATTCACAATCAATTATCTAAGCTTTCATGTAAAATAGCACAAGGAAGAGCAAATCTAACACAAAGCCTGTAAAGGAAACAATAAAGATAAGAGTGGAAATTGGGACACAGAAGATAGTTAGATTAACAATGCTGGATTTCGTTTCTTTAAAATGCTTAATACAATATATAAAAAACAACTCTCCACAAAATTGTTCAAGAAAAGTAAGAAAACAAATACTGAGATTACCTTATCAGGAGAGTGAGAAAATGGGTCAGTGAAGGTAAATGATATGTGTTCAAATATAAGGACCTGAGTTGTTACCCAAATACTCCAAGATGTATCAGGCAGAGTTTGTAACCCTAGCCCTGAGGGTAGAGGCAGGTGGATCACTGGGTGTTCACCGGGCAGCCAGTGTAGCCAATGTGGCATGTTTCCAGTTCAATGAGAGATCCTGCCTCAAGGGAACAAGATGGAGAGGGATAGAGGTAGAAAACCACATGCTCCTCTAGCCTCTGTACACACGCACTCAGGTAATCTATATGCCCAAACACACATACACATGCATCTCTCTCTCTCTCTCTCTCTGCATTGCTCCCTCCCTCTCTTGCTCCCTCTTCCTTTCCCTCACTCCCCCCACAAGTAGAACATTAGCAATATGGCTCCAACTTAATGTTTCACTTTGCAGTCCTTAAATTCACAATCTTCCTGCCTCAGACTCCTGAGAGCTAGGAGTTCAGGCATTGCCCATTTATTGGGCCACTTTTGAATAAAGTCAAAAATTCTAAGTCAAAACATTGTAATGGGATTGTCTATGTCAGGAAGGAAAAAAATATATCAACGAGGGCCGTATGACAAACACAAGTAAAACAACAAACAAGCAAAAATGTGTGACTAAATCCCACGATTGCAATGTCTTTTGGACCATTCAAAGGCCCATAGTCCTAGGGGAAAAACAGCTTGAAATGTCAGAAAAGAGTGTCTTTGTTTCTTGGAGACAAGAAATGAGGCATCTCATCTATGAACAAGTATCCAGAGCCGAACAAGTGGATAGTGAATGAATACGAGGCAAGTGTGGATTAGTATAATAGGACAGAGTTCTCGTGAAGCAAGGATAGGATGTTTCCACCCATCCCAGCCTCCTGTTCACAGGCCTTCTCTGGTGTGAGTGAAAAAAAAAACATGAATATGACCCGATACTGCAGCTGTCGTGACAGCTCTTAAAAGGGGACATAGCTGGAGAACATTATACAGTCATAATTTGCACAAACAGCCAGTGCACTGTTAACATAACAGTTGTCAGGTAGATTAAAAGAACAAAGGGTTGTGAAGGACTGATTTTTGGTGAAGGGATCAACATAATTCAGTAGAGAAAGAAAGTGTTTGACTGCACTGGGATGAAAATGAACCTTAATCCTACCTCACTGCATCTGCACACACACACACACACACACACACACACACACACACACAATATTTCTTAAATGGATCCTAGGCTAAAAATACAACACTATGAAACTTTGAGGGAAAAAGAAACTACAGCTAGATTAATAATATACGGGGAAAACAACATGTCTTGGGCAAGAGATAAAAAAAATCATTAATCATAAAAGAACATAATTATGGACTGCTCTTTATTAAAATTTAAAACCTTTGCTCATCAAAGCCCAACATTAGTTGTGCATGATGAACCAAGTTTGTAACCCCAACACATGGGAGTTAGAGGGAGGATCAAGAGTTCAAGATCATACTTAGCTGCATAGCAAGTTTGAGACCAGCATGTGCTAGATGAGACCCTGACTTCAAACCACAAAAAAATACATAGACAGATGGTACCAGTAATACATGGCATGAATCTGCAGCAAGAGAAGTGAGAGCCATGACTACTTCTAGGAGATGAAAAGTAATTGTTAAAGCGCACAGGAGAATTATGGAGGGTGGCAGACAAGTTTTGTGTCTTGTCTGGGCTGCACAGGTAAATGCACTTAATAAACCTTTGCCTTCATGTTAAATTGTTCTTCTTTTAAAAAAAAATGCTTAAGCATTAGGTAGTACCGGCTTAGAGTTAATCAGTATCAATATCTGTCAGTGTTTGTTGGGGAAGAAAGCAAGGAAGTAGCTGGGCCCTGGCATGGGGTCTAGTGGGGAATTGTTTGAAGCACACATATACAGGAACTTATTTGTATGCAGACACGATGCTCCAGCAGAGAGCAGGAAATCAATAGTGGAGGTGAGACAAAGGAGATTAGTTGGAATAATGTTCTTGAGGAGATGACGTGAAAGGCAGCTAGCGCCTGGAAGAGTAGGGTGGTTTTACGCAGAGCACATTTCTTACACAGTCATGGGACAGAGGCTGGGATTATACCATAGATGCTGGCTCAGAATAACAGAGATGGACAATTTTGAATGCATAGTGCCAGTTTCTGGCAATGAACAGAGTAAAGGGATGAAATAATTTTTGCTTCCTTCACTCATTGATTACAATGAACTTCTTCATTGGGCCAGGCTCATTAGAGCTTGTAAAAATAATAAAGGTGGCCACAGACATTGTAATTATTGATGAGACCTGCCCTGGTATGGATTAGGATGATTTATGAAGTCATGGGTCTGCATCTTGAACTGTGTACAGACCAAAGATCTTCATGGTGGCGGATCTTTGAATTAAGTGATCTCTACGATGGCTATGACTCAAAATCAACAACGTAAGTCTGAATGGTGAATTGAGATGACAGTTGTGAGTGGCTATTGAGTGCAGTTCAATAATATAGTCCATCATGGTCGAGAAGCCATGGTAGCAGGAGCCAGATACAGCTGATCATATGACACCCACATGCAATAGGCAGAAAGAAATGAATGCTTGTGTTCAGCTTGCATTTCTCTTCTTTATGTCGTTTGAGACTCAGCCCATGGCTGGAACCAAATGTAGACTGGATCTTCCTACCTTAGTTAACCTAGTCTGGATGACGTCTCATAGACAGGCCTAGAGATTTGTCTCTTCCATGATTCTAGATCCTCTTAAGCAACAGTATTAACCATGATAGGTGTCCTCCTTTCAGTGAGACATCAGTACAGGCAACCCCGTTCATGGCTAGGTTTCAGCTTGAGTATTATTATGGAATGAAGGCAGGCTTTGGAGCTATTCATTCGTGGTCATGGTTGCCACTTAGAGCAGGAGTAGTTTTGTTTTTTCAACCACACTATAAATAAATGAATAATTTAAATCTAAGTAAGCATATTAAATTAACGACCTCCTACTTTTGTTGAAAGGATAAAGTGCCATAGCAGTTATAGAGCATCCAGATTAGAGGGTGGCTCTCACAGGCATCCCAGTTGCTCTTAGTGTGGGCAGCTGTGGTGCATTAGCCAGCTTTCCATTGTTCTAATAATTGTTCTAGAAAAGGTTTATTTTGGTTTGTGGTTTCAGAGGTTCGAGTTCATGGTTAATTGACCCCATCCCTTAAAATAAGATAGCAGAATGAACAGTCATTTCATGGTCAGAAGTGCATGTATGTGTGTGTCTGTGTGTGTGTGTGTGTGTGTGTGTGTGTGTGTGTGTGTGTGAGAGAGAGAGAGAGAGAGAGAGAGAGAGAGAGAGAAACAATGTCCCTTCAAAGGTACCCAATGACCTAAGGCCTCTCACTAGTCTTTATTTTAGTTTTTTTAAAAGATTTATTTATTTATTTATTTATTTATTTATTTATTTATTTGGTATACATTATTCTATCTGCATGTATGCCTTCAAACCAGAAGACGGTGCCAGATCTTGTCACAGATGGTTTTGAGTCACCATGTGGTTGCTGGGAATTGAACTCAGGACCTCTGGAAGAATGCTCTTAACCACTGAACCATCTCTCTAGCCCCTCACTAGTCTTTATAACTTGAAGCTTCCATCACCTTCTCGTAGCATCATACTTCTATGCAAAACTTTAACATCTGGGACTTTGGGAGATATTTTGAGATACAAACTACAGCATGTAGCAATTTATGACAAAAGCAGAGGATGTGATTCCACCGGAGAAGGTGGGGCTGACATCAATTCACTCGAACAACAGCACCTCCAAGCCCCCTTTGCACTCATCTCCAGTCCTGTGTGGTCAACAGTACACAAACAGTTCATTCAGCAGTAAAATTTTACCCTGATTCCCATCCTCAGACAATTTTCCCCATCCACAGCCACATGCATCCAGCATTGAATCCACCAAAACATTTGAAAGTATCTTTTTAAATTTACCTTCCAAAAGACACCTCCTGACTCTGAGGAAGAAAGCAACTCACAATAGGTCCTCTTAGTCATAAATGTCTTCCATCAATTCTCACTTACAAATGTAGTTATCTAAATATCTATCTGACAAGAGTTTTAGCCTTACTGGTTAAGGCTGAAAGAAGGGAAGCACTATAAACAAACATCTGGATGTCAGCGGGCTGGCGAGTTGAGGAGAGTACCAGCAGAAGAGCACTAGCTTCACATTTCAGCTACTAACTCGGGTTCCAATTGACCCTAGCATTGCTCTAAGTCTGGGGTCTGCAAATATGCCCCCTATGGGGCAGATGATCAAAGTCTTTGGCTATGGGATCCTCTTAGATCTGATGTGTAGCTTGTTTAACTTTGTGCCAGGACAGCAAGCAGACAATATGAAGTGAAAACAGATGGGCTCCGATAAAGTTTGACTTCCTGGAAGGAGTGGCATGGCATAGTTACTGTCACCTAGGCTTCATGAGCAGAGACCAAGGCCAATGCATGCTTCTGGAAGAAGCTTAGAAGATGCGGAAGGTGTGGGAGATGAGCAGGGACGAAGACCTGACTATGGACCTGGAACATTCCCATTGGATCATCTCCCAGAATTGGCACTCACTCTCTGAGAAGGGCACGTGTGGTCTCTAACTTCCACTGATGAGGAAAATCAGACACACAACATCTCCAAAGCACTTTGTGTGACTGACAGTAGCTTTTAAACTCAGATTGATTTCCGAAGTCTCCGTTTCTTCCACTGCTCTACCGTGGGGACTCCAGAAGCACAGTTTTTAAAAGTAAGAGTGGTTACTGAACAACAGAGGTGGAAAAACCGTGAAAGTTACTAGGAATAATTCAGGTCTTCCATAATAAAATTGTGTAGTGAGGGTCATTTAATAACACAGGGTTGCCCTGAATTCCAGACAAGGCTCCCACTGAAGAGTTCAGAATAAAATCATCTCCCAACGGGGCCATCATTAGTCTGTGCCAATGAAAGATTTCCATTTCCCCCAAAGATGCTCCTATTCTCTTAACAGCAGTGTCTTCTCTCTGTCAGGGTCTTGGTGCTTGCTTTTATTTTCTTTTTCTTTGAGGAAAGTAGCCAATGGGTACTTTCATTTATCCTTTGCCTCTTTCCCTGGGAGACATCCTTCTTGGAGACTGACCTACAGAATCTGAGACCTGGGCCCCACCCCTACTGCCTCCAGTAGGATGAGAATTACTTGATAGTGGTATGTCATGCTGCGATCTGCTTAGAGATCTGTGTGTGATGGTTCAGTGAACACCATCCCTCTAAGTTACATTTGACAAGCTGTAGATCTCTACAACTACCTAACAACTGCTCACTGTTCTTCTAGAAATATTAGACACCAGTGAGTGAATAAGATTCTCCAGCTTAAGTATATAAAGCCAGCTTCCTTTAGCTTTTAGGTGGTGTGAATGGGAGGGGCAGGACTTTCAAAGAGTGATGGCAGATGAAAATTGATAAGTTTTTCTCACTGATCCATTCAATCTTTATGTTATGGAAACAATGAATAGCTCTTTATAGAGCAGGTCATATGTGATAAATATGCACAGTCCTATCTGACAGGTAGAAAAGAACAAAAGCCAACAACCCTTGTGTTCTAGTCTCTGCTGCTGTGATAAAACACTGACAAAAAACAAATTAGGGGAGAAAAAAGTTTATTTTTGCTTTACAGTTCTAGGTTGGATATCATTGTCGAAAAGTCAAGGCAGGAACTTCAAACAGCTACTCGCATCACATTCTGAGTCAAAACGAGAAAGAAATGGATGCACACTTGCTCACTTGCGTTGTTTGCTTGTGTTTAACTCAATTTTTCCACTCTCATAGAACCCACTGCCTAGGCAATGATGTGAGCCACACTGGCTGGGTCTTTTCATATCAAATTGACTTAATTAAGACACCCCCCCCCTAAAATCATGCACACAGGTCAACCTGGCATAGATAATTGTCATTTAGAATTTTTCTTCAGTAATTCTAGGTTATGACAAGTTGCTAATGAAAGGTAGCCATCCTATCTTGATAGCCCTGGGACAAGCTGCTCCAAAAGAGTGTGTGTTGGGGAGTAAGACTCAAACAGTGTTGTAGGTACCAAGAATACTTCACAACACCTTCCACAACTGAAAATCACATCAGACTTAGCCTATCTCTAAACTAAAGGTCTCCGCATATGTGACTGACTCTCCCCATTCCATTGGTCCCTTCTAGACTTGACATCTACATGAAGGATGGATAGGCTACCACTCTTGAAGCTCTCGTGTCCCAGAAATCCATGGCCTTAGGAGATATATAGAGGGTTGGCTGGTATGTATAAATGGGACCATGCCTTTCCTTGTTGCTCATCTCTTAAGTTTTCTTCATGCTCTGCTAGAAGACTGCACCAGCTAGAATGTTCTTTCATGTTTGGAGGTCTCAGGTAGATCGTAGGGTGGTGCAGGATGAGTAGGCTGTGACAACTTAAAAGCGGGTGCATGACACTTGGGGAAACACCCTCATCTATCTCTTTCCTCAGGGGAATTTTCTCCCGGCAATTCTCAGTGGCTGGTCTGTTGGTGTTCTGCTGGCCCCTCTTCTTCTGTGACCTCAGTGTCCCTACTTCTGAAAGGGCGATTGTATTTCTCAGTGTCGAGCTTAGCAGTGCTGAATCTGTAAGCATTTAAAGACAAGGTCCATAATAGTGCACAACAATATTCTCACTCACTCCTAGCCACTGCTCAAAGACCAAAGTTTGAGTTAAACTGGCAGGCATCACAGATGATCCCTATAGAGTAATACAAAATACAGCTGTGGTTAAGTGAGAATTGGTCTGACCTAAAGTCACCTACTTATGAAAGTGGAAGCCACCAAAGCTCGAGTTTCAATCTTTGATGACATCTAACGTAGGTGGAATGTGTAAGAAGTTAAAAGATCTCCAAAGGAGAAGTGGAGGCTGAGGCCAGTTCCCTAAACTAATTAGATGGAGCCCACTGCGGTGTGAGCCTGTTGTGAGAGTATCCTTAGGCTGCATGGGGAGAAGTAATTTGTCTAGGATTGAAGTTCACCACTCAGGATGATTAATGAATGACCCATTTACAGGAAGGAAGCTTCCTCCGGTTCTGTTTCATTTGTACTTCTAACCAAGTGTCTGACACATGGGAGAATTACTGAGATCCTATAACATTCAGAACCCTTGACCTCAGCTTCTACATTGAAGAAAACACTCCTCTTTTTAAGGTATGTATTTGCGTGTGGCATGTAAACGGCATGTGTGAGGTGCATATGCACAAATGGACAGCTCCATACACCTGTGCGGGCACATGCAGAAGTCAGAGCAGGATATGAGGTATCTCTATGTCTCTTCACACTTATTTATTTATAACACAATAATAATGTAATATAATTCATGTTAATACTAATTAATATTATTATTAATACTATAATTCTGGCCTTAGAGGCACACACAGACACACACAGTTTTTATTTGGTTGCTGGGATTTAAGCTCCAGCCCTTGTACTTGAAAAACAAGTGCTCTCACCTACTGTACCATCTCCCCAGACCATAAATATATCTCTTTTGATATTAAATGGAGTAAAGGTTGACCTTGATTACCAGGAGCTAATAACTAGCGAGCCACAGTTTCTACTAACAAGAGGCAGTCCTAAGAGTGAAGCTGGGGTTTTCCCCAAGAAGTAGGTAATGTTGTTACTAAGCAGGAAGTGCTGAGGATATTAACCACTCCAGGGTAGAAATGTGTGTAACGTTTTCTCAAGATTTACAGGACTCACTACCTTCTGCAGGACTAGGGATCACTTGTGTATAAATCTGGTAGAGAATTATCCACCTCTGATGGCAAATACAGCCCTTGAGGAACAGAACATAAGGAAGCAATGCTCCATTCCAGGGCTCCAGGGATACTCAGTGATTGCATTGCCAGTCTTAGCACTGGGGCCCCCAGAAACAACTAATTCCACCATGAGAGTACACAAAACAAATGAAGGCTAAAATTAATCAAAATCTGAGCAGAGTTTCAACCAGGCAGAGCAGGACTCCACAAGAAGGATGTAAATGTTACTATTGAGGTTCCCATCAAACTTGGCAGAAAATTAAATCGGAATCCAGGGAATGGAATTGGAGTCTGAGTGACCCACAGCTTGGGGAGGGCTTCTGAGGGCCCCAGCACTCAGAACTGACAGTCAGCCCACACTCATGAAGACTGTGTTCAGTAAGAACAAAATCTCAAAGCTTGGAATGTGCGCTACGTGGGAGCCTTTCACTTTACTTCATCTTTGGGGCATTAGAGACAGTGTCTTGATATGTAACTGGTCTTGAATTCATGATCCTCCTGCCTCACCTTCCCGGAGAGCTAAGATTAAAGGCTGTGTTATTATGCCCAACTAGCTTTTCCTTCGTGTGTGTGTATATCCACATGTGTGTACATGCATGTGTGTATCTGTGTGCGTGCTTGTGTGTGTGTGTGTCAGTAACAGATGTTAGGTGGTTTTTTGTTTTGTTTTGTTTTGTTTTGTTTTTTTGAGACAGATTCTCTCACCAAACCTGGATGTCACAGTCTGGCTAGATAGGCTGACCAGGGAGCTCCAGGAGCTTCTTCCTCTACTTCCCCAGCACTAGGACTGGAGGTACACATTGCTAGTCCTGGCATCTTGGGCAGGTGCTTACAGTGACACAGGTCCTCATGTTTCTCTGAAAAGCAGTTTACAGAATTAAGCATCTCCTGGGTCCTCTGGCTTTCCCATTTGTAAATGGAGAGTGCTCGTTCATTTCCTGGCCTCCCAGACCCAAATAATCATATAGAAACTCTATTAATTACAACACTGTTTGGCTGATGGCTCAGGTTTATTTCTACCTAACTCTTACATCTTAAATCAACCCCTTTCTATTAATCTATATATTGTCATGAGGCTAAGGCCGACCCGTAAGGTTTCGGCACCTACATGGCGTCTCCTTCACTCTTCTCTCTCTCTCTCTCTCTCTCTCTCTCTCTCTCTCTCTCTTTCTCTCTCTCTCCCTCCCACCTGGCTTTATTCTGCCCTGCCATAGGCCAAAGAAACTTCTTTATTAACCAATGGTAATAAAACATATTCATAGCATACAGAGGGGAATCTCACATTATCTATTTTATTTCTTACAAACATATAATGTAAGCTTTCAAACTCACCACCAGGAAGATTGATGCTTGAGGTCCCAGATCTTCAAATTCTAGAAGAAAAATTATGGACATTACCAAAAGTCCATGCTAATACTGATTTTGAGGGCAGGGACTAGGATGTTTGGTTTGTCCTTGAAGCTCTGACTTTACCCCAGCTATTTAACTCATGATTGTGAAGTAATGGATTCAGTCAAGGACTTCATAAATCAGAGGACATTTCCTCTGGCAAGGGGTAATTTTGTTAGACTATAGAGAAGCTCTCAGGCTCATCAGAATAGCACAATTCTGTGATATATGAGGTAAGTCACAGTAAGTGTGACAGCTCTGTAGTCTATGTTAAAATGGCCCAAGGAGTTGGCACACAAGTAGGCCACGGTCTTCATAAGTAGAACACTTCAGGGCTTCTTACTTCTCTCCTGCTCCCCTTTGGCTCAAGAGAAGCTAACTACAAAAAAGGCCTACCCTTGTATTGGCTAACTACAAAGAAGGCCTACCCTTGTATTGGCTAACTACAAAGAAGGCCTACCCTTGTATTGGCTAACTACAAAGAAGGCCTACCCTTGTATTGGCTAACTACAAAGAAGGCCTACCCTTGTATTGGCTAACTACAAAGAAGGCCTACCCTTGTATTGGCTAACTACAAAGAAGGCCTACCCTTGTATTGGCTAACTACAAAGAAGGCCTACCCTTGCATTGACTGACTACAAAGAAGACCTGGCCCTGCATTGGCTAACTACAAAGAAGACCTGGCTCTGCATTGGCTAACTATAAAAAAAGTCCTGCCCCTGCATTGGTTAGCTACAAAGAAGTCCTGCCCTGCATTGGCCAGGCTGCATTTAGAAGCTCCACCCTCCTGGCTGCTCCACACCAATGACCAAGTGGTTCTAGTTCACCTGTTCCAAAGAAGAAATAGGGTGGACCTGAGGATAAGGCACATCTCCAGGGGTTTATTTTGACTTGATTGACTCTCCAAAGCTACAGTGACCCTTCATTCGTGCTTTAAAGGCCAGAGTGGTTCCTCATTTTCCTCTCCCTTCTGCTCTCAGGATCCAGCTTCTACTACTGCTAGCTGGCAGTTCTCCTCCCCAGCTTCTACTACCACAGGTGCACTGGATACTCTCCCTCAGAGGTCAGAGGAGGGTATCAGATCCCCTGGAACTGGAGTTAGGGATGATTGTGAGCCACCACAGGGGTGCTACAAACTGAAGCCAGGTTATCTGCAAGAGTGGGTGCTCTTAACCACCTCTCCAGCCTCAAATATAGAGATTTCATTTTAATGAGTATAAATTTTCTGGTGGAAATCAAGCCCCTGAAAGGGTTAAGGTCATACCATCCAATGCCTCTCTTCAGGATCAAGATAAACATCCTACCAACTGCCTGGCAGATGGCTATGTTAAAAAATTACATACCTCTGGGATGTGAGAAAACACTCCAAAAAAACTACAGAAACATTAATAACTCAGACTATTTAGTGCTGGTTGCACAATGGGAACCTGATTTTGATCTTCAGCAACAATATAAAAAGCCAGGCATGGTGGCATACACAGAGAATGTCAGCTTTGGGGGTTGTTGGGAGGGCAGAGGGAGGCAAGATCCCTCTCCTGCCTTGCCTAGTTGATAAGTCTCAGGTCATAGTGAAAGGATCCCTCTCCAAAGAACAAGGCTGTTTGCTTATTAGGAAGGAAGTTTGCTGTGTGGGAGCAGGCCTCCCATTGTGGTGGATCTATAGAAACTAGGCTCAGACTTCCCATTCCAGTGCGACCAGAGAACATAGCAAGGACCAGGCTTCCTACTCCAGCATCCCAAGAGAACTCAGTAGGGACCAGATGTCCCACACCAGTGACCAGAGAACACAACAGGGACCAGATGTCCCACACCAGTGACCAGAGAACACAGCAGGGCCTATAAGTCCCTCTCCAGTGACCAGAGAACACAGCAGGGACCAGGCTTCCCACTCCACTGACCCAGAAAACACAGCAGGGACTAGGCTTCCTACCCTATCAGCCCCAGAGAATGCCAAGAATGCCAAGGCTACAGAGACAAATGGCTCCCATTTTCCTCTCTGCTTCACAGTACCAAGGGGGATCTGAGGGATCTGAGTTCACCTTTCAAGCCAGCACAGCTGTGCCTGCACTCACCCCATAACTATTCTCCTTATCCCATCTATTCTATTATTTGATTTCCACCCTTGCATATATATCTCATGTTGGTTTTGCTTTTTACTGTATAGTGCTCAGCTGGGATTAGGACCATTGTTTATGATTCTCCACCAGTTTACTGCAAGGCATTCTTTACTACACTCTTCGGCCACATTTCATACACACACACACCCTTATTCGTATATTTTTCCTCCTTTATCCCATCCTTATCCCTTTCTCTTGCTCCTAAATTGTCACCTTCCATAGCTCTTTTTGGTCTGTAAGTCTGTACATACTAGCTGTATCTCCATTTTCTCATCCTAGCTCCCCTCTCACCTTCATATTTATCTTTTCAAAGTTGATCTAATACTTAATTCCTATTTTTACCCACCCTATTTTTCTTTCTTTAAAAATTTTAAAGATTTTGATTTTGAGTATATTCATATATGACTTTACAGGAGTTTGTGCACGTGAGTGCTGGTGCATGTGGAGGCCAGAAGTGGGTGTTGGATCTCTTAAAGCTGTAGTTAAAGGTGGTTGTGAGCTGTGCAATGTGGATGCTAGGATCTGAGCTAACGTTGTTCTTCCAAAAGAGCAGTGTGTGCTCTTATCCTTTGAGCTGTCTGTCAAGCCCCCACCCTAACTTTTCAAAATCAATGTCATACTTAATTCTTACCCTTATTCACCATACTTCTCTCTCACTTGTAATTTCACTAACTAATATCTGCCTATACTCCACACTGTCCTTGGTTGTTTATCCTCTGACAAGTATTGAAGCCCAAGGGGCTACGGCTACTAATTGGCTACTGTGACAATTGCACAGGGATGACATCAAACAGCTGTTGTTGCCATCTCAGTTCATATCCTACTCAGGGAATAGCATAGATCTTACATCAGGCACTAAAAGTTTTTGTTTTTAGGAATTATTTTGTGAACTACATATTCAACACATCCAATTCCCATACGAATCTGGGAGATAACTTTAACAGATAGAACATAGATGATAAAGAAATGAAATAAACCAAGCAAAGAAGTGGTACCAGATGTGTAAACCCCAATGCAATCATATAAGAAACATGGAAAACTAAGACAATGTGTCTCCTCAACAACTTAGCAACCCTACTGCAATGGAATCTAGTGGGAGGGAGTTAAATAAAATCCCAGAGAACATGAAATACTTTTTACTGAAGAGAGTCTGAGTCAATACTTATTTGAAACTGAATAACTTATAATCAAGCCCTGACAACAGTGGGCTGAAGATGCAGGTGTCAGGAGGAAGCACATTCAGCAGAAGAAATGGACCAGGAACATGCCTTTGCTGACCCACCTGCAATTCTCAGCACAGAAGCCCCAGGGACCCTGGGAAAGCACAAGATGACTCATCCTCTAACCCCTCTGCTTACCACATCACAGACACTGGGATGCACTCATATCTGAGTCCAAGCACTGAACCATCATATCCCTTACATTCCTAGCCCCTGGCTCCCCCCCTTCCTCATTGGCTGTAGATATGACATGGGTGATGATATATGCTGTGAATATGTTTTATTGCCATTGGTTTATGAAGAAGCTGCTTTGAGCCAATGGCTTAATAGAGTAAAGACACGTAGGAAATCCAAACAGAGATGTACAGAGAGAGAGAAGGCAGAGTCAATGAGACGCTTGATGGAATCTTGCCAGTAGGCCACAACAGTGTGGCAATACACAGAAATGGGTTGATTTAAGACATAAGAGCTAGCCAATAAGAAGTGTAAGCTAATAGGCCAAGTAGTATTGTAATAATACAGTTTCTGTGTAATTATTTCAGGTCTGGGCTGCCAGGAAACAAATGAGAAGCCTCCGTCTACAAGGATGTTCTCATGCTTTTAGCTTGAAAGCTGTTGTGGATTCCCAAGGGCATCACAACAGCTGGAAGAGAGGAGCTTAAACAATGCATGGATCTGTTTAACAGTTCTCCCCTGTAGCCATGAGAGACCCTCATTCTTGGTGGCTAGAACAGCATAGATTGAATTACTCTAAACTCAGATCAACAGCAAGAATTATTTTATCCAATTATTTTTCTTTTATAAGTTATTAGTGAAATCTCATAAATTCAACTTAATTAGGATAAATGGTCTTTTAAACGATAAAATATAAATTATTAACTACTTTTGAAAACTTAATTTGCATTTTTCTCTTATATTAACTAGCCTTGGGGTGGCTTCATGTTGACTAACAAAATCAGTAAGAGGAGCCATTAAAATAAAGAAAATATAATCTTTTACATTTATTCACATGTTATTAACACCAGCATACTTCATTTCTCCCAGAGGTTTGAGTTTCTATTTGGTGACATTTTCTATTAAACATGAAGAATTTCAGGGCTTTTTTTTTCCAATTTGAAAATGCTTTAGGTGGGTGCAATGGCACATTTTGTAATACCAGCAGTTTGGAAGGCTGAGGCAGGAAAATCTCAAGTCCATACCTGCCTGGGCTACACAGTGAGTTCAAAGCCAACTTAGGTAATGTAATGAGACCTTGTCTCCTAATACAATATTAATAACTAAAGTTTAGAGTTTATGTTAGAGTTCACCTTTGGAGGTTGTACAATCTATGGATTTTGGCAAATACAAAATATCACATACCCGCCATCATAGCACCATGTAGAATAGTTTTACCATGCTCAAAAACAAAAAGCAGAAAACAATGTTGTATCTATTCATCTTTTTTCTCCATACCCAAGAATCCTGCAAACCCTGATCTTTTTAATATCATCACGGTTTGCGTTTCCATACAGTTAGAATCATATGGCATAGTTAATCCCATGTGTCAACTTGGACTGGCTGAATGGTACCCAGACACCTGATTGGACATAACTTTGACTATATCTGGAAGGTACTTCTGGTGGCTTTGCTGGACTTCACTCGAAGTGTTGAAAGCCTCGATAAAGAAAGAAGACTGAGCAACAGGTAATTCTCTGCTTTGGGCTCTCTGTCTTCAAGCTAGCACTTAAGCCTCCTCTCTTCATCTTGAATGTGGGGTAGAACCACACCACTGGTTTGCCCAAGTCCCCAGATTGCTGGCAGAAAATATTAAGCTTCCCAGCCTTCAGAACCATTTGATTGGATTTCCTATAATAAATGTTTACACATATACCATACTGGATGTTTATTTTCTAGAGAACCATGACTAATGTATACAAGATAAGACATTTTAGAAGGGCTTCTTTCACTTAAAATATGCAGCTAAGTTTCCTCTGTATCTGTTTTTGTAGCCTTATAGTTCTCCCCAACTCCCTTGGCATTGAACTCAGGGTCATGTGCACACTAAGAATGTACTTTCTCATTAAGGTATTTCTCATGCTCTGTTCTTTATATCTCTAAGTTCCATCTGCTGTGGATGCACCATCATTACTCATTCATCTTCACAATCATTAAGTGAAACTGCTCCAGAAATACATGTATGCATTTTCATGGGGATACATACTTCTACTCAGAGGTAAATATCAAGGCGTGCCGATGGCTGGATCCTCTGGTGACAGCATGTGTGACTTGCAAGAAACCATGAAATTGCCTTCCAATGTGATTGCATTATTCACTTCCACAAACAATGATCACCTCGATTTTAAAAAATACTTTCATATAAGAACATTGGGACAACAGTTTTTCCCTTTGCCCACCAAGATCTCTCTGCCTTCTGTCTTCTATTTTGATCAAAATTTAGAAGTCATCCACATTTTTAGAATTCATTTTCAGTGATATAATGACTATTCATATATATATATATGTATAATTAATGATTTTATTTTATATTTGTGATGCTAAAGACTGACCCTAGGAGAAAAAACAACCAAAAAGGTGAAAGAAACAGTTTAAGGCTTGGCGACTGATATAGAGGTAATAAAGAAAACACAAACCAAAGGAATTCTGGATATGGAAAATTTGGGTAAATGAACAGGAACTACAGAGACAAGTAAAACCAACAGAATACAAGAGATAGAAGAAAAAATCTTAGGTGCTGAAGATACTACAGAGGAAATAGACTCATTGGTCAAAGAAAACATTAAATCCAACAAATTCTTAAAACACCCAAGAAATCTGGGACATCATGAAAATACCAAACCTAAGATTAATAGGGGTAGAAGAGTGAGAAGAACTCCAGCTCAAAGACACAGAAAATATATTCAACAAAATCATAGAAGAAAACTTTCCCAACCTAAAGAAAAATATCCCTATAAAGGTACAAGAAGCTTACAGAACACCAAATAGACTGGATCAAAAAAAAAAAAACCCTTGCCACATAATAATCAAAACACCAAACATACAGAATAAAGAAAGAATAGTAAGAGCTGCAAAGGAAAAAGGTCAAGTAACATATAAAGGTAAACTTATCAGAATTACACTAGACTCAATGGTTTTTAATGGAAACCAAGAAAGCCAGAAGGTCTGGATAGATGTGCTGCAAACACTAAGAGACCATGAATGCAAGCCAAGACTACTATACTCAGCAAAGCTTTCATTCAACATCATTGGAGAAAACAATATATTCAATGACAAAAACAGATTTAAACAATGTGTATCCACAAATTCAGCCTTACAGCAAGTACAAGAAGGAAAACTCCAACTCAAGGAAGCTAACTGAACTCACAAAAACACAGGTATCTGATAACCCCCCCCACACACACACCAGCATAACTCAAAGAAGGGAAACACACAAACATGACTACTGAAAAATAATTAGAATTAACAACCACTGGTCATTAATATCACTTAATATCACTGGACTCAATTCACCTATAAAAAGACACAGACTAAGAGAATGGATACAAAAAAACAGAATATAGCCTTCCGCTGTATACAAGAAACACACCTCAAACCTCAAAGACAGACATTACCTCAGAGTAAAGGGTTAGGAAAGGTTTTCCAATCAAATGGACCTAAGAAACAAGTGGGTGTAGCTATCCTAATGTCTAACAAAATTGATTTCAAAGTAAAATCAGTCAGAAGAGATGGAAAAGGATACCTTCTACTAATAACAAGAATAATTCATCAAGATGCAGTTTCAATCCTGAACAACTATGCCCCTAATTCATATGTAAACGAAACATTACTAAAACTTAAATCACATCAAACCCCACACACTAATAATAGGAGACTTCAACACTTTCACCAATAAGACAGGTCAACAAGACAGAAACTTAACAGAGAAATATGAGAACTAACAGATGTCATGAATCAAATGGACTTAACAGACATCTATAGAAAATTCCACTCAAACACAAAAGAATGTACCTTCTTCTCAGTACCTCATGAAACCTTCTTAAAATTGATCACATACTTGGTAACAAAGCAAATCTCCACAGATACAAAAAAAATTGGAGTAACCCTTTGTGTCTTATCAGATCACCATGGATTAAAGTTAGAATTTGACAACAATACTACCACTCAGAAAGCCCACAAACTCATAGAAATTGAACAGTGAAGTACTGAAACACCCCTAGGTGTTTCTCTCTCTCTCTCTCTCTCTCTCTCTCTCTCTCTCTCTCTCTCTCGTGTGTGTGTGTGTGTGTGTGTGTGTGTGTGTGTGTGTGTGTGTGTGTGTGGCTTTGTCTATGGAGGTGAAAAAGTCAGGAACTGACAGCATTTCCCCAAATATCACTGCGACTACATATACAATAGAATTATTAAGACTCTCCTGTGCCTAACATTCAGTGCTGGGTGGAAGTCTCCCTTCAGATATGAGGAGGGCAGCCTAAGGTTTTTTCTGCTCCTAGAGACTAGGACAGTTACTTAAAATCAGCTATGCAGTTGGACTCTCACCAAAGACAAAACCCTTGCCTTTTGATTAGAATGAATTTAAGAGAATTGTGATGTGACAAATTGTGTGTTTATTGTTGATTTCCATGCTTGAATTATGGTATTGACCTGTTAATGTTTGTTACTGTTTTCATTTACTATAAGATTTTATTGATTAGAAAAAGATTAAAATTGTGTCTAAGAAAAAATTTGATATTTACAATGAGTTCTTGGAGTTGATACATTTGATAAGGCTAATTTAGATTTTAATACAGCTGAATACTGTGAGAAATCATTCTGGAACAATTTAAAGGAACATTTCCAACCTGGGTGACCCTCCACTCCTTTAGTTAGTAGATGCTGTAGCCAAAAGAGTATGAATATTGCAAAGTATTATCTGCTTGGACAAGATTAGCTCATTTTTGGTAAACTTTCTTGAAAGAAAGTTGGTTCAGAGACATAGAGCCCAGAAGTACTTTCCCCCTTTACCCTTTGGTTATAGAAGTCAGCTCTCAGAGATGGGCTTGATCCTCCTTCCCCCAGGCATATAAGACATGGGTTCGCATAATTGGAATGCATGTACCAAATGCGGGTAAGTCTGGAAAATGAGAAAGTGTTCACCTAAGGCAGATGTGGCCATCCATCCTGTTACAGAAGCACAGGCTTTACTAAACTTTTAAAAGGGAAGAAATCATGAGGGTCCAAAAATGTGGGTCTATTTACACCTTGTCTGAAAGTTAGAGAGTTTGAGGTTGCTCAGAATTGTTGACAGTAGACAATAGCCAGGACTACACATCCTGACCCAGGATGTGGTTACTTGGTTCTTTTGACATTAAGATGGCACATAAAGGTAGATTCACTCCATCCTGATACACGGTCAGGATATGCAAGCATACTTCTGCTCCTTCTTTGGTAACGGGAGGTTTGACCTAGCAAATGGCTGCCTTCAGAATATTTGATCTAGGGTGGGCTCACTGCCTAAAGAATAGAATATAATAAGTGGATTAATGGCTTGATGGCTAAAAGTGTTAAAGCAATTACCTGTGGGAGTTGTCCTTTGTATCATGTTAAAGAAGTCTTTTGTTGCCTTCTCCCCCCTTTTGTTTTGGGGTATAAAGTATATGGAAAATTAAACATGGGTGATTTCAGAATACACTGGAACTCGCTCCAAATAATAAACAAACAAACAAACAAATAAATAAAAGAATTGATCCTAGGATTGTAGGAATGTTAGGAAAACATTCTATCAATGAGCTACATCTTTGGCTTCTTCCTCTCTTACTAGTTTATCTTACTTAGATATAATTCTTCTGAAATTCTACAAGTAAGATAAGACTATTTTAAAACTATTAAAAATTTTCAGATGAATTTATGAAAAGCACTTAGAATCCTGCATAATACCAGATGTCACCATTAATTGTGTTTTTAAATTAACTGCAAAAAGTGCACTGGCACTGGGTAGTATTAATTAAATTGTTACCATTCAAAAAATTTACTTCTAATCAAAAAAGCAAAGATAAATGACAGTCATGAGTTATCCATGATAAGTACATATTATAAGTGAAATGAATACAAATAAATGGGGACTTTTCTGTATCCTCATACCTCAAAGAGAGAAATATAAATATTAAAGTTCACGAAAGAAGACAGAATAGTAGCCTTGCAAGAGTAGACAAATGGAAGAGGGCTCAAGGCACACGTGTTTCTGTCCCAGGAGGAAGTTGATGATACTCTTTACCGTGGAAAGTACAAATGAATTCTCTGAGAGTTGTTAAACACTTTAACATTGAGGCATGTGAAACCTGTGAGGAATAGGACCCTTTTGGTGGCTCTTCCTAGGAAGATATTCTGTTCTCCAAAAGAATGATACATTTAAAGAGAAAAATAACTAAGCTATGTATGGTACTTCCTAGATTACAAAGAATTGTTCACATATATTATCTCCCTTAATCTTTATGGGAGTCAAAGGATTTGCACAGGATGTCAAAATAAGTCAGTTTTCCAAATCCAGCATATCCAGATGCAGGTGCAGGCATCAGAACCACGTCTATTTCATTGTCAAACTCAGTACAGCCCAACACCTCAACACATTGCCAATGCCATTAACAACTAAGACTATCCCTCGGGTGCCAAGGGAAGCCACAGTAACTAAAACACAAACGGGATTCAGCAGGTGGGGTGCTAGCAGGAGTCTGAGCATTGCACAGAGTTTCAGAGATGTGCAGGCAGGGCTGTTCCATTAGAGAAGACAACAGTAGCACACACGGAGGAAAACACAAGCACAATTTTAGACAAGTGCACTGCATGAGGATCCATGGAAGAAGATCAATAGAAGAGAGGGGATGTAATGCTGAGCCCAGCATGGGAAATAACAAGAAGACAAAGAAGGGTAAAAGGAAAACACAAGAGAAAAAAAGCAATCACACAGAAGAGCTAACAAAACCACAACATTTAGCAAATGCTTAAGATACACTACTTGATCCGCTATGAAGTCAGCACTGATGTTGACCCTGTATGCAGAGGAGGAAATGGACATGGAGGGAGTATGTAACAAACTGGGTCATGAGGCTTATAAGAGATGATAAAATATTTAGATTGAGTGACTCTGGAATCCACCCTCTTAGCATCTCTGAGAATTTGAAATACTGTACTTGTAATGTACACTCTACTGGTAAATGGTCATGTGCTATTTAAGCTCACTTAGAAGCGGGTTCTGGAAGTAGGATTGTCCCCTCCCCCATTTCAGACTCTATCATATTTGTTTCAAAGTATATCTTCCAAGCATTCTTATATGGCGGCCGGCTAGTTCCCTAACTCTGTGGCAAGGAGAGAAGAGAAAAACAAAACAAAACAAACAAACAGAAACCCCTGAGTCAAAGTGTTGTATCTGTGAGAACATCTAGAAAGTGAACTATCTGTAGCACAGGTCATGGGATTCTCATCCATGGAGAGAGAGTTCAACTGGGTTGCTATAAGCTGTTTTAAGAGGACTTCCCAAGAGATTTCTGCTAGATGTTTGGAGCACCTAACTGATGATGTTTTTTCTATTTCTCTCTCTCTCTCTCTCTCTCTCTCTCTCTCTCTCTCTCTCTCATATATATCTCATATATATATATATATATATATGATATGTAAAATCTGTATCATCTATCTATCATCAACCGTCATTTATCTATCTGGTATCTATTCTTTTGCTTTGGTTTGCTGTGTACTTGATCTCATTTAAAACTGTAAGCAGGACTCTCATAGCCCAGTCTCTAGCCTGTACAGAACAATGTTACAGGGTCTCGTACAGAGAATGGCTGGAGTAAATCACAGGGTAGCATGGTAAATCTATGAACAGGTGCAAGAGAGTCCTTGATACCAAAGTATCATGAGTGTAAGATACAGGAAAAAGTAATCAACATTAATATAGTGCCATCTTCATTCTGATAAAAAGGGCGGGGGGAGAAGAGTAGAGACTACAGATAGAGATAAGCTGCCAGCACCAACCTAACATATTCATAGCCAGGATTTCAAAATGATGGCTTCCTATTGAAAGATCTTTCTTGCATTAGTGATTTCAGGGAATGGAACGATAGATTGGCTGTGGCTACAGTAGTCAATTACGAGAGGATGTGGTCAGGAATAAATGATGTGAGAGGGTCCCACTTAGCAAGTTTACAGACCACTTTTGGAAGCAGGACTTTTAACACAGCAGTAAAAAAAAATAACAGACAAACACATAGCAAATCCTGTGAAGTTAGCTGGAAATTCTACTGATTTGATGGATCAAAAGAAGTCTGAAAGTATAATGGTTCTTCTTTTTATCTGCCTGTTTCTGTCTTGTTTTCATTCAGTAATTTTTCCCCTTGGTAGCAAGAAGTTTGTATGGTTTTAAAATTATCCTACTACATAAGATCGCAGGCAAAAGAAGCATCATCTAAATTATTTATGTAATGATTCATTCATTCAATCAATAGATATTGATTGACTCTAAAACAAACAAAAAGAAGAAGAAAAAATACTTTGAATTCTGGAATTATTGAAACATCTTCAGTAAAGAGCTAGGTCTGAGTTTGCCCAGAGTGGGGTTGCTACTCTCAGATAAGATCATTTTCTATTTAAATTCACAGTAAGAAACCCTCCCAGGCTTTACTGGAAGCAGTGATAATATTTAACATTGTATTTCCTTTTTACGGCTTTCAAAGAGGCTTTGCATACACATCATCCAACCCACAAAACTTCTGAGAAGACTCTGTTGACGGGTCAAGTCTTTGAGAAGTAAAAACTAATCAATCAGCTAGATTTATGGCTGAGTTGGAAAAACCTGAGGCAGACATTAGGTAAATCTGAGTGTACTTCCTGGATACAACCTAACAATTACTTGTGAAGCTGGGAAGGGGGAAATCATGATTGTTAGCTTTGAATATTTTTGTTAACGTCAAGAGAAATGACAAGTGGGGTGTGTTCAACCATGTCTAGAACACAGTTGGGGCTCAATTAGGAAGACTTTTTGTTTTTTTAAAATTAAGGTGAGGCAGAATAGAAAGAAAATTACAGGAACATGAAAGGAAAGGGAGTCTTTCACTCCAGTTCCTTGTTGGTGCCTCTTGTCAGGTGAAAATTAGATATTACAACAGGGGATGAGCAAAATGGTCCGGTGAGGAAAGACATTCCAGGGTTCATAGGATGGAAGGAGGAAGCTGACTTCCACCAATTGTCCTCAGACCTACACACACACACGCACACACACACGCACACACACACACACACACACACACACACACACACGCACAATGTGCTGTGGCATGCAAGTCTCTCTCTCTCTCTCTCTCTCTCTCTCTCTCACACACACACACACACACACACACACGTAGCACAGTTAATAAAAACCCAGAGACAGACATTGGGTTCAACTTGAAGGTCAAAAAAGCAAAACAGCAAGCCACCAGCTCTTACCTCTACCTCAGTCCGAAATGGCAATCCTGCCTCCAGGAATCTCAGAATGAGACTTTGTCTGAGAGCTGTTTCTTCCCATTTTATATTCCTCTCTAGTGCTGGGATTAAAGGCATGCACCACTACTGCCTGGTTTCTATGGGAAACCGGTGTGGCTACCGGCATTATAGGTGTGTGCCTGGTCTGTAAGACTAATCAATGCGACTGTTTTACTCTCTGAACTTCAGGCAAGCTTTATTTATTAAAATACAAATGAAATATCACTACACATATATACAATAAAAAATAAAACACAAAGAAAATTTAAACAAATTAACATTTGCTTAAGTTACTTGTCATTTTCCAGCTACAAACCTAAGAATTTACCAGAAACTCTTCCCCTCCCCACTTTACAATTGAAGATCACACTTTCAACCCTTCATGCAACCCTCATGATACCTGCTTTTTTTTTTTGTCTGTTTTATGAGAATGTGATCCCAAGCACCCCCGGGGTTATGTACTGCAATCTCACTTGTCAAAAAGAGGAGGGTCAGAAAATTTTTAAAAACTTTTTGGGAACTCTTTTACTGGGTCATAAAAATTTCACAAACTAGAAGGTGGTAAGCTGACTTAGTGGGGAAAGTGCTTGCCTTGAAAATATGAGAGCTTGACTTTGATCCCCAGAACCCATGTTTTTAGAAAGTTAGGTATCATGGTATTCTTATAATCCTGTTTTAGAGAGGTAGGATCAGGCAGCTTTCTGACCAGTCAATCTAGCCTACTTTGTGGAATTCCAGGCCAGTGAAAGATTCAGTATAAGAAAGATTAAAAAACAGTAACAAAATCCATAAACAATGCTTAAGGAACAACATCCTAGATTGTCATCTGGCCTATAGATGCACATATACACTAACACACAAGCACACACATACATATTCACATGTACACACACGAGTACACACACACTCACAAGCATGCACATACACACAAAAGCATACACAAGCACACAATACACACACTTGTACATATTCACACACTCACAAGCACACACTTATACATAGTCACACGCACTCATAAACACACACAGATACCCATGTAGACATGCATACACACTCATACATACAGTATCACACACACATACACACTCAGTGTCACATACCTTCCAGTTTCTCTCTTTCTCTCCCTCCCTCTCTCTGTCTCTTTCTTTCTCTCTCTCTGTCTCTTTCTTTCTCTCTCTCTGTCTCTCTCTGTCTCTCTCTCTCTCTCTCTCTCTCTCTCTCTCTCTATCTATCTATCTCTCTCAATTTGTCTTTATCACCCAGGCTCTTGTTTCTGTACCTGAACAGTTCTTAGCTATTTATCAGCCCAATGAGCTGTTCCTTTTTCAGAGACAGAAATACTATCTCCAGGTTTTTGGCTATCCTTCTTTTTCAAAATCATGGCTTGCTGAATAAAACCAGTTGAATTTGAATAAGTTCAATGTCATTTACTTCAAGGATTAACTCATCTTTCTGGGCTTGAAATACAGAACAAGCAATACCCGCTCTCATCTAAACCCTGCAGATGTATTTTTCACCCAAGACATTTCAATTTTCAACAAGACTGATTCTCCTGAATGATGATGTTGATGGGGACATGAACATACACAGTCTTAATGAAAGTCCAATGTGACACTCCTGATTGAGTTCTGGTCATGGCTGCAGGTAGTGGGAATGGCAGTCCATTCCTTTTTATTGCCCAGAGTTTTTCAACCGGGAGCCTCTTGGTTTTTCTTTCCAAGAAGATGGAACTCCATACTGATGTGTTTGGATGCCCTCCCCAGGGCTCTTTACAACAGCTGCCTACCCCATCAGAGTCAAATCCATATTCTCTAAACTGCTGACGACCTGGGTGCTGAGCAGGGTCTTCCTCTTCATTCTACAGCAGAGCTGCACAAGCCCAGTAAAATAAAATAAAACAGGTTCTATTTTAGACAACATTCTTGACTTAAAGTGAACAAGGTCTCACCCAAACTATTTATTTATTCTCTTGGAAGATGTAAACAGATGTTGAATAACCAAACTTTTAGGGCAGCAGGGTACGTTTGAGCCTAAGAGCTATATTCTGCAATGTAAAGGAAGTCGAGAAATTTCTTTTCTTCCAAGTTTCACTTTTCATCCTTTTCTGGTACAGACCATGTTTCTTCACATGGTAGACATGGCTACCAAGCTCTACATCCCTTACCACTGCAAAGAATTAGAACTTGGTTGTGATCTAGGGTCCTATATCTTATCCTGTATCTGTACCCTGAAGGTTGATACCATGTAAGCCTTGGTGGCCATCTCAGAGGAGCAGTGGATGGCAATTGAAGTTCAGGTGTCAGTCCACCAGGAGAAATATCCCTGATTGGTGAATCTTGGGTAAACAAGGCCCTGAGACCACAGACTCTGGGACATTTTTTGTTTCTGCTGTGCCTTTACATGTTTGCCAATGCCATCTTTCTCTGGTATCTGGCATGGTGTGAATGGGTGTGGGGAGATCCCCACGGCCTGTAATGTAGTGTGTTTATCTCACGGAAGCATCCTGTTCTACTGGGCGTTTTTCCCTGTGGATTATTATAAAGATGATTTCTTCCTAAGCTGTACTATCTAATTGATAATAAAAAGATTAGTTTAAACAGAGATTTGATGATCAAAAACAAAACAAGGAAGTGTCACACTTCTAGTCTATATAATAATTCTATTAGGTTAATGATTAAGGAAAACAGTTGAGTCCCAGTAGCCCAGCAACCTTAACTTCTTTTAACTTTAATGTTGGGAGATGTGTTCATGGGTTTCAGAGTGCATCATAGCTGAAACAAAGCCCTGAAAATAACTTAAAGATAAGTTTCTGTCAAATAGCTTTGAAGTGAAAAACCCAAGAAGATAATCTAAAGTTTTAGAAAGGCACATAGTTGAATACGGAAATTTTTAAGGTCAAAGAACAAGAGCAAAGCAGCCCAATTATCATTAGCTGAGGTACCTTTCTTGTTAGGATTGGTTGATGACGAATGGTGATGATAAATTCCTTATACACATCTCTGCCCTCAATCTCCTGATAGAAAAAACTATTGAAGAATAGGTCTGCACCCTAAAGATTTAAAGTAGACCTGACTGATTGTTTGTATGCATAAAAGTTTAGGATTGTGATTCCTTTAAGATTCCTCATAAGTAATAAAGTGATTGATTCTTTCTTTGTAACTGTAAAATGCAGCCTGCAAGTAAAAGACCTGGCTGAGAAAAATATCTTGATTGTTCATACTCTGTTAATCTATAACAAGCTGCTTCAGTCTGAATGTACATTCTGAATGTATGTTCAGTCCGAATATGGGTTCTTGGGGTTAATTTGTTTTTCACCTGTAATACATAAAATGTTTAATCATGTAAGGGATATGGAAAACATGCTGTTGTTTTTTTACTTCTATTCATTGTATTCAAATAGAATGTAACCACATTATAATTTCTATATTGCTTGAAAAACTTTGCTGGGGTATATAAGCTGTAGAGGAAAAGTACACAGTAGAAGAATAGTGAAGAATGAAGCAGGAAGCCATCAGGAGAGAGTGTGAGGGTCTTTTTTCATAATCCCCTCCGATAAAGAAGTCATCGTACCTTGTGGATTCCCTTTGAGCCCTGTACTGCTGGAAGCTGGCCTTCCACGCATAAGGCAGACTCACTTAGTCATGTGAATAGGGGCCAGTGTGAGGGTGGCCATGCTCAGAAAAGGTAGTTTTTGGGATATAATCCCACTGCAGTCACAAAATAACTTACCATCACCCCCTATCGTCAATCAGAGACCCGGTGTTAGAGGTACAACTTCAATGCAGATCGGACTCTAGGTTCATTTTTTTTTTTCCTACTGTAGCAGTGCATTGAACTGAAACAAGTCTCCAGTTATTCAGCAGTAATGTCAGCAACAGCCTGTTTCTGTGGGTCCCTGGAGACCCCACTTCCTGACTATGAGAAGTAGAGTTGCTTGACTGGTTAAGGCAAAGGTTGTAGGTTGCATCAAAATCAGAACATCTGTACACCCAAGATCATTGTGAAGACCAGTGGCCTTCTGGAAGCTACTTTGTCATAATAACCTGGTGCAGCATAGCTCAGGAGGCAGTCTTTGGGTGGGAACTGAATGCAGGAGACATAATTGGTTCCAGATCCAGAGCAAATACCAATTGTTTATTTCTCTAGAAGAGTATGTTGCCCTAGAGGGTCTGATCTGTGATTCTGATCAGGTAGGGCTTTTAGTTCCTTTTAGTTGTAATGATAAAATACCCAACAGAAACAAGCTTAGAAAAGATGGTTTATTTTGTCTTTCACTTCTGGAGGGATGGCATCTATCATGACAGGGGCAGCTACAGGAGCAGAAAGCTCGTTGATCACATTTCATCCACACACAGTAAGCAAGGGGGAGGAGGAGAATAGGAAATAGGCAAGGTCATAAAGCTTTATAGCCCAGCCCCAGTTGATGTACTTCCTCCAGTAAAGCTCCACCCCCTAAAGGTTCCATAACCTCCCCGAAGAAAGCCACCAACTGAGGACCAAGAGTTCAGACACAAGAGCCTATGAAGACAGTTCTCTTTGGAACCATTACAAGGGGTGGCTCCTTTAATCTCTCCTTTCTCCTTTGCGGTTGATCTCCTTGTTGTATTTGGGAGGACAAGAATGACTGTTTTTATAATTCTTACTGCCTTTTTAGTTCTCCATGAACTACACACACACACACACACCACACATACACACCACACCACTGATTTAGTTTGCCATTATTTTAGAAGTTTTATTTGGAGCAAAAAAGAACCATGACTCAGCATAAACAAAACTGTACTCCAACGTTGCCTCAAAGACAACTCGAGTTCAGAGAAACCTGTTCTCAAACCCGTCCTTATACAGTCCTATTTGAAGCTCTGCCCAGTGCACAATAGCAAATAAACCCAGTATACTTCCTAGAGGATAGAGGGAAAGCTCATAAGAGCAACAACTTCTTGTCAAACCCTGCGATTTTTATATTCAGAATGTTAGGGTGGTAGGTGGCTCTCACAGAATAGATGAACATTCATTTCTAATTGTTTGGGGGCCCAACAGTCTATAAGCATGCTGCCAGAAGATCTGGTGTCTGGTGAGGATACTTTCTGCTTTATAGAGAGATGCTGCTTTCTTTCCTCACATGGTAAAGAGCAGAGCGTGAGAGACCATGTCCTATTTAATGTCGTAATCATATCCTAAGGTCTCCATCTCCTAATACTGCAGCACTGGAGGAACTGAAAATTTAACACAGAGATGTTAGAGGAACACAAACATTCAGTCATTACAATGGGGTTCTGTTACATCTGACCATAAGCCAAATGACTCTTGGCTTGGGTACTTGTCTCTGAGGTCCTCCTCCCTGTCCAGTAACATAAAATATAATTCTTTTATAGACAGAGAAGAATGCTTAATGGTCACATGCAGACTATTTATGTCATAATAGATGATAATCCACAGTCCAGAGAAAGCCAGTGCTGCTAAACCCTGAAGCGTCTGTAGCGCTAGGCCTCAAACTTAATGAGGAGCCCAGAATGGTACCTGGGTCCTTTAGCAGACGGAACCAATGCCTCTCTTCATTATAAACTTGACTGGATTTAGACTTACTCAGGAGGCACACCTCTGAACATTCCTGCACTTTCTACATACATTTGACAGAGGAGCAAATTCATATATTAAACATGGCATCACCAGTCCATGGACTGGGGACCCAGATGGAATAAAAGAAAAGGAAGAAAGCCAAAAGCACACTGTGTGATCTGTCCAGGTGGGAGCAAACAGATTCCCACCACCACATTCTTCCCGCATGATGGACTCCACATTCTCGACATGGAAGGCAAAACAAATCCCCATTTCTAAAGTTATTTACTGTCAGGTATTTTTGTCACAACAAGATCCAAATATTGGGGTACATGCTCACCATGTATTAGCCTTATTCTTTTTTTTATTTTTTATTTTTTTTTTATTTTTTATTTTTTTTTTTGGTTTTTCGAGACAGGGTTTCTCTGTGGTTTTGGAGCCTGTCCTGGAACTAGCTCTTGTAGACCAGGATATTAGCCTTATTCTTACACTAGTCTTGGAGACACTAAAAACAATCATCAAATAAAAACTGAAATTTAGAACAGCATTTAGGGTTTGTTAAGTGTTGTAATAGACTTGAAGGTCTTCATGAAGTTTTTATTTTGCCACCATTCAATAAATTTGACTTCTGTTCTACACATTGGATCCATCTCAGAGTGATAGACATTAAATGGATAAGACAATTGATACATGTATGTTCTGATACACCGTTTTTCCTTTTTCTAGCTCATGGTGAGTGCACAGACCATAGGTCAATGGAAAGTCCCAGCTTCATGATTAATATTTGAAGTAATCCCTCAGTTTTTAGAATTTTTTCTACATCACAACATTTTTTTTTTTTTTTGGAGTTAGTAAATAGGTAAGAGAAGAATTTTAACAAACAGGATTCACTGGACGTGGTGGTTTGAATGAGAATGAGCCTCATAAGCATGTATTTGAATACTTAGGTCCCAGGAGGCAGAACTGTTTGGGAAGGATTAGGAGGTGTGGCCTTGTTGGAGGAGATATGTCACTGGAGGGGGAGGCTTTTAAGTTTCAAAGAGATACACCATTCTTGGCTCTTTCTTCCCTGTGAGTTTTGTCTCAGCAAATAAGCTTCCAGCTACTGCTCCAGCACTGCTTCTACTACCTGCTATCTGCTGCCATGCTCTATGACATTATGGTCAAGGATGCCAACCTTCTGGAAACTGTGAGCCTCAAATTGAATGCTTTCTTTTACAAGTTGCCTTGGTCATGGTGTTTTGTCCCAGAGACAGAAAAAGATGAACTTTGAATTTTAACTCTTGGTTTGTGGTTAGCATTGTGCTCTTTTGTTTTGGAATTTGCCGGGAGTTCCCCTAAAACCTGCCTTTCCGCTGGGTATAGACCCACAGGAATGCATTGCTGCTCCCTCTTCAAGGGACCACATGCCACGGAGCAAACCTGGGGAAGCAACACAGTCTACCTCATCATCCACACTGCATTCCATAATCTGGCTTCCTAAACCAAGCAGATGAGTTGGGGTCTTGATCTTGTCCTGTCAAAACCCCCATTCTTTGGGAAATGGCAGTCTTTGGCTTCTAGTTGTTTCAGGAACTTTGTGAAGCATTCGGACTCATGAGAAAACTTGAGCCTGAGCTATAGCTGCACCTCTTGCCTCACAGTCAAATTCTAGGAGCACTGGTCCCCTAGCACAGCATCCTGGTATCCCAAAGGAACTACCTAGGCTTATCCCCGCGAAACTAATTTCTTGGTCATGTGACTCAGCAACACTTACCCTCCTACATACTGAAGATAGTAGCAAAATACAACTTACAGATTCAGTGAGTGTTGCACGAAGCAGCACAGGTACTTGTAATTTAGAGAGAATCTGGGGACTTCTTTGTGGGTTTGTTCATGGGTAACGATGGGATCAGGGGACATTCTGAGAACTATGAGCAAGATCTCTGCATTACCTTCTTGAATCCTGCCTGCGGTGGGGGGGGGGAGAATAGACATTAAAAGGACTCCCCATATCTAAGGGAGCAGCATGGAGAACATAAGACAATGACTCCCTTGTTAACTGGTGAAATATGTCTTTCCTTGATTAGAACCTCGCAGTGAATCCTACCTGGCTGGTTTCTTATTGTGCTCAGGGGGACTGCAGTTTTCAAGGAGCATGCTGGTGAATCAGCATTTGCAAATTCACCTTTCTTACCCTCAGCTCTTGGGAATTCAAAGAATAGATTTCCTTAAGGAAAGTTCCTAGTGCTGATGCTCAAAATCCCTTCAACGAAGATGCTGAGAGCTCAGGAACCCTACTTACTTATCTGTTTCATCTACAGCATCCTAGGAAACTGGCTTGAGAACCTATCACACTGTGTTTTACTTGTTATTTAAGCCCTTTAAATTGTGATGTTTCTTAGAAGTGCATGGGCTGTGCGTTTTTGCCCCTATCATAGAATGTATCTGTATGTACCTTTGTCAAAGAAAAAATGCATTCAACAAATAAGGAAGTCTTTAAATTACTACCGTTGGCAAGAAAATATGTTTTTATATGTTTTCATCTTGTTTTGGGTGATACAGTGACAGATTCCTGAAAAACAGTATTTCCTAAAGAGAGGAACTAATTAGAGTCAGAACTGCTCTGTTGGTGCCAATTATAATGAGAAAAGTCTAAACTTCTGTCATCCGGCAAACCAAATGAAGATTCATGCTCTTACCTGCACCCTCCCACTACAATGTGAAAGGCAGAAGTCACTCAAAACAGAGTAAGACAGGGGAAAGGAGCTTATAACACATCATAAGAAACATAGAAGGGACCAGCACAAGCTGGTCCTTCAGGGAGGTATAGAAAAGACACAAATGCTCCCTTAAAAGGATTGTTACCCCCAAGGACACCTTGGGAGCTCTTCTGGAAGCAGCAATCCTAATAGTCAATCAGTTGGGAGACAGTGGCAATCCAGGAACTACTGGGTGTGATCATAGAACTCTCTCAGTGACTTCTTGACACCAAAGAACTTGAGTAGTAGATCCAGATACCCGGTCTTCTCAGTTTTGCGTGCCCGCAGTGAAACACTGGAGGCCAGCTCATTTCATACTGCGCCCATGCTCCCAAAATATTGTTTATAAATGTTCTTTTACATTTAAAGGGGGATATGATATAAATATGAATAATTTACATTGTTATGGATTTTAAGGTCAATTTTGTTATATGTATATGTATTTCTGATCTTGATTAAGGTATTGTGATTTTGTAGTTCATTTTTAAAATGTAATGTATAATTAGGAAATATAGGTGTTGATGGATAATCATAAATAATAGTCAAGTTTGTAGTCATGTCACTTAGATTTTCTAGATATATAGAGATATATTTCAGATAGGCATTCTTCATATCTCTCAAAGGCTACAGAATATGACATTTAAAATATTTTAATAACTTAGGACTTTTCATGACAATGAGACATGCCTGTTCCTGGGGGCACCAATCTACTTCTAGAGGAAGATGGGCATCGAAGAGGATCCTTATGGAGTTTGATAGCCATTTGGGCAAGAAACTGCTCTTGCCTGGACTGTTGCATAAAATGGACACAGAGAACCCGCAGAGAGAGGACTGCTGAACTTGCCATAAGGTGAGACTGTCTTTTGGGGTTCATGACTCATGAAAGAGTCTGCGAGACATTCTGCAGGACACAGCAGATAGTGACTGAACTGTCTTTGAAATTTCCTGCTTCATGGAAATGTCTGCTGGATACTATGGGCCTAAAGGCCGAAGATGGATGCCCCAATGGTACAGAGGAACTTTGGGTGACTGCCCAGGCAGCGAGATGTCTCTGTCATTTCTAGAGTTTTGGATTTCTTGTTTGCTTAGGTAATATTATATCCTTCTGGAGTCTTTGATGGAGTTGAAGAATGGTTAGTTATAGTTATAGTTTTCCTTGGTTATGATAAAAGATAAAATAGGTATAAATATTGTAACTGTAATTCTTGCTTGATATCTGTTTTGTTATATGTAATCTTACTATGTTAAAATGAAAGCCTTTCTTTTTTGTTTAAACAGAAAAGGGGGAAATAATGGGGGAGAGTCTTCTGTTTTGTGTTAATTTCATTGGTTAAATAAAGAGACTGCCTTGGCCCTTTAATAGGACATAAAATTAGGTAGGTGGAGTAAATAGAACAGAATGCTGGGAGAAAGAAGCTGAGTCAAGGAATCGCCATGATTCTCCTACTGGACACAGACACAGGTTAAGATCTTCCCTGGTAAGACACCTCGTGGTGTTACAGGGATATTAGAAATGGGTTAGATCAATATGTAAGAGCTAGCCAATAAGAGGCTGGAACTAATGGGCCAGGCAGTGTTTAAAAGAATACAGTTTCCGTGTAATTATTTCGGAGCATAAGCTAGCCATGTGGGCGGCCGGGTGCCAGAGACGCAGCCCCATCGCTCCTATTACAACAATTTCAAATGAAAATAAATGTGTTAAACGCACAGTTTCAGAGACAGAAAAGTCTAAGGCTGAAGATCTTGCAGCTGGCAAGATCCTTCAGGCTGGATCAGGGCATAGTGGAAAGCCTCAGATGATCAGAAAGCTTGTGTTCAGAAAAGGAGAGAGAGGTCCAAGTCAATCTTTTATCAGGAACCTACTTCTGTTATGCCCAGATCATGGTCCCTCCAAAACCAACTAGGAGACCAAGTCCTGCATGTAAAAGCAAATAATCTTTATTCTTACACAGTTTGCAAACTTAGACTCTTCGTGTGTCTAATGTACTGGAGTGTAAAAAGTTTTTACATCCTGATCAATCTCTCCACTGACGCAGTAATCCAAATCAGACCAAATCAAACCAAATTCGAAAAGGCCCAGGTTTAATGGATACCAGCACTCCTGTGTGGCCTTCCAGGCCCCCAGAGAGGAGATGGGGAAGGAAAATTGGGAAAAACCATGGAGAGGAGGGAAAAAAGACCAAAATGTCGTAGAGAGGGGAAGGGAAGACCTGAAGACCATGTGTTTGTTCTCAGGTGGGGGCAGTTTAAACAGCCAGTGGGAGTGGTCTTGAGCATCTCTGAGGAGGGGTCATCAGCTGGTGGGCTTTCTCGGTGGTGGAGTCTGAAGTGAGGCAATTCCCAGGGGAGGGATCTGGGATGGAACTTTCTACCCAAACAGAGTGGTTGGAGAGCCCCGAGCTCAGTTGGGGTTGGGTTTTTGTAGTAGCAAAGGTGTAGGTGACGGTTTTCTAAGGTTTAGGACCCCTGATTGGCTGACATTTGTCTAGGGTGTCCTGGTGAAATGCGATGGGTGTGTGCTAGCAGGTGATCCTATCTACAATGGTTGGAACATTAGGAATTTCCTTTGGATGGTCTGTTCCTGGGTAGTGACAAGGTAGTCTCAGTTTGTGGTCTTTCTTGGAACCAGCGTAAACTACGGAAACTCAGGTCTATATTGAGCTTGTCATGGCTGGGTTCCATGATACCTAACTCATCTCTCAGAGTGACATCAATGACTAATCCTTCAGGGCAGAGGTGCCATGACCTGATCACCTCTTGAAGTTCCATGTTCTCAGGGCTGTGGCAATGGGGATTGCATTGCTGACCCATTAACTTTGCAGAGTGCCTTTGAACCACAGCAGGTACTATGTGGGGAAGGCTGTCACTGCCTTGATCCCACAGACCAGCAGAATGGGCAATGAATTCAGAGGAAGGCCCTCCCTTACTTTTGCTTTTTGCCTATCATGAATTCCTTAATTGGGAAAATGACTTGCACTCAAAACTCTTGTTGCAAGAGAGAATTTATTGAAGCATTCTTAATACAACCTTAAGTCAATAGTTTCCTTTATTTTTCAGTACTATGAATTAAACATAGGGCATCACACATGGCAGGTTCAAGTGCTTCCACTCACGACAGCACCAGCCCTTGGAAGTTGTCTTGAGTGTGTAATTTTTAGCTATTTGATGTCTCTCACTAGTACCAAGATGGAATGAAGGAACAATGGTATGCTAGCTTGCTTTATGTCAATTTGATGCAATCTGAGTCATTTTAAGAGCAAAAAACTTCAATTGAGAAAATGCTATTATCGGACTGACCTGTGGGCAAGTCTGTGATACCTTCTACTGATTGAAGATTGATGTGGTGGGGCCCCGATCACTGTGGGCAGTGCCATCCCTAGGCTGGTGGTCCTAGGTACTACAAGAAAGCAGAAGAACAAGACAGTAAGTAGCATTCCTCCATGGTCTCTGCAGGCTCTTGCCCAGTTTAAATTCTTGCCCCCAATCCCGTCAGCAATGGACTGCAGAATGGAACTAGAAGCTGCTTAAGACCCTTTCCTCCCCAAGTTGCTTTTGGCCATGGAGTTTCATCATAGCAATAAAACCCTGAGACAAGCAATTTCGTTCAGAATATTCAGCACACTGTTTATTTAGCAAGTGGCTCCCAGCTAGTACTTTTTCCCATTGCACCGTCTACTAATCTCTCGTGTAGTGCTAATATTGGCATGTCCACATTGGGGATGTTCCCCATACATGTTTGCTTGTGTATGCCTTGAAATGCTCCTTCTGTCTCTAAGATCCGGCAGATAGAAAGACTAAGCAAATATCTGTGAAAAGTACAAATGAATGAATGAATGGTGCTTACCCTACTGCTTCTCACTCAGTTTCTGGTGCTCCAGAAACGGGGTTGGATGGGTAGCAGAGAAGGAAAGGAAGTGGCTTACAGGAATAAGAAAACGCACACTTCATTAGTCTCATGCCAACTGGCTTTCCTGTTAACTAGTTTTTAGCCAATACTGCCATCCCCTTGCACTGGTTTTACTTTAAACTCTTCCTTTATATTCTGACTACAACTGTTCATGTGTCCACCTGCAGTCAGTGCTCACTGCATTCGAGTATGCTTCAAAGAGCTTTTACAGAAGTATTTGTGAATTCTCTTCCCGGGGGTGTGACTATTACTGCCTACTGCCCTTAGATACAGTTATCTGAATGCCAGTTGTCAGCTTAACGAGATGCAAACACCCATGTAGCCACAGCTAAGATAAGAAACAGATTACTGCCAGCACCACTGGCGCTCAAAGTCCCTACTCCTCCTGCCAATCATGGACCCCTTTGCCTTTCCAAACATTCTCCTAATAGCCTCCTTATGGCTTCCTTGTTTTCCTTAAACTTTTCCTTTCTTAATTTGCATTCTTATGATTATTTTTCAGCCTCGACTAGTTCTGAGCTTTATGTAAATGAAATCATACAGGAGACGATACTTCACTGTTGATCTGTGATCCTCGTTGATGTTCAATCTGATGCCTGGGAGTTTTCCACGCTATAGGATGTAGCCACACTGTGTTCCTTTCATTGGATCCAGCATTCCCATTGTACGCCACTGACAACCAATTGACTCTTGAAGGACCTGCTCTCTGTGTCGGCATACTATAAGAAACAATTCTGAGAGCATTCATGTATATATCCTCCCAGAGCCAGTGTCTACTGATATGTGCTTACCAACTGAATCTCAAGGAAGACAAGCTAGAGCAACCGCCCATTTCTATAGTGTAAATTCTCCTATATGGCTGATTACATGTCAACAAAGAAAAGTCACTGAAAATGAAGTTAGGAAGAAATTTACTCAAATAGTTTTAGTCTAAATGTGGTTTCAGCACAACATTGCCTGGGGTATATGTTTGTTTATTTCTTCTTAGTATATACCTAAGAATGGATTGACTCAAGTGGATATTAGCTAGGAGATATAGTATACCATTTTCAAAGTAATTATAACATTTAGGTCCCTTCCACAGTGTGTGATACTTGCAATAAGCCCATATCCAGCATCTAACAGGGTACTCTTCCCATTCTTTCTTATTTTTAAATTTTTATTTGTATTCATTTTATGTTTATGCAGGTTTGCCTGTGTATGCATTTGTGGAGCCACATTTAAGTCTACTGTACTCCTTCAACCTCTGAGCCATCTCTCCAGCACTTCATTTGGGGGGGGGGGGAGTGAAGCTGGTTTCTCCTGGTGATTTTAACCAACATTTCCCTTGTGTTAAAAGCACTGACATCTTACTCTATGGTTTTTGGCCATCTGAATGAATTCTGTAATGTTCTGCATTCAGTCTCTCCTCGAAATTCCTGCCGGGATGCTTGGATTTTCTTATAGGTTTGCACACCTTTATATGTTCAGGAACCAGCACCTTAGTTGGCTCGCTGTGATTGAATATTCTTTTCTACCTTTTGAAAAACAATGCTGAACTAGCTTGTTGTGATGGCAGTGCTGAGCCGTGGGACCTCACGGGAGGTTTGTGTTGTATGGGTAGGGGCTTATGGACACGTGCTCTTCTCTTGGGAACGGGTTACTTATGATGTGACTTTGACTTCCTTTCTCTCTTGCAAATGCATCAGATTTCCCTTCCATTTTTGCTGTTGGTACTTGGAGTTTTACCAAGAGTGTCAACACATGGCCTTCATCACTAGAACTTGGACTTTCCAGCCTTCAGAACTATGAGCAAAAACAAAGCAAAACAAAACCTCTTTTCACCGTAAATTACCAAGTCTGGGATATTTGGTTATGGCAACAGAAAAAGTATCCAGGTAGGCCTGAATGAGACCTCTTATCTAGTGGGCTACCTTTCATCACTCTTTTTGTTGTTGTTTTTGTTTTTTTGTTTTTTGGGTTTATTTTTGTTTTTTGTTTTTGTGTTTTGAGACAAGGTTTCTATGTAGCGTTAGAGCCTGTCCTGGAACTAGCTCTTGTAGACCAGGCTGACCTCGAACTCACAGAGATCTGCCTGCCTCTGCCTCCTTAGTGCTGGGATTAAAGGTGCGCACCATCACCTTTGGGAGTTTCATACATGCACATAATGAGTAATGACCATATCTATCTTCCATTTCCTACCTCACCTCCTCCTATGAAGCCACCCCTTCCCAACGTCATGTCTCCTTATATAACCGACTAACTGCAATCAGTGCCCCCATTGTCTCTTTGTAACTTTGGATGAAAAGAAGAACCCAGAAAGACTTGACCTCATTTTTCTTTTAATACTTTTGTTTTAAAATGTTTTCATTGTCATGAGAACCTAAAGAAACCCTGTGCATGGCTTTCTAAAATGTCTCTGCCTGGCTTTTCTCACTCTGACCTGAAAGGAATTGTTTTTGATGTGAAGCCAAAGTTTCTGCGGATATTTGACCGTTTATATGCCATTTATTAAGGAGAAGTATTCATCCCCTACAGTCTGTCCATGTTGTGTTTGTTCTAAATGAAGTCAGTGCTTGAGGAAAGCTATCCTGGGACCCCTACTGTGTTCTGTTGTTTATTAGCCTGTCTCCATGGCAGTGATAAATTGGACATTTCTTTCCAATAAATACTGTTACTGGTAGAATAGTTTCTCACAAATTGCTTTTCATTTGTGTTTTGGCTATTTATGTTCTGTGTTTTCCCCTAAATTTTCAAATAAGCTGACTAAGAGGTAGAAGGCCACCACCTGGGATTACATTGTGCTGTAGATCAACCTGTGAACAATTAACGTTTTAAAATACTGAGTCTTCAATCACAAGAAGCAAGTTTTTATACAGATTATTTGAAGTTTGCAGCAAAATGTAGTTTTTTTTTAATGTAAAAGTTTGACCAGTTTTACAAAATTCATTTGTAGGTAGATGATATTTTGTAGTTATTGAAAATAGTAACTTTAATGTAACTTTGGGTATTAATAAAATTAAAAGTTGTATATTGCTTTTGTATCTATAAATTATAAACCCACTGATGAATAATTGTCCATATATATTGAATTATATGGGACTCAGAGCTTTCTCTTTCCTTTTATGTCCCTTCTGTGGCACTGGCACCATTACATGTGCCCAATACTTCGATGCTCTTATTTGTTTTCAAGTATATTAAACAAAATTGCTCATAATGTATTTTAATGACCATTGCATTAATGACCATGTGCTCCATAGCTTTTCCTGAAGATTGACAGTCATGATCTTCTGCCTTCAGTTTCTCTATATCATGTATACAATATGTGTGTTTTTGCACATTTGTATGTGCATGTGTGTTTGTGTATATGTGTGTATGTTTGAGTATATTTTTCCTGCTTGGGGGTTCCTGGGTCTTTTGTCTTCCAGTAATTTTGATTTATATATATATATATATATATATATATATATATATATGTGTGTGTGTGTGTGTGTGTGTATACACACACACATATATACATACATATATCAAATTATATGTGAAATATATATTTGTGTTTATTAGATTTACACCACTATGCTCTCTCTCATTCTTTTTTTTTTCTCTCTCTCATTCTTTTGTGATATGTGTAGCTGCATGTGTAAGTGTATCAGTTATTTTTGTTTCCCTGTGTTCTTTTCTCAGGGTTTCTTTCTGTCCAACTTCCAGACCCCAATCTTTACTGCTCTTCCTGTAGCCACATGTGAGCTTCTGAGATACAGACCCCACTCTGCTGCTTTCTGTTGTTTTCCACGGTTCTCACGCAGCCATGTCTGATCTGAGAAGGGTCATTCATCACACTTTTTATTTCAGCTTTGACTTTTTAAAATTTAAACTTTCTGGTTGATTTGTTTCCAAATCTATGCTATGTTTTACTGGTTTTAGTTCTAGGCTAAAGTCTCCAACCTAGACAAGAATATATTAAATGCAATTAAATGGCTTGAAGTATGGCTGTAATCTATGGAGTCCCGGAGGGTCTTCTCCTTTTTCTAGCGTGTCTGTGAGGATTTTATATTCCAGGTAATGTTTCATGTTGCAGAAATGTCATTTGCAGGGAAGGTTGAAAGACTGGGAGAATTGTGCTCCACAGCACGAGAACAGTTCTGTGACTTGCCTCTGCTAGGTACAGGGTCACTTTAGAACAATGATCGACTCGTGTTTGGGCTCCTTGTTTGCTTTTCCTGCTGTTTGGGAAATTTGCCTGAGTAACCCTGTCTGCTATCACTCTGCAAGACAGAGCTAGACTAGGATGATCTCACTGTGTGCACTGGAACATGCCATGTTCATTCCAAACCCTTCTGCGGCTGTTCATGGTGCTTAGAAAAAAAGTCTAAATTCTTTTTACACTTAAAGCCCTGGAATAGTCAGGCCTCTCATTTTTTCAATTATTAGATTCTTTTTTTAAATGTTTTCTCTGATATGAAGAACTTTGTTTTGCTTTCAAAATAAAGCCCAGTTTTTTTCCTCCTTCTACCTCAACTGTTTTCTTCTGGCTCACTGCACGGCTGACTCACCTTTTAGTTTTTGTGTTATGACTTCCATAGGTTAGGTCCGATCTCTCTAATTTGTCCAACTCAACTTATTAATTTCTGTCACTGTTCACCTTCCTGATACCAAAATGTATAATTATCCACCGGAGAAGGCAGCTCAATGGCAGAGCACTTAACCAGAATGTCTGCGGTCCTATGTTCAGTCACTGCTTGGGGAGGGGACTATAATCATTGATTACTGTAATTTTTATTACTTTTTGCTTATTTTGTCTTTCAAAGGTGTCTTCATCTTGGAGAAGTGGGAATGTTTCCTCCGGTAACCAACATGATGCCTCATATGCCACAAGGTAAGTGTACACAATTCAGAAATGAAGGTGGCATGAGTCAAGGCTGTAGTCAACACAGAAAACGTAAACTAGAAATAGGAGCAACTGTTGCTTTGTTAGCATCTTTGTAGTAGCTGTAGCTTTGTGGCTATTGAAAGATTAATAAAGCATAATGCCGGTAGTCATTCTGAGTGAGTGTGAGCCCGTTCTGGGACCTCTTAGCTATGTGACCTTGGATAAATTCACCTCCCTGTAACTCATTTTCCTCATTTTAGAGGAGTGATAATCAGGTATTTATCCTTCCTGCAATATGAGTCTTAATATGTCTTGGGATTCAGATTATTTTCTTTCTTAAAAAATACACACGCACACACACACACATACATACATAAACACATACATGATTTTTTTTAGGAGACTCCTAATCAAATATACTAATAATGTCACAGTAAGATATAGGCATATGTGGAATAATTAGAATATAAATGTCTTTGTGTCAATTCAGTTGCTTGGTGTTTTTTTTTTTTTTTGCAGTGCTGGGGATCAAATAGAACGTTTTGTACATGCTAGGCAAGTATTCTATGAATGGAGCCACATCCTTAATCCCCTGTTTCCACTTTTAATATGGAATTCAGGAGCAGAATTAGCAGCCAACCTTTCTAAGGTCACATAGCTAGTTATCAATGGTGCTTAACATTGGTTTTCAGATCAGTGTTCTCCCAGGCAAACATAACCAAAAACTTGAAGAACACTTTTTATTTATTTATTTGTTTGTTTGTTTGGCCTAGAATACAAGAACTAGACAATCTTTTGTGGGATTCCTTCGGGTTTGTAAATGGCGACTTTCTTGAGATCAAAGATGATAATTTATCTCGATCACTCCAAAAGATAGATAGTGATCATGAGAAGAAGAGATGTTGCAAAAGTTCTCTAAGGTAGTGATGAAACACAGGGGAAGGATGCACAGTAAATAGGAGTCAGTGTGTGTAACTTCCCTGTATACTGAAGATGGTATTGTAATTCTGTGTCACAGAAATGCTACGGAGAGCTGGCAGGGAAGTCAGGTAGGAAGGACTAGACTCCTATATGCGTTTCTCTTCTCAGTGTGGCAAATGAATATTCCACTTGTAACTGTTGTTTATTACACATAAATCATGTACAAATAATCTACAGCCTGACATACAGCTATTTATAACTGAACTACTACTAGTGACATACTGAATATAGGTCATCTTCATGCAATGGAAATACTAAAATTGCCAGCCAAGGACATTAGTGTATGATTTCACATAAAAATATAGAGATGTATTTTAATCCATTTGTAAAAACTGCAGAGCCCAGCCTACTTTGGAAACATGTCTCAGGGTTAAGCTTGAAAAAGCATACAGTGGTGTGGACTTGGGCTTGCATGTCATTAAAGAGGTAGCCGCAGAAACATGGGGGTGATGGAGACTGCGGTGTAGGTTCTTTTGGATCCCTTCAGACAAGAAATTCTCTGAAGCCAGAGAGAAGGGGACACCCTGAAAGGGCCTGTCTCCAGCAGCTGCTCACCAGCAACAGCATTAGAGAACAATAATGCAGACACAGGCAAAACTGATTCAAATCTCCACCTGCAGGGCACACCTTTCCACTGGCACAGAGATGCACCAGCAGCCTCCAGGAGGAATGTATATTGCTGGCAGCTTTTTGGAAAAGACATATCACATTTTTTATAAGTGAAGAGGAAGGTGTGTTTTCAGTTTCCCCCAAATGCCATGAAAATATAAATTATAGGACTCATAATTTATAAGCTGTAGACATAATCTTCTTTAGTTACTTTTTTGTTGTAAGAATTTGATTGCTCTATTTCAGAAAGTCCAGAACAGTATACATTAAGGTTGACCATTGACTGTCTCCATTTTGGAGCATTTTCTAGATTCTCCTCTGCATATATTTTTTCTTTTTCAACTACAAACATTTGGTATCCTAATTAAGACATTCTGAGGCCTCCTTTTTCATTCAGAATCGTAATGCAACCCCCTTTCCATGTCAATAAGTATTTTCCTGCATAATTTGATGACAAGAATTATTTATGTGCTAGGATGCTAGAGTCTCTTTTTAAATTTTAGTCTTCATAAAAACTTTATAAGGTTGATATTATTATTCTCATAGCTGAAAAAATCAAGTTTGGTCTTAAATAATGGATTCTGGTATACATATTAACAAGTGAGGGAAACAGAGTCAAAACCCTGACTCATAGCACCCAACCTTTCCTTGGCAGACACAGTCCACAAGTATTTAACCCTTCCGTGTCGTTAAACCTAACCGTTTCCTCTCTTCTCTCCGCCTTCACTTCTCTCCATCCCTCATTTTCTTTTTCTTCCCCTTCCTTCCTTCCTTCTTTCTTTCTTTCTTTCTTTCTTTTATTTTCTCCCTTCTTCCTCTCTGAATTTCAATCTTTTTTAAGCATTTTGAAACAAGATACAACAGAGCCAAGAGCTGGCATTCCACTCCTGATCCCACTGCCTGCACCTCCCGTCCTCATTTCTGTTGCAAACAGGATTCTGCTGAATATCTGGTAAACAAAATCCTGTCACAGGACCGGAAAGAGTGATAATCTGGAAGTAGCTGCTGTTCACAGGACCTGCTGGATCTGTTGCTCACGTGCTGACCCCTCGAGTTCCGGCAGAGCCACAGAGCAGCCAGTCTCTGTTCAGATGATGTCACTAAAAGACAGGGAGCATAAGAAGCACCAACACCTCTTGTGGCTCTTTGAGCAGACCTGTGTCTCTGGAACATTAGATGACCTGGAATGGAGTCCCAGCTAACTGGAGACTCTCCAATTTGGGACCAAAGCCCAGGATGCTGCCTGCTTCCTGCCCTTTGTCTGTAGACACACTGCTTGGACATTCTGCCCGCTCCCACAGGCCATCACATAATGCAGGTTGTGTGTCATTTGATTTCATTGGACAGTAACTTGATAAGACCTTAGCTGATTGGCTAATGTATGCATATATGCCAGGGAACATACACCTTAAATTCGATCTGCACCTTGATGCTGGTCTCTGGAGTCTGCTTCCTGGGAAACTCATGACTCTGTCTCCCTCGCCCACCCCCCACCCAGCCGCCGTTTGGAGGGAGAACAACACATGTGGTCCACACCACCTCATAGGCAAGGCAAAGACATCGTGCAGAGAGTTCTAGCCATGAGATGGTGGCTCATAGAGAGCAAACCCCTGTTAGCCTCAGTCTCTGGCTGTCTCAGTATGGCTAGCTGCTACTGATGTATTCGAATGAAAAAGAAAGAAAGACAAAGAGCCTTTGTGTTAAACCCCAGGGCTGAGAGGTTTAAATGGGTATTCATGCAATGGCTAGGCAGAGAGCCAGCAGAACCTATATCCATCTGACATCTGGTACAGCTTCCTAGTTCTAGGATTCTTTTCTGATCAAAATGGAAAGAAAGGGAGGAGGACAGGATGGAGAGAATGTGAGATGGGGATAGAGGGAGAAGGGTGGAGAGGAGGCAGGGGAAGACGGAGGAGGGAGGATGGAGAGAAAAGGGAAGGGAAGATGGAGGGAGGAGGATAGAGAGGAGGGAGGAGAAGATGGAGGAAAGGGATTAGAGAAGGGAGGGGGGAGATGGGGAAGGAGGACAATGAGGCCATGGGCTAAAATGTAGGGGAGATGACTTCTGAGCACATCTAAACAACCGCACGAAGAAGGACAGGACCTCACTCTTTACTCTCCTAGAACCTCACATGTCCTCCACAAGAAAATGAAAATAACACCCCTGACTCTAGAGTCACATTCTGGGGACATTTTGCTCATGTTTTCCTCCAACTGTGCACCCTCAGAGCATCCTGATTCAGAATGGGGACAGAGAAGCCTCCTCTTTTATAGTGGGTGTCTGGGGGCATCAGAGCCAGATGCAGGAGGACTAAAATGTCCCAGGTTATCTGTGGGAAAGTCAGATTTTATTTTTAGGAACTGAATTAAAAGTCTGCAGGAAGAGGGAGGTTTGGGAGGACTCTCGGCTCTGTTCTCCACACACCCTGTCACATCCTTTCAATTTCTACGCACAGACACAACATATAATATTCCGCAAGGGACTGGAGTTCATTTGCATTTGAGAGAATGCAAGCTTGCAAGGTCTGTTTTCCTATTTTCCTCGGAGCAAATAGCCAGGCTACTGCCGTTCTCTGCAACCTTCTGGAAGACACACTGCCTTCCATCAACACAGTCACTGGAGTTTCTGAGGAAACTGGGAGTCTCTAATGACATTCACTTCACACCAGGGTGTGCCTGTGAACATTTTTCAGTGAATTTCTGCGTTCAGAATACATCTCCTTTCTCAGCGCCCACACCCTGGCCTCCTGCCACAATCAGAAAATGACCTGTGACCACCTGCACACAGAAATGGAAAAGTCACCAGCATGTGGAGAATGCATAATGGACCTGGAGCCGCCAGAGGTGGCAGAAGCTGGCCTTGACAAATCGCTGTGCCGCGCCGCTGTGCACAGTGACGTGGGAGGATGCTGAGGAGGGAATCTCTGCCCTACGCAGTTCGCAGCTGGGGCGTGACTGCAGTGCAGAATGAGCAGGCAGAGGCTGAGCTCAGAATCACAATGATGCCTGCCAGCTCTAGCTGTACTGTGGGCTGGACGAAGCCTGTCCTGCACTGGATGCCATGGAACGATAAACGAGAGACAAAATGTAAATAATAGGGCTGCTTCACGCATTCATAATGGCCATGTCTTCCTAGACCCCAGCTCTAGAAATATTGTAAATGCAAATGGATGGTGAGAAGGAAACTGTCACCCTGCAGAGCTCAAGGGGAGGGAAATTCCTAAGGAGAGGTGGTGTTTGGTGGTCAGAGGAGGTGGAGGCATTGGTCATTGCATTGCGCATTGAGGTTTTTCTCCTAGTGCAGTTTGGAGAAAGTTGTGCTCTTTGTCTCTGTCATATTATGAGTCATTCCTTTGTCTATGTAGAAGATCCCACAGAGTGTTGACTGACTTGTGAGGTCCTGGGTCACTTTGAGTTTTAGTGTCCATAGTGGGAGCATCATGCTTGGAAGAGGTGGTTAGGCAGAACTGTAACGAGTACCAGCTTTGAAGTGCTGGCCTTAAACTTGTACTGGGATGTTCCTGTTGAAGATGTAAGATGCGAGGGAGAGAGGATAAAGTTCCAGCTCTCTATTGATGGCTTAGTTTTTCTGCTGACCAATCCCTGTCTTGAAGCTCTTTCTAACAGTCATTTCATTAATATACAGAAGATACTCAGAATGCAGGAAACTCTGCACCAGAAAACCAAGATTAGATAAAACATATACATAATGTGTATGTGCATGTCTATAAGCATGTGTGTATATCACACTATGCTACACAATTCCTACAAACTTGCTGTTTAGAAGAACATTCTCTTGCTGGGTTCATCCGAGATTGCTGCTCTTTGAGGCTTTCCAATCTTGGAGACTTGATCCTAGTCAGAGAGACTAAGTCTCACCTGTCACAATGTTTGTGTCCTTCACACGTGCAGAAGGACACAAGTTTAAGCATCCACATGCTAACCAGCAACAAGTACCCTGATTCTTCTGTCATTGGATGCTCATCGCTCATCTGTCCTCTACCTTAGTATCATCTTTTAGTATCAGAATCCTGGTAATGCCAACAAAGTGACTGAAAAACTGCTTGATGAGCATCTACTGGAGCTGAGAAAAGAGAGAGCTTGGTGGTGGTGGCGGTGGTGGCTGTGCTGGTGGAGGTGGTGATGGTACTGCTGCTGCTGGAGATGGTTGTGGTGGTGGTGGAGGTGGTGGAGATGGTGGGGGGTGGTAGTGGTGGTGGTGGTGATGTGTATATATTCTACCGGAGAGTCCTTTCTGCTCTGGACAGCACATCCTCTCAGTAATTGGAAGGAGTCCCTAGCTGGGGTTCCCTGTCTCTACCCTTAGATGGTAGGTACTAAGCAAACACAACCAGCATGACACTTTTAAACTTTATTTTTCCTACCACACATGTGACATCTTCTGTATGAAAGAATATTCAGTGAGCAGCATAGTTTCTGATTAGTGCTTCTGCTAACGTCCCTCACTCTGCTCAGAGTCTGGCACATGTTTGAACTGCTCGATTACGCATTGAAGCCTGAGCCTTTTGAGCTCTCCTTCAGCTGTCTCAACATATCCCACTTTCTCTCTGAGTGCTTTGATTCTGGTGGTCTGGGCATTTCCAAGTCAGTGATGACAGCTTTGCTGTGGTGGGAGTGGTCTCAGCGTGCAAATATTTCAATTAAAACTGTTTATAAACTAGCTCAAGAAAAAAGAAGGATGGAGGAAGAAGGAGTATTGTAGGTTAGGGGAAACAGTGCTGCAACAGAAACCAGAGATTCCCAGTTTCCAGACAACGCTCTGAAGAAATCATGGTCAATTTGGGGGTGGGGCTTTTTTCCTCAAGTTTTTACCCAGGAAAACTCAAATACTTTCAGATGTTTGATCCGTTCCCCTCTTCCCGTCGTCCTTTGCTCCTGTTGTATGTGTCTTCTCTCATAGTCACAGCTTCTGCTGATTCATAATTGAAATCTGCCATGTGCCCTCATGTTCTGGATGTACTTCATTATCTTTCTTGGCTTGGTTAGTAAACTGTTGATGGCTAATTGTCTTGCTGTTTTCCCAACTCAAATTCCAAAAAAAGTGAATGGTTGGTCCAGCTCCTCTTTCTTAGGAGGTTTTCTTTTTGCAACAAATTATTTGGTATCCTAGTGGTTGCATTGAGTCCCAATCCGAGGACAGTCTGCATAATTTGACTGCTCAAGGCAACTGTCTCTGCAGATGCTGGGGAGAGCCATTTCTCCAGCACAGCAGACACCAGGACTGGCCATTTTATCGAATGTCTGGCTAAGTAGCATACATTAGCTCACTTCATCTTCCCAAAAACATATGGGGGAGATATTATTAGTCGTCCCTCTTTGTATAAAAAGAAACTCTGGCTTAACAAGATTAAAACCTACACCATGCAATCTATAAGTGCTAGAAATATGACTTCAATGGAAATTATTATACTTTAAGAGTGCCTAAAACCTATATCCTAGAAGCCTAGGTTTCTTTGTGGCCAGATACCTACTGCCTAAGATCAGAGGCCATGGCTTTAAGAATATACCAAGAATATGTCCTATCCCAAGAGAAAAGAAACATTTGTCAGTGTTTTAAAATGTAGATTCTGTCCTTGAATTCTCTGATCAACCCTACAAAGCAGATACAATTCTTAGTCCCATTTTGTGGATGACAATTGACGCAGCAAAGAAAGCGGTCATTCAGATAACTTGTTGAGAATTCGCGGGACTCAGATAACTTGTTGAGAATTCACGGGACTCAGATAACTTGTTGAGAATTCGCGGGACTCAGATAACTTGTTGAGAATTCGCGGGACTCAGATAACTTGTTGAGAATTCGCGGGACTCAGATAACTTGTTGAGAATTCGCGGGACTCGGGTCCAGGATGACTAAATTCAAACTTTAGGTGCCAATTGGAGGTAACAGCAATGGAGAAGGGCTTTCCTAAATCTAAGTGCTTTTCTTGAAAGGACATGGGTAAGTAACATTTCTGATCCAGGGAGGGGAATAAGGAGCATGCACCAGAGACAATTTCACATCTGTAAATCTTGGCTAAGGAGAATCATCTGCAAAGGCGTGGGACCTTCTTTCCTACGTAAACGTCCCTCACCAGTAGCCTCTTCAAATCCAAAGCCCCCCCACTCTCTCAAGGGTGGCTAATTATTGTTCTAAGACTGTTTAAACATACTTTCCCCTACATGTCAGGCTGTGAAATCATAAGACAACTATTTTTCCCAGACCAGACAGATGTTGACAGGAACAAAGAAGACGGGGTGGCAGGCACAAGAGTGGCTTCAGCTGTCAGAGAGCAGGACCAATGTGGTTCCCTGGTGGAAAAAGATTCCCAGTCTGTCCCCCACTCTCCCCTACACCGCCCGTCCCGCTGTGCTGCTGTGCTTCCTTATAGGAACACCCCCCCCCCCCCCGACATCATCCTAATCAGAAATGACAGCCAGTTCTGTGCTTGCTGAGCTTTCTCTGGCTGCTTCATGATGAGGAGGTATTTGAAAGATTAATAGTCAGAATTCTAAACGACAGAAACATCCCACGCCAGGAAACCCAGCAGCCAGGAAAAGGCTATCCTACTCAAGGTAAAAGGAAGGGGAGAGGATTTGCCGAGTCATCTCTGAGCAGTCTGCTTTGACTGCTGCTCCACAGAGTTGGTCATCATCCCTGCATCCCTACCCGTCTCATCACACTGTGAGTTACTTGAGGCCACTCAATATCTAGGTGGTCAGGACATCATCATCATCATCATCACCATCATCAACATCATCATCATAATAGACCTGTAGTTTAGCAAAGTTTCTGCACCCGATAAGCCTCTCTGTTAACACAGCAATCCAAATCAGACCAAATCAAAACCGATTTTTTTTTTAAAGCCCTAATGGACAAAATGCCTCCTGGATGATTCCACCCCACCCCACCCCCCACCTCAGAAAGGATCCAGGAAAGGAAGACCAGAAAACCACGTGTCTGTTTTCTGTGGGGCAGTTTAAATACCCCGTAGGAGTAGTCTTGAGCATCTCTGGGGGAGGGATTGTCATTTGGTGGGCTTTCTGAGATACAGCAGGGTTTGGAGGGAGATAGGGGAGGGGACTTGGGATGGAGTTTCCATCAGAACATTCCAGACTCTTTGGGTTTATAGATGCCAGGGTCTGGAGTGAAGCTTCCACCACAACATTATCTACAATTGGTGGACTCATCTCTAGGTTTCTGTCCTGCTGTTCTTACTTCTCTAAGTTCTAAAGACTCTGCTTTGTACCCTGACTGACACAATCCTGCCCGGTAACCCTCAGAGGCACAAGACTACATCCTCTTAGCCTCAGCTCCCTCTCTGCCTTCGGTGAAAACCCAGTTCAGAGCTGTAAGGAAAAGCATCATGGGCTGTACGCTGGCAGCCTGGATCCACACTTTCAGCTGCAAAACTCTTCACATCCCCACCTCCACATCCACTACACACCAGAGAATAAGGGGACACCGTGAGACATGATGAAGACTGAGTCTGGTCACTTTGTCTGCAAAGTGTGACCCTGGAGGGAGAAAATTATAAACAATGTAGGCATTGCTGCCGTGGCTCCAGTCCTTCATCTCACTGAGGAGAACGTCTAGCAGGAAGGCAATGACTTCATGGGTCTTCAGTACTGTGTATGCTTCTTAGAGATCTGAGCATGACCCGGGCAGGAGGAAACGGAGCAGAAATGAGCTAGCTCTTCTTCCTGCTTTTGTTGCAGACTTCAGACATGCTGTGGGCTTCATTTCATCTCTGGCTTCTTTCCTCCCTCCCTCTTCATCACTGTCTTCCCATTCACAAGGTGCCATAAGGCAGGGGGCAAGCGAAGGTTAAGACAGGTATCGGTGGGTGGAGTCTTAGAGAGCACTTTCTGTCTCATATAGAAGGAAGGGATCTAGTCTATGAACAAATGACCTGCCCCAAATCAGGTGGAGGCTGGATAGCAGAGAAGGAGCTAACTCTACTGTGTAGGGTTTTCTGCTCTGGCACTCACAGGTCACAGTACACTGTCAGAGCAAGGCAGACGAAGATGAGACAGAACAAAATTGCTGCCATAGCAGGTCTCCCACAGAGCAGCACACTGCTTAACAATACTAAGCTCATAGAAAGACAGTATCCCTTGTGCATCTGGAGTTTTAGCAAAGATAAAGGCTCATTTTCCCATAATTTTTTGGCATTTTACTTCTTAGTGTCTTGGAACCCAGCTGGATTAATTTTCCTTCATATTAAAAAGCTTTCATCCATAGCTTTCAGGCACCAAATTAATTGGTCAGCATTTTGCTCCTGAGGTTTCACAGTGTGACTGTTTCCATTTTATAGCTTTTGATACCTCTTCTTCAATAATAACGGCAATAAACGCTCCCTGTGACTTTGCAGCATTGTGCACACATCCCGCAGCTGTGTGCTGAGAAGGGAGTTTAGTTATTATAAATTCAAAGAATGGACAGCTGAGCAGTAAAACCAAGTCTCAAGCCATGAATGGAGCCATCCCAGGGGTTAAGTTAGTAGGCACAAGGGATGAATAAAGCTTTAGTAGGTTCTGTTAACTTTGATATATTATTCAGGCATTCTCTGTCCTGGCGCGTTCAGTAGGTGGAGTAGGGAAGGTGGATCCAATGCTAGGCTTGTGTGTCGGGTCGAGAGAAAGGGTGCTAGACATGAAAGCAGTGTTTAAATGGGTTGAACATCCTCTCAGCATTTTCTATGGCTTGTGAGTTGGGAGAACTGTCCTAAAGCAATGGTTTTGAGACTGTATGTCAGTCTCTGGGTTGTTTAGGTGAACTTGTGGATGGGAATTTGGAGAGGAAGAGGGGAGATGAGAGCAAAATGGCAGGGCCCCAGTCCACTGGGCTGTTCTACAGCCTTCTCCAGTACAGTCCTAAACAGATACTAATGCTATGAGGGCAGTCTTGCCGTCAACTTAAAAGGCAGATGGTGGAATTTTCCATTTGCTTCCTCCTATTGCTGGTTGTCTACAAGTCCTCTGCTTCCCTCAATGGGGATGTAGAGAGAAGATTTGTCTCAAGGAGGAGAGTCTAAGCAGATGACAACATTGAGCTTCCATTTGGCAGCTTTGTCATGACTCCCCACCACCATCCTTCCACCTTAGCACAGGAGGATAGTGACGGATCTGTTCCCACACCCACCCCTAACCATAGGTCTTACAGAAACACAGTTCCCCATGAACCACGATTCAGAGATGGAGAACCATTTCCTCCCATTCGTCTTTTAATGGCTGCTAAATGAACGGGAGCAAGCCATCACACATTGTCACACACTCCTTACCTCTGGATTCCAGAAGCCAGAGGACTGCTACACACTCTGTGACATGTCACATGCTGAATGACCGTAAATACAGTCACCCAATATAGAAAGCTATATAGTCCAGCTAACTCCAAAACAAATAACTTCACCCATTCACTATAGATAGTAAATATCAGGTACATTATTGAAATAGATTTTTATGTGTGTGTGTGTGCATGCACATGTGTGAGTGCGCGTGTGTGCATGTGTGCACACACAGGCATGTGTTTGATGGGTACAGAATGTACCTTCAGTCTCCTCTACAGTTACATCACCAGCATTTAATGTGATCTTAAATAGTAGCCAGGGCTACCAGGTTAAACCTTGTTTTAATTGCTTGGTATATCTGGGGCATCTCTTACACACACCATAATGAGTAGATTTAGGCTCCCATTTCAAATTGAAATAAACATTTCACTTGACTCTTATGAGTCTGGTACCTGCTTCCTGATGTTTGTTTTTAAGTAAGTTGATGGGATAGCCGCTTTTGTTTTCAGGCAGTAGGTCAAATGGTGAAGCAAGCCAGTTGTCTCTGTGAATTTACTCTGAGACCTGATTTCGTGTCTACAGCTCCTGTGTCCGTTAACCCCTTCCACTATATGGGGAAAGAGTCACAGGCTCCCTTATGGTGTCTTATGGAACTTTGTTCATTTAACATTACCCTGGAAGAGAATCTTGACTTTTACCCCTCCCCTACCTCCTCAAAGTCTTCCAGTAGCCATTGCATTGCTTCCTAAATTGATGACCAAATAAAAGAATGCAACACTCAGAAGTGCTGCTGACTGGGGTGACCTAAATCATTTTTAGGTTGTTTTATACTTTTAACTTACATTTGCATTTCTTTTGGAGACTCAGTTTCATGTAGCCCAGGCTGGCCTGAAAGTATAGAACTTAGAAGGGCCTAGAACTCTTGGTCTTCTTGCCTCCACATATTAAGTGTCATAATAATAACTGTATATCCCAAGACCCAGCTATTGTGAGGCAAATGGCCCCTCTGCCGTAAGATCTTACCATGATACACTTTAGGCCCAAATCAATAGGGTCAAAGAACTATGGACAGAAACTTCAACCCTTTCCTTCTTATAAGCTGATTGCGTTAGGTATTTTGTTGCAGTGATGGACAGCTGACTAATACACTTGATTTTTTTAAAAGGTAAAAAATTGCACTCTCAAAATGTGATTCTGGGTGAGAAAGAGTACGTTTTCCTCAGGAAGACCCTTTAACTTTTATCAAACCACACAAGTAGACATCCTTAGTCTACTCAGGCAATAGTTATCTTGCAGCATTTCAACCCCTAACTTTATTATCAGTCTTAAGTGAAACTATTATTTTGTGTTCTTATTTGGGAAAGATGAATAGACGTTACTAGAAACACACATGATCAAGGTAAATGAAAGGGCACAAGATTATCAACCATCAAGAGAAAATGAAATTCCAATACTAAGTTGCACTCTTTCTGTATTGATGCCTCTTCGCTTGATGTTTGCAAAATTCAGAGAGAAAATGATGACTCTGTCAGACTTTAGTTCAGGAGAATAGGTCAAGGTAAGCCTTTCAAGGAACACTGACAATAAGAATGTCATTGTGCCTGTTTTCAAGGATGCTTTTTCAAAGTAGTTCAGGTTGCATAGGTAATGTGTCTGAGTGTGATGCAAAGATTCTGGCCCTGAGGCCATCTTCGGAGACCTGTGAGAAAGTCGAAGAGCTCTATTTAAAAGAGAAAGGACTTTGATGTGAAGAAAACAAAGGAGAGCCAAGAATTAAAAGGAAAAGGGGGAGAATTAAGGAATAGCCCTGCTGCCACCTTAGCCACCATCTTACTCAGGTCATACACCCAAACACTACCGAGAATGCCAAAACAATGCTATTGTGTTTTCTTTCACAAGTCTAGAGAAGACGGTGCAATTTTCAGGTTTAGCAACCATCATCCAAACTTGACAGAGAAGCAATTTCACGTGCTTTGATACTCTTTGTTAAAATATATTTTATTAATTCCCTGAGAATTTCATGTATGCATACAATATATTTAGGACATATTAACTTCTTTCAAATCTACCTCCCAACTCTTCCTAACTTCTTGTCTTCTACTTTTTTATATAGCTCACTAAGTTCAATTTGTGCTACCCATATACTTACAAGCATGGAACCATCCACTAGACAGGCCATAGTCAACCTACCAGAGGCCACACTGTTAAGGAAAACTGACTCTCCCTCCTCCAGAATCCATCAATTGTCATAGTTCCTCAGCTAGGAGGTGGGGCTTATGAGCTCCTCCCTGCTCCCTGCTGATATGGACTGGTTTGATCTTGGACAGATCTTGTGTAGGCAACTACAGCAGCTGTCTCTTCCTGAGTGCATGGCCCTATTATGTCCAGAAGGTACTGTTTCACCCCTTTCTTCCCAGACCTCGGGTCTTCTAGGATGGTCCATAAGGTTCCAGCCCCTCTTCTAGGAAGGTCAATAAGGGAATATGATCTAAGTGTCCCATTTACAGCTCTGAATCACCCCAGACACTTATTTTCTGCACTGTGACCATTGTCAGTTTCTGTGTTAACCACTATCCCCTGCACATAGAGACTTCTCTGATAAGATCTAAGAGCTGTCATGATATCTAGACTTAGAAATACAAATTTGAAGGCAGTTTGATTCTCTCTATTTAGCAAAAATAATTATAGTAGGTCGGGACCTAGAAAGTTCTCAGCTATAGGTTCTTGGCCAGATTTACAGTATCAGAAATGTCCTTCCTCCTGTGAAACAGACCTTAAATCCAGTTATAAACCAGTTGGTAAGCCTTATAACATCTGTGCCACTAATGGACCCTGGACTAACTTCCTGGGTTGATCATTATCACAGAGTTCACAACTAGTTAAAGACGATTGTTGACCCTTCTTCCCCAGCAACCTTTATAGCACCTCCCAGATCTGTGAAAGCTAGTCAGTAAGGAGGAATCTTCCTGGTCAAAACCAATCTGACTTCTCCATGTCCTGTGACCAAAGTGTGTAGTAATTTCATCTACTTCTGTTGGGAAATAAAGAATAATGGCAATAGTTTTATTGTTTTGTGAGGTCTCTAAGATAGCCTTGGCTAACCATTTGAGGGGAAGTACCCTATAGTTGGTACTGGGATCTTCATTTGGTAACCTGTAGCTTCAGGAAGGAACCTTTCTGTGTAGGGTAACTCTATAAGATCATCCTATACAGGATAACCTCAATTCAACTTTTAGGAAGCGTATTAAATAGTAGGTTTCTGAGTGTCTTTTTCAAACATCCTTAGTGTTAGCTGTTACCCCTTCCCTCCTCCACTCTCCCTTTTCATCCTTCTCATTTAAACCCCCCTCACTCTTACTTCTCTCTTCTTCAAATCATGTGTTCTACGACTACCCTTAATGTCTTTCTTCCCCATCCCCCAAAATGGCCTCTTTCTAGTCTCTAGGCTTCTACAGGTACTCCAAATTAAACATACAAACATAAAATGGGAACATTAACCATATATATTTTAGATCTACAAAGTCAAAAATTATGGGCTCTGTCACAATGATTAGAGACAGTGGTAAATCAGGAAAATGAAGATATCAGTTCTTAACTTTGACAAGGGGCAGACATAAACAAAACACTTTAAAATGATATAACATGACCCAGGTGTGGTGGTGCAAGCCTGTAATCCATTTTAGCTCTGTGGTCAAAGGTTCAAGGTCATCTTTAGCTACACAGAAAGTCTGAGGTCAGCCTGGGCTATGTGAGATCCTGTGGCACAAAAAACAAAATAAAATAAAATAAAATAAAAAAGAGACGATGAATGGAGAAATGAGATAATCAGGCAGATTTGATGAACAAGGAAGGTAGACAATGAATGGAGAGGAACAGGCAGTGTCTGTAGGATAATGACTTTGGTGCTTCAGTGACCAACCAAGCTTGAAGCACACTCTCTAGAGAAGTGTTACATAACAGCTCACCTTTCTTGTATTCAACTCAAGTAAACTTCATTTGGAGCACAGGGAGGCAGACAAACCAATTGAGAAGACAAAATAGCACTTATCCCTTGATTAACTGGGAAAGTTAATTAAATAAATGTATTTATTTTGGTTACAATACCTTTTTGTAAATAATACAAACAGATGAAGGCAGTAGAAAGATGGCCAAGTCTCTCTTCCCGGGACTATGATTCCCAGATGCTGCTGTGGAAACATGATTTATTTAAGGCTTGACATTGGAGCACAAGAAGCGTCAAAAGGAAAAATTACAATGGATTTAGTTACAGACCAAAATGATTTAGATTTGTGGTTTACTGATGAGAGAAGCCTCATTCTGCAGAATACATGGAGTGCTCCCTCCTGGTATAAATGAATGGTGCATGTCACTAACACGCAAATAAAGACAAAACAATAGAGGGGAGGCAATGTTCATATATGGCTGCCTGGTTTATCTTCTACTATTCTTTCAATTTAATTTTTGACAATTTCAAATGTATAACATCTTCACCCCGTTAGTCTCTCTTAGGCCCCTTCATTCCTACAGACCCTGCTCCTTTCCACTAGCATCCTCCTCCTACTATGATGCCATGTTCGTGTGTGTGCAAGTCCTGTGCTAGCAGCTGCAGCCACATCATATCCAGAAGTTGCATAGGACTCCTTCCCATTCTCCAGCTCTTATAATCTTTTGAAGAGAATTAAAACAGAGAAGATTTTCTCATTATACTCATACAAGAAGATTGAAATCTGTCACTTTCAGAAGTCTTGGACTGTTCTGGAATCTCCTAGCTGAACATTTGACTTGACTGATTGGCATTTAGCACCAGTGACTCCAGCTTGGTTTGGTCTGGTCAGCTGGGGTCTACTTAGTGCAAGAGTTCAGTACTAAACAATGTCCTGCATTTTTTATGAATGTAGATCATCTTACTTTAGCCATATTTAAGCACAGCACAATTTGAAAAAAGTATTCAGATAACAATTAACCCAGACCCAAGTGCACAACAATTTAAGACATGTTTACATTGAGATTCCTAACAAAGTACTTCTGGCTTCTTTGCATAGGTACTGCTGGCTCAGAGATAGCACCCAAGATCTAGGGTCCAGGGAGCTTGACTAAGGTAACCATAAGGCCTGTGGGTATCGGGATTGGCCTGGCCCTAAAATAACATGGAAGTCACTTAGGCTGTTGTAAAGCACAAGGGATATTACTCATAAGACTGGGTTTATGGTCTAAAAACAATGTTTAAGATTTAGGGAGAAAGGTCTTGGGCAAGTAAAAGCATAAATTCTGGGAGATACGGTCAAAGCATGACTCATCAGACAGCAAAGGATCACCAGGTTGTAAAAAGATATTATTTCTAGCATTCCAAGAAGAGCAGCTACGCACTGCACCTCATTCCACTGTAGAGGTAAGCTGTGTGTTTAACTTTCCTGGATTCTTCAGTCTTTTCTGTGTGTACAAGGCTTTTTGCTCTCTATCTCTATGTTATCTAGCAGTTTAACTGTCTGATTGTACCAATCTACCCCCGCAGTTGCAGAGTGAGATACCAGGATGTACTTTTACCTTTAAAAGCCTCTTGCTCTAATGCTCAGAACTTTAGTCCTGAATATGTGAGTATAGTTCCAGCTGGCTGGAATAAAGACTTTCAATTGGCTATAAACTACGTCCGAGTCGTCATCTCTGATGGGCTCCCTGTAACAACATCAATGCAGGAAAGAAATGTCCGCAGGGAAACCAAAGAATTACCCGAGTAGTGGGCATTCCCATGTCAAACATGTTTAAGAGTACAACAGATTATTTTCTCAGGCAGGTGGGAGTTTGAACTTGATCTTCTGAAGTCATTCCATTACTAAGACCTAACATCAACTCTCTCCCAAGTTCAGGTGTCTGACTCAGTCTGGGATCCTCAGAAGTATGAAGGCTGATGTAGAAATGTATCAAAGGTTGACTGGAAGGCACATTTTTCAGGGTCCTCCGTTTAACCTGGGGGAAAGGACACAATAAAGAAAGGGGGAATCAAAGCCAAAGTGACAGGTCAGGCCTTCACAACAAGACATGAGGAAACAGCATGGCTCCCTGCAGGAGGATGCAGAGTAGAAGAAACTGGTTGCTGGCTTCTCTCCATCTCTCATTTCTTTCTTGTCAGTCAAGCCCCAGAGGGCCTCAATATAATTGCCTTTCTAGTTTGTGTCTTCTGGCCACTTGGCATAGATTCTAAAAGCTAAATCCTATGTCTTGCAAGTGGAGTTCTTTATCCACATCTAGAAGTTTTATGGGAGCTAGCTATGGTCCATCTGGTTAAGTGAGGCCATATGAGGCAGATTCCCTATATCTGATAGCTCTCTTCCTTCTATAAAGCTGAAAAGTTGGAGATGTTAAGAAATTATCCCTGGTAGCACCAGGACCCCCCTAGCAGGAGGATAGACCGTGGAATCATGGGAACCAAGCAGACCTAAGGAGGCACAAGAGCCAAGACCACTGGTAAAATCCATCTATCCTTTGAACTGTTTGCCCAACATTAAAACAATGTGTTATAGGACTGGAAGCAGAAATTATAAAAATAAGGACCAAAGTTAGTTAAACACAAAGAAATAGCCACTGGAAGGAAAGGAGGAGATTAGAAAGGAAAGGAGAAATTAAACAAAAAGCAGTTTTGGAGGCAGCACACTCTTCATTCCTGCCCATTCTATCACAAATGTTGAGTCCCTGTGAAGCCCTGGGAAAAGCACGTTTTATATCCTGGGGTGCCTGTGACTTTCAGGTCTCTTCAAAGCATCTACTAAAAGCATGACCAAGTCTAAGTGTGCAGTGGGCGGGGGGGGGGGGGTTGCTTGTGCAATGCAGCAGGGGAAGACATCCTTGTGACCCTGCATGGCCTGGCTGAGATGCTGTTTGCTGAGTGACGTGGAAATGGAAGGTGTCCTAAGATCACACCCACTCAGTTTGAAAGGATCATGGCTGCTTGCTCCTCACCATGCATGGTACCTCTTTCTGACAGTTCACTCTTTCCACAACCTAGACAGAAACTAGGAAGAATAAAAATAACTTGGAGGATTTAATAGGAAGGAAAAAACCACAAGGCAGAAGGCTCGTGGTTGGAAGTATCTTGCCTCTCCCGTCTCACTTCCATTCCCTGTAGACTCAAATATTCCCTGCTTAGCTCAGGGGTTGAAATATTCATCAAAGCCATCTAGAGCCTCTAAGTCGGAGGCTACCTTGGTCCATTCCTGCCACTCACTCCCTTTGGCTCCTTGGCCAGCTAACTTTCTGGAGCCATCTCCTCTTCATTCTTTTCCTTGCTTGGCGTTGCAGCTGATTTTAGTTTGCCTCTTTCCCTTGGAGCTTCAGTGATCTCTTCAGCTGCCTTTCCCTGATTCAACAGCTCTCCGAGCATTAGGTCTCTAGGACTTGCTCACAGCCCGCTACCTTCCATGTATGGACATGGTTTCAATGGGTGTTTAAATGCCGGTGCCTCCCAGATCAGCGTTTCTGCCCAGCTCCGTTACTTGGGACCTAGAATCTGATTTCAAACTATTTTCCACGTAGTACCTCATGGGAAAGTCACCATTTAAGAGACTGTGGACTGAATTAATTCTGGCTTTTGCCTTTTAGAGGGGCTTTCTTTTTTTACCTTGTCCTTACACTACATGATATTGAAGACCACCCTGTCACCCTCAAGACTGGAGGATCAGCCTAGACTTTCTTTCCTGTTTTACATACTCTATGATGACATAGTCAAGAGATGAAATCATGTCTCCCCATCCCATCATCCTGATAAAGATCCTGATGCAGGCCTCCAGGAACCCTCAAATCTACTATCCCTACACTTTTCCCTCTGCTAAGGTCTGTCTACCACTCCATTCTCACCCGGAAACACAACTCTGATCATTTTATTTCTCAATCTCTTCAGACAGGACTGCCAGAGGCAGGGCTTAACATGGAAATTGGATGTCTGTGGTTCTCAGAGGAAGGCCTCTCAGGAGAAAATTCAAGTTTTAGAGAAATAAAGAGGGCAGGAATAGCAAAGAATAGGAGGAAACAAATTGGGTGAAGACCAACCTTTGGCCCCAGAAGGTTTACAACATAACATTGAAGATAATGGGGCTGGGGCTACATCCTCCCATAATCCCCTGTCAGGCTGTGGTTTGCCCAAGATAACTTTCCAAGTGAAATAGCTTGGCCACCACAATTATTTCAAGATGAGAAGCAGTTGAAAGCCTTGAGTAGCCTGTGCAGACACCAGTAGGAAGAAGTGTGATGGTCTCAGAAAAGGGGCCTGGGCATGACCTGTAGCAGCTTTCGCATCTTGCTTATTGGCCTGTTCCACTCTACATTCAAGTGGGATAGAATAAAAGGCAATTGCACGGTTCTTCTCTGACTCTAGCCAGCCTTTAAGATGCCATTCTCTCCTTTCCCTGCCACTTACTCCCATCTTGCCTACCTCCAGAGTTGACTCTCCTCTGCATGTCCACACCCACATTGCTCACCCAAAGGACTCCAGCTCAGGCGTCTCACTTGGAAGGCCACTATTGAAATTCTTAGCAGAATTAACTGCTCCTTTATCTGGTTGCCACTACATCTTATATATAGCTCCGTTATGACAACCTCTGGCTTGTAAGATTTGCTAGAGTATTCTTCCCTAGATCATCTGAGGACAAGCATTCCGTGCCTCCTGATCTCTGCAACCCAAAGATCCAGCAAAGTCACGAGACTCTAATTTTCCCCAGTGTTGAGTTAAACTACATATTTGCAATCTTAACATAAGCGTCAGTTTGTTCATCCCCCAGACACACGGTGTGCACAAGGTCTCCACAGCATTGCAGCTTCTGATTTGAATGCACTTCAGCTTCCTGATACAAATTCCCTTTGATTTTCCCCCTCAGTGTTTACTTCATGTTCCCATCCATTCATTCTATTTCTGTTTCTTTTGTTTCTTTACTCTGATGGGACTTGGACAATGATATCCCAAAGTATGACTCTTCAGCATGCTGTATGTAGCACCGAAGAAGGCTGAAAGACCCCCGGAGGCAAGTCCATCTCTGACCTTCTGTCCTTTTGTCTGCCATACCTCAGTTCCTTCTGAAGTGGCTCATGGAAACTAGAATATCTCTCCCCTAAATCAAGCCACAAACCCTAGAAATGAAACCCCAGAAAGAAAACCCTATTCTTTTTGCAGGCTGTTCCTGCAGAAGGGTCTCACCAAAAACACGGAGAATGAAAAGCTACACAGAGACACAAGAAGAATCTACATAGAATTCACAGACTCCACTTAAATATCCCATCCAGTCTATTCCTAGTCCTATGAATCAATTGCTCCTATATCTGAATGGACAAAAGATCAAAGTTTTGTCCAGTCATATTTCTGCACTGTTCCTTCTCATTACAGAGAATCCACATGGGCAAGTTTTTACCAGGTTTCTTGGTCTTCATTTCCAAAGGTTCTGGCGCCAGCTGTAGCTCTTATTATATAACTCTGTTACACATTTTGCCCATAGTACACCCTTTGTTATTGAGCATTGGCCAGGGCTCCAATGGGAAGGAAACAAGTTATTCCTTCCTACTGATATAATTTATTTAAAAAATGATGGGAGAGAGTCGTGCCATACTACAGGGTTTACATGGGAGGGCTATTGGAAGAGAAGAGGAAAGGGGGCAAAGAAGAGAGTAGAGGGGGGCATAGAAGAGGTAGAGGGGAGGTCAGAGACCAATCCCTGGGGACAAGGATGGTGGAAGAGAGAGGAGGGGAGAAAGAGAGAGGGAGAGAGATGAGAGATGGGCAATGCCCACCTTTTAAAAGCGAACATAGTGAATGTACACAGGAGGTGCTTTTAGTGGCTACAGCTGAGGACGTATCCTATCAGGATCCCAAGGACAGGCAAGTACTGATGCCTGAATACCAACACCTACCACTAAAGTTTACAAATATTAAAACTAGGCAAGTCATGTTCTGCCAAAGAGACTTGAGAGACCCCCAGAATATTGATGAGGACAAGACAGAAAGACGTTGATGAAGGTCTTTGAGGAGGCATCTCTTCTGAAATTGAGACCCAGCAGGCGACAGGTGCACTGGAGAGAAAGGGTAACAAAATGACCTTTGTTCTTGTTGTGTGTGTTTGATCCAGATATTCAAGCCAACAGCTGTTTGTGCTCATGGTTATTTCTATTTTCTAGTCTTAATTCCAGATGATTCATGTTTCGCTCATCACAAAATTCATTCTTTTAAGTGTACGGTGTGTTAACACAGTCACAAAACCATCATCTCCTCCCCAGCCACTGTCCTCAGCCACCTCACCTGCTCCTTCTAGAATTTCATAGAAGCATAATAATACAATGTGGTCTTTGGTGTGTTTTCTTTGACTTGGTACCTATTATTTCCCCAACAATCATTCATGTTTCTGGGAGTTTAATACTTTGTTCCCTTGTTCCCCTGTGTGAGCAGCTTAGCTATTTACCAGTGAGCATTTGTTTGGCTATTTTTGTTGTGGACTATTATGAACAATGAAGAACATTCATGAATATAGAAAGTTTTTTTCGAACATGTATCTTTGTGTCTTTGGGGAAGAGGTTAGTGTGCATTTCATGAAATGATGTCAAACTGCTTTCCAAAGCTGTTGCAGAATTTTAGAATGCCCAAAGCAACTCGTGAAAGCTTCGCTTGGTCTGAGTCCTCTCTAGGGCTGGTACTGTCTGTTCCTTCAGTTTGGGTCACAGTAGAAAGTGTATAGTGACAGTGGTCATAGTGCTGAGAATGGTCTGGCTGAGAGCTCAGTCATAAATGTGACATCTCCATCACTTGCCTGTCCTACAGGTCTCAGGGAACATCACTGAAGAAGAGGCAGATGATTCTGTTGCTCACTAATGTCTATCAAATACCTGGAATAGTGCCTGACTTGCAGAAGGTTGAATGGAAAAAAATTGATGGTTTACTTGTCCTTATAAAATTTGCTTTTTGTTCACAGTATCTCCGCACCCAGGCAGAAGAATATCTGAAATCCCACCTTAGGGGTTTCTGCTTTGTGGTTTCATTGTGATTCCATTGTTTAATTATTGCTGTTGTTATTGCTATTATTATTTGACACAGGATCTATGGCCCGAACTGTTCTTGAATCTCTGATTAGCTTGTGTTGGCCTGGACTCACAGCACTCTTTTTACCTCAGCTTCTTGAGATTAAAGGCCTGGGCTTATAGGGGGTGGGGGGACTCACCTCATTTCTCTGTGACTTGTTAAGGTCAAGATGCACATATATACTTCAGTAGTGACAGAATTCATCTATCTATCTCAAAGTTTCTTAAAAATTATTATCCATTATGAACAAAGCACCATGCCAGACTCCTTGGGGGCATAGAGCTGTGTCAATAGATCCTGCATTCAAGTTAGGCTTATATTTTCTACAGAAGTGGCATCATTCTTTCGGGAGAGAGACAGAAGGAGGTGGCAGCGGTCCCCTCCCCTCTGGGATGTTAAAATCCTCCAATTCTGACAGTACCTTTCTAAAAACAGAGAAAGAGAGATGAATGGGCTGCTCAACCATTCATTTACCCACCTCTTCATTAATTTTACATATATTGACTTTGTTTCGTGTGCCAGGCATTTGCTCAATCCTGAGGATACAGCACTGAGTAAGCAAGAGAGAGCCCTTGTCTGCAAGGAGGTCACAGACAGCAAGAAGGTGCATGTTAAACAAGAAACAATTTCTTTTTAATGTAGCAAGGCTTTCATGGGGAATATTGGAGCACATAGCGAGGACACCACCTCTACTCTAGGTCTGCAACTGGGGATAGATGTGCACAATGCTTCCAAGAGAATTATGGGGATGGTTCAGATTTGTACCCAGGCCCCAGCTATACACATGTGGGGCTGTAGTTTAGAGCTCTGTGCTTTCATCTTTGTCACGTTGACACGTTAGTTACTTAAGTGTCACTATGCTTGATAGAAATCCCTTAGGAAGAAGTTTATTTTGATTGACAACTTCAGAGAATACAGCACACATGTTGTTGGCCCCACGTACTTGAGCAGAACACCACTGTGGCCACATGGGATAAAGGACATCTATTCACACGGTGACAGACTGGAGCAGAGAGTTTCCCAAGGATCCTCCTCCAGGGGTCTGCTTCCTCCAGTTATGGCCAGAACCTCTCAAAATAGCGCTACTAGAGGGGCGGAGCATTCAAATCAAGAGCCTGTGGGGGCATTTCAGGTTCAAACCACAACAACTGTTTTCCACTGTTGTCATTGTGTTGTTATCATTATGATTTGTTTTCTTGCATCTTATCATGTGACAATTGTCAGGAGGCCCCAGGATTCCGCCTCCATGGGAGGGGGTGGCCAGTCTTTACTCTGAAGTTTACCATATTCTTCAATGAAGATAGGTTTTCAACCTTGGCTGTACTTGAGAATCACTAGGTTTTGAAGTATTGTTGTCTTCCTTCCTCCCCAGTTTTAGACCTCACCATCCATGGCCAACACCCACACCCTGGCTCATCTCCATGTGGTGCCCTTCTACTTCAGAGGCTGAAATCAGACCTTTGGTACTGAGCCTCTTGAGAAATCTCAGCATACTCACCAAATTCCGCCAAGGTGAAAACCTAGGACTCTTGGGTGTACCCCTTCTTAATATAACATTGTTCTGCAGCATTGGCATCTTCCAACTTCTTAAAGATTTATAGACTTTCCTTATCATTTGTTTCTTGCTTATTAATTTGCTTTTTCAAATATAGTAGCTGATATCATTTGGATACCTACCATAGTTAGGCTAGTACTCTCGTAGATGTTTGCAAAGCACTAGAGAAACATGGCGGCACTGCCTACTCCAGTAATGACCTAATGTTCTAGGGAGCAGAAGACTAAATGTTCTCTCACTGGTTCCAATACAGAGTGCAAGAGACATATTTAAAGGGGCAGCCAGAAAACTAACATGGATAAATCAGGGATGGTTTTGTGCCCAAAAAACCTATTCCTCAGAATGTCCCGTCCAAGTGAACCAAGTACTTAGATAATGGGAACAAAAAGACAGGGGTTTCATGGTCAAATGAAGATGGAGAGCCAGCTCTTGTCTTGGCTCCAGATCCTCACTTGGCCACACATCTTCAGGCCCACTCTCCCTGAGACTCAACAACAAGCCAGGCTTCCTGGGCAGCTTCTCCATACTTTCATGCTGCCCATGTCCTACATGGAACTTGGCTTCAGATCTCTCTCCCTTCCTGTGCGTACAGACCCAATGTCTAGGAGCTTTTCTAAGTCTCTCCCCCCCGCCCGCCATCCCACTCTTCTGCTCACTTCCCATATAGTTGGGCATTCTGATTTCAAACTCAGAAACCACGCATGCCCGTTGCTATAGCAACAAAGATGCTCTGCTGGTTCCACGATAATCACTTCACCTGGGAAACAGATCTCAGGGTTAAAAATGTCAGAAATGACATGACAAGTCTGTTGGGCTTTTTACCGCATCTCATCCAAGTCCCACCTGTGACAGCCCAACTTCCAGGAGGGCTAAATTTTTCTCCTGCCTATTGGAGATTTGAGGAAGACTCAATCAAACTTCCAATCCCTTTGCTGCGGCTTTGATCATATATGGAGTCACAGCACTTGGATGGAGACAGAGGAGCTAGGAAATGGTTGTGACTAGTAAATGAACTTGTTTCTATGGGTGGTAGCAAACCATATCGATATCTGGAGACTCAAAATATTTTCAGTTGCTTTGAGTTGACCATTGGAGGTGTCTCAGCTGGGTGGTTCTGGCCCAGGGCTGCCCAGGCAAGTAGAGTCTAACTGACAGCCTTGCACTCTACTGAAGGCTGAACCAGAAAGAGTTTGCTTCCAAGATGGCTCCATCCAAGGGCTGTCTAACTCGTGCATAAGAAACGGTCTGTGGAGGACAGCCTTAAATCCTCACCCTGTTGACCTCTGCATGAGGCTGTTGAATCAGTCACAACTCGCGACTTAGTCGTTATTTCAATGGGGTGCAAGTGACACACGTTAGCCCTGTTTGTTGTAAGAGGAAACTACAGAGGGCTACAAACATGAGGAAGGGGCCATTGCCGGAGACCACCTCGGAGTCCAGATACCACCAAAGAAAAGGAACTAAGAAAGAACACAGGCCAGCCTCTTGTTTTTATGTTTCCTGATTAAAAATGACCAATGACTTTTTGGTAAGCTGTGAGCACATGACGGCCTGAATGCCTTTCCTCTGAGAGCAAATCTTGTCGCTGTTCCTATTTGCAGCCATGAGTGGGTTAAAAGTGTTTTGAGAAACTGATCCCCTTAGCCCATAGGGTAGCTGAACAAGGCCTACAGAAAGTTAAAAGGTATGATCAACATCTATATATTTTGTGATTATATGCAAGCTATACATGTGCATGCCATACCCAAATATAAACCCCTGGTTGTAGGGAAAGTCCTCTGGCCAGTGTTTCTGAAAAAAAGCATTAGGTTCTATCTGTATGGAAAGATATAAGCACAAAGACATTGATGTATGTCATGCTCAACTTATATGCATTTTTTTCAGTATGTAGTGGCCTTGTTCAAATCTTTTAAATTACAGTTTTCTTCTACCTGCTTATGTTTTCAGATTTCTTTCGGATGTGTACCTTAATCCCATATTGGAGCGATAGATTTCTCTACTTTTTGTTTGAAGCTTTGTCAGGTTTTATCTTTTATATTTTGAAGCTATGCTATTTGTTGCTTACAACAACAGAAATGTCACTGCAAAGGGAAACCTTTACCCCAAGAGGTGAACCTCTGTCATTAGGGATGTTCTTCAATTTTCTGCTTAGCATCACTGATTCTGTGTTAGGGTTTATGTCCCTCATCTTTTCAATATAGCTTCTATATGATTTCTCAAATGTACGCGTGTTTGCATTATCTCTTGTAGCTAGCCTACTTCTAGATTTTCATTTTTGCTATATTTTAGAGTACCATCTGATAATTACTTTTTGGCTCAGTACCGTTTCTATGTAATTATATCTACATAATCCCATCAGACTCATTTTGCCCTGCTATTTTCTATTTGTCCTCTGTTTACTATTCCTTTCTCTGTTCTGGACTTTTAAAAAATTTATTAACCATATTTTATCCTGTACTTTCTATTTCTATCATTTGAATGCTTACCATAGAAAATATATTATACTTCCTTAGTTCACCCAGTTTAATCTGGACGTCCTGCTCCCCATAGGCAATGCCTATGTTAAGGACTTCTTCACTTTTTCCATCTTCCTCTCACCCTGTATATTATCTATACATGATACTCTATTCTTAAACTCTCTTCTTTGTTGTTGTCCCTTAATACCATTGGATACATCATTACTGCCACGCATTCATATGAGTTTAGAGGCCAGAAGCCACATACCATCTTAGGAACTTCCCATTTTTTTTTCTTTCTGGTTTTTGCTTTGCTTAATCTTCAGGCAGTCTTACCTTTCTGAGGTCCTCTGGTTGAGAGGGCAGGTGAATTTGGTTAGATATGGTTTGTGCTTCTGCTGGGCAGTTCCAGTCCTGTCTGTGGTGAACCTTCCTGGCCTTGGCTTCTGTCCCAGCCTGCAGTCTAGGATCCAGGCCCCACGTTGACTGCATTAGTGTCTCAGTCCACACACAAGCGGCTCCCCTCCTCCAATATTCTGCTTACCTCTCAGTTTTAGGACTTCGTCCAAAAATTAATTAGTTTGGGAGTTCTTGTCTGTCTTTGAAACTCTTCAAATTAACGAGCACTTTAATATGTCATATTTGTTATAAAAATACAGTTGTTTTTACCAGGAGAAATTATCTAACTACTTCACGTTATAGAATCTGAAACCTCAACAAAGGCTGTTTTCTGTTCAAAAGTAGAAGTCTACAAAGGCCACCTACATTTCACTTAATAAAAATAATATGCTAAACATTTATATATGTTGGGTTGTAGCCTATGTATCTCATACAGATTATGCAATCAGCATAATTTCTTATAGTTCTCACTATATATTGTACACCCAACAAGTTTTAGCTCTTATATATACTTTATACTCACTTCTCATTTGAACATTTTTACATTTTTGTTCTGTCGTCTGGGAGTGGAATGTTACAGACCCAAAGGTCCCACTTTTGAGAGTTCTCTAGACTTCTTTGTTAGACCACTTAGGTCAGTGAAGCACAGGAGACTGATATAACACACTGATTAGTATATTGCCTTCTTAAATAAGTTTCACTTTTGTAGGGTCTTTGCCTCGGTGCATAAGGTGTCATTTGAGGGTACATAAGGTGTGACATCCTCAAATTACACCATTTGTCACTGGCCCACGCAGTCTGTGCCTCTTGAAAGCCTTCTCCTAAGCCCTTAGTTTTCTCCCTTTCTCTCTGTGCAAACGGAATAAAATCATTATTGGATCAGGGTTTGGAATTCCTTCCCCCTTTCCATTTTTCTCAATAAGCACTGGGAAAAAAACATTTTAAATTTTAATTTGAACAGGTGCAGTAAAGAGCATTTTAAAAGCACACCCTTGACTTTGATTGTGTTTGTTTGAGCTAGATTTCAGTGTCATTTTAACAGACTTGCACTGTAAATAGCTTAAGTTCTGGTGCCAAGAACCAATTATCTACAGCGAGCACAAAAACCAAATGATTTTTAGACAGAATGAATCATGCAGGCGCTCCGAAGTCTCAGCAGGCAAATTGGCCCAGATAAGACGGAATACTGTTGCTTGATTAGGGGTGAAATCACCAACCTGAGGTGGTTGCTCTTAGAGACCAAGAAAGACACCTATCCAGTACTATTCATGTGTAATTCTCCAAGTTTCATCATGATGCAAAGATTCTGTGCTTTTCCACACTGTCTGGAGACTAAAGATCAAAAATCGTATTCACAAGCAAAACAGATTTTTTTTCCCTGAATGTTCAACCTCAGTTGTACAATATGCTGGGAGCTTGTTTGTGGATATATCTATATCTACACACACACACACACATATATATACACACACATATATGTGTGTATGTGTACGTATATCTATCTCATAAGCATAAATATAACTTTATATATATTTAAAACCTAGAAACTTACACAATATACCTTTCAAATTATTTAAATTATGAACTTATTAGAAGCTGGAGAAAACTGTCACCCAGTAGGTCTGTGGTGGTGTCAGCGGAACTACTCCACAGTCGGGGATGTTTTCGATCACTTTTGTTAAGAAATGATCATCACCAGTGGTGCACTCGTGTGTGCCACTGCAGCAAAAGGCCAGTCTGCTCCCCACATAGCAGAATCTGGTAGAACTGATGGTGCAGTATTCTTTGGACTTGCTCTCAGGTCATCTTGCTGGACATTAAACCCTCTGTAACTTAAATTATCACCTCCCCCATTACACCACTAACTAACTTAGAGAACTGGGCAGGCTAACAACCTTTGACATTGCCATTGAGTGTGTGTGTGTGTGTGTGTGTGTGTGTGTGTGTGTGGTGTGTGTGTGCACTTTGTGTATGTAGATGTGTGGGCACATGGACGTACATGTGAAAGGACAGACATTTGTCTCAGATGCCATCCATCTTGTTTCTCTGAGAGAAATTCTCTCCCTGTCCTGGAGCTTGTCGAGCAGACTGGGCCACCAGACTAACAAGCTTCAAGGATCTACCCTTTTAGTGATGGGATTGCAAGTGTATGCCACTGTGTTTGGGTTCAGAGAATCAGTCTCAGGTCTTCATGCTCGCAAGGCAAGACCTTTAGGTGCTGAGCTCTCTCCTCAGTCTCTCTTCTCTTGCTAAACTCAAACATGCCCTCATATATTAAGTATATTCCCAGCTCTCTACCCAAGGTTCCTCAGAACAGTCATGAAGTGATGGGAAGCCAACACTCAGCTGGTTAGTGGGTTTCAAAGACTGTTTGAAGCAGGAGAGTTCTAAACTCACCAATGCTATAATAAAAGCAAGGCAGACTCCTGAGCATGCCTCACTACCTGTATCTCCCACTGAGCCCTTTTCCTAGTCTTATTAACAGTGAATGACCTGAGATTTCTTTATGAAGGTGAAGTTTCCTTGTGGACTTGAACCTTATGCAATATTTAGTTAAATTGAATATCCTCTGATCCTGAGAACAAATGCCTAAATTGGGTACAAGTTCCTAGAAGATAAACAGCTCTGGTGTTAACTTCTATCCTGCTCTTTATAAACTGGGAAATATCATGAATGTGCTGAACATAGAGCCTCAGTTCCTTATTTGCGACAAACCCACTTCTCAGGATTCTGTGCAGTGTAGTAATAGGGGCGGCGGGGCTGCGTCCCCGACACCCCAGCCGCCTGCCCGGCTAGCTTATGCCCCGAAATAACAATACACAAACTGTATTCATTTAAACACTGCTTGGCCCATTCTCTTCTAGGCTAATTCTCACATATTAATTTAGCCCATTTCTAATCATCTGTGTGTAGCACCCCAAGGTGCGCTTACCGGGAAGATTCTAGCCTATGTCCATCCTGGGTCGGAGCTTCATCGCGTGCGTCTGCCCGGGAGCGGGGCATGGCGTCTCTCTCAGGTGTCTGCTCCAGAGAGGAGAGCTGTCGAGACTGAGCTCACTTCCTCTTCCTCCCAGCATTCTGTTCTGTTTTCTCCTCCCACCTATCCTCTAACCAATAAAATGGGCCAAGGCAGTTCCTTTATTAGCCAATGACCTTCCTCCATCAGTGCAGTTATGAGGTGATGACTACAGAGCCCCAGGCACAATGAGGTGGTCCATGAGGGGCGTCAATAGAAGAGGGTTAAGATATTTTGGCCACACTGTAGGTGAGGCTAGCAGATGACTCTGGGCTGGTGAAATGAAGCTTGAAGGCAGAGATTCTTGGAACTGCAGCAGCAGCATCAAGGACAGAGATCCAGTTGCTGTCATCCACATCAGCGCAGAGTGGTTCCTTTAATCCTTTAGGGACCTCAAATCAGATAAATGGGTCCTTGCCTTTGTTTCAGAAAAGAAGTTCAGGACAAGCTAGTTTGAAACAGAGCTGGAGTTTATTACAAATAGAAAGGCCCCTCAGGGAAAGAACACAGCGCTCTGGGAACACCGGTGTGGGCTTCTTCACAACAAGGTACTACTAGTGTCTTAACAGTAGGCAGGTCTACCATTTTGGTTGTTCTTAAGTTGCATCTCAAAAGGCTAAGAAATCTTTTTTTTTCTCTTTCTCTTCTTGATAAGTGAGTTTATAGAGTGGCTTCTAAAGTTCTTTGGATGGGAAATAAAACCAGGAGTTAGGGCTGTACGAAAGGTCGGGACTTTTTTGTATATAAATGGAGAAAGGGTTCTGATGGCTTTTCTACAAAAGTACAGGTTTATAGGATGGAAAAAGCCTTTAGCAAATGCTGGCTGTGCTGCATTACTGCTAAAGGGAGGCATCGGCTGGAACCCAGAGGCAGGGGTGCATATCCCCACTTCCTCATGATGCCCCTTCCCCCCGTCTTTTAATCCAGCCTCGTTTTTAATGCCCATGTGTGTGCAATGTATACTGAAGAAAGACTAACCTTGCGGCTGTTGAATCCATTATCCACATCTGGATAAGGGACCAGGAAGAATCTTCACTAATGGGTGAGAAGATCTTCATGTCAGTTTTCTATAATGGTTTTTGCTGTGCTTAATGAGGTATGAAAGAATAGAATTTCTCAACTCTCCCTAACATCAGGGTGGGGTTGGTATCAAGTGAATCGAACCCAAAGGAATGATTAATCTCATCACCAATTAATACCTTCTGAGCACCCCGTGGTTTGATTTACACATAAAAAGCAAATTGGAGACATCATTAAAATAACTCTAATCAAAGATTTTTTTTTAGCTCAATTAGGATAACATTTTGATACCTGTGATTATCTAGTGTTGCAAGATAAAGTGAGGGTGACTTCACATACCTCCCCTAATCTAATCCATTTCTTTACCAAGGCTGTTTTGGTTACTTTGAAAACTCTGGCCTGATCCTGGAGGAACATTAATGATTCACTAATGAGTGTTTACTTAGCTACACGTACAGAGGCTGATGTTCATGTGAGGCGAGAACAATTAGCAACTTTACAGCTTGGGATCCTGTTTATGCGGGTTATATCAAAGTGAATCATTTTGTCAGTGTCTATAAAAGGTAAATGATAATGTTTTTGGAGCTCTTCCAATTTCATATTTAGTGTGAAAACACAGTATTAATTAATTTTTCTAATATACCGGTAATGAAAGCATGCTGATTTGTAAAATAGAATACAGTACTGACGGTAGAAAAGCCTTCATTCTCTCTCTCTCTCTCTCTCTCTCTCTCTCTGTCTCTCTCTGTCTCTCTCTGTCTCTCTCTCTCTCTCTCTCTCTCTCTCTCTGGTGTGTGTGTGTGTGTGTGTGCAGAGAGTGAATGTGAGTGTGAGAGTGTGTATAAAATGTATGATAGGTGAGTGTAGGTGTGTGATGTGTGGTGCATACATGTGAGTGTAGTCTGTGTGTGTTATGCATGGTAATTCATGTGTGTGTTATGCATGGTAATTCATGGTGATCCATCCATGAAAGTGTGTGTTTGCATGTGTGTGAACTCATGTGTGTGCATATTGAAGTCAAGGCAGGATACCTAGCATCTTGTCCTACAGCTCTCTGACTTATTGTCTTGAGGCAGGACTCTCATGGAACCAGAAAAGCACTGTTTGGGGTAGGTTGGCTAGCATGTGAGCTCTTACATCTGCCTGTATCCACCCCACACATTGGTGATTGTTTATGCGGGTGTTCAGTCTTCACAATCATAGAATGATCTCTCTTACCTACTAAGCCACCTCACCAGCCCTCTTTGCCCAATTTTTAAAGGACAAATACAGATCAAAAGTGAGAAGATAATTCTTCTTCTTCCCTTAGGAATTAAGGGAGAAGATTTTCCTCACCTCTTTTGTAGGGCATTCACTTTAGAAAACATATATTGGTATTATTCAGTTGTTATAAACAAGGACATCATGAAATACGAAGGCAAATGGATCGAACTAGAAAAAAAAATCATCCTGAGTGAGGTAACCGAGACCCAGAAAGACAAACACCGTATGTACTCACTCATAAGTGGATATTAGCTGTAAAATAAAAGATAACTATGCTGGATCCACAGACCCAGAGAGACTAGGAGTTGGGGGGAGGCACCTAGATCTCCCTGGGAAGGGAAAATAGACGAGATTTTGAGAGTGGATTGTGGGCAGGTGGGGATGATAACATGAGTAATCAGATTATGAGGTGGAGAGGGAGAGCTCTGAAAGAGACTACTGGAAAGAGGCCTCATTTTGGGGTCAGGTAGAAACCTGGCTCAGGAGAATCTCCCCGGAATCTACAAGGATGACCTCACCTAAGACTTCTGGCAATAGCAGACTTGAAATGACCGTGTCCTATGACCAGGCAAGACTCCAAGTGGAGGGAGTGTGAAACCAACCCAATCACATAACCATTGACCTACAGTCTTTTTTGCCTATGGGATATGCAGATTAATTGTAGCCTGGAGATTGAGAGAGTGGCCCACAAATGACTGGTCTAGCCTTACACCCATGCCAGGAGAGAAAGCCCATCCCTAACACTTCCTGGAGCACCAGAACCCACAGACTGGACCCAGAGACCTAGGATAGAACCAAACACTATTGGAGGATAGTCTAATGATATTCTGTTATACTCGTAGATTGGTGCCTAGCCTAGTTGTCATCAGAGAGACTTCATCCAGCAACTGGTGGAAACAGATACAGACCTAGAGTCAAAAACTGGGCAGAGTTCTGGGAATCCTGTAGAAAAAGGGAAAAAAGATTGTAGGAGTCAGAGGGGTCAAAAATACCAAAAGAAAACTCACAGAATCACTAACCTGGGCTCCTAGGGCTCACAGGGACTGAACTGACAACTAGGGAGCCTGCATGGGGCTGACCTAGGCACTCTGCACATATGTTAGGTTGTGTAGGTTGGTCCTCTTGTGGAACTCCTCTAACACTGGGAACAGGGGCTGTCTCCAACTCTTCTACTGGCTTTTGGGACCCTACTTCTCATACTGGGTCATCTTGCCCAGTCTTAAAACATGGGAGGTGCTTAGTCTTACTGCAACATGATTCACCATGTTTTGTTGATATCCATGGTAGACCTGCCCTTTCCTAAACAGAAACAGAGGAGGAGTAGGTTTGGGGTTGCAACAGAGTGGGGTAGGTGGGGAAAAAGACTGAGAGGAGAGGAAGGAGAGGAAACTCCTGCTGCCAGGATGTAAAATTAATTAATTAAAAAGAGAACATTTAATATATTATATATATTCTTATTTTTACATATGTGTGTGTGTGTGTCTGTGTTTCTGTGTGTGTCTATCATCTTCTTTTAAAGTCTCGACAGAGAATTTGTCAGTTTTGTGGCACACACATATCTTTCTAAAGACCAGAGCTACCTTCTAGAAGTGGGAATCTGAAGGGGGCTAGCACCTCTACCGCCTAGATTCCTTACAGTAAAGATCTAACTCCAATGAACTCCTTGCTCTGAGTTGCAAAAAGATCCTCTATCATAAAGATATGAGAAATTAGATAATTTTTCTCACTAGATAAGGCCAGTAGGCATTCATGAATAATTACTCCACCTACCAGGAAACATGTATGAAGAGTCATGTCCTCCTGTTTCAGGGCTAGTTTCTGTTTCTCTCAGAGACATGTCTGCGAGAGCTATATCTGCTCGACTGTATAAAACAATTTGATTTCTTTCTGTCTCTGCGGACTGTGGCACTCTTAGTATATTGTCTACTGTAAGCACTGCATTGTGGATCATTTAGTGGGTGATCAGGGCACAGTCCTATGCAGGTATATGTGTGTTTGTGTGTACGTGGTACTCAGAGGACGGCCTCAGGAGCCACCACTCAGAGACAGATTCGTTCACTTCCCCAGTGGGTGAGCCTGGCTGTCTACTGAGACCTAGGGCCTGTGTCTGACTTCTCTGCAGTGTGATTACAGTGTAAACCATGACATTGGGCTTCAAGGCACAGGCAACCACAGGCCCTCATACGTTTGCAGTAAGAACTTTTGGACTGAGCAATTTTTCCAGCTCCCACATGATAGTTATAGGCATTCCCTAATGTTTTCTTTCTCTACCATCTATGGGGGAAAGTATTTTGGATTAGAAGATTTGGTCTTTAATTTCGCTGTATGAACACTTTAATAAACATTTTCAGGCCCCTTTTCTGTGAGGTACTCCTCCATCAGCATGCGTGCCTGACAGAAACAACTCAAAGCAAGAGAGATTTATCTTAGCTTATGGTTTGTTTCAGAGAGTTTTGTCTGCAGTATGCTGAGAACAAGGTGGGAACTAGGAGTGGGTAGACTTAGCTCTCAAAGGCCATGATATCTATTTCTGTCACGTAAGCCCCACCCCTTATAGATTCCCCAGGCTCCCAAAAGCTGGTTAACCAGCTTCCAAAATGTAAACCTGTAAGGGACATTTCACATCTAAATCGTAATAGGTGCCTACTTGCATCAACATTATATTAAGGAAATAATAATAATAATAATCTTCCTCTTAAAGTGATTTGAGGAAAAGTGAGCCCAAATTTGAATTCTTCACTTCTCTCCCTGTGTCTTCCACCTGTCTGAAGTCTGGTTACTGGCCTGTCTTTAATCTGACTGGTGTGTGGGTGCACGTGCATGTGTGTGTGCACATGGGTGTGTGTGTGCACATGGGTGTGTGTGTGTGTGTGTATTCCTTTCCCTAACAAAGGGCTTTGATCCATATTTATTGAACAGTACAGGGATAGGAAAGGAACAAGGATGCCTTTACTACAGAGACCTTTAACAGAGTCTCACAAGGGAAGAAATTATTTTACTCACCCCAATTGACCCAGAATAGCACTCAAAACCGCAAACAGAAGTTTCCAACCTGTATCCACATGTTGTGTCTAGGAAAAGTTCGGTCTCTTTAAAGGCAAGAGATAGCGTCAAAACTATCTCACCAAGGCCAGCTGGACTGGGATTGAAAAAGCATGGGATAAAACCAGACTCTCTGAACTTGGCAGACAATGAGGGCTGATGAGAAGCCGAGGACAATGGCACTGGGTTTTGATCCTATTGCATGTACTGGCTTTGTGGGAGCCTAGCCAGTTTGGGTGCTCACCTTCCTAGACCTGGATGGAGGGGGGAGGACCTTAAACTTCCCACAGGGCAGGGAACCCTGACTGCTCTTTGGACTGGAGAGGGAGGGGGAGAGGAGTGGGTGGAGGGAGAGAAGAGCGGGTGGAGGGGGAGAGGAGTGGGTGGAGGAGGAGAGGAGTGGGTGGAGGGGAAGAGGAGTGGGAGGCTGGGAGGGGCAGAAATTTTTTTCAATAAAAAAATAATAAAAAATTAAAAAAAAAACTATATCACCACACCCATTGTTGCGGGTGCTCTCATGTGTAGGGGAGGCCACTCAGTGACTATCATGGACAAAAATCTTTGCCCATTACAAACCTTACAGTCTAATGACATCTTTTCTAAAAGTCAGCTGTTTTTATTAGATCTTTTGTAGCATATAAATCAGGTTTTGTTATCTGAAAAATGGGAAAATTAAATTCTATCACTTATGTTTTGTATGGAGCAGAACTAACATGAAACTTGGACTCAGTGACCCTTATAAAGAGACGTAGCTGTTTGGGCTATGTTGTTGCACACTGCTTCTGAGGACATGGAAACACACACACACACACACACACACACACACACACACACCCATCTTATAATGTCAGTACTATTTCCTACTACCTAAATTATACAGCTATACAGCTCCAAGCTAAATAACTTTTCCATTCACCAGTTTCTGTAGTTCTCAAAAATGGAAAATTTAGCACGTGTTGCAAAGATGTCCCAGATTAAAAGCAATCTAGACAAAAACATTGAAATAATCTAAGGCTATATAGAGAGAGTACAAGAGAGTAACACTGCTCACAAGAATTCTCACTATATAAACCAACAGTCCCTCATCTACCGGTGGGTGCGATTTTTGTTGTTGGTGGTTTATAAGGTGAGAATTCTTGTGATCAGGGTTGTTCTTTTGTCCCTATATCCAGTCTGGAATGGTCTGTTTACTCCCATAACATCAGAGTTCACAGCTGGGTAAGTCTGTTGATGGAATTTCCCTTCAGCAGCCTGTGCAATACATTCTGGTACCACGAAAGCTAGCCAGCAAGGAGGAAGTTAACTGCTCAGTTGCATCTAAAGTCTCTTTGTCTTGTGATCAGAGTATGTGATACCATCAGCAATAGGGTCTTGCTGTCAAGTTCAAGTTAGTAACTAAAAGCAATGGCAAAAGACTGTATTATTTAGGGGTGGGGTTCGGGGACACATAGGACAACAATTTGAGGGAGGTAGTCCATATATGACACTGGGCTTTTTAGATATAAACTATAACTTCTTGGAAAAATGCTGTCCTCTCTGTGATGTAACTCTTTTCTATGAATATGTAAACAGGAAGTCTATAAAATAGTAAGCTTCTATATAGCCTTTTCAAACATTCCTATCACGTGTGACAATTGTTAAGAATGTACTTGTGGTATTTTTAGAGAATCTTTTGAAAATAGGTTACTATGCTAATGCTCTGGTTTATATTTTATATTTACACGGAACTTTTCAGTGTATCACTTGCTATCTTTCCAATTACCTGTAAAGATCAAAACTTGCCCGATTTATACCCACATCCATTGAAAATCAGCTTAACAACCCAATGAAATTACACTGATAACCTCTTTGGGAAGGTGGAATGTCAGCAACTAGTGATCACCATGGAAACTACAATAATCATTCATGTCCATCACTGTTTTCTTCTCTGAGTATAACTAGGAAGCACATACTTCTAGCTCCTGTGTAGATGGGCAGACTGACGTTCATTATGATATAACTAATAAGCACAGAGGTGAGAAATGACCCCAGACAACCATCTCCAAAATAAATAGTCACTGTAGAATGCATATATGTATATATGTATGTTTGTATGTGTACACATGTATGCTGGCTCATTATGTTATGTATATGCTTGTGAATACATGCATGCACATACGTTTTACTGAATCATTAAACAAGAGAGAAAGCATTCATAAACCTGAAGAGCCATACTTAGCATGAGCTATGAAAACATACTAAGTGAGCCAATTGGGCAACTGAAAAGCCATAAAGACGCTCGTTAGCTATTTTTAACAAAGGAAAAGGAATGTCTGAAAATTCAGGAAGGAGGAATAAGTCAGAAAAGAAAACGGTTGTCATTTTACATTCCCACAGTTGCTGCTAAGTAATCATGCCAGACAAAGTATTGAGAACAAGGAGCGTTCCTACAGACTCATCTCCTGTGTCAGGAGCCTATCAGGAAGCCTCCTTGAGATCGGTAAGATACAGTGCAAACCACTTTCCTCTGTCTGCAGAGACTATTGAATGCTGAAGACCCATAGGCTTCTGGGACTTGAGGGACACGTTGTCCAGGCCTTGACCTGTCAGTGTAACATGTCACAGATTGTCTTGGAAGATACTACATACATCATATAACAACTTCCTTGGCAGGTATGGTGGCTCATGTCTGCAAGCTCAGCACTTAGGAAGCTGAGGCAGGGGACTGCCATGAGTTCTGGGCCAGTCTAGCCTAAAGAGTGAAGTTCTGTCTCAAAACTCAACTGCTCCCTTAGCTTTATTCCAACATAAGATACTTGTGGGTGACTTCTTACAACACGAACTTTAAGGTGGAGTTCCTTCACATCAATGCCCATTTGAACCTACACAGAAACTTAAACAATCCTGAAGCCATGTTCTACTTATCTCAGATATGACTTCTAAACTCATGCATGTTTTCATGAGGGCACGCCTACTCTTTGTTCTGGATGGTATTTAGAATTTAAATTTAATTACTAGGCTACCACAGATCTTATGTCAATCCACTGTCAAGGGGCTGTCTTTGTATCTTGCATACAGTGGATCGATTCCTGGAAATTCTCCCAATTCAGAATTATCTCAAGTCTCCCATCTCTCCTAGCACTAACCTTCTAGTAGACCATCATCAAAACTGCTTCCCTCCCCATCTCAGGTCCTCAGGTATGAATGTGACCAGTTTCCTGTCTTACTTCTAAGAGACACTGTCCTGACCCTATATACTACTTTTCTTTTCCTGTGACTTTCAGCTTCCCAGTGTTCTTGACTGAGTTAGTGGGGTTGATCATTGACCTTTCATTCCACCCTAGACGTAAGATCCCTTTGTGTTCTTCACTTGCCACCAGAGCTCCCATTCATCTTTAAACAGTAATCTGGCAATGCCTACCCACATAGCTAAACAATGGTCTCCACTGCTGAGACCTACACTATAAGATCTGCTCACCATTCTGGATAGTTCTTCTTCCCATAAGTTAATCATTCTGTCTCTAATCATATAGCCTACTATGCTGGCTGATGCAAACAAAATTGTGGCCAAATGATTCTCCCACCTGCTGGTTGTTAATGGCCAGGTGCCCTGGCAAGAAGTGGGTGGAGAGGCAGAACATAACACTCAAGGTAAAGAGCACCAACTGCTCTTGCAGGAGACCTGAGTTCTAGTCCCAGTACCCATAGCAGGCAATTCACATTGCCTGTAACTCTTATTTCAGGAGGTGCAGCACCCTCTTCGGTTTTCCATGGGCATCTGTGCATGCAAGTACACATCTACACAGATAGACATGCGCATTATACATATAATTAAAAATAAAATAAATCTTAAAACAGAGAGTCTAACCCTCATGACTGTACTTTTATCTCAATTGTTATTATTGAAACAGTTATTATTTTTTAAAATATGTGTTTGGGACTTTTAGCTTTTATTTGGGGTGTCAGTTCATTTGGGATGTTTTAGCTTTAATGATGTTTTTAAAAACATGCTTTATTGTTGGCTTGTGCACTGTATTAGTAGTTTTTCTCAGTGTGACAGAATACATGACAGAGATGCAACTTAATTGAGGAAGTATTTATCCCAGCTCACAGTTTTAGGGCTACGGTCCACTATGATGGGGAAGGCGTGGTGGCTACAGTGGTCCGTTTGTGGTCCTAGTACTTGCAGCTGCAACTTGCCTACATCTAGATGATTTGGGAAGCTGAAATTAAAGCAGATGTCACCTTCAGTGCCTACCTCCAGCAGTCCATGTCAGCCAGAGAGCCGTGCTTCAAAGGGGCCATAATCTACCCAAAGAGTACCAACAGCTGAGACCAAACACATAAACACAGGAGCCTGTGGGGGACAGCACAGGCCTCTGGCAACTGAGACACTTAGACTCTCCACTAGCTTTTGTATTATATTTTTAAATCAGAACTCTCCTGGGAAGAGCAGACTAGATGGATTCACTGCTGGCCTTTAGATGTTCGGAAGTATATTGTTAAAGTAACCCCATTCTTTGCGGGAACATTTGCCTATGGAAACTTTGTCCATAGAATGAAAATTAGTCTTTTGAATAGTTCTGATGCATTTGATATCTGTGTCTGGTGCTCACGAGTTGTTGCAGGATGAATATGATAATATTTTGCCTAATACATAATTTAACTTCCAAATTAATGATACGCTTGATGACTAAGTAAAGGAACTTAGGAAAAGAAGCCTCTACCAGCTTTTGTGGAGGATGAAATGGGGACCAGAGTCAAACAAGAAAATTTCATCAGATGTCTTCTGCAGAACATTTACCGGAAGAAGTCTAATGTAATATCTTAAACATTTTTATGCTTACTATGTGCCAGGACATTTTCTTTTCTGGGATCTTTCTCTTTCTCTGTTTCTATGCATGTAAATGCACCCAGAAACAAAAAGGAGGTCTCTTCCCGTCTTTCTAGTCCTTGGGTATACATGTAAGGTCATTTTATTGCTGATTCTTTACAGGCTATAGTGTAAGCATTGGAAACTATGCATCCTTAAGAACAACTAAATATTACCTCCGAACACGAGACATTTGCTAATGTTTCCCAATACTGAAGAAACTTTATGCACGCTACTTCCACAGCTTCTCATCTTGTAGTTTTGTCTCTAATTTTCTCCTTTGCTTAAAAAAATTAAACTGCTTTCAATGTGGAACTTACCCTCAGCATGTGTTCCAGAGCCCTCAAACATGTCCAACGTGATGGTCTTTAGTGATCTAGTAATATCCACTCAGTATTCTGTCTCCCAACTTTTAGGGGACATGTGTAGATGGGCTTCTCGGCTCCTTTAAGGTCATGTGAGCCCTGACTTTTGTAGGGAGCAGGGCCCCTTCTTTGTCCCAGCCGCCCCACTAGCTTATGCCTGAAATAACCACACAGAAATTGTTTTAATTATATTACTGCCTGGCCCCTTAGCTCTAGCCTCTTATTGGCTAACTCTCACATCTTGATTAACTTAATTCTATTAAATCTGTGTATCACCACGTGACTGTGGCTTACTGGCAAGATTCTAACCTATGTCTGTCTCAGGCTGGAGATTCATGGTGTCTGCCACTCTGCCCTTCTTCCCAGCTTTCAGTGCAGTCTACACCACCTAAGTTCTGCCCTATCAAGAGGCTAAGGCAGTTTCTATAATAACCAATGAAAACAACACAAATACAGAAGGGCCTCCTACACCACCTGACAACAGATGACGATGAGGCCTGGGAAAGATCCTGAAATGAGAACCCTCAAAAGTCTATTTAACCATTTATTAAAAGGTGCCATGGAAAAACAATCTCACGAATACAGAACAAGGCAGATACCGCTACTCCTCAGCTGCTGCAGTTCCATAGTTCTCCCAAGGGTGATAAAGACAAGCTGAAAGCTGCCTCTTTGATGTCTGCTTTGGTTCCAACCCACCAAGACACCCAAGTGCATGTGTGACCCTTCTCCATTTTATCTGGTCAAGTCTCCAGAGAAAACCACGCCCATGGCAAGTCACCCCAAAAGTCATTGACTAAACAGATCAAGCTCCTACATCTCCCCATTTTTCTAATTAAAAAAGTTCTAATCCTAACATAAACTATATATAATAAGAATTATCAAATATTGTTCAGAAGAAAGAAAAGGTAATAACATGTACAAAAATGAAACTACAACCAACAAGAACAACTTGAAGCAAGAAACACACTCTGAATTTCTAGGCCGTACGAAATACTCCAATAGCTGTCCTATCCTGAAGAGTCCAAGCCTTATACCTAATAAGCCCTTCACCAAAATATGAGAGGATTATATTATACAATGTTATCATAATAATTATTATAATAATTATATATTTTGTCTACAAAATCCCCCTGGTCACAGCAAGAACAACTGGCATTTTGTGTTGCTCCGAAAACAGAGACAAGGAGAAAACAATGATCAGAGATCTCTGAAAATCTCCAATACACTCAACACATGAGAGAAAATGTCTGCCAAGCTTTCTGAGCTCATCCTAACTAAATTTATCATTCTAGAATGAAGTTATAGACTAGGAAATGAGAATCTACTGAGTTCACAGGCAAACAAACTTCTCTGTTGTGTTCTTATCATCATAAACCTTGGGTTTCATATCTTTGGGTTTCTAATATAGAATGCCAGTCAATCAGAATGCTTCCTAGGTTCATATGTCTGTCTGATAAAACCTAGAGCACCGGAGGTGATGCCAGAAGCTACGGAAGCTTGGCAAGGCTTCTGTAGCATCTTAAACTTTCATTACATTTCAATTATTTAGTTGTGTTTTATAGGGCCAGATTTGATGCTAATTTTCACCCAGCATGTTGCCAAATCAGAAGATGTTTGTACCCAAATAGTTAGCTTGATAACATAAATCAGAAATATGTACTGGGGGCAGCCTTCTCAGGTGTCAGAAACAAGTGCTATTCCTTTTAATACTTGCCATCTTATTTGTAAGTTTTCCCAAAAGCATACCCTAATGTTGCCATATAATCAGAAATTCATGTCAGATCTTCATTTCCTTTTCCTGGAATGGAGACCCAAAGGCCCTGGAATTTTCTGAGTGACAATGTGAGAGTCTTATCTTTGTTTTGCAGGATTAACCCCTTTCAATCACGCTTGAGAATGTGCAAGTGAGGTGAAGGTCCTTAGTATCTACAGAATGTGGGGTACTGGTTGCAGGAGAATCATGGAAAAATTGGTACTTTAATCCCACAGCTGCCTATAAGAATGGAAATTAATCTAGTCATAATGGTCATTGATGTATCAATCATACCAATGCATATAAATCAGACCTTCATGGGAGCACTCAGTAATGGAGTTCAGGGAGCTTCCTGGTTGATGAACTCATCTGGGTGCTGGAAGGTGGAGGCCCTGGAGAGATTATGGAGATGTCCTCACCCAGCGGTGTCTTGTCCTATGCATCTTCCATTTGGTTGGTCCTGAGTAGCTGCCTTTATAACTAGCTAGTTAATTAATTATAAAATAAACTGGTTTCCTCTGAACTGTTCCAGCAAATTCTCAAACACAAAGGAAAGGTGTGTGGACCCAATTATAGCCAATCAGAAAAGTAGGTAGCCTGGACTTGTGCTTGGCTTATAGAATAGGGCAGTCTACAGTCCTTAGCTTCATGACTTGGGGTATCTGATATACCAGTTAGATCATTAGGTTGTGGGGTAGTTTAGAGTTGAATTAAATTGTTTGATCTTGAGGTCAAGCCTGAAAGCTAGTGAATTTGTAAACACACACACACACACACACACACACACACACACACAATTTGCTGTTAGAGGTATCATGTATAAAAATGACTAGTGTTAGTAGCACAAGTCACACTCACTGCACTTGACAGTCTTTTGTTGGAAACTTGATTTTACCCTATAAACTTGTGTTTACAAGGTCAGTACATGACAAGGAAGCACACGTCCAACAGGTTTTCACACATAAAAAAGGACAAACTGTTGTGTTCTGTGATCCGTACATTCATTTCCCAAAGGTGTGAGACATTTAGAGCACATGTTGATGATCTGGTTTCATTTAAATATGACTGCTCTGCAAATTAAAACTTTTAATAGTTAATAAAAAATTTTAACATGATTTATTAGATACTTGAAAGGATAAAATAATTCAGAGACATATTTAAAGACATATAGTAGATAATACAATTAAGTATCAAATAACTACTCAGTATATTGATTTTTTTCACTGAATGTGAGGATCTAGCAAACCTATAATGTCCTATTTTAAATTAGGGTATTTGTTAAAACTGCTCATAAACTCATGTTTGTCTTCCTAAACAGTCTTGTGAATGCTGTCACATAGCAGCTGCTTCTTTCTAGAAGGAGAAACTTCTAACAACCTCAGAAACCCAAGAAAATGTCACTTCTTAAACCACTGGGGCCATCTGTTCAAGCAGGCACATCTGCCCATCCACCCACCCATTCACCCACCTACTCATTCATCCACGAATCCAATCATCCATTCCATCCATCCATCCATCCATCCATCCATCCACTTACCCATCTGTAGTAGGAGGCTGCTTGTTTGCTCCCAGCTGCCCAGAACTGAAATAATCTCTCAGAAACTGTATTAATTAAGTTACTGCTTGGCCAATTACTTAAAACATATTTCTAGCTAACTCTTATATCTAGACTTAGTCCGTTTCCAGTATTTTATATTTTACCACAAGGCTTGTGGCTTACCTGCAAGATTCCAGCTGCAGCTCCCATCTTTCCCTTCTGGCACCTACATGGATACCAACTCCACACCTACCAGGTGGACAGATTTGAAAGACCTAAAATGTCCACTGCCCAGAAGGTCTTCCCCACCTCCACCCACCTGGCTTGGCTCATGAACTCTGGGCTCCTTGCTCCATGTATGGAGTTGATTTAATTGCTTTTAATTTGTCAAGCAAAGCATATTTGTTAGTATTTAACCAGACACCAAGTCGGGAAATCAAAACAGTGCAGGACTGTTTGTGCCACTGGTTGTACCACAAACAGAGGCGTTTCTTTGCCATGTGGCTGAAACCATGATACCTGATGGACAATAAAGATTATTACACCTACAGCAATTTACCAAAATCTCATAACAAAAATAACTATTTGATTAATAAATAAATTAATAAACTTGAAAGTTATATAATCACAGACAATATCACCATCTAGGAATTTAATAACCTTTTTACTTATACTATGGATTGTATTCTGAAGGCTTATATGGTTTTTCTGATACATCCATTTATTGGATATTAAGACTAAGTTTTCTTTTCATATTATATCCTTAAGAAATTGGTTTGGTAACAGAGCCAAGAATGAGGCACTTTTAGAAATGATAGAGTCTTTACAGACTAATAATGAACAGATAGCTGACAGGATTAATACCATTGAAAATCAAAAATTACCTGAAAATTATTTCTATTGAAAAGGATAACATTAATTTGACAGACAAAAAATTCAATCCATGTCAAAGGGTACTGAGAAATTATCTGAAAGAATTCATACTATTGAATTTGACAATCAAAATCTGTTAAAAAGTTATAATAGGTTAGCAGACAGAGTATCTCTCCAGGAAGGCAATCTGCATGCTATCCAAATAATGTCCAAGGATGAGATGTTATCTTTAAAGAAAAAACTTCACAGCTTGGAATCACATGCAGAACGAGAACCAATGGCTAGGTGTCTCAGTTAAATCATTGGAAATTTATACAGGCCGGGAGATTCAGACTTTACAAAAGCCAGTAGTAAAAAGATTTGAAACAATTGAGGAAATTATTGCAGCTTATGAGCATGGAAAGAAGGTACAAGGACAGGATTTAACATCACCAGTACCTGTCAGAGTTCACTTATCCAGGATTTTAGCCTCCTACTCTATAATCAACTCTGAAAAATCACCAAGTTCTAAATCCAAAGAAGGTAGATGGATACCTATAGGAATAAATGAGCTAAAGGAAATTAAGCAATTAGTAATATCTTATGGTTTGCATTCCCCATTTGTTAGGGAGATGGTAAAGACATGGGCTTCTATCAATAAGGCAACCCCACACGACTGGCTTCAATTAGTTTCAGCAGTCCTGGAAGATAGGCCACAACTGCTGTGGAAATGTTATTAGAGAGAAGAGGCAAAAATTTTAGAACAGGGAAAAGCAAAAGAATTTGAGGCTTCCCAAGATCAAATTCTTAACAAGAGCACTTATGTTGACCCACAAGCTCAAGATCTTTAAGATGAGAAAATCTTGTCCCTTTGCCACAAAGCAGACTTAAATGCTTGGGACAGGATTCAAGAATCAAGAAAATGAATTGAATCATAAACCAGGGTTAAACAGCACCAGAGAGAACACTTTAGTGACTTTTTACAAAGACTAACTAAGGCTGTCCAAATGGGAGTAACAGACCCAGAAACTAGACAAGTACTTCTTGAATCTCTGGCTTTTGAAAATGCCAACTTAAAATGCAAAACGATACTTGGGCCTTTAAAGGTTAGATTAGCACCAATGGATGAATAGATCCTGCATACAGGAATGTTGAGACATTTGACTATAATACTGAGTCTTGGGTAGGAGAAGCAATTTCCAAAGGTATGAGGAGACATCAAAATACCAAATGTTTTAATTGTGGTAGAATAGGACATCTGAGAAGGGATTGTAGACAAGGAATTCCTAGAAATAATGTCTCCTCTGGGAATGGCAAAAACAAAAGATATCAAACTTCTGGATTATGTAGGAGGTGCGGCAAAGGCCAACATTGGACCAATGAATACAGATCAACAAAAGACAGACAAGGAAACCTGATACCATCAGAAACTCCTTGGGGGACCTCTTGCAGGTCCCCCAAGTCAAAAGTGGTCCAGTCATTCCCAGTCACTGTAGAGGACATGTCTCACCAGGGAAATTAAGAAATCCAGAGCCTTCTGTAAAAAAAAAAAAAAAAAAAAAAAAAAAAAAAAAAAAAAAACCATACTGTTCTGGATGATAGAATAAACATGGAGGATGAATCAAAAATTCCAATAGGAAATAAGAAACATATACTCTGACAGACTTCTATAAATGATCAAAGACCAAAGCTAAGAGTGCGTATAATTGGCATTGTAATTGTGGGTTTGAAAGACACAGGTGTGGGTGTGAGTATCATTACTCCATAATTTTGGCATCCAAATTGGCCTCTTCAAGAGGCAAATGTTCAATACCTAGGAATTGGAACCCTATCTCGAGTTAAACAAAGCACAAGATGGGCTGAATTCATAGAGCTTGAAGGACAAAGAGGAAGGCTGAGGCCATATGTGGCTAATATCACGGTGGGTTTATGGGGTCATGACCTGCTGCAGCAATGGAATATCCAGATTAACATTCCTGCAGTCCTAAAAATTCATATTTCTGGGAAGGATATTATAAAGTACTATACACAAAGGTCACCAGTCATTCAGGCTGTACCAGAACACAAAGCAACTAGCAAATCCATCTGATGATTATCAGTTCATCTGTCAGTCCATCTACACACCCATCCATCTACCCACACATCCATCCATCCATCCATGCATCCATCCATCCATCCATCCATGCAGGACAAAGAGGAAAGACACTTAACACATGCTCTAGATCTTTTGTTAGTCTGAACTCTACGGAGATGTAAAGCTACCCCCCAGCACCTACTCCTCACCAGACTCAGGGCTATATTTTTGTTGAACCAATTGACAAGTTGTTTCAATCCACATATCAGGTCAAAAACCACCAACTCACTGCCTGGTCAAGGAGGATACAGGTTGCTTCTCAGACACCATGGGACTCAGAAATCCCTCAAAGATTTAATGAGCAAGACATTACAGTTGAGCCTTGATATTTCATTTTCATCATCTCTCTAAGCCATGTGAGCAGAACAAGCCTCTGTTTGTTAATGACCAACACTCTTCTAGTGCAATAGTGGTTACAAATACAGAAAATAGGTGGGAAAGATACGCACTTCTGGTGAGTGGATTGGGTGGGCTCTGACAAAGAACCTCATTACTGCTGAGCTTTCTCAGGGCCCAGTCTGTTTGGTCCCGGTGCACAGTCAAAGTAATTCAGAGAGGTTCTAGTAGGAACTGCACCAGCTAGGAATTGTTGGGAGAAGGCCTCCATAATATAGTTGATAGGCACAGTCTGTGCCCTCATGAGAAGAAAGAGTCCAGCATATCTGGAATTTAAAAACACACTGCTTTAGTTTCATAGGTGAACAAACCCAGGCACCTTCACTTGCCAATCCTTAAACATCCCTTCAGAATTCCCCTACACCCAAGTAGAATGTTGAAGCTGCCTCTGAAAGGGGCTGTGGGAGAATAATGGGATGCACTGCTCATCAGAACAGCTTGTGACTACATTTTCCAATCAGTGATTTCCCTGACAGTTTCTAAATTGCTTCAGGTTCTCCTCTTCCATTTATTTCTAGCAGTCGGATGTTTACTGATGAAATAGTTTTGCCTATAATTTGTCTTAAGCACCCTAAAGCTAAAAGGAACACAGGCTCTGTAGTTTTCCAATCATTGCCTTGCTAATCTGAAGCAAGTCATTAAAACACCCTGCTTGGGAGATTTTCACCCATGAAAGGGGATTTTCAGCTCAGACCATTTTCTCAGGGTTGCTGGACCTACAGTGAACAATGACTTTATAAGATGTGACACTATAATACCCTAATTGAGATGATGGCTTCTTTGTAGATAATTTTATAAAAGATATTAAATATATAATTCAGTCAAATTCAACTTTCATAAATTTACATTTCTGTTATTGGTGTTATTGGCTAAAAACCATTAACACAGTGCCCACTATGAACCACATATAACAGTGGCCTGGGAAGATTAAAATTATGGATAATTTTTTTTCATCTAAAAGAGAATTTGGTTCTCTCTCTGTGTGTCTCTCTGTCTCTCCCTCCCTCCCCTTCTCTCTTTCCCTTTCTCTCTCTCTCTCTCTCTCTCTCTCTCTCTCTCTCTCTCTCTCTCTCTGAGTGTTCCTGTGGGTGTACACATGTGAGTATATGTAGGCTACAGGACATCCCTGAGTGTCATTCCTCAGTTGCTGTCCATTTTGTCTTTTGAGACAAGGTCTTTCACAGACCTGGGATGTGCCCATCGACGAGGCTTGGGCAGAAACCTCAAGTTTTCTGTCTCTATCTCCTCAGCACTGGGCTTATAAAATTTATCTTGTCAGTCTATAAGATGCCACCATGGTTGGCTTTTTGCATGGGTCAGATCAAATGCAGGCCATCCTGCTTCATGGAAGGCATGCACTTCATCAAATGAGCCATCACCTAAACCCAAGCAAACTCGTCTGAAAATGCACCAATGTGCTCTGTGGGAGAATCATTGCATGTGGAGAACTTGGAAAAGATAGACTATGGAGGTCAGAAAACCAAGCAACTGTTTCCAAAATGTGGGTACAGGGGAGCTGAGAAATAGATTTCAGCTAAACCTGTGGTGGAGGCAACATAGATGGGCCACAGCTGCTGTGCATAATGGAACTGTGTTTGTACTCCAAAAATCAACACCTGAGGCCATATTCAAATTATTCTGCAATTTAAACTTCGGTAGATCATTTACCAAATAATTTTTCCATCACTTCATCCACAGGGATGATTTAGTTTCTAGCAAATTCAGTAATATCATTTAAAAGGGTATGTGAATAGCTTGCATAATTACTCTCGGTTGCTATAGTTAAGATATTAAATGTCCCCAAAGTCTCATAATAAAGACTTGGTGGCAGGGTGGCAATATTGGGAGGTTAAGAATTTTTAGGTGGTGGGGTCTTATGAGAAATCTTTATGCTATTGGGCTATTGAGTGACACCAATGGGATTTAGGGACTTAAATTCCTTCATGCTTCTCTTTTGCTTTCTGGTCACAAGGTGAGCAGTTTGCTCCACCACACACTTCCTGTGCCATTGACATCCAGTCCCATTGACATCCAGTCCCATCACAGGGAGATCTAAAAATAATGGGTGCTTCCCACCATGAACTGAGACCTTCAAGTCTATGAGACAAAAATAAACTTGTTCTTCTCATAAATTAATTATCTTGGATATTTTATTATAGTGGCAGAAGCTGTTGCTGAGGAATTGAGTTAGTTTTGCATCTATGAGCTATCCTACATATGAAGTTTGAAAATTTGAATTTGGGAAAAGTCACAATAACAAAAGACATTCCAACATATCTTAATTTGTTGGTGTCTGAAAAATCATTATAAGTGATTTCATTTTGAAGCAGTTTATGATATATACCCAAATTAACAAGTGACTTATGTGAGTAGGCAGTGTAGACTCAAGTGATATCAATGACTGATGTCCAGATATCTGATGTGCTTCTGGGAAGGTAGCCCATATTCCAGGAAGGAAATCTTCAAGGTCAACACCCCCTATACTGATATAACCTTACTAATTGCCAGTCATGCTCCTAGCACCTTTTATGCTAAATGACTATAATTTCATAAAGTAAATACAACCATAATAGTCACCTTTCATTTGTGAAGAGTGAAATTTGAAGAAGCTGAACAAATGGCCTCGTATCAGCTTCCTCTTCTCAATGCTGGGATTTTATTGATTTGATCCTGGGCAGAGCTTTTGCCTGCTGTCACAGTCTCTGTGAGTTCACACATGCATCAGGTTCTTTGGTGTTTTCTATGTCTGTTTGGTTTCTTCTTGGCAGGATGAAGTAGACAATGGCCAATGCTAGAAAGATCCACATATACGTGAGAGGCCGTAGTTGATGCGGGACTGAAGCCGGTGGGAATGAACGAGAGCAGATCTTATGTTTTCATAAGAGAGATTGCCTGATGGACTAGCCAAGGCCATCAACTGTGCTGGCTCTGTTCCTTCTCTTTAGTCTGAGCTGATTCCAGGCTGAACAGGGCAGAGATTCTCATTCATCTATCACCCACCTACTTCTAGCTCCAATGTGTCCTCCAGGAACTTTCTCAAGCAGCTTCTATCACTCACATTTTTAGGCAGAATTCCATCCTGTCCTCTCATTGCTTTTATGTATGCTTACTGCCAAGTATTTCTTAGCCACATAAACCAATGGGTTGTAATCCTTTAAAAAGCTGATAGAAAATCTATCATCAGTTGGCCTATTTCTATTCTAATTCAATTAACTTTATAAAAGATATTTTAGAGAGATATCTGAAATCTCAGCCTCAAGTTCTGCAGAGTGGCAGATAACAAAGATTTATTGTATTGATTTATCTGGTACTGTGTGAATGGCCCTGAATCCTCAATGCCAAGGAAATAATGCAGTAAATTTCTATCCTGTTTTTTCTTTGACATTTATCTGGCTTTACAGGGCTCTTCTTCCATCTTTTGTGTCTATTTCCTTCTATCTACTTACCATCAAATTTGAATTTAAGCATTACCTCTTCATGACCTCTTTCATCTTTCTTCAAACCCAGGTGGCAGATACAATGAGTGGTTGTGTTTTATGATATCAAAGTATTGGTATGGATCTAATTCTGATAATTCATTCTCAAATACACACTCCCAAGAATACAGGGTGGAAAGTCAGATGTCAATCAAAACCTATGAGTCATGAAGAATGCCTTTTTTCAGTATTGATTTTATTTGAAGATTAAGGAAATATTTTAATCCCACAAAACTGAATGTATGTAAGTTTTAGCACACATTAATAGAATTCTTTTTCCATGTTGACCTAATTATTGGGTGAGCCTCTATGTTTAGACATGCATGTGAGTGTAGTAAGCTACAAAGATGGCCATAATTTCTTTCATCCCTAGATCTACATCCTTGTACTCTGACTTTGTAGCAGGTTCATACCAAGAACTACAGTGCTCATCTATTCCATGAGTCTGGAAGGATTTCATGGTTGTAAATGTGATGCTGCCCAAGATTTGGAACGTTTCTGCACTAGACTTGTTCTCCCCAAATCATGATGTACAGTTAGCTTTCTGGAGAATAAAAAACCTTGAATAGAACCAGGATACCCTAAAGCAATAGTTAGATCCAAGGGTATATGAGTGGAACAGGACACCTTAGTAAGCCCCAAGACAGATGTATCTGGTCCATACTGGAAAAACCACCCAGCTGAGCCCAGCCATAATTGCTGTTCTATATAATCATGAGCATCACCAATGATTTGTCTTTCAAGCTTCCACATGGGAGGGTGGTTTGCAATGAACAACACTGGCATAGGGAAAGAAAGAGAAGGGAATACCCTATAAGTAAATATTGCTGTTGGAAAAAAGATAACTTGAAAGCTTAGTAACTTTGGGGCTATCTGAAAATCCAGGGTTATTGCTCACTCTTCCTTACTCCTCCATATTACCAACCACCCTGGGCAATTGGTGCAGGCAGCTATTGTTACCATGGAGATGTTTATTAACTAGCCATGAATAATTGTAAAAATATCCCCAAGAAGATTGGCAAACAAAATAATTCAATCTTGTCCAGGATCAGGATATCAAATACAAGTCAATTTCAGATACACTTTGCAGAGTCAAGCAAAGGAGAAAGAGGTAACAAATCTGTGTAACTAGTTCAAGCTGCTTTAGAGATAAGGAGAGGAAGAATGGGAAGAGGAAGGAAAAGAAAAAGAAGTAAGGAGGAGGAGGAAGAGAAGAAAGAAGAGGAGAAGGAGAAGAAGGAGGAGGAGAAGGAGGAGAAGGAGGAGAAACAATGTATATAAGGCACCATTGAGACAAATATTTCTTCTGCTGTTGTTGAGAGTTTTTCTTACAATTGAGTAGAAAACAAATTTAAGCCAGTGGTTGATACTACATTTGAATGAGCACATAGGAAAGATGAATTGTTCCCTCATGTTTATAGATGATGTTTACGAAGTGCTTATGTGAGTTCAATGAAGTGGCCAAAAAGATACATTTTATACAGGAATAATGCATTAAATAATCATTTTGGATCCAGACTGTAAGTGCACTGAATAATTTTTTTGGTAGCTAAGCTGTAATAGAATGGGAAGTTACTGAGAGTTAACAATACTATGCAGAGTGACTACGTAACTAGGCTAGTGAAAGTCATCTGTCACAGTGACATACAAGGGGGTGGATTGTGTGTAAACAATTTAAAATTTCTTAATTTAACTTTTAAATTAAATTAAAAATTTAATTTAAATTTACACAATTCTCCTCCCAGGATTCCTTCTTTCCTCGCTCAGATTACATGTGTTCTATTACTTTGTACACGCTTGTCCCTGAATCACTAGTTCTTGATTCTTGGCTCCCCTTCTAGTTTCTTGACTTCTACCCATCCTCAAGTGTGTGTGTGTGTGTGTGTGTGTGTGTGTGTGTGTGAGAGAGAGAGAGAGAGAGAGAGAGAGAGAGAGAGAGAGAGAGAGAGACAGACAGAGAAAAAAGTAAAAGCTAGAATCCATACATGACAGGAAAATGCAGTATTTGTCTTTCTGAGCTTGAGTTATTTCTTTCTTTACAGGTAAATAAAACTCCATTGTGTTGCAAAGCCTGCTAATTTTGGTCTTTTTCAATTCTCACTCCATCTCCTGAAGTCTCAGGTAGCTTTAAGAATTTCATGTACTCTGCTCCACACAGGCACAGACAGATCGATCCCTGTGTTCCCTCCCAGCCTGCCACGCACCACCGCTGTGCGGATGGATGCTGCCTCAGCTGGAGGAGATGTTTGCAGAACGGGTGGACCCATGGTCTCATTAGTTTCCATCCTGAGCAAAATTGCAACAATGGAGAAAACCTTAAATGAGGAGAATGTGTTAATCCTTAACCATAAGAATTAAAGATAATTCCCAAAGTGACACAGCGCATAAACCCCTGAAAAAATGTTGCTATTCATAGGTGTGCATGTAGGTGGGCTTAGATTTCAGAAAAATCCTGACAGTGCGGAGAAGGAATTTCCAAGTCCAGCTTCAACCCTCTCCTGCTTTAGTTTCATTTTCCAAGAATAAGAGATCAGGTATAATAACATTTTTGTTTTTAAGCAAAAGATACTTTAATAAAGTAAGAATGCATATTTTAAATTAAGTTTTGTCATACAGTAGAACTAAAAACCCCATGAGAATTTAAAAAGTACACTAAAACATCAAATATTTGCTTTCTCTTTCTTCTTTTTTGCTTTTTTGTTTTGTTTTGAGACAAGATATAATGAATCCCGGGATGACTTCAAATTTGTTGTGTATTCAAAAGGGGCCTTGAAGTCCTGAGCCCCTTAACTCCACCTCCCAGGTGCTGGGATTAAAGACACGTGCCACCAGGCCTGGCTTCTTTCCTCTTTGAGATAGGATCTTGCTGTATAACCCAGCATAGCTTCAAATTCTTAACCCTTCTATGCCAGCATGAGCCATCAAGCCTAGAAATCATTCCCATCATACAGAGAACCAATTTAAGCCACATTTATTTGTTTATGGTTCAGGGATCGTTTAATGAAAAATTAGACTTGTATTTCCTACCGTAGAATTTGTCCTGTTATCTTAGAATTATTTGTTTGTACTTCTTTCATATGAGTCCCTCCAAAGATATTGTTCAAATTGATTGCAAATGCTGATTGCATGCTGTGGTGGTTTGAATGAAAACGGCCCCCCTATAGACTCATGGGGAGTAACACTATTAAGAGGTAGGTATGACCTTGTTGAAGGAGGTGTGTCTTTGTTGGAGGAAGTGTGTCAGTTGGGGTTGGGGAGTGGGCTTTGAGGTTTTAGAAGCTCAAGCCAGACCTCGTTGCTTACTGTCTCTTCCTGCTGCTTCAGATCCAGATGTAGAACTCTCAACTACTCTCCAGTACCATGCCTGCCTGCATGCCACCATGCTTCCGACCAGGATGATAATGGACTAAACCTCTGAACTACAAACCATCCCAATTAAGTGCTTTTCTTTTATAATAAGCATTGCCTTGGCCATGGCATAAAACAATAAAACCCTAAGATACATTGGAAATCCAAAGCAAATAAGGTTGGTTACACTGTCTTTTTAAAGATGGGTTAAACTTGAACAAGCTAAGTGCACAGTAGGACAGCAGATCAAGTACATTGTCTCCAATGATCTCAAAGCACACTATTAACTTCACTTAAGGTCTGGTAAAAAAAGTTCAGCCTCTGGGAGCAAGAGATACTTTCTGTCTTTCAGAAAAATGTATCACCACACATGTATATATTACATACTGATATAAATACATAACCCTTTTCCCAAACACATGCAAGAAAAGCTGAATACAATTATAAAAAATCAGATCCATTGTTTGGATTTTCTTTTTCAGCTTTTCAGTGTGAGATAATTCTGGGTTATTCATATCAGGTTGTATGTTGATATTATTAGATGTAAGGGTGCTTATTATCCCTTTCTCTCTAAGCCTGTGCTAGAGTTACTTCTTGTGTCGCTGATGCTACAAACTTTAGGATCCCTTTGCAGCTGCCATTCTCAACGGTTTCCAGTTTTCCATTCGCTAGCTCACAAGTTGCACATGTCCACCAGAGATCTGGGATGGAGGGAAGCACAGAGAACGTGGCACCACGAGGAGGCTGGAGGTTGTGCCGGAGACAGTGCAGTTTCTTAGGGTGTTGAGCCATCAACTTCCTGATATGGCAATGTTCCCACTTGCCGCACACAGAACAACTCGAGAGGCATCAGTTGGTACTGGAGACTCCATCTAGAGCCTGATCCTCTAGGCTTTTTGATGAATCAATAAACCCCCTGTTAATTTAAGTAATGTTTGGACAAGAGTTTAAGTGTGTGTGTGTGTGTGTGTGTGTGTGTGTGTGTGTGTATGTTGACTAAGAGTAATTCTGTTGTGAAATCAATTAAATGAAATTCTACTATATAACACCCATCTAATATCATATCTGGAGTTCAGACCTCAAATTCCCTTTTCTCAAATGCAGCTCAACATGAAACTAAACTTAAGACATTATGAACATCTGGCAGTCCAGTTTCACAAACCAAAGTCTATTAGTTAAACATATAAGTTTTCAAGGAAATAATTCACATCTAAAATCTAGTTTCATTGGGTTATTTGCCCAAGACAAATTAAAAGAGAATGTGGACATGAAAGAAGAGCTGAATAACAGCAAGATGTGTTATCTAACTTCCTGACAGTGAAGAATGAGCCAGGAAATTAAGAGCAAATGTAAGAACAAAGGAAAGCTTGGTAGCTCAGTCCATTAGTGCAGGCTACAGGGAACTCTGTACCTCACCAGCCCAAAGGACACTGCCCACTTACAATGTAATTATGGCACTAATGCCAGCAGAGAAATCATCAATTGTGTTATCTTTCCTTTCTTTAAGAATAAGGAAGGCTAAGCCAGAGAGACAGTTCAATGTGTAAGAGTGCTTGCTGCTAAGCCTGGTGACTTCAGGTTCATCCCTATAATCCACATGATGAGAAGAGAGAGTCTACGGCAGCAACTTGTCCTCTGACTTCCCCATGTGTGTGGAAGCATGTGCATAGACACACGTAAGTGTAATAAAAGATATAGGGGAGTTTGCTGTTTGGAGCTTGTACGTTCCAGTTCAAGAGCCAGTAACATCTTCCCCAAGTTGAGGTAGAGGCCAATGCAGGAAAGTCTATTTTGTGGGTGAACCTCCTCCTTTTTCTCCATGAACAACCATGTACAGAGAAGGTAGAAAGATGCCCCAGCATCAGGACCAGTTCAGATGACCATACCTGGAGACCTGATGGTGAGTCATAGAGCAGGTGGGAAACATGATAATGAGGTCTCTTTGGAGAGAATAGTGGGGAAGATCAGAAGGTGTGTGGGAGGTGAGTTTTAACTGATTCAGTTTATTAATGCAATATTAATAAACCGAGTTCTTTGAAATTGTTCTTTATCTAGTCAGAAGTCTTTGTTTGATCTCAATTTCCATTCTTAGTGGTGAAGTTTCAATCATGGCCCATTAAGGGAAAGGATAGGCTTCACCATTGTCTGAAAGATGCAGGGTGGGGGACTTGCCAAACTCCCTGGAAAACTAAAGGCACATGCCAGTTATATGGTATGAAACCATTAGGGTTATGTTAAGGGGACCCTGGGACTTTTCCAGTCAAAGCCCCAAAAGTGGACCCCAAGAAGAGCAAAGGAAGAGTTGTTCTCTCTGAGCTCAGAACAATACCACCAAAGAAGCAAAGTGAAGGATTTTATTCTAGAAGCTATCTCTAAACACCATGGCAACATGCCACCAGGAGAACATAAATCAAATGTCACCATTGCATAGCAGCACTGAGAAAGAATTTATTAGGCAATTTCCACAGTGAATACAAAGGCATGGCTCCCACCCATACTGTGGGCTTTAATGCAAAACCCCCTACATCTAGTTCACGGATCTTCAAAATCTTTCCTCCCAAAATAACATTGAATTTCTGTCCTTAGAGATGGAAAACACTACAAACTCAAACTGACGGGAGCGATGGCCAGGGAAGGTGCATTTGGAATAGTTTTCAAACATCGATTGTGAATAAACAGCTCTGAACTCCTGTGGATGCTGCCAGAAAGATGACATCAGCATTGCCCTGGACCACAATCCTTTACCTCCTTTAAGTACATTGTAGCCTATAAGAACTTCATTGTTCTTCCGCAGCAGAATGACTAGTAATAGCGTGCTCCCCCTCCCTAACAAAGCACACTTTAAACCTGATACACCCGCTGGATCTATATTTTTGTGTGTTGCTGCCTGCAGTGGCTGTTTTGCGTCTAATCTTGGTTCCGGGCAAACTTGTGAGCTTGCCTTTAGAATGTCCAGGGAACTGGGATGAACTATTCAAAGCACAGAAAGCTCAGGAAGCCATTACAATGGACAGGTAGCACGAGGAAGGCATGTGCCAAGGAGCGTACGGATGCAGGATGCTAGCAGACAGGCGATGGAGAGAGAGCAGGAAGGTGTAAAGAGGAATCCAACAAAGCATAAGGCGAGGAGAGCATCACCGAGGGAGATGTACAGTGTGATCTCCATAGAAGTGGGTTTGGGCTTGATCAACTAAGTGTGCTGAGGGAAACAAGAGCCAGGTTCCTCGCTGATGTAAGTACAGGAAGGGAGAGAGTGGGGATGAATTCTGGAGTGTGGAGTTGAACTAGGCGGTTGTGATGTGAACCCGCTCATTGTACGTGCACAAAGCAATATATGTTCATGTATATGTAAACACACCTTAGTTCTGTCTCCTGAGGCGGCACAAGCAGGCCAACACGTTAAAGCTCTAAGCACCAATGAGAAACCGTGTTTGGCTTCTAAACATTATTTCTCATCATAAGGTCGGGGGAATTTGGAACAAAAGCTGAGGTGGGAAAAATTACAATGTCAACTTATAAAACTCCGTTATTGAAACAACTGGCAGATCTTTAGTGGGGTTAGTGGAAAGTAATCCTGATGGTGAACCCTGTGGCCGCGTGAAAGAATGTTCACATCTGTGAGGAATGTGGAGGAAATGAGACAGCAGTGGCAGCCACCATATTTGTAATCTCTCTAGCAGATTAGGTGCAAAAGAATTATTGTCATATCATAAGTCTTCTGTAAACTTTACTTAAAAATAAAATGAAGTAATTGGGAGTGTGAAAGTACAGAGCATGCTAATCTGGCCTCGATGCAGTCTCCTTGGCTCCTCCATATTTAAGAATGGCTTAGGACCAGAAGGCAGGTGGTGCATGGACAGCAAGTGCAGAAAATTTAAAATGAGCTGTGGATGAATTTTATGGGTCAATCATCAAATTATAACACATCCAAGAGAAACAGAATTTATGACAAGACAGAATATGTGTCTAGCCAAACCACAGAAGACATTTTGGCTGGTTTTCAGAAGGCCTTATTTTCATTTTGTTCCTGCCAGTTAAACAGCTTTAGAAGCTTCAAGAAAGAAATAAAGGCTAAAAGTCAGTCTTCCAAAGTGGCTACATAGGGAAGAAAACCCAAGAAAAACATGTGTTTGTATAAAGAAGGTCTAGTGTTTGACCAGAGATAGGATTGGGTGTGTGTGTGGCGGGGGACAGAGGGTTGCAAAGACAGTTCATTGAAGGTTGAACACAGCTCACCCGACAAGGCTTTGCCTCTCTGAGAAGTCAGGACTCTGAATTCACATGCTTCATGTGAAGGGACCAGATTTGTTATCAAGGAAGGTACTTGATTATAATTTAGTTGAGAATCAAACTGTCCCCTATCCTCCGTCCCCTTAGTTGTATACCACAAGGCTCCTTCCTTCTTCTTTTGCTTTTACTCTTTGCCAATTTCATCCATACACATATAAATATAGATCCCAAGTCGGAGAGTCTTTACCTCCCACTATCTCCTCTCATCATCCCCGCTCCCTGCAGAAACCCTTCATCTTCCCATCAGCGCTCTCTCCTACTTTGATTTCTTTTTGACCCATTGGATTTAATGGCGTTTCTTGCATGGGCACGAGTGGAACATGGGTTTCCTGGAACATGGCTAGCATATCAGTGGCTTTTCCACTGAGAAAAATAACAGTCCCTCTGCCAGTCCACAGCCCCTCTGACAAGAGTACAGTCTCAAGATTCCCTGAGCCACGGGAGAATCAAGGAGATACAGATGTCGTGCTTGCGGCCAAGCACTTCACAGTCACCGATTCATTCTGACCACTTGTCTGTTAAACTGCTGCCTTCTGCATAAAGACATTTCTCTGACAGAGGCTGAAAGCAGCACTAACCTATGAGCATAAAGATAAGTATTTAGAAAGCATTTTGAAATTGCGTTTCAAAATCCAACAACAGCTGCCAAAAGGAAAAAACCCAAAATCAAAAAAAAAAAGTTCCTTTAATTAAATAACTTCCTTCCTCATGTTTCCATAAATTAGAGACTGTGCCCTGAAAGGGCAAAATGAACCACTTTTGAATTAGCTTACTCTCGGCTCTGTTCCTTAAACAAAAATAACAAATGAGCTTGTATTTTAAATATGAAGTGAAAGGGGAAATGGCATCGCCGATACTGAATTTAATTGTAGAACAAAATGTAAGGTACGAGAGTATGCAGTTTGGAAGCCATTTAGTAACATTATGTACTTCTGTCCTATTTTCAACCCACAGTTAATTAAAATTGATTTTGTAGTGTTTACCTTATACTCTTGAATATTTCTTAAACTGAGACAGTCATAATCATACTCCAGCAATGATAAAGTACTGCGAGAGCCCAATAGCTCAGGAAGACTGTCTTTATCCACATTAAGTCCTACAAACTTCAGTATTTCACCCTCTCTTGACAATATAGTAAACTTGCATCTGGTATCTAATTACTGTTGGGTTTTGTCCTCTTAAATATTTTTTATAGACTCTCACTATGATGACACAATCCACATAATTTTTTTTTTCCAACAAATTATCTTCTTTGCCATGATGGATAATTTAATGATTAATCTTAGAAAGGCTGTTTCTCCAGCTCAAACTCCATGGACTTTATTCTACTTTACACTCTTTATCTGACAGTGTAATCAACAGAAATTATTCAGTGAAATTACAGACTCAAAAAAACAGTGTGCCAGACCTTATCCTAATAAATTTTAAAAACACATTCTCATACATATTCATACACATATGCAGAGCTGCATGCACGGGACTTCATACAGCAAACTCTAGGGAAAGATTTTATGTGTGCGGTGGGAGATGACCACTTTTGAATTCTCTACAGTCAGCACAGGAAGAAATAACAAAGAGCAACGTCAATGAAATTAAAAACCAAAACACATTAGAAAAGTCAATGGAAACCAGGGAAAAAGGTAATGAACCAAAAAGAAAATCAATGAAATCCAAGAACTGAAATATTTGTTGCAAAAAAAAGAAAAAACCAGGGAAATTGTATACCTCTAGTTAGACTAATATGGGGTGGAGAGAGGAAGAAGAGGCAGGGAAAGAAAAGGGGGGAATTGAAAACATTACCAAGATCATGAAGGAAAAATAGACGATATTGCTATAGATGTCATAGAAAGTACATAGTAAATATTGCAAACAGATTCTGGCTAATAATGGGATGGCATTTTGTTTGTGCTATAACAAATAAGGCTTGCCTGAAGATCAGAGTGTGGAGATAGTCACTAGTTAGTCATAGAGGCCAGGCAGTGGTGGCACTCACCTTTGATCCCAACACTCGGCATACAGAGGCAGACAGATCTCTGTGAGTTCAAAGCCACCCTGAGCTACAGGAGACTGACTCAGTCTAATAGAGAAATAGAACCAAGCAGTGGGGGTTCACAACTTTAATCCCAGCACACGGAGGTAGACAGGAGTGATATGGCTGGGTAGAGAGAAGAATATAAGGCGGGAGGAGACAGGATTCAGGATCCAGTCTGAGCATGCAGTCTGAGTAGGGACAGGATACCCTATTTAGTCTGAGGATTTTATAGAGGTAAGAACTAGTGGCTGGCTACTCTACCTCCCTGATCTTTCAGCTTTCACTCCCTAATATCTGCCTCTGCGTTTTTATTATTAAGACCAATTAGATTCATGCTACAATAAATTTGACATTGACAAGCAGTTCTGACCAAGATACTCAGTCTTGGTGTGACTGACAATCGGGGAGGCTAAGTCTTGGTTGTGTGTTGGAGGTGTCATGTGAGCTGCACATACAAACTAAGTAGTATCTGTGGCTTCTACCACAAACGCCAGTAGTAGCTCCTCAATTTGACCCAAATGTCTTCCAGTGTTAGCAAATGTTCCCTCAGAAGACAGCTATCCTTTGTAGAAAACCAAAGCCCTAAACTAACTGAAGGAATTGTTTAAATTAACAATAACTAAATTGCTTGCTTAAAACCCCACAAGGCGTTCTATCAAACAGTTCAGAAGCAAGTAACATGAGTCTTACAATAGTCCTTTCTGCTATTTGATGGAGGGAATATGTGCCCACTCAGCTTTGAACATTGTCCTTGTCTTTATACCTAAATCATACAAAACATCAAAAGAAAGGGAACCATAGGTCAATATCTTCTCTCTAAAGACAGGGGAAAATACCTCTAATAATACAGTGTTTCCAACAGGAATAATGTAATATATGGGAAAAGACACAATCTTCAATACACTTCGTCCCAAGAATGCAAGCTTTGCTTGTCAAAAGAAAATCAGGCACCATGTAAGTAATACACTAAGAAGAATGATAGACTGATAGAAAAATCAAGTCTAAATAAATACAGAAAACATGTGACAAATTCAACCATCTTTCATGGAAAAAAAAGTCTCAGCAAACTTGCAATAAAAGGGAACTTCTTCACTGGAGCAAAGGACATCTGCAAACACAAAACAAAGCCGTGACAGCCCATAGCTAGCTACCTATAGTACCTATAGTAGTGTATACCATCATACACAATCACAGGTAAGGGCAGTGCACTTCACCCCTTAGAACCAAACTTTTGCAAGGAGCAAAAGTCATGTAGATTGTGTGTGTGTGTGTGTGTGTGTGTGTGTGTGTGTGTGTGTTTACACACATGTATGTGAGAATGCACTTGCATGTGCAAGGCAGAAGTCGTCTGTGAGCATCTTCATCGATTGCTTTCCCTTTTATATTTTGAGACATGGGTTCTCTCTAAACCTTGAGCTCACAGACTGAACTCCAAGGATCCTCTCGTCTCTCCCCTCCCCTCCCTCGTGCTGTGATTGCAGGTGTGCACTATCTTGCCTGATATTTTACCTTGTGCTTGAGTAGCAGGCTTTTAACTTACTGAGCCTCCTTCCTAACTCCCACCCTGAACACTTTGCTTTCAGATTTACTTTGTTTACTCTATGTGTATGAGTGTTATGTCTAGGCACCATCTGCATGCCTGCTACTCCTTGTGGCTGGAGGAGGGCAATGGGTCCCTTGCAACTGGGAGCCATGGGTGTGAGCTATAATGGTGCTTTGAACTGAACCCAAGTCCTCTGGAAGGATTGTCAGTGATCTTAGCTCCTGAGTTATCTCTCCAGCCCCATGAACACTCTTAAAAAGATGTAAAGGTTCTTTTTTTTAAATCCCCGAAAAACTAATTGTGGTTTTAGAAAATCTTGAGGAATCAGTGAAGTTACTAGACACCAAAAGTGAACTTAGGACACTCATATCATAGAAGACATAAAGAAATAAATTGTTTTTGTATTTGTGAGCAAGATACATTTCAAAATAACATCATTTACAAAGCTTCAAACATAAACATTCATTAACAAACTATATAAAATTCCACACTATTGCTGGGAGAACTTTAAGAGAAATGCAGATGTGGCTTACTGTGTTTAGGGATCAACAACCTTCCAAAATCTGTATATATATTCAATATAGTCACAATTATAATCTCAGCTTCCAGGAGCCAGTGAGATGGCCTAGCAGTTGGAGACATTCACTAGTAGGCCTTGCAAGCTGAGTTTGAGTCCCAGAATCCTGAGTTGGAAGGACAGAACTAACTCCCTTAAATCATCCTCTGACTTACACACACACACACACACACACACACACACACACACACAGTCATTGCATGTGTACACTCACACACATACCCACATACAAAACCTATCTGGATATTGTTGTAGAAACCAATAATCTGCTTCCAAATGTATATGACCATGTGAATAATCCAAACTAGACAAAAGCAGCTTGGGAAATTACAGAAGCAAACTGCAGGAGTTAAACTGACCTCTAGGGTTTATCGTGAATCTGCAGTGGTTAAGACAGGCTTTCTCTTCTTGGTAGAAAGATAGACATCAATGGAGTAAGTAAGAAAAAATTCCAAAAATTGTTTCATTAAATGTGGTATCTTTTAGCCTTCCATGGCTATTAAAATATAAATTTAAAGTCATTGCCCATGAATAAGTGAAAATTTTAGCTTGTGTTGGACTTTAAGTCCTCACATTTTACGTGACTAATGGCACCATGCATATCTTCATCACTGCAGAAAGTTCCAGCGGATACTACTAATCCAGAGAGTGATATTTATTGTTTTATTGACACATGGATGTATATTTATAGGCTATGGTTTGATGATTTGATCCAGGAATACAATATATAATGAAAAATTCTCAAATTTTAATCTCTTCAAATAATATTTCTATATGTGAGGAACCTTCCTATGCTTCTAGTTGTTTTAATATATATCTTAGATGGTCATAGGCTACATTATCTATGAGGTGAGATATTACCAGAACAGGGTGCTTGATGCCCTATGCCTGCAACCCCAGCTCTCAAGAGCCTCTGGGAAGAGTACTGTGTGAACTGAGGCCAGAAAGTGATTTTCAGAGCAGTTTGGACTACATCTCAAATACCAAACTAAAACAAAAGAAAACAAAACAAAAAAAAAACATACAAAACAGCAAGCATATGAAGTCTTATTTGTGTCTGGTTCTCCTTGTGTAGCCTGCTTGTCTTTCTCTTTCCACCTCTTCTAGGCTCTGGGCCCCATTACTCTCTTCTTAGAACAGATTTATTGTTTAGGGGGCTGATACTGAGCAAAAACAGTATAAACACATAGTTTGTGTTTGTTATACCTAGCTAAAATTGAATTTTAACAAAGACGCTAAGGTAATTTAGTAGAAAGAAAGGATTAGTATTTGACAAGTGGCGGTAGAACAACTGGAAATTTGCATGCAAACATATATTGAATCTTTGTTGGTCTCTCATACTCTACACAATACAATTGAGTCACAGATATAAATGCAAAGTCCAACGTTACAAAATTTCTACAAGAGATGAACCTTGGTCATGATGAGGACTTGGGTTCCCTAATAGGATGCAAACTCCATAATGTATTAAAAGCCAAGATGAAATTTCAAACTTTAAAAGTTGTTATGAAGAAAATGGAAGTCAGGTGCAGGTTGACATAGCCTATTATTTCAACACTTGGAAAATGGAGGCAGGAGGACTGGGTTGGAAGTTATTCTAGGCTAGTAAGTGACGTATTGTCTCAAGGAAAGGGTTGAGGTAAGAACAAAGGGAAGGGTTAAGAGAAGGGAAAGGAAGAAAACAGAAAAGAATAGGTAAAAGGTATCAGAAGCCTGGGGCTATCCTCAGCTACATAGCAAAGTCAGCCAGGGATACATGAGACCCTGACTCCAAAAAACAAATTAATAAATATAAAAAGAAAACTGCAGGGAGGACCGTCATGATGGTGTAGCAACGGAAGCTGACCCTGTTCTATCTAGTAGGTGACACAAAGGCACAGGAAAGGGTGGCTTGTGGTCTATTCCACTTTTATTTATTTATTTATTTATTTATTTATTTATTTATTTATTTTTGAGGAACTGAGTGGAAGATGTCACTGCTTATTAAGAGGAACTAGATTGTAGGCAAGCATTAGATGTCTTTCTTCCTTCTTTCCACCCTTACTCCCTCCCTTCCCTTCTTTCATTCAAGTTTTGTATTTGAGATCCAATGGAAAATCCTTTATGAGTTCAATTGAAAAATGTGGCCAGCAGGTGTGCTTTGACATGTTCTGCTTATGGGGTAGATTCAAGGCTACAAATGTAATTGTATATAGAGAAAGTGCAGACGGGAAGAAGAGGGCCCTGGACCAGTCATCTCCCAAAGGATAGTAATGGAAACCAAAGGAGGAAGAAATAAAAAGAAATATCTAAGAGCTCTCCAGGAAAATTATATCAAGATGGTAGAGGATACATTTGCATTAAATGCCATTGAGTAGTCAGAAAAAAGGAAAGAAAGAAAGAAAGAAAGAAAGAAGAAAAAAGAAAAATGTGTGGGATCTGGAAAAATATAAATGATGCTGTTAAGTCTCGCTGATATTTTCCCATCATTTTCAAACTCTCAGAGACTCATGGAGTCATGGAGACTGGTCCTAAAGGAGTGAGATGAAAAGAAAATAAGAGAAAAAAAGTAAGACTGTGTGGTTAGGTAGGGCTGAGAGATGGTTCAGTGGTAATGAGGTTGCTATACAAGCCTGATGACCTGTGTTCAGGTTGTTAGCATACATGTGAAAGCCGGGGATAGTAATTCGTGTTTGTAAACCCAGTTCTGAGAGGGTGGAGACAGGCAGCTTATCTAACCAGAGTGAATTCCATGGGTACTGTCTCAGAAAATGAGGTACGGAGTGAGAGAGGAAGACACCAATATCATCTCTCCACCAGCCCACCTGTACACACACACACACACACACACACACAGACACACACACTTTTTATAGTTAGTTTTTCCCTTTAAATGCAAACAGAGGATGGCTATTATTAAAAAGCCATCATGGCTTGAAGAAACAGCTGTTCATACGGCTATTAGTACTTGAGTGCAGCTATAAATGAGAGAGAAAAGAGAAAAAATAGTGAATCAATAGAGAATTTTCTGAAACTGCAAGAGGAAAGGAAGGACAGAATTATTCTGCAAGGGAAAAGGGTCAGCCTCTCATAGGAGCAAGATGCCTTGTGTGTTGCAATGGGAGAGAAGACAGAGACCTAGAGCCAGGTAGGCTGTTGGGTTTGGCAGTGAGAGGATAAAGTTATCGACCCATGACAGCATCTATTTTTTTAAATGAATTATTAGCCATCAGTTGACGATGGCTGAGAATGGATATAGGATATTGGAAGGCAAGTCAGGAGTATGAGAGGGTGAGGAAGTAAAGTTATGGGAGAATAGAATGGAATATCAATACCCATTTACAGTTTCCAGCAAGAACAATAAAGTTTATGTGACTGTCTCCGGCAAGCTCTAAGGCCTGGGGCACAAGTGTGTGGTTGTTGGGCTCATCCTATTTTGGAGTTTTGCCAAGTAAATACAATTATGGGGAGAGGAAACGGAAGGTATTTACAAGGCAAGTGTCATTGTACTCAACTGGGGAAATATGAGCAATTCAGCACAAGCTTAGAATTTCTCATGACACTTTTATGCCCATACACACTAGTCCCAGTCTGTGTGAGACAGAAGGGACCCCCAGGGTGCTGGTATTTCAGTGCTAAAACAAGGGAAATGCTAGCATCTAATTGTACTCATCTAATTGCTCTTCCAATGAGCTGAAAAACAAAAATAAAAAGCAAACAACAATCAAAAATCCTCCCAGTTTCAGTGGAAGCAGCAGGAGTCCTCTGTCTTCACCCTGAGTTATCATGACCTTGAAAGTCCTGAATCTCAGGCCACACTCATGCTATATGTAAATAATTATATCTTTACTGGAATGGGATGCTCTAGGTCCCTAACCTATATTCAACACATATTTGCATGCCCGTGATGTGATAGCTTGAAGGAAACCCCCAGTAAATCTTTAGTTTTAGTTATGCTGCCTAGAATAGAAATTCCTTCTGTGGACACAACTACCACCATCTAGAATGAACACACCACTGCCACTGTCCCGACCCTGCATCAGAGCCCAGGCACGTTTCTCTTGTGACTGGTCTTACTTTATTACGCATTTTCCTGCCAGAAACTTTCCGTGTCGGCAGCTGCTATAATTCTATGCATTCGAATAATGGCAGCGCCAATTTGTAAGTATGAAATGTCACATCACTTGTAAACAAGAACATGGATGATGAATCTGAATGTATTGTTGTAACAAGAAACACATTAATTAACTCTGTTCCAAACCTAAGAATACATTAAACTAGTCAAGAATGCTAAATAAAGAACATCCTAGATTCCCTCTGCTTCTCAATAAATATTTCCAGAGAATAGTTACAAAAAAAAAACAGTATTTATAATTCAGAGAAGCTAACACAAGATTTCAGAGCAAATGGTGGTTGATGACATCTTAGCTCGAAAGCTTAGATTTCTAAGCACAGAAAAGATCTTTGACATACAGTTTAAAGGGGTGTCCAACCCTCATGGGGGCATGTGGCCCACAACTGCCGGGAAGACAACCCAAAGCACTTCTCTGAAAGAGGAGGAATCCTGAATTCAACAAAACTGTAAGACTTCAGCTCTTATTGAAGGGCAAATAAAACTTTAGAAAGGGCATTATTGACAATGATCTGGACATAGAGAACTTGAGATCTGACACCGGAAATGAGGTGGTCAGTGAGCCCAAAAAAAATGCTATGCAGACCAGAGTTTGTGGTTCTGGAGGTCCCTTGTGAATAAATACAGGCTGGAGGAAGGTAGGACCTAACCTGGCTACTGCATGTCTCCTTATCATTAACAATTCTCTGGCTTTCTGATCAGTAGAGGAGGCTGTGCTAGATCACGGATAATAAAAACCCAGAGTCAGAAATTTGGATTCAACTCAAAAACCAGTTAAGCAAAGCAGCCAAGCCATTAGAGAAGTCTTACCTCTACCAAAGCTCAGCAACCACAAAACTAAGCAGACTAAGCCTCTCTCTTCTCCCATTTTATATTCCCTCTAGTGCTAGGATTAAAGGTGTGACTCCCTAGTTCTGGGATTAAAGGTGTGAAACACCCCCTAGGTTTGTTTCTGCACTGATCTTGTGTAGCCTAGAGTAGCCTTAAACTCTGCCTCCCAAACCCTGGAATTAAAGGTGTGTATCACCATTACCTGACCTCTAGTGGCTTTAGCTTTGCTTCAGGTCTTCAGGCAACACTGATTTATTAGAATACAAACATATACTATACTGTGCCTTCTTTCGAAATGAGAGCAGCGGCTCTCATGATGGATGTTGTAAGATTCAGTAGAGCATAGGAGTTGATGGTGGAATGGTCACACTTTAGTAATATCCAAATATTATCTCAATTTAAGACTTAAGGGGACTGGAGAGATAGCTCAGAGGTTAAGAGCACTGGCTACTTTTCCAGAGGTTCTGAGTTCAATTCCCAGCAACCACGTGGTGGCTAACAATCATCTATAATGAGATCTAGTGCCCTCTTCTCGTTTGTAGGGTTACACGTAGACAGAACATTGTATGCATAATAAATAAAAAAAATCTTTTTTTAAAAAAAAACCTAGTAATAGTTTATGTATGAACTGATGCTGGTAATAATGAGTTTCATGCTTTTTTTCTTTTACAAAAAAGTCAAGTGTATTCAAATGTTTAGCCATTTTGTGATGATGAATTTGCTCTTTTATTAAACAATAAAACTCAAGACAAAATGAAAAGTTATTTCTCCCTTCTTTATCAATGTGATTTTTAATAAATAAATAAGAATAAACAACTTTGAATAGGAAAAAATGTGTGCTACGGTAAAAAAAAAATCATTTGATAAAAATGATGCTGGGGAATAATCCTGTTAGTATAAAATTTTGTGGTAAAGAATTTGGATCCAAAGATTTTGGTACTCACAGATTTGGCAGCCTAGAGGGATGACTTTATTTTTTGACACTAAAACTTTGGAGTCCCAAGTGTTTGCGAATTCAGGTTAGAATAGCTCTCTCTACTCAAGCCAACAGAACATGATGAGAATTTACTGCCGTGGTTTTGCATCATGGTAAAAATACATGGCACAGCATTAATAGTTCTTGAATACACAGTTCTGTAGCTCTAAATGCTTCTCCATGCTGTATGTAAATACTTCAGCTCAGTTGTAAATTCTTGGTCTCCAGAGTACTATGCGATAGACCACCTCATTCAGGGATCACCACCACGTAGGAGAAAGAGGAATTAGGCATTAAGCCTTCTAAATTCTAGACAACGCCAGAACTAGCATTTACACCTTGATCTTCCACCATCATGTAAAGTGGCATTTTTCTCCACATTTTCACCAAATCCAGACATCTAAGAGCCCCAAACTTTCTCCTAAACTACCCCAGAACCTCAAAATTGTCTGGCAGGGGACACAAAAGGCCATGATGTTGACGTCCCAAATTGCAGAAATATTCAAGGTTGCAAGGAGTATTGGAGCCACAAGACTGAAGAGATTGTGCCTTATATGCATCCTTAAGATAACTTATCACACTTTATGAAAGCATCCTCTCTCCTTGTGGACTGCCTCTCAAGACCAAGGGATGAAGGAGGGGGGGTTTAGGTTTTCGGGGAGTTTAGGCTGTCTCCCTTCCTATATAATGTCTCATCTCTCTGTTCCACCCCCTTTTTCTTGACTCTCTGGTATTGCTTCAGTTCAGAGACTAGGTCTTTGAGAGAACTTTGCCAAAATGTCTCTAACTAAGATGACCTCTGTAGGTGGAGTTTTCTTTCCTGGTCATCAGTCCCAAATCACCACTCAGAAACTTCATATTAATTATAAATGCTCAACCAAAAGCTCAGGCTTATCACTAACTAGCTTTTATAACTTAACCCATTTTTATGAATCTATGTATTGCCAAGTGACTTGTGGCAAGTTACCTGTCCTCCAGCATGTCTTGCTCCCTCTGGGTCTCCTGGTGACTCTATTGTCTCTGTCCTTCTTCCTCCCAGTATTCTGCCTGCCTGGTTACCTTTCAATCAGTTCGTTATTAACCATTGAGAGAAATATATATTCACAGTGCACAGAAGGATTATTCCTCAGCAGACCTCCCTGAGGTTGCCCCTTGGCTACCTCATCCCATCAATGGCCTTCTCCTTTTGTGACGCTCCAGCTTTTCTGCTCTCCACAGAGCCCTGTAGCCCCCCAATCGTAAAGCTGGTCTTTGAGAAGACAGATGTAACTGTTCATCTGTCATCGGCCAGTGTGTGAAGCTTCCTCCTCTACTCGAGGCTAAAGTGTTTTGGTCTTTCCAAACGCAAGCCAGTCCTCAAATCTTGGTGGCAGGGGGAAATGAGAGCCAAAGTTACTTTGGGAGTTGCATCAGCAGGTTCATTTATCCTAGTGAACTCTCTGACTGCAGTTGCACCCCTTAAAATAACCGCAAGATGTTTCCCTAAGTCTGAGGTAAGCTTTTTTCTTTTCTTTTCTCTTCTTTTTTTTTTGGGGGGGGGGGCTCATCCCTGGAGTTACCAAAAGTCTAATTCTCTCCTTGCCCTTCTATGTGTCCCAGAAGGTCAGACCTCTGCCAACTTGTGCCAACAGCTGCTGAGTGCTCTTGCTTAAGTCTCTTGACATAGAGGTCTTGGTGTCAAGCAATTTTGGGGTAAACATCATGGCTGATTCAGGGACTAGGCTTGTCCCTCAGAAGCTGCCATCTGGATATGCTCCACCACCGAGGAAAATGTCAAGTAGGAGGTCAGCAGCAAGGAGGGGTTCCAGGAGAATCTTGGGACTGCATTGCTTAGTAATTTATACTTGGTATTAACACACCCTCTGAAATGGTCCACCTGCCATAAGTACCCAAATCAAGCAAATACTGAAGTTGTTCTGCAGAACCCAGTGATGCCTGATATGAACATATATAGGTTTCTGGTGTGAGATGACCAAGGTTAATTGATTCAAAGACAGCACGAGGGCGCTCATCTGCCTGACACACGGACACACGGACCAGTGCCACAAGTGTGGCTTCCCCACCCTGCTAGAAAACCATCTCTGCTCTGTTTGTTTTTAAAAAAAAATAAAGGAACAAAGCAAAAATGGATGTATGGCCAAAGGGTAAACACCAAACAAGAATAGTCCAAAGAAGATGCTACTGAATGGAGGGAGATTTTATTTTTATTTTTTGATTTTCTTCTAAATCCCCATTTTCTTTTTTTATTATTTTTATTGAGCTATATATTTTTATCTGCTCCCCTCCCTTTCTCCCCCTTCCCCTTCTACTCTCTTCCATGATCCCCACACTCTCAATTCTCTCAGGAGATCTTGTCTTTTTCTACTTCCCATGTAGCTTAGATCCAGGTATGTCTCTCTTAGGATCTTCTTCATTGTCTATGGAGGGAGATTTTAAAATAGAAAACTTTCCTTTACCGCAAGCCATGCATAATTTAGGATTATTTACATTTTGGCTCAAATCAATGCATTAATAAATGAGCTATCACTTTTGGAAGCAAAAAAAAAAAAGGTACTTACTTTTTTGAGCCTAATTGGCAGGATGTGTTGGCTCTCAGACAGAAGCTAGTGTTACCTCAGCTGACCTTAAATAGTTGTCTGCTGAGTAGATGTAATCTTAGCGCCGGCTCCACCTGGCCTGTCGTAAGCCTTATTTCTAAAGCATTACAGGATATTTTATGCTCACTCCATGCCAGCAGCCAGGAGGTGTGAGGGAGGAATGTAAAGAAGGCAATCCGGTGACTACCCAAAATTCTGGTTCCCCGTGAAGGCCAGGCCCAGCCTGGGGTTTTCTCCTCCTCCCTACCAGTGTCTGGCAGTGTTCGCTAAAACCTTTACAGAAGTGGAGGTGGCCCCAGCTAACATATTCAGGCTTCATCTCCACGTTCTCCCCTCAACTCGTGGTTTGAAAAGGAGAGTCAGAGTGCGGCAACTCATGTTTTTGCATAACTCAACTGAGTTATGAGATTAAGCTTAGGCAGCAGAAAAGGAAAAATGAAAAGAAGACTGTGCCCATTAATATATTCTATAGAATAACCCTAGCTACTAACTGCCCAATTCTTTAATGGGTAGTCACTGACTTGGGCCCCCAAAGAGATCAATTTGTCTTGACACAGAACATGGGATCCAGCCTAATTCTTCTACACAGACACTCCACAGCATCCATCCATCCACTGGCTTCTCTGACTGTCCAGGACTGCCCACAATGATGCTTTTCACTCAGAACTAAGTTCCTTCACAATGCTTCTTTTCTCACCCTCTTCCCGTGAGCCAGGCACTTGCCAGGTGTGTGCAAGGAGGACATCGGAGGCATCCTACCTTGTTCTGAATTCTGTTTATTAGCAGACATCACCTTAATCATTTCTGAGATGTCTTCTCTCTCTCTCTCTCTCTGCTTTATAAAATGGAAACAATGATTATTAAATTTTATTTCCTAGCATTCTCCCCTATGCTATAATTTTATCTTTTCTGGGTAATACAATTACTGAAAGGGAGCAATAGAACAAGAAAAACTGAAATAGTGCAGATGGAGAAAACATTTTAGTTGTTTCAAAATCGGTGAAGTTGAAGTGATGAGATAAATAAAACCCTCTTTCAGGCAAAAATCATTGCCAGAACAATACACACACATGTGCATGTACATGCTTTCACACACATCAAACACACAAACAAAACACGCATGCACATCATACATACAAACAACACACATCACACACAAAACACACATATATGCATAACACAGATACATCACACACATAAACAGCACACAGCAAATACATATCACACACATAACATATTGCACACATAACACAGATACATTGCACACATGCACATACATACCACATTACACATATGTTCGCAGACACACAAAACACATACCCAAATCACAAAGTAAACAATGCACGCTTGCATGAACACATATCACACACATAAACAATACACATGTATCACACTCATCATACACATAAAACAAACATCACACGGATATATCACACACAAACAACACACATGAATTACATGCAGTTATCAAGCTCATCACACGCATAACATGTATATATCATGTACACAAACAATAGACACAAATTACAAACAGATATCAAGCACATGTCACACACACACACAAGGAACATACATAGCACTTGTACCACACATACAAATAATATATCACACAGACAAGCAATATGCATACCTTACACACATGCATATCACAAACAACACATACATACACATCATGAACAATACACACACACACACACCACATATACATCACACACACAGAGGAGAAAAAGAGGAAGATTGAAGTGGGTGATGATGATGAATGTCTTCTGGGAAAGTTCAGAAGTTGTCTGTAATGTTTGTGTGGATGAGCAGAACAGGGGGACAAGAACCACGGAGCCAGCAAGATGCCTCAGTGTGTGAAGGTACTTGCTGCCAAGTCTGACAACCTCAGTTCAATCTTGAAACCCACATGATGAAAACAGAGAAATGACTGGCCTTAGTGCCCTCTGGCCTCCACATATTCTCCATGGCACATGCATGCCCACACAATACACATGAATAAGTAAATAAACATTAAAATCTGCACTTCAAAGGGAAATTTAGAGTAAAAGTCACAACTCCAAGATAAAAACCAGAGGCACAATCAAGAACAACCTCTGCTCCCCTCCGTTCAGTACCACCCAGTTTGTCTCAGCCCAAATTTTGCCATTTACCCTTCACTCAGGCCCCAGCAATGGTTCCACTTCCCATTCCCATCTTCCTTCCGCTCAGCCCTTACTTCTGTCGGCTCCGCAAGAACTCCCAAGGTTTGCCTTGCTCCTGACCACTCAGCCAACTTCGCTGTCAGTATTAAGTGCTGCTGATAGGTGTGTTATCAATGTGTGGACACACATATGCATATATGAGTCTTGATTGTGGATTTGTGTCATCCATGGATCTTATCAGCTCTCTTTGGTGCAATGCTGAAGTCGTAGCGGATAGCGAACACTGATACTTGCTCTCAGTAGGAAAGTTGGAAAAGCAAAGACCTCATTTCAGTGTAGCGTGATAATTAACCCAAAGAGGTGTGACCAAGTTCCTCAAAAGAGGTCTAATTAGCAGAGATGTGAAAACTTGTCTTGGAAAAGCTGATAAGTATGCTAAAATGTGCATCATCCAGAGAAAGGGAGATTCTCCATGCTGACATGACAGGTGGCCATGTCTCCTGTAACTCCCTGACTACCCTGGTTTAAGCACCTTGCTGTCTCCTTCATGCCTTCCTGAACCTCACCATCAGAGAGCCGTCCAGACTCTCCATATAAGTGAAGGATGGCTAGGAATCTGGTGGCTGGTGCTCTAATGTCTTGTCGTCAACTAGACATGAAAGAGTTTGGCCGTAAACCTGTCTCCCTACAGTCAGCATAATTTTAAGTAACATAATTTTCTATGTGTCCCATTTAGCGAAATGAAAACTCTGCTGGTGCCCTCGCTTATTTGTGTTCTGATGGCCTGAAAGTAATGATTCGGATGCATAAAAGTGAGACCCAATCAATAGGCTCTTGAAAGTTTTCCAACAAAAAAAGCTTTTAAGAATCCTTCCCTCTTTAGCAGCTCATGTCGAAAAGACCAGAGAGATAACAGATATCTTTAAATTTTATGTCTGAACTCCAATATAAAATCATCCACTTAAAAAATATAGTCAAGTTTCCTAAAAAATCTGACTCTTGACTAAAATTCTGGTATAAATGCATAGTGAATTAAAATGCATTAATCAACCATCCATTTTTTTATTTTTATCTCACTTCCCTCAATAAAGTGTGTATAGTCCACGTCAACCCCAAAGTCAGCAAATGCCTATATTTCCAGGAATTCCTAGTGGTACCATCATGTGTTTATGAAACCTTGGCATGTCCCTAAAGTATGTAGTTAATTAATCTGAAAATTCCCTGTCTTGAATTTCAACCTACTATGAAACCACTTTCAACATGTATTCGGTATTTAACATGTAGAGTTATTCTTCCTCCAAGAATGGATTCTAGGAGTCAATAGCTATCTAAAAGGGGATGACAGGGCACCACACTGGTTTCAGTTCCACCGGATGAGGGTGTCTCAGAGAAAACGCATGCCTCTTCTGCAGCTCATGGGTCTGTGAATCGTGGTGACAGTCTCCAAGCTGGAAGACCTGCTTGTTTTCTTGGTTGAACCAGAAAGTAATTGCACGACTTCACTAAGTCACTCTGAGCCCTAAGATAAATATCGATAATATGATCATTATAGTTGGAAATGCCTATGCATTCAAAACTAACATGGCATTGGCATGTATTACTTGATTTGCCAAATTTCATGGCTCCTTGCTCTGTCTTTTTTTTTTAGCAGAAACAAAAAAAATTGTAGGGAAGAACTGACCATTTTAAAATTAGCAATAATGTTACTGTATTTGTTGATTGATGCCTGTCTTGCATACCTACACACTCTTCCAGGCACTGATCAATTTCAGAAGAGGTAAAGATACAAATGACTTTCACACGTGTTTAATGGCTGATGTACCAGACACCAGGATCATATGACACCAAATAACCCCCAAACTCCAATGAGTATAGTGAATAAAGAGGAGGAAGAGACTGTGGCAGGTAGCGAGTGAGGGGAGTCAGACAATGGATCAAGGGAAAGACGTGATCAAAAACTAGGAGGAAAAGCATGACTTCACTTGTTTGCTCATTTGCTTATTTCCACATTTTGGGCTTTTCAAATTTCATGGATGAAATGGCGTTCATTTGGATGGATAAAAACAGAGGAGGAGGAGAGAATTCGGGTTCCTGTGAGGCAGAATTAACAGTTTGTTTTGGAAACAGTAAGTCTGAAGTGTCTATTGAACATCCAAATCTTATACCCAGGAGTCTGGAGCTTTGGACAGAAGCTGGGGACATGACAGCGTGAGAACCATCGTCCTATGGGTGGCTTTCAGAGCATTGAGCTTGGGTATCACAAGGATGCGGGCTTGAGCCTAGGGGCCCCAGCACTCAGAGATCAGAGAAAGAAGGGGCCTTGGTATAAAAAGGGGAGAAGAAACAGAGAATGTGGAAAGAGAATGAAGAGGATAGTGAGTCAAATCCAAGAGAAGAGACTATTAAAATATAAGGAACTGCTTGGCTGTATAAAATACTATTCAGAGATGAAACACACGAACAGAAAAGCCTCTATGTGATTTGGCTACGCAAGAATCCATGGGCCAAACTGTGTTTTCCAAAGCCCAATTTTAGTCATGTGGTGGGGAACAGAACCAGAGTGATGAAAGGGGTAATACTGAAATTCTCTTTATGGCTGTAAAATTAGTAAGAAGAATTAGATATCATCAAGACTTCTAAAATTAACCTGTATCTGCCACTTCGTTATGAAAATGTGATATTAGAATCTCCCTGACAATGTCATGGAGTGCTGAGAAGCAAATGATAATATGTATATGAAAAGGCAAACTCTGAGCTATTAATCAATGTTCTAAACTTTCAGGGGGTTCAATGCTTCTAGAACAGTGAGCAATCCCAAAAAGTTAACCCATTCTAGATATTGTTGTCATGTGTCTCTTTTTCCTTGGAAAAGGGAAAAGCACAGAAGGTAAGCTCTAGTTACTTGCTCCAATGCACTTATCCGCCCCTGAGGGGGTTGTACATTTCCAGGAGGGAATGTGAGAGTTTGTATCTCAGACAAGAGTCAAGGTACCAGCATGACCCAATAAAGAATGATTAAAGGAGCTTCCATTTCATTTGGCTCCCACAGCTCATATCAAACTTTCTGATGAGGCCAATCTGATCCCCACTCATCTCCCAGGACAACACACACACACACACACACACACACACACACACACACACACACACAGATCCTGTGTCGACCAGATGACTCCATCACACCTGTTCACATCTTTCATGGCCCACAAAAATTCCTGGAGGAGACGCTCTGCCCAGCGTAGCCCCTAGAAAGGGCATCACCTCTCCATTCTCCTTTGTAGTATTCTCTAGTATCCTTTGTGCACAAGATTAAAAACAGTCTCTTCAAACAGGGAGCGTGTGTGTCTCAACACCCGTTTGCAGACATGGTTCCACATCACTTCTGAGGAGCCTCAGAAGTTTAACAAGCCAGGAGAGGTTCCTGGGGTTGGCACTGGGCAAATGCTGAGGATCCCAAATCCCTTAGAAGAAGTCCCCAGAGGTCAGCATTTCTGAGCTGTGGTCCAGTGTTCTCTCACTATAACCCTCAAACACTGGCAGACATTTCTTCCACAAGGCTCCCCTGGTCAGGATTAGTGTTACCCCAGGTCCGTGGGATTCTAGGTCTCTGAAAAGAAAGCAGGAGGCAGAGCTTCACATATTCATCAGGGCCTGAGCAATCACCCTAACCAAACATCCTAATTACCTCACCCGTCATGCAGTGTCCCAAGTATGAGCCAGCTTAAACGCAAAGATTCAAAGGCAGCACAGCTGTACTTAGGGTACTTAGTGCCTCTAGATGTTAAGGATCACTAGGAGGACTAGCTACAAAGGGCAGCCAATTCCAGCGTAAGATCCTCCTTTCTCCCATCCCCTAACCAACCCTCTACCATACCCAGCACCCTGGGCTGAACACCATGTATACACCTTCTGGACCTCTCTTTATAGACGGGTACCAGATGTTTCTCTATGCTGTTCCCCTCCATATCACTCTGTTGGATGCACTTCACAGTCTCCCAGCAACCAACAGCAACACTGGGCCTGGGGTTCATCTGCAGAGGGAAGAAGTCCCCTTTCCCCTAGTGAGGAACCACTGTCACCTGGCCTCATTGGCATCCATATCTCTGGGCCTCAGGAACCCCTGAGGAAGATGGGGTGGGGGCTCAGCTATATGGAGAACAGTAGTGAAGATCTTGGAAAAGAAAACAAATTAAAGAAACACTTGTTCCTAAATAAGATGTTGGCTGATATTTGGTGAGGTGGGGGTGGGGGTCAGGGGTGACACTTGCTGATGGTTGAATGGACCTGTTCTTTCCTTTCTGTTGTTGTTGTTGTTATTGTTTGTTTGGGGATTATATGTGATCAGATAGATGCAGTGATTCGATGTATGTAGTTTTAAACTATACTAACTGAATTCCTGATAACAAACAGCATGACACTGGGTCCTTTGGAGAGAGGCATCATAGTCTGGGGGCCTCAGGAGACAAACTTCTAGGTGCTGTCTGTGTTCTAATTCTTACTGTGGTGGTGGTTATGGACATAGTCTCTGTATAAAAGTTCATAGAACACATGTTTATGATCTGTGCATTTTTCTGTATGAATTCTATTTTTGAAAGTTTACTTAAAACACAATTTTAAATTTTAAGACTGTATACCATTTGACCATCTGGAGAGCTATTATTTACCTTATTTCTTCTCACTGTCCATGTAAGATATTTATTGTAATTCTCTGTCAGTAGTCTGTTATTGATTTTTTTATGGTGTTCGTGTTTACTTCTCTAAATAAAAGTTTAACCTGCTTTCTAAAATTTACTTCCTGGAAGCAGAAGTGCTGGGTCATATGATGGTGTGTTTTGTGTGTCCTGGGGATGGAACCCAACACCCTACACATGTTAAATTCACGCCCCATCACTTGGCTACAGCTCCGAAGATGTGAGCCCTTCAGACATGGCCAACACTTTGCAATACCAAAGGTCATTCTTTCCAGATGAAGCTAGATGTCTGCAGCCCGTATCCTACCTGACCTTTAGGAGGTTTGACAATGTCAATCATCTTTTCTTCCATGAAACTCTGGCTTTGGCTTTCTGGGAGCCTCCCTCCGTAACCCACCCTCCCCCTTTCTTTTCTTGTGCCCAGTTATGCAGCTCTCTGCAGTTCACATCTGGGCTTCGTTCTCGCCTGTGGAAGGCTGGGCCTTGTTCTTTCACTTCCTCTCCATCTATGAGCATAGCTCTCTCTCCAGTTTAAGCTCCATATCTTTTCAGCACGGCCAACAGCTGCCTGGCCGCCTTCACGGCTTGACGTTATCTCCGGTGTAACTAAGTATTACAAATGATGCCTAATGACCTGATGAGTATTTGAAAAGACAAGAGTGATGATATTGAGATGCTCAGAGACCACAGAAGTCTCAAAGCCCATCCTCCAGCTAACATTTCTTCATCTCCCAGCATCCTTTCCTTGCTCACATATCACCATTTAATTTTTCCTATTATCCCTGAAATTTTTTCCTATTTATCCTATTTTTCCATTTTATATTTGATCCTATTTTTCATCAGAATCACTAACATTTAAAATGAGTAGAATAAAGTGTTTGTTTACTAAAAATAAATAACGGTAAATTAACTTGCTGCTCTGAATACTATCTCTCAACGAAAAAGAATAAATTAATTCGTTCTTAAAGTGTCACACTAATATTGGCTATTGAATATTGACTATATCAGGTACTTGTGGCAAATCCATTTTCTGATTTTTTTAAAGACTATTGTGTGTGGTAGGTTTATATGTTCTTAGATACAAAACTAAGGCCCAGACTAGCCATCTTAGTGGCTAGGCCAATGTCTGGCAAGGCACGAACACTTTCACTCAAGCCTGGGCTGTCTGATATGCCTTTGTGGAGGGAGCTCCAAGGGTACTGTTAACTTGAACAATATTAATCTCTTTGATCCTTGCTCTGTAGAGAAAGGAGCAGAGAGAATGCCACCCTGAAACAGAAATACCCACAATGCTCTCTTCCTCCTGTGTCACCGTCACCCTCTTGATCATCGTAAAACAGATTATTGAAGTAAACATAGCTACTGGAGCCCTGGGTGGTAGCCAGAATCCTCAGAACAGAAGTCTGAGCCTACTCAGAATGGGAGGTGGAGCTGGAGCGGGTCAGATGGGCTAGACGCTTTGAAGGGGCTGAGGAGGTTTCAGAGCAGATAGAGTGTCTCCTGCCAAGCCTGCACCTGAGTTGGGATTGTGTGAACCTGTGTAGATCAGGGACACTCTCTAGAACCCCAACACTCCTACAGTGAGGAGAGAGGCTCAACCGGTGACTCAGTAGAATGTTCTGGCTGGCTAGCCTGCTTCGCACAGTGACAAACAAAGTGGAAGATGAGAACCAATATCTGAGTTTGGACTCTGACCTTCATGAATACGCTATAGCATGTGCGCACCTGGGTTCCATACACGCCACAGGCACCTTTTCAAATGAGTTTTAAAAGAATCATTTGAACCACATAGACCTTGCATATAAGACAGTGCGAATGGCCTCTCTTTTTCAGCCCTCGTCTTCTTCGCCACCAAGACTACTGGGTAAAGGAAAACAGAGAAAGATGGCCAATTTGCCTTTGCTTATAAAGTGTATATATGACTTATTTATGAACTGTTCAAGGAGAAACACATACTAGGAATGACTAACTGAAATAATCACATTTTTAATGTGTAAGCTTTTGAGGCTATGTGATTTATTACAGGCATTGGACCATTCTGGCCTCTGGGCATATTACTTGTAGCTCTGAGACTTTTGAGGTGGGAGCCACTTTGATATGTAGGAGCCCAGCAAGACTTTTATTGAAACCCCATCTCATCCATTTGTCTGAATGCATTTTGCAATACACAGTACACCATTCACCACACCCATTTATTTGCACAAACACACACACACACACACACACACACACACACACACACACGCTCACCTTCTCCTTGTATCTGGTATCTCCACCCCTGTAGCAGAAGTCAAGAAGTGGTTGAGTTAAATTAAAGAGTAGCATAGTGCTCCAGAAAGGACAAACATTGTGTATGCTGAGCCCATACTAAGGACTATGGCTGAGGACAGGGTGACATTGTCGGGCTGCCACTGTGGAGAATGGGATCCAGGTTTCCCAGGCAGATATCCGACTTATATACGAAGCTCTTTCTGATTCTTTGAAATCCAAACCTGCCATCGGGCTATGTGCAACTCTTGGGATTGGCAAGGTGATTGGATCACGCCTGTTCCTTTTTTGCTCTCCACTATGGAAGCCAAAGGAAAACTGAAACAGTCCCCCAATTCCTGAAGCTCCGAGTGTCCAGTGGCTCCCAGGTTAGAATTAGGGCCTGGACTTTCTGGTGTGAAGTCAGGAAGAACATTTGTTTGAGGCTTTGGGGGGAAAAAGTAAGAAGAGGTCATCTTCTCTAGGTCACCAGTACTCAGAGAGCCAGCTAACATCTGCATCCACCAGAGTACATTTAATGCTCACGGTGTTTCTCTGTCTTGCCTACCAGCGAGGGATGTCCCTGAGGGCAGCAGCTTTCTCCAGCTCACGCTTTTCCCTGTCAGCTATGCCAAGGCTGAAAGAGGGCAGATACACAATGAGTGTTTGCATAAAATGGCATGGCAGCCTGCACCCAGCCACGACACAACAGGCTTTGGCCCACTATTTCTGCTTTCCCGGAAGAGAAAGCAAAGTAGTTTGTTTGGCTCTTAAGCTCTTCATAGACGTCACAACACCCTTGCTAATTGGAGCCCAGCTGAGAATGGGCAAAAATACCCCCTCAGCCTCTCCCTGTCGCACCTTGCTGAGTCCCTGGAAAGTCACCATGTGACTGGTGAACTGTTGGCATTATGAAGACCCTCAAAATGTCATCCCTGAAGGAAGATGTGTTAAATTGTAATAAATTGTGCTAAATTGTATTCAATTGAGGCTACATTCTCCTCAAAGGCTTGGGAAAGCACCGAATCCACTGAGATGTTTCTACAATATGCCCCATCAGCCCACAGCCAGGCTGTGAGGCACCAGCAGTTGGTTGGGCCAGGAGCCAAGCCAGAGTGGAGTCTCTTGAGTGGCTGAGGCTGTTTATCAATATCTTCCTTGTAGGAAAGGAGACTTGAATATTGAAGTATAATTCTCTTAAGGGTTTCCCTTCCTAATAAAGGTCTAATTATTCTGCCATTCCTCCTGCAGGGAAGCTTTGTTTAGTTTGTTTTGTAAATTCCAAGCCTAAGAGGCTGAGGAAGGAAGAAGGAGACCTAAGAACCCAGATGGTCTTGTTATTGCAGAACTGAGCCCGCGTGTCAGTGAGGGTACCATACAGTTGGCCTGGCCAAGGGAACAATGGAAGGGAGAGATCTGCGGGTCTTTCTCTCATCCTAACTGGCAAGGCCGGAAGCTGTTTCACCCTTCAGCAGACTTCCTCTTACCTCAAGGTAAAACTGGAGCCTTGGAGAGGTGGCAAAGTAGTAAAAACTTAGAAAGGAGCAAAGACATTGGAACCCAGGGAGGATGTACGCAGACACTATCAGTTGTTAAAAACAAACAAACAAAACATCACACACACACACACACACACACACACACACACACACACACACACCAGAGTCCTCAGGACTCACAGTCCCTCTGAGAGCAAAACTGAAGTCTAAGCCTGTCCTCTCAGGAGTTGGTTGCTTTCGAGACTGCCAGCCTTGTTGGGAATCACGGCTGTCCTCTCAGAAAAGGGTCAAAAGCGGTAGGCAAAAGGCAAGAGAACCACTGCTGTCCTCCTCTCCCAGGCAGGGAATGCAGTGGGCTGTCTGATAGTTCTGCCTTTACAGGACAACCCTAAACCATTTTTAATATCTACTCTGAGATGGCCTTCAGAACAAGCTTTTTCCTGCTGTCTTCTTACAAAGCTTTTTGCTCTATGTTTATGGTAAACAATATATACAAAGCAAGACGCTTCTTGAGCCATCCATAAATGTTTTGTCACGTGTTATCACCAAACTCTGCTGGGGGGATGCTTTGTTCATTGACGCAACAAATGTTTCTGAGAATCTTAACTACACCAACATACTGGCCTTTGGGGCTGTGACAAAATGCCCAAGTGGAATGGGTTATTTTAATACACAGGGTCAGGGTTTGTGCTGTAATTTGCAAAATTGCTTTGCTTCATCCCTGTGGGTCTGTGGACTGGCAGAATGTCATAGTGGAGAGGGCATGGCAGAGCGAAGCCCCCCCCCATCTCACCTCATGGGGTTGAGACACAAAGAACACAGGGGAAGGAGGGGAGGGTTGGGGATGAGATACGGTCCCCAAGCAGTCCTCCATGCAACTGAGACTCACCTCCTAAATTCCCACCAGCTCCCAATACCCCTCCCACCTAAAAAAACCTAAGAACCCATCAGTAGATTAATCCAGTGATGACGTCAGGAAGCTCGCAATATCCACCCTCTGTTTGGTGCTGGACTGGGAAACAAAACTTTAGCACAGAAGCCACTGAGGAATATTCCAGATTCACACCGTAACACTTGATAAAACACTAGACTTTAAAAACTAACACACACTGCCAGCTAAAGAGTTTAGTGTGTGGCTTTACTTCTGAGCAGATGAAAAGGAGTTTAGTGTGTATTAAACACTTGCTGCCTGTAGTAGTTTTCTGTCATTGTTGTGTTTTTGTTTTTTTTTTTTAACTCTTTGGGGGTTCCCACCCAACTACCAAATAAATAAGCTAGGATTGATTCTAGTCAACTTTTCTAACTTATTATCCCGTTTCTTTTTAACTATGCTTTGCCCCTGGGATTTTTACCTTTCTTTATTCTATATGTCTTTCCTTCCTTCTTATTCCATGGCTGCCTGTGTGGCTGGGTGGCTGGCCCCTGGTGCCCTCCTCTCCTTCTCCTTTCTTTGCTCCTTGGTCCTCGCTCCCTTCCCTAGATTCCTCCTCTTATTTATTCTCTCTGTATGCCAGCCCTGTCTATCCTTTCTCCTACCTTGCTATTGGCCCTTCAGCTCTTTATTAGACCAATCAGATGTTTTAGACAGGCAAAGTAGCACAACTTCACAGAGTTAAACAAATACAACATAAAAGAATGCAGCATATCTTTTCATCATTAAACAAATATTCCACAGCATAAACGAATATAACACATCCTAACCTAATATTCCACAACAGATCCCACCAAGTTCACTCCTGAACTGTCAGCCTGATTTATTTTTTCATGTCAGTGTTCAGAGTCTCTCTGCCATGTTCCTGGCAAGTGGAAAGTGTCCTAACAGTCTCACAGTCTAACTCTAACTACTTAGTCTAACAGTCTAATTCTGGGGTTCACTAAAGCCTTCCTGGAACTTGTCTGACTCAAGCACTTGCCAGGTGTAGGTTAACCTTCTAACCTTTGGTTTCCCTACTTTTTAATCAAGCATGAGACCAGTATCTAATTCATCAGGCTGTGTTTAGTACTTAATGAGAAAATCACACATAATGTACACTAGAGAAGCAAGGACCAGTTAACTAGATGTAATGGTGCTGAGGCTCATTTGGAAGGATGATTCTGAGGTCAGACCTAGGGAAATACTCTACAGAAAGAAGTGAAACCACAGGAGGCCAGGATCATAGAGAAGCAGAAGATGGACTCCAGTGGATATTGTAAACCCTGCCCCAGTTGGGTAATAAATATTCAGAGAAATTAAGCAATAACAGCTATATGCTTGCACCTATGCATGCTCTGCTGCCCTTATCATCATCACCATGACTACCAATACCAACATGGCTGCCTCCTCTGACTCCATCCAGCACACTCACCCCTAGTATTACCACTAGTTTCATATTACCATCACCATCTTTATCATCATCACCATCACTACCATCACTACCAATCCCTGCCATCATCACCACCATCATCATCACCACCAATATCTCCATCACCATTGCTATGTCTATCACCATCTCTGACATCACTTTGCCTCTCTCTTATCACCACCATCACCAGCAATATCTATATCTACTCTAATAACAAAGACATCAGTCTAGGGAATCAGAACAAATTGAATGGAATGCCTAAAGACTGCATTGCACAGACTAAGAATGCATGTGCTCTAGCAAGCTTGACCCATCTCTCTGGCTATGGAATCATTCACCCATAAAATGAGGAAAGGTTCACAACGTACATGGTTGCAAATGGCAGAGCCAGGGCTAGAAATGGTGTCTTCCAGCTCTCCATCTGGTCCAGTTGGTTTGCAAAGCAGCTAATCCAGAGAAAAGAAGGCAAGGAAAACATCAGCAAACGCCCTGGGCAGAAAAGTGTGGGCACTGAGTAAGTAGACTTTGGGCATGACTACTGTCTTTCGTTTTGGCATCCTTATTTATCAACCCCTCGCTGCACGAAAGCCCAGCTCCCTGTTCACATCTTCCAGGATAGTTCCCACCTGGCTTTCCTGATGCTGCCTCATCCCCCCACTGCTGTTGCCCAGCCCCCCAGGAACCCTTCGTTGTTGGCACATGCCATGATCACTTCAAGAGCGTCTGCCTCTGAGCCTCCATGCTCTCCGGCCATTCTACTCGGATGGCTGCTGTGGGTTTTCTTCCTTTCAATTCAATCTTTACTAGAATTTCACCTTGTTACAAAGCTCCTGATAACCCTGCATAAAAGGGGTCAGCCCCCTTCCTCCCCGCTTCTCTCCCTATATCATAGTTTCTTTTATACCATCTTGAGACACCCTCTCAATTTATATTAGGCACCTTTGCATTTTCTACTTTCAATAAAAGGAAAATATTTTGAAAGCAATAAATTATATTAAATAAATAAATCGCAATTAATAAAAACTCTGAGAGGGAAATTAGGGTTCAACCTGAAGACCCAAAAAGCAAAGCAGTCAGCCACTGGCTCTTACCTCAACCTCAGTCTGAATTGGCGATCCTGCTTCCAGGAATCTAAGAATGAGAGTGGTTTTTGAGACCTGTTTCTTCCCATTTTTGTAATCCTCTATAGGGCTTGGATTAAGAGCATGAACCACCTGGTTTCTATGGCAACTAGTGTGGCTACTGGGATTAAAGGTGCGTCTCATTGTGGCTCCTGGGATTAAAGGTGTGTGTTACCATAACCTGGTCAGTAAGGCTGACCAGTGGGACTGCTTTACTCTCAGATCTTCAGGTAGGCTTTATTTATTAAAATACAATTGAAATGTTACTACAATCAATGAATGTCTGTTTTATTCAAACAATGACTGACACATGGTAGATACTCAAAAGACAAGTCCAAAAAAAAAAAAAAGAATCACACATTTTGTTGGATGTCTAAGCAGCAGCAGCATGAATGATGGTATTTTACCCTTTGCATTTCAAAGTGACTTTGAGGAGAATGTGTTCCAGTACAAAGGAATTATCCCAGTGGTGGCTATTATAGCATTCTCGTTGGCTCATGGGAAGTGACATTTTGATGAACACATTCAACCACCATACAATTACCTTGCCATCGCTGTGAGCCTAGCACCTTGTCCTAGACCTGGCACATAGTAGTTGTTCAATAGTAACTTAATGAGCTTGACTGGGTGGGATGCTCTGTTTTGCCCACACGGACTGCTTTAGGCATCCTAATTCAATCCTCACATCCGGGGGCTAATTGCTGGCTGCTAACCTCGTTTGTTTATAATACTCTTATCTCCCAGCCAGGTATAAATTCAGGTCTTACTCCCATTTCAAAGATGACTTCCTGGTCCACTATCATGATTTTCAGGTGTGTGACCTGTAGGCAATGTCAGACGGCCTCCAAACAGTCCGGCATTTTCTTCTAGAGAATGAATAGTTGTGTGAATTCATGGGCAATTAAAAAGTCTGTATCAAATTATATGTTTTACATCAGGCTTTCCTAGAAAGCCATTTCCCTTTGAGGAAGAGAAAACAGTTGTACTGAGCAATTGTGCCTCATCTTACAACCCAGGGATTCAGTGTTTAATCAGCGCTAAATTTATCAGTTCTCACTCAGATTTGCAATAGCATGAACACTACCAAGTAAGCTGTGAAGGAGCAGAAGGCATCAATATTCTGCTGAACCTGCAAGGAAAGCTTCCTAATTAAAGTTTACTGTCACAGCTCCATGAGCTCACATTGACTGATGGCCTCTGAGGTGGAGAACACCCTACGTCGGAGGCTCCTGCGGAGACTCGGAGCACGTGTCCACATAGAGGCTGCACACAAAGAAACAAGATTCTAGTCTCTGGACAAAGATGTCAGTACCAGGAACCCTGTATTTTCCTATGCTTGCTTGTTTTGTGTGTGTACGTCCTTGTGTGGGCATGTGTACACGTGAGCACATACATGTGCAGTCAAGAGCTCCAACTTCAGGACACACTATCCTCCTTGTTTTCACAGACATGGTATCTTCCTTGCTAGGTAGGTTAGGATAACTGGCCAGCAATCCACCCGTTTCTGCTTTCTTGGCTCTAAAATTACAAGCACGCTCTGTCATACTCAACTTTTTAATGTGACTTCTGAGGATAAACCAAGGTCCTCATGCTTGCCCTGCAAGCAATTCACTGGTTGTGCCGTCCCCTAGTCCAGAGGGAATACACTAAACTCTTTTTTACATGTACTTATTTTATTTTAGCTCATTTGGTATGTATTAGGGTATGGGGGTCATTGCACATGTGTGCAGGTCAGAGAACAACTTACAAGAGTTCTTTACTTCTGCATGTGGGTGCCAATGATCAGACTCAGATCCTCCAGTTTAGTAGCAAGTACCTTTACCCACTGAGCCACCTCGCCATCTTTTGTATATCACTGTCACTGTCATAATCCAACTTTTAATGCATCTCAGATCATATTAATAGTCCCCTACTACTCACAAGTTTCTGTCCACTACATGGCTTTATTTCCAAGATCATGTTTACCACTTACCTAATTTAATCTTTGTAATCTGATAATTTCTGGTTTAACTACATCTTCCTTTATTTAAACCAAAGATTTTTTTTGACTCTTCAAATTTATCAGATGTATCATGGCTCATCTCTTCCTATAAGACCTTTGCCAATGCTAATACATACGCTAACTCTCAATATCCTCTATTACCCTTTCCATTTGATTGCCCTTGAAGGACTTAATATCTAACATACTATTTCTTACTACTGCTTTTTTCCTGTCTTACCCACCCTGTTATGCCAAGTTCACCACTAAGAGCTGAGTTTTGCTTGCTCTGTTGACATAGACCATGTGTGATCTACAAAAGGTATTCAAATAATATCTGCTGAAAGAATCAACAACGGTTAAGAATGTTGACTTCAGGGTCAGACTATGATTTCAATTCAGATTCCATCACCCACCTCCCAAAAAAGATGCTAAAGATGCTGTAGTCAGTTTCTTGCTCAGCAGAGTGGGGTGATAATGATGGCCACACCTTCGGTGGTTTCCGGCCTTCTAGTGCTAGCCCCTCCCCATGCCATCATTGCAACTGACTCCCAGTATCACTGTCCATTCCACTGAGAGGATGAGAAGGACTTGACAAGTCCACTGAGGAGAATGACAGGCGCCAAGTCACATCATATATTAGGGACCATCCCTGGCACAAAGTTGGTACTCAGGAAACTGCAGTTCCTACCTCTTTCTGGGAATGTAGAAGACAGACATAAATACATATCCAAAGAGGCCGAAAGTTGTTCCAAGTTCCAGCATCCCTGTGCTAGTGATGGAGGCCAACCCGGCACGTTGGACTGTGCACAAAATAGCTCCAGGAACAGCAAGGAATAGAAGTCCGGAATTATAATGTCTTGCAAAGCTTTTGGTAACTCCAACATGATCACCATTTTCATTTCCTATTGGTAGCCTGTGCTTGTCCCTGGTGGAGCACCTTCTTCCTATCTTGACCCTTACATAGCTTGATTCACCTAAGATAAGGTGTCTGGGTGTCTCTCCTAAAAAGCGTTCTGCCAAAAGTAAAGACCACAGCATAACAAAACATTACTGCAAGATTTCCTAGTCCTGGTTCAACCTCATTGCCCCTCCTGCTTCTGCATGACTAATGTGGCCACCCTGAGAGACCTTGGCAGGCTCCTGAACTGAATCCCTCTTGGTTTTGTCCCCACTACCACATGCTAAAATCCCAGGGAGAGGCCTCCTTCAGCTGACAGAAGACCAGAGTGAGGGATGGGCACAAGGCCATTGTAATACAGGAAGGCAGGTCTAAGAGACACTGGACTGGGGGAAGAGTGACACTGGGCTTGGAAATGAGCCGACTAGCAAAGAATGAGATTGAGGAAATAAGCTACTTCTCTTAGTGGGCAGCTCAGGAATAGCCCAGCAGTAGAGGCTGCTGGGGACAGGCAAAGGAGAGTTCTTGTGGCAGTGAAAGGGACTGGAGGGAAGAGGTGGGGGTGAGACATCCTGGGCAAGGGGTGGCCAGAAGTGACTGGCTGACCCAGAGTCCTGAAAGGCAAATCATAGCATTTCCCTTTGTGAAGACAGAGTAGAATCTCTGACTCCAAACCTGCCTCATGTCTGTCTTGACTTCACACTAAATGTTCACTGAAATACCATTTGACCCAGCCATAGTCACAGGACCACAATGAATGCCACAAATATCTTTTATACCTGGATGTTTTATGCTTACCAGGCCTGTTTGGTCAGGGTCACTGGCACTGTGGGCAGTTTGCCTTCTCCCAAGACCTCCAACCTACCTTCTCCAGCCCTGCCCTTCTCAACAGAGAGGTATGCAGATCTGTGGTTCAGATACTGGGTTGGGTCCTACAGGTACAGGCATGAATACGCCTTTCTTTAGTCTAGGGCAGTGGTTCTCAACACGTGGGCCGTGGCCCCTTTGGTGGTCAAATAACCATTTCACCAGGGTTACCTAAGACCATCAAAAAACACAGATACTTATATTACAATTCATAACAGTAGCAAAATTACAGCTATGAAGTAGTACCAAAAATAATGTTATGTTTGTGGGTCAGCACAACATGAGGAACTGTATTAAAAGGTCACATTATTGGGAAGGTTGAGAACCACTGGTCTAGAGCAAGGAAAGCCCGTCAGGGCTCAGACAGCCTCTTTAAGATGAGTTGCCCCTAGGACACCTGGAACCATGTTCTGATCCTGGGTTTACCTTCCCATCAAGCCCTAGAGACACTAACTGGGCCTGGTCACCAGAGGCCACCTATTTTGTTCATTTCACAGCTAGAGAGCCACTAAGGAGAAACGGCTTGCTAAAAGTCACATGTTTGATAATGGCACAGCAGGGCCCAGCACCTGGGTCTCTGAAAAACACCTCCCATAAGACTTTCCAAGTCAACATTACAGTTTTCAAGATTATACTAATTTGGAAAGGACACCTCTTTTCTTCACAGTCAGATGAGAAAAGAAGAAGAAGAAGAGGAAGAAGAGATGACAACATTGGCGGTGGCCAGCTCAAGCAAGGTCCACTCTTTCCGACTGAGCACCCCTTTGCTGTTGTCCTCACTGTGGACATTAGACTCCAGCTATTCCCTGACTTCCAACATCGACTCACACCAGTGAATCTTCTGACGGTTTCCAGGTCTTCAAGCATGGACTTGGCTGCATCACTGTTCCTCCTTGTTCTAGGTTTCAGTGTCTGGGATTAAGAAACTGCTGAGTTGCCTGTCTTTGGCATGCTGGTGGCCATTGTTGGACTGTCCATCTTTCAACTATGCAAATCAATCAAATAAACAATCTCCTTTATAATTACACCCTCTCTGCAGCTGCGCCCATAGCCTTCCTTCTCTGGGAAAACGCCATCAGGGCCTTCTAACAAGGTTACACAAATTGCAGGCTTACCCTAGAGAACACTCGCTAAGACAAAATCCAAGCCTATTGATTTCCTGGCTGGACGCCTTTGAGCATAAGAGATTTGGACAAAATACGATCTGGTGTGAGTATCTATAGACATATGAGTAGCGGAAGGTGAGCAAATTAGATGAGCTGCTTTCTCTGCTTTGACAAACAGTCTTTTCTCATCAGCTTCTCCAGTGAGTGAGCAGATGTGAAAGCCGACCTGGTCTGCCTTTAAAAGCTTTGTAAAGAACTCTAGGGTAGGGCTAGCCTTGGCACCAAACTGACATATCCTCTTACCTTCTCCCGTTCCTAGAACCTGACTGTGACACACATTCATCTGATGCACTACCTTGCCACCAGCATGGTGTGGCTGAGGACTTCACTGTTCTTATAATAATTAGTACCAGTGCACACTGGGAGAGTAAGCCCTTAACAGCTGTAAGGTGACTCCAGTTCTAAACGGCCACAGTGTCTTGTTACCTGTGGTTCCACTTTCTTATCTGCCTTGGGAAAGGAAAAAAAAAAACTATGAATATAAAAATAAGTAAATGTAATAGAGATATAGATGGACAGACAGACAGATAGATAGATAGTAGATAGATATACAGTGGTGCCAGTCCTAGGGCTTTGTACAAGTCAGACAAGTGCTCTTGTGCTGAGCCCTATCCCAGCTCTTTAAAATATTGCTATTTTCCCTGATGTGTCAAGAATGATCATTCATTCTCCATATAGCACCATAACTGTTCTTTTGGATGACTAGCTATTGTTCCTTTCTTACTGTCTAATCTATCATGATATTCTATCATAGAACCACAATATAAGAAAAAGCATGGTCTATGTACCACTCAAGGTCATAGAGGGTCCTGATACCCATCCTGAGGGCATAAGTGGTTTATGTGGCTATGTTCACACAACCGGATCTCTTGTATCCCTTTGATTGGGGTCATATTGTCACCTGTTTCTGAAAACTGCTTGGCATCCAGGGAGCAGAGCCTGGTGTTCCTGCATCCCTCCCCGGAGGGAGAAGGATGGATGAAATGCAAGGATGAGTGGATTTGCTGCTGAGAGGCACTTCCTGTGCCCAAAGTCATACTCATAATTTCTTTCCTTCCAGAAAATGGCAAAAGGACCACCTAATGAGATTACAGAGAATGCATGTGGATGGCCCTGAGCCCTTCCCCCACCTCCTGCAAGGAGGAGAGCCTGCCTCTGTCAGCCCTGATAACAGCGGCAGATTGCCACGGCTCCTAAAATAAAGATGATGAAATGAAATAAAATCCTCTGGTCTCAACAGGCAAAGCACAAAGGAAGATAAGCAGCTTGGGTTCTCCCAGCACATCTGTGAAGTGACTGTGACCACATTACTGCTTATCACTTCCGACTGGGACTCTGCTGGTTCATACTCTAGTGTTCCATCCAGGTCCTTACCTTGGCTCCATTTATTGTTCAGATTTTTCTTCCCAAAGCACATAGAGCTTTCTGTCATTTCCGAGACATGAAAATGACTTGGCTTTTTTCCCTTTGCAGTTATTACATGAAGACATGAATAACATTAATGCATTATTTATTTATGGGGGCTGGACAGAGAGAAGCCAAAAGTCATGCTGGTGCCTGTGGCTTCAGCTGAGCCCTGAGAAAGGATGGGGGTGGAGGAGGGAATGCAAAGCTTTCTCTGTCTGCCCTTGGACCTACCTACAGCCGCCTCCACCCCCTCCCCCCCCCCCCCGCCTTTTCCGGAGACTGCTATCCTCCAGTCTTTCCCTTGGACATGGGGACCTTAACCAACAAAAATGAAAGAATTTAATGCATTCTTTTCCAGAACTTTCAGGATCTCTGCTGTCTGCATAACAGTGGAGTCAATACTTGGCACTCATTAAAATCTTTGGGAAGATCAGCATGCTGTTAAAGGGGGGCAATATTTTGACCCAAGAGTTTACAGACCCATCTACTTATGATCTAAGCATCACAAATGTAAGCAGCTTTTATTTCTATAAATTCAAGTGTTCTCCTTGACTCCCTAGGATCTCAGGGCTTACACAGCATCCACTCTAGCAGTGTGGGTTTTCCCATCCTAAACATAAAGGGCTCACTGTCCTATAGAAAGACCACACGTAGGACTCTGCAAAGTCACGTTTCTGACAGGCAAGAAGCTACCTGAGAGGTCTGCCTGTTCCACTGAGAACCCACGACAGGGTCCTGAGTGTCTCAATTTGCAAGATGCATGATGACGGAGCTGCTGCAGTACGAAGGGAACAGGAGGAGGGTGGGAGCTGGAGGTCATGCATCACTCTGACCATCTCAAACCCCCCTGCAGCAAACTGACTCTTTCTGGGCTGGAGAGGTAAAGTGCCTGGCATTTCCAAAGCCCTCAATTTGATCCCCAACACTGCATAAACTTAGTGCAGTGGTGTGCATCTGTAATCTCAGCTCTGAGAATGGGGGGATGCCAGGCCAGAAATTCAGGGTCACTCTTACATTCCCAGGAGTTAATAGAAGGTGAGAAATGAATGGGTACTCACGGCTGTCGGCTAGATTTACTACCTTTAGCAAGAAGTAAAAGAAAAAAAGGAAAAACTCAAATACATACTGGGATATGCTTCTATGAGAGAATCATTCCTTGCTTATCCGAGGTTCAAATTCAGCTGAGCATCCTGCAGCTGTTCCTGGCATCATAGTCCCCACTTCCTCTACCCTCCCATGGAAGTAGCTTTAACACGATCCATTCTATATAAAATGGTTTTAAAGGGAGTTCTAATGTCTTGAAAACATTTTAAAAGGAGGGAGCTATTGCAGGATACCTTTACATAGTAGCTGATGACTATTGCATCTGTGTAGATGACAAGAAAAAGATGTACCTGTCCTGTTTCACTGTCCTGCAGAAAAAGGGGCGAGTCACACTTCTAAAAGTTAGGAAATATACTATTAATGATAAACTTACAAATATTTTATTATCAATTGATTCATTAAAAAATAATCTGCATTGCATCTGTTGAATTTTTGGCTCCAATTCTTTGCCTTCTTCTGCACCCATACAATTTTGCACCGAGGTTTTACAGTTCTTCATACTATAGCAGTTTAGGGGCTAGAGGAAGGGTTCATTGGTTAACAGTGCTTGCTGATGTTGCAGAGGATCCGAGTTCAGTTCCCAGCACACACGTTGGAGGGGGAAAAATCTCACAACCACCTCCAACTTCAGCTGCAGGAATTCTGTCACCTCTGGCTTCCATGAGCACCTGTGTGCACATGCACACACACCCAATTTAAAATAAAAATAAACTTATGAAAGGCAGATTATAATTTCCTATCCACTTTGGTTAATGCACCTGTTTGTCTGAACCAGTAACTTATTATTACCTGCTGTATTTTCATGATCCAGCTTAGCCTCTTGCACCTTAACATCAGTATGAGAAGAACATGCTGAACGGGGAGAGGTTTTCATTTGTTTCAGAAAAGTAAGATAACAGTAAACATATATTTACACTTACGGTTTCGAACAAAGTCTATCCGAGGACAAACCATTTTACATATTTGTGAAACAGACGTTAATGTTTTCCATTAAATGACTGTCTTAGGATTTTCTATTGCTGTGAGGAGACACCACAATCATGGCAAACTCTTATAAAGAAAACATTTAATTGAAGTAATGACTTACAGTTTCAGAGGTTCAGTCCATTATCATCATGGCAAGGAGCATGACAGATACAGGCAGATTCTGCTCAAGCTAAGTGTGCTACATCTTGCAGGCAACAGGAAGTCAACTGTCACACTGAGTGAAGTTTGAGAAAAGGGACCTCAGAGCCCATTCCCACAGTGACACACTTCCGCCAACAAGGCCACATCTCTTAAAAGTGCCACCCCCTTTTGGGACTATTTTCTTTCAAACCACCACAGTGACCCAGAGATTAGGTATGTTGATGGCAATAGCCTCACTATGACAGACACTGACTGGTACACTCGACTTCATCACCCTCAAAGATGTCAGATCCTTCGAACACACAGGTTCACACAAGTGTGCATGACACAGACTTAATCAATTTGGCTCAGAAATCTGTGATCAGAAAGCTGAGTAGACAACAAGCCTCCAGGATTCCCCAAGAAGCACAGAGAAAGCATCTATGAAACGAAAGTGAACATCCAGATTGCTAATGGGATTTGCAGTGATCTACTCAACTTAAAAACCGAATGTTCTTTCTGCCAGTTCCAAAACGCATTTCAGAGATGGAGATGAGAATTAGAGACCTTGAGTAACAGTGGCACCAAACAGCTGTGTAGCAATTCATTCTCCAGAGTCAACATTTAGCCAGGCCAGAGTTGGTTGATATTTTACATGCAAAATATATGTTTCATGAAACTTCGTATTTGTGGGATGAATCCAGTTTGTCGCAGATGGGAAAGTTGGAGAATTGGTTTTAAATTTTAAGCTAGCAATAATTCCCCAAAAAGCCTGCCATGAAACCACTTTTTCCCTTCTTCCTACATCACCACCTTTTTGTTTTGTTTTTCAAGATAGGATTTCTCTGTGTAACAGTCCTAGTTGTCCAGGAACTAGCTCTTGTAGACCAGGCTGGCCTTGAACTCAGAGATTCACCTGCCTCTACCTCCCAAGTGCTGGGATTAAAGGCGTGCACCACCACCGCCTAGTTTTCAATGTGATAAGCCATATATTTGGATGAATATTGCTAAACTACAAAAAAAAATCACACAGTGTCTTACTTAGGTTTTCTGTTGCTACAACAAAATACAATGATCAAAAAGCAAGTTGGGGAGGAAAGGGTTTATTTGGCTCACACTTCCAGATCATAGTCTGTCATTGGAGGAAGCCAGGATAGGAAATCAAGCAGGGCTAGAACATAAAGATAGGAGCTGTGGAGGGGTGCTGCTTACTGGGTTACTGTTTGTAGCTTGTCAGCCTGCTTTCTTATAGAACCCAGGACCACCAGCCCAGGGATGGCACCATCCACAATAGGCTGGGCCTTCCCTCACTGATCACCAGTTGAGAAAATGCCTTCCAGCTGGATCTCATGGAGGCATTTCCTCAACTGAGGCTACTTCCTCTGATAACTCCAGCTCGTGTCAAATTGACAGACAAACCCAGTCAGTACAGATGGGAACTCTTTGAAAACCATCCCATATCTAGCACTATTTGATTTGTGCACATTTGAAACCCAAAGCAGATGCTCCATTGTGGCTATATCAGAAGCCACAGACAAGCGGCTATGAAAAGCCAGAAAATACAATTATTTTTAAAATCAGAGTTGCAAAAATTACTTACTAGGTGCTCCAGTTATCTTCTCTGTTGCTGTGATAGAACACTGACCAGAGACAATCCTGGGAGGGAAGGGTTTATCTGGCCTACAGGTTATCCAGGGAAGCCAAGGTAGGAATCCAGCAGCAGGAACTGAAGCAGAGACCATGCTGGAGCCATGTTAATTGTCTTGCTCCTCCATCTTGCTTTACTATCTCTCTTATGCAGTCTAGACCCATCTGCCTAGGGCTGGGGCTGGGTCCTCTCACATCAATTGGCAATTTAAAAATGCTTGACAGGTGCTCCCACAAGCCAGTCTGAGAGAGGCAATTCCTCAGCTGAGATTCTCTCTTCTCAGATATGTTTACATCAAGATTCTCTCTTCTCAGATATGTTTAGGTTTATATCAAGTTGACAGAAACTATGACACTAGGAAAAGGCATCAAGAGAGATCATGGAAAAGAAACAAAAACTCAATGTGCAGTATGTAATCTGTAGGTGTTAATATAGACAAGCCTAAAAATCTTCCTAAAACTAACATTCAACTTCAGCTGTGATATCAAGTCACAGATGGGAAGTGATTGAATCAGAATGGTGTTTCCCCAAACACTTCTGGCAAAAATATAATTTTGGAAAAGGCCTCACTAGACCTGACACCAGTATAGATTGCAATGGTTTACAGCAAATTAGGTGTCTTCCCTCTAGAATGCACAGTGTTTGCGTTCTGTTTCACAATGTAAATGTGTGGTTTAACATTAAACAGCTTTCTCATCATCGTGCATCATTCTTTTTTATGGCAAAATGATGTTCCACTAGGTCAGCTGACGGACATGTGGGTTATATCTGTGTGCAATGACATTAGTGTACAGGTTTCATGTGAAGAAAGGAATCGTTGGGACCATGTGGGAACTTTATATTTGACTTGTGGAAAAAACCTTTTCTCTATGGCATTTTTTATCTTCAGATCGATTTTTGGTTTTTACTTTCCTTCCAACAATGCTAAAGCTTCAAATTTCTCCAGCTTCTCATCAACTCTAATCTGTCCTGGTTTCAGACACCAGCATGGTTTGAGGTGTACCTCAGTGTGGTTTTGAGGTGTGTCTCCCCAAGGACTAATGGTATTGAACATTTTAATGTACTTATTTTCTATTTTAGATGTTGAGTCCTAAGCTGGTTTTCTTACTTTTTAATTGGGTCTTTTTAAATTCTTGAGTTAAATATTTTATGTAGTCTGGGTGTAAAACTCTTGTTGGATGATTTTAAAATTTATATGTACATGTATAGATTCATATATGTATATGTACATACACAAACATATTTGAAATAAGGTCTCCCCGTGTAGCCATGGCTAGCCTAGAACAATCTATACATCTGTCTTTATGGCTATAAGAAGAGTTTCCCTGTGTTTTGGCAGTTGCTTCCCAAATAATCATTCAGAGACTTATTAATTATAAATGCTCAGCCAGTAGCTCAGACTTATTACTAACTATCTCTTACAACTTACATTAACTCATATTTCTTAAGTAAATTCTACCAAGTGGCTCATGGCTTGCTTCCTCTGTGTCTGGCTGGTGACTCCTTAGACTCGGTCCTTCTTCCCAGTACTCTCCTAGTGTGGCTTTCCTGCCCAATCTCTTCCTTGTAGCTATAGGTCAGTAAACTCTTTATTAACCTATGAGAGCAATGCATATCCACACTGTACAAGAATTATTTAACAGCATATGGCAGTAAGCTTGCCTTGAGCAAAATATCATTGTATGAAGCTACAATAATAAAAAGTATGTGTATGTCTTCCAATTTCTTTCTTCTCAACATGATTTTGACTTCTTTTGCAAGGACTGATGGGGCTTTTACATTTTCATTTTCACTCAAGATCGTCTTGTCAATTTCTGAAAAAAACAAAAGTCAACTATAATACAGGTCACATCAGATCTACATATTAATGTGAGGAATGTTATATTATTAATCATGTTACTATTTACTTCATAAATTCAGTGAGCTCTGTCTACTTCAATTAAGGTACTTAATTTCTTTCAATAATGTATTTTAGTATTTTTACTCCTTTTGTTGAATTTCTCCTATGAAGTTTATTACTTTTGATATTAGTGCACATGAAATTTTTATTAATTTTTATATTATCTGCTTCTAGAACCTACAAATATTATTGACTTTGTGAGCTAAGAAGATTGAACAGGTAAGAGTGCTTGCTGCACAGGAATGAAGGCCTAAGCTAAAATTTCCCAGAACCCACATAAAAGCCTGAGTGTGGTCGTATTTCATGAAACCAGCATTTGGGGTAGGGGTGGGGGACAGAAGAATTCATGTTAGTGCTTATTTAGTGGTTTTCAGCTTAACCACAGGTTCAGTGAGAGACTCTGTGTCAAGAGAACAAGACAGAGTGACAGAGCAGGAGACCTGACATCTCTGTCGGTCTTTACATAGCATTCATCCTCAAGGTGCACAGCACACACCGCCCGAAACACACACACACACACACACACACACACACACACACACACGGGGGGGGGGGGGGAAGAAGCCCTGACTTTTGTGTATCTATGGCCATTCCTACAAGATTGCTGGGCTTACCTATTTGTTCTAACAGGTTTTCCTTTGTATTCCCCATACACAGGATCACATGTCATCTATAAATAGAAACTTCTTTTTTTGCACTTTTGAGCCCTTTCACTGAGCCTTGTTTCTGAGATGTACTGGTTAGAACCTCCAGCAAGGCGCTGATAAGAAGTGGTGAGCCCGGGCGGTGGTGGCGCACGCCTTTAATCCCAGCACTCGGGAGGCAGAGGCAGGCGGATCTCTGTGAGATCCTGGTCTACAAGAGCTAGTTCCAGGACAGGCTAGTTCCAGGACAGAGAAACCCTGTCTCGAAAAACCAAAAAGAAAAGAAAAAAAAAAAAAGAAGTGGTGATAACGCACACTCTTGTCCTGCCCTGTGTCAGGGGGAAAGTGTCAGCCTCTCTCTGGGAAGTGTGCTCTCTGTGACTTGTCAAGGAGTCCCTTTTCTTCCCAGCATTTTGAGCATTTTTAAGTTGAAAAGGTGTTGGGCTTTTGTCAACTGTTTGTTCTGTGCGTACCATGATTCCTGTATGTGACTTTTGCTCCTTGCTCTAGTGATATCCCATACTGTATGTACTGGCTAGTTATATGTCAACTTGATGCAAGTTAGACTGGCAGAAAGGAGGGAGTCTCACTTAAGAAAATGTCTCTAAAACATCGGCTATAGGCAAACCTATAGGGTATTTTCTTAAATGGGAGGTCTAGCCCATTGTGCGTGGTGCCATCCCTGGGCTAGTGGTCCTGGGTTCTATAAGAAAAGAGGATGAGAAAGCCATGAGAAGCAAGCCAGTTAAGCAGCACCCTCCATGGCCTCTGCATTAGTTCCTGCCTCCAGCTTCCAGCCCTGTTCGATCCTTCCTGTCCTGGACTCCTTCAGTGATAAACTACAATGTGGAAGTGTCAGCCAACTTGCTTTTTGGTCAGGGCGTTTCATCGCCACAATAGAAACCCTAACTAAGACATGATAGAATGACCTCGCGGGAACAAATTCTATTTCATCCTAGTATAATTGCTTTTATTCCTCACTGAATTTGACTTGATAGCATTCTGTTGATGATTTTTAACGCCTACATTCACAAAGAATACCTTCTCTGGTTTTCCTGTAAGATCTTTGTCAGTCTTCGCTAGCGAATCAATATTGGGTTGAAAGAAAGAGTTGAAATTTGTTCTCTCTTCTGCTATTTTCAAAAGAAATCAATTTACTGAGAGAATATGGAGCTACTATATTTTCATCATCCCTTCTTCTGAGTACTGTGGCAATCATTGAACATTCCACCGAGAACAAGCAGAGGGAAAGGCTGCTGTGGAGCAGGCACGGACCTTGCCATCAAAAGAACGGTGGGGTGGTACGCGCCACAGGTTTTCTCTGTGCTTAATACTTCCCATCCCTGCAGCTGAAAAGTCACAAAATGTGTAGAAGCCCACGGACATGGACAAATCACCCCTACCAGAAGCCTGCTTTCTTTAAGAGCAGAAAAGATGCAATGCAACAAGCCAAAACCTTTTAGACAGTGACTATTCTAGGCTGGCCAAAAACCACAGGGTGAGGGTGGAGACAAAAATAAAAATTAGCCTGCTTCTTCATCCTTATCCACTCTTGAAAGGGCTGAGTGATAGACCTAGACTCTTGAAATGCTAGAACCAAGTTCCCAGTTCTTTCTAGAAAGGGTCATGGACAGCTTAAACTGTGTCCATGACTTCGGTCTTCTCTAGATGGCATCCAGGATGCCAGTGAGTAGATGCCGTGGATGGGAATGATCTGCTGTGTAACTACAGTCATCTCAATGATCAGATGACACTTACACACACACACACTTACAGAGAGAGAGAGAGAGAGAGAGAGAGAGAGAGAGAGAGAGAGAGAAACGCTCAACACCCATCCTGTCCCAACCAATAGCAGCAAGACCGCCATCCTGAGAATACCCTTAGAGATTAAATGAGTGGGGCCCAACTTTCACCTCCTTCCAGCAGCAACAAGGTGTGATTCTCAGTCCCCCACAAAAGTAACTTCAGAAGCAGCCAGCTAAAGCAGAAAGATAATTAATAATCAGTTTCATAGCCCCCAGACACTAGAGTTTCATTCGGAAATCATTTATCAAACCAAAAGCCAGGAAGTTCTCAACTAGATATATTTTTTTTTTCAGGCTGTGGAAATTATACCAAGAGTCTTCCATATGCTAGGCAAGAACCTCACTACTGAGTTAGAGCCTTAGCCTTTTTGTATTTTTTTTTAACAAGGTCTCATTAAATGGCCCCGACTGACCTTGACCCTGAGATCCTCCTGGCTTCAACTTCTGAATAATTAAGATTACAGGACTAGACCACTAGGCCCGGCTCTAATCAAGGTTTTTGTACTGTTTGTTCATGAGACAGGGTCTCATTATGTCACCCTGGATGGTCTTGAACACTAAGCAGTGACCCCCTTGCTTAAAACTCCTGAATGTCTGGATTACAATGATGAACTACCAAAACAATGAGTATATGCTTTGCGATTATAGAAAAATATTGGGATTACTTGATAGGGGTTTGAGATATGCGTTACCACACTTGGCTTCAACCAAGTTTTGAAAGATATGCATATGTATGCATTTTATGCATTACTTTTCAAGTAAGAGTACCCCAAAAGCTCAGGATGTGGTAAAGGATTCAGGGCAACCAGCTGAAGACAAGAACACTGGCAGATGCGGGTCATTAACTTCCGCTCTTACACTGGGTGGTGAGTTCATAGATATCCATCCTATAATTAGTAAGAGTTCTTACCTAAAGAACATAAAATTGGTTTATGGGTAAATTAAAGATGACAGGATGACATGAAGTATGGCGATGATTCATCAATATTACACTCCTGAGGTCCATTTAGGGAAAATAAATTCTCATAAACAACTTGCCTCTGCCTAAGACAGCTTTCAAGGGCCTTTTGGGGTTCCTGACAATTTTTTCCTTAAAAGATTAAAATCGTAAGCAAGTGGTTGTAGAGAAACCATGATTTAGGTTCCACATTTCCAAATGAACACATCAAGAATATGGGCAGCTGTCTTTCCCAAGGGAGGTATCTTCGTCAACAGTTTGGCAGGGTCTGGTTTCTTGGTTGTGCTGCCAGTCTGGGTGTGGAATGGCCTGGTCCTCAGCTCAGCTCTTTTAGACACAGTTCCATCTGTGTACATGACCACACATTTCTCTCATCAATATTGTGCCTGCTAAATGCCCCATGCATCTTATTGAGCATGTCTTCAGCAGTTATTTTGCCAAAAGTCCCTTGGAAGGTAACATCTTCCCAGACAGCATTGTTAGGAGTACAGCAACCTAAAACAAATCAAGCAAGCATATTTATGCTTGCCCGTGCTTCCCACCATCTGCAACAGAAAGGTTAACTCCAGCCTCTCAGCCAGCTGTTTAGACGTGTGTACTGCACACGTTGATACATATCCTATAAATGTGTCGCTTAGTAATTGTCTGCCATGTCGGTAGGCATGTGACGTCCAAAACAGATGCAGGGTTTCACCACAGGATTCTCCTGTTAGAGACCGGCAGTGACTGAGCTGTCAACTGTTGCCCCTGAGGTTGTGACACACTTTCACAATTGTTTACATGGAGATGGTATTTCTCACTGTATGGTTCTGCCTCAGATTCATCTGGTTTTGATTAGATGTTTAATATTCTAAATTAATATGACCGATTTTTAAATCACAGTTACAAAATAATACTAAGTGGTTTCTCTTGTGCTTTGACCTCTGGGCATCCTGACCCTGATTCATAATCATCATAATTTGAGTCTGAAATGTCTCCCCAACAAGGTCACTTGGTTGGACACCTACTCCCCAGATGGTGGTGCTGTGTTTGGAGATTGTAGACCATTTAGGAGATAGAGCCTGCCTGGCAGAAGTGGGTCATTGTGAACTGGCCTCTGGAGGTTAGGCCTAGCCTTGTTTCTGGCTTCACTCTTGGCTTCCTGTCTGCTATAAACAAGCAGCTTTTGGGGGCATCCAATGCATGTGCTCCCTATCATGATGACTTGACCCCCCTGAAACTGTGAGCCAAAATAAAATGGCCCTCCTTGTTTATGCTACAGCAGCAAACCACACAAGAGTAACTAATGTACTAATTAAGAACCAATTCCACTGATGCCATTTGACCCAGTAGGACCTTGAACAGAGACTGTTGAAGAAGGCAAGGGAAGCTTCTAACTTTCTGCTTGAGCCACGATATATCTCCTTCCAAAGACAGAATTTTGAAAATCATTTACTATTGAAAATTTGTGACAGTAAATTTAATTTTTTAATGGGGTAGTAAAATAAGAAAATCTCATGATTCTGGCAAAATCAATGCAGTGAGAAATAAAAGTACATTTGAAAATCTGTCAGTTGAACAGTTCACCATCATTAAGGCAAGACACTCGGCATGAATGCTAGTAACTAACTTTTTCATTTAGTTATATGCTTTAATATCCCCTTGTGTATATAAAGTGTGTGAAGCCAAAAGCAAGTGAGAATGTAGGGCTGCCCACGTCTCTGAGAAAGCAGGCATGGCTCCCTCTCCTGGGCAGTTCACACACACCTACGTGGACCAAGCATCAGTTGTCATCATAATTCTTCAGTGACATCAGCATAACCATTATAAATATTACCTTACAGTTCAAAAACAACTAGATTTTCCCAATTGCTCCCTCCCCACGAGTTGTCTGAAATGGACAAAGTGCAGTCTTCTCATCTGCCACATGCATCTTAAAAGTATTTGAGAAGCATCAGGATTCAAATCTCCATTTCTACATATTGTCAGAAAAAAAATTATTTTCTAGGACTACGGATTATTTTGGAACTTCTTAGTTATCTTTGGTTAAACCAGTATGAAATACACAATATAAAAAATCAAGCTGATAGAGTTTCAACAAGAATACAACACAAAGCAGAAAAACAAATAAGACATAAATTTCCAAAGAAAAGATATTCCGTAAGCTCTACGATCCCTGAAATGTTAATGGAAACAGATCTCACTTTATGTAGTATGTGCTATCCGTGCTATCCTAGTGAGTCCACCATTTAAATATACTGAAGACTACTCTTCAATAAAATAACAAAACCTTTCAGTGGCACACAACGACATTGGACAGCCTCTAGACTGGGTATCTATTTATTGCTGTGTAAGGATGCTGCCAGAGATGTGGTGATTTATCATCTCCTGGTTCCTGAGCTTGGGAGTCTGGATTTGGCTTAACTAGGTCTCCTACTATAGGATCCCATAAGCCTTGCCAGGATGATGTCACCAGGTTGAAATCTCTCAGAGAGTTGGATAGTGGCCAAGATATTATTTATATGACTTTTAAAACAGCATGGCTGAGATCCAACTCATGCCTTGCCCTGAGGAAGCTGCCCTCATCCAACTTCCCAATACAGTCAATGACACCTCCTCAATCTTTCCAGCTCCCCAGACAAAAAAAAATTTATTGATGTCATCCTATACTGCCAGGGTCTCTCAGACCACCAGGGCCAGCAGAGAGTTGATCTATGTGAGGCAAGGAGGAAATTCAGTTCAACATAACTCAGTAGCTAACATTGCTTCAAACTTCTAGGGTCAGACACTGAGCAGTTTATTTTGGGTATATTTAAGTACACACAATTTTTGGGAAAAGCTTCCTGATGATACTTAACTCAATCCCATACGTACAACAAAGCTTAAGACACAATTACATGGAAACTTTACAAAGTAATATGACCTCTTCCATTAAAATGGATTCTATTGACTAAGAAACAATGCTCAAGATAACTGAGATAAATATAAGAGTCTAGGGTTGTCAGATGTGCTCTGGCCCCACAGATAGCACAGAGGTCACTTGGCTATTAATGACATCCATTCCCAGCCTTCTGGCGGGGGAGGGAAGAGGTTAAACATCTCTTTGGATAGACAGCCCTGAGTGTTTATCTTTCCTAGTGTTTATCTGTGAGCACAAGGATCTTGTACCCTCTACACTGTACCCCTCTCTTCCTCTCCACCCCACTCCTCTCTACTCTCTACCTTCAAAAGGTAGTAACAGCCACCATTCTCAACATCTCCACTGCAACTGCCATCCCAGCCACCATGGCCTCTCCAGCTAGATTCAGACCTTATAACAACCTTCTAGTTGAGATCTCAGCTTTACTCCTGTAGGCAATTCTTAACACAGGGTCCCAGAGAGACTGTATCAAAATGTGTCATTTCTACTCAAAACATTCTCTTGTTTCATCTCTCTCTGATTATAAAGCAAAGTTCTCCACTGGTGACAGAGCTTGTGTCCTATTTCCCAACCCTCCTTTGGTTGGTGATCCTCCTACCTTAGTAAGGAAAATCCAATTTATGTTCTCAGGTGGAAACCAGCACACTGTGGTGCCTCAAGAGAGATTGTAAAAAGGGCAAATATGATCCACTCTTATGAGCCATGTCTGGGAAGTATAGAATAAGGAAAGCAATAAGTCATGTCACTGGATTCTGTGGAGAGGACCCCCATCAGAGACTTTAGTAGTTACTACTTCAGTGTTGTGTAGCTAGAATCATCAAGTCACGAAGAGAAATGAGGTAGGAATATGAAAAGGCAAAGGAGAAATTCAGTCAAATCTCATAAAAGTTTTTGCTCTAAGATGACTTTGAAAATGGAAACCAGGAAATGGTACCCAGGAAAATTCAAGATAAAATATGTAAATTATGTAGGGACTGTATATGCATATATTTGTGGGTGTGTTCATGTGTACATACGTTCCAGTATGGAAGCACTGGAGGGCAGATCTCAATGAGAGGCGTCTTACCCTCCTCAGCTTCCTCCCTGCTTCCCTCTCCCAACCAAACCAGCTCTTTACAGAAGTGCCTGAGAGGGCTGTCCTCCACCCATATGAAATCATGATAACAAGTTAAAAGTGACCTGTGGGCACATTTTGTGATCCAAATTATTCCCCTTTGAAAGTATAAATGTCTAATAGGGAGAAGCACAGACAAATGCAGAATTAATATGTTGTTTATTCTGAGAAGCAAATGTGCATGGAGAAAGCGACAATTTGGTAGAGAACAGATGCCGGGAGTTGATACTGCCAAGTTCCATAAGCAGGGGTCAAAACAAATCAAGGGCAATTAGGGAGACAGGACTGAGGGAAAAGAGTGGCTGTACTGGAGACCATTTTGCTTGAAAACTGTGTAGGCAGAGACTCATTCATTACCCGACTGCTCAGACCCAAATAATCACACAGAAACTATATTAATTATAGCACTGTTTGACCAATAACTCAGGCATATTTCTAGCTAGCTGTTACATCTTGAATTAATCCATTTCTATTAACCTGTGTATCACCATGAAGCTGTGACCTACTGGTAAGGTTCCAGAGGGTGTCTTTCTCCTTTGGCAGCTACATGGTGTCTCCTTGACTCTGCCTACTTTCTCTCTCTATCTCTGTTTGGATTTCCTGCCTGGCTTTGCTCTGCTAAGTCATTGGCTAAAACAGCTTTAATCATTAACCAATGGTAATAAGACATATTCACAGCATACAGAGGGGAATCCCACATCAAAACTGTCAGGTTGGGACTTCAGAGGATCCTACTGTAGTGGAGCAGACCCAAATATCAGAGGAAGCAGGAGCCCCAGAGACTGATGGATAGCACTGAGATGCCTCTTCCTGAAAACCTGGTAAAATACAGAGCCATGTCAAGCCCTGGAGAATCTGATGGGTAGCTCTTGGGTATGACCAGGCAGGTGGCTGATATTTTTCCTGCATGGCCACTGTGATTCTGATATAGTCTATCCAAGGAAAGGAACTGAGAATGCTGGGAAGTCATACTGATGAATGTGCCACTCTGAGGATCTGACCTCTGAGACTCAGAAGAACTGAGATTGAGAACAATGAGGACCTTCCACTGGCTTCCTGTCACTCCTGGGCAATCCAGAGTTGACTGACTTCTCTAGAAATAAGCTGCTTGGATATTGGAAACTGAAAAACCTATGGGGTCAGAGAGAAAAAAGCAAATGTTCCACCCAGATTTCCTAATGGAGCTGACAATGACCACATAAATATCACTCCAAATTAGTAGCCTGGAGACAGAGTGTCTCCGTGGGCCCTGGAGTCCTGACAGACACTAGCCTCTCTAAGCATCTACCACCCTCTGTGGTCAGAGACCATGAGCCCTTTCCAAGCCTGTGGCTATCCTGCCTTGGTGGTGAAGCCCATGCAGGAACGAAGGAAAGAGAAGGGATGTGCTAGATTACTCTCTGTCAGTGGAACTTGGTGTGTGTGTGTGTGTGTGTGTGTGTGTGTGTGTGTGTGTGTGTGCAGGTGTGTGTTCAGGTATGAGAGCACATAGAAGTCAGAGATCAACCTTGTGTGTTGTTCCTCTAGTACCATCCATTTTTGTGTGTGTGTACACATGTGCATGCATGTGCACACATGGGTATTTGGCTTTTCAAGACAGGGTTTCTTTGTGTAGCCCTAGCTGTCCTTGAACTCACTCTGTAGACAAGGCTGGCCTCAAACTCATAGAGATCTGCCTGCCTCTGCCTTCCAGGTGCTGGGATTAGATGTATGTGCTGTTTTATAAATGTTATTGTCTATTTTATTTACATGTATTTGCTGGGTTCATATATATATATATATATATATATATATATATATATATATGAGCACACACGTGCCATGGCATGCCTGTGGAGGATAGAAGATATCTTTTTGGGTTCATATATATATATATGAACACACACGTGCCATGGCATGCCTGTGGAGGATAGAAGATATCTTTTTGGGTTCATATATATATATATGAACACACACGTGCCATGGCATGCCTGTGGAGGATAGAAGATATCTTTAGAAGTCAGTTTTCTCCTGCCATTATGTAGGTTCCAGGGACTGAACTCATATCATCAGGCTTAGTTGCTGAGCTGTCTTGTGAACCTCAGGTGATTTTTCTTTGGAGACAGCATCTCTTATTGGGACCTGGGGCTTCACCGTTCTCTCTCACCCCAGCTTTGGGATGACAAACTTGTGTCACCATAGCCAGCTCTTTCCAGTGGGTGCTGGAGTTTGAACTAAGGTCTACATGCTTGCACGCAAGAGCTTTAATAACTGAATTAGCTCTCTAGCCCCAGAAAAGACTTTCTGACTTTATGCACATGTTTGATAAAAACTGCCAGTTTGTCTGAAGGGCCAGGATTGGTACAGAAGGCTAACTGGAGTGCAGAGAAGATCAGCATGTGTGAGCAAGGTTCAAACGAAATGCACTGCAGTTGACGCTGCAGGAAATGCATCCAATCTGGAGTTATTCACATGGGCCATGACAGGCTGCTATAAATGGGTGGGCGAAAATCTAGAGCGAGAGACAGGAAAGAAAATAAATAGGCCACTCAGAAATATGCACACATCCACATTGCCCCTCAATGGGACAGGTGCACAGATTTATTCGGCAATCACAGGGGCAGGGCAGGTTATTGCACAGAAGTGTGGGAAAACCATTTTCTCAGTTCTAACCAGTCTCTGAATTTACTAGATTTACAAATCATCTACTCATCCTATATCTCGGCTTCACTATCTACAGAAAACTGCTGAAAACATCTAGCTCCTAAGACTATTAGACCCATAATGAAATCATAGAAGACAAGCTCATAGCACAGAACCCGGCTCATCGTAAATACTGAATACATGCTAGCTATTATGAATTAATCATCAGTCTTGTAGGCATCTCATAAACTAATCCCAAATGCAGCACAGCAAAGTTTAACATAACATGGTATATTAAGGGGAGGAAAACAAGGTCTAGATGAATTGTCTACCCAAGGCTCTAAGAAGAAAAGCTTGTTTGAGCCAGCAGCTAGAAGGACAAAGACAGAGTGTGAACAGCATGCAGTACAGGATACGGTTTTTGAATAAGTGAAATGAGAACACAGTATACTTTAGACTTTCTACCCGGCAAGCATCTATGTCACCATCTCTATGACAGAGTCCCCACCAGACAGTCACCCTCCTCATCTAGTCACTCATCCTGTGACTGTGCCACAGACTAGAAGCACACCATGATGAAGAGGAGCCCAGGCAACAGAATGTGATAAGAGTGCCGTTGTCAAGAGCAACCTGCGGTCCAGGTTGTGTTGAAACCCAGCATCTTAACTCAGCTCCATCTCCTCACCTACGAGATGAGCGAAGTCATCCTACCCGGCTCTGTGTAGTTGCCGCAGGGGTGAAATGAGATGAGAAACCAATGCTTACTGTGGAGCAGTGCTGACTGCTGCAGGAAAAGCATGCGCACTCCCCATTGGTTTTCGTTTGTTTGTTATTGTTTTTTTTTCTTTTGTTTTCCCCATCCCCTTGTTCCTCCCTCATTCTCTTTTCTGGGTAAGCTGAAAACAACGCTCTTCCAGTTTCTCAATCCACCATCCAATCTGCCTACTACATGAGCAAGAGTAGGTCTTCCAGTGGGAGGAATGAGAAAATGAGCAAAGAGGTCAAGACCATGATGGGGACACCCACTGAAACAGCTTACCTGAGCTAATGGGAGCTCACCAATTCCAGTTAGACTGGGACAGAACCAGCATAAGTCCAAACTAGTCTCTCTGAATGTAGGTGACAGTTGTTTGGCTTGGACAGACTGTGGGCCACTGGCAGTGGCACCAGGATTTGTCCCTACTGCTTGTGCCGGCTTTTTGGGAACCTATTGTCTATGGATAGATACCTTGATCAGCCTGGATATAGTGGGGAGGGCTTTGGACCTTCCTTAAAGCAATGTGCCTTACTCTCTCTGAGGATTGGATGGGGGTAAGGAGGGGGTAGGTGGAAGGAATAGGAGGAGGGGAAGGAGTGGAAACTGAGATTGGTGTGTAAAATGAAAAATAAAATAATTTGTTTCCTAAAAAAAAAAAAGAAAAGAATTTTTTTAAAAAAGTGGGTTTTTCTGGTTCTTCTTGGCTCTCCCACACAGTAGCCAGAGGCTGTCCTGCCAGGGCATCCCCATGAATGCCACACAAGCAGCTTTCCACTGTGTTTGAAAATAATACACACACCTTCTTCCACATCTGTCCCACTCACCCCCATAGTGCAGAAACCTTTGTCTTTCCTCTGTACTGCAGATGAGAAGAAGCACCAGGCAGCGTCCTGCACCCAGGGCACTGGCGCCTGCTGTTTCTTCTACAGGACACAGTGTCCCGTGTGTCCATCGCTCACCACCATGCATTCAAGTCTCTACCAAAGGGATCCACCATTCTGTGTATTTCTACATCCATGACTTTCCTTCTCTTCTTGTCACTTTATTCTCTCATTTTCTTAGTAGCTCCTGCTTCAGCAGATCACAGGCCCTTGTATACTCTGTAATGTTCTGCCTTCTTTGTTAATGGCCTCTGGCTGAAGACACTGCAGCATCCATTGTTGTAGCTCCAGGCACACAATACTGGCTGTCTTCTAAATGAATACTAAGAAAATATTTTAAATGGGAGTTTATCAAAGCTATTTGAAAAATATAAATTAAAATATAAATATTAAAAATAGGAACTGCTTAAAAGTTTGGAATCTCTGGCTCCAAGAGAAACAAATGTTAAAAAATCCAAATTTTAATATAGCTGTGTGTTTTTAAAGATTGAAAACTAGATTAAAAACCAGTGTTAACTGTGATTGTCTCTTATTGAAAATCATTTTCTGTTCTATTTTCATTATTACTTTTGGTTATTCTTCAGCAAATAATTTATCATTTTAAGGCTCTACATGTATCCAACAGTGAATAGCTTCATTAAACCCTCGAAAGCACAAAACTGGAGCTGGAGAAATGACTCAGTGGTTAAGAACATTTGTCCCAGAGGAATGAGGACCAGAATTTGGATCCAGCCTGCAGGTAACACACCAGGCATCTTCACAAACTCCTGATATGCCAGCTCTGAACAGCATGGAGACAGGAGGATCACTATCTTGCTGGCTTTCAGCTGAGATGAGAGAGAACCACAGGCTCAAAGATAGACCCTGATTAGACGTCACATGCAGAGAATGACAGAGGGGACAAACAACGTCTTTTTTCTTCTTTGCCCTCTTTTTAAAATTGTTTTTATTAAGCTATACATTTTTCTCCACTTTCCTCCCTCCCTCTCCCCTCCCCTTCTACCCTCTCCCATGACCCCCACACTCCCAATTTATTCAGGAGATTTTGTCTTTTTCACCTTCCTATGTAGATCTGTATATGTCTCTCTTAGGTCTTCTTTGTTGTCTGGGATTGTGAATTGTAGCTTTTTTTTTCTTTGCTTTATGTCTAAAAGCAACTCATTAGTGAATACATATTATATTTGTCTTTCTGTGTCTGGGTTACTTCACTCAATATGATTTTTTTCTAGATCCATCCATTTGCCTGAAATTTTCAAGATGTCATTTTTCACTGCTGTGTAGTACTCTGTTGTGTAATATATACCACATTTTCTTGATCAGTTCTTCAGTTGAGGGGCATCTAGGTTGTTTCCAAGTTCTGGACATTACAAAAAAATGCTGCTATGAGTATAGTTGAGCATATGTCCTTGTGGTATGAGTGAGTGTCTTTTGGGTATATAACCAACAATTGTATTGCTGGGTCTCGAGGTAGATTGTTTTCTAATTTTCTGAGACATCATCATACTGATTTCCAAATCAGCTGTACAAGTCTGTACTCTCACCAGCAATGCAGGAGTGTTCCCTTTACCCCACATCCTCTCCAGCATAAGTTGTCATCAGTATTTTTGATCTTGGTGATTCTGACAGGTATAAGATGGAATCTAGGGTTTTTTGTTGTTTGGATTTGCGTTTCTCTGATGGCTAAGGATGTTGAGCATTTCCTTAAGCGCCTTTGAGCCATTTGACATTCATATGTTGAGAGTTCTCTGTTTAGGTCTGTACCCCATTTTTATTGGATTATTTGTTCTTTTCATGTCAAGTTTTTTGGCTTCTTTATATATTTTGGAGATCAGTCCTCTGTCCAATGTGGGGTTGGTGAAAATGTTTTCCTAATCCCAAAAGCTGCCATTTTGTCTTGTTGTCCTTTCCTTTACAGAAGCTTCTTAGGTTCAGGAGGTCCCACTTATTAATTGTTTCTCTCAGTGTCTGTGTTATTGGGATTATATTCAGGAAGTGGTCTCCTGTGTCAATGCATTCAAGTGTACTTCCCACTTTCTTTTCTATGAGGTTCAGTGTGGTTGGTTTTATGTTGAGGTCTTTGTTTGTCTTTAATTTGACTTGAGATTTGTGAATGCCAATAGATATGTATCTGTTTGCATTCTTCTTCATGTTGATATCCAGTTAAACTAGCACCATTTGTTGGATATACTTTCTTTTTGTCCATTTTATAATTTTAAATTCTTTGTCAAAAATCAGAGGTTTGTAGGTGTGTGGATTGATATCTGGGTCTTCCTGTCTGTTTTAATGCCAATACCAGGCTGATTTCAGTACTGTAGCTCTGTAGTAGAGTTTGAAGTCCAGGATTGTGATGCCTCCATAAGTTCTTTTGTTGTACAGGATTTTTTTGGCTATCTGGGTTTTTTGTTTTTTCATATGAAGTTGAATATTGTTCTTTCGAGGTCTGTGAAGAATTTTGCTGGGATTTTGATGGGCATTGCATTGAATCTGTAGATTGGTTTTGGTAAGATTGCCATTTTTAGTATGTTAATTTTACCTACCCAAGAGCATAGGAGATCTTTCCATTTTCTGGTACCTTCTTCTGTTTCTTTCTTCAAAGTTTTAAAGTTCTTGTCATACAGGTCTTTCACTTGTTTGGTTAGCGTTACTGCAAGGTATTTTATGTTATTTGTGGTTATTGTGAAGGATGACATTTCTCTGATTTCTTTCTCTGCCCATTTATCATCTCTGTACAGGAGGGCTACTGATTTTTTTGAGTTAATCTTGTATCCTGCTACATTACTTAAAGTGTTTATGAGAGGTAGGAGTGCCTTGGTAGAACTTGGGGTCACTTAAATATACTATTATATCATCTGCAAATCTGCAAACAGTGAGAGTTTGACTTCTTTTCTGATTTGTATCTCTCAACCGATTACCTTTTGTTGTCTTACTGTTTTAGCTAGAACTTCAAGTATTGTATTGAATAGATATGGAAAGAGTAGACAACCTTGTCTTGTTCCTTATTTCAGTGGGATTGCTTTGAGCTTCTTTCCATTTAGTTTGATGTTGGCTGCTGGCTTGTTCTAAATTGCCTTTATTATGTTTAGGTTTGTTCCTTTTATCCCTGCTCTCTCCAATACTTTTATCATAAAGGGCTGTTGATTTTTTTTTTACTTTAGTACTTAAAAAAAATACCAATCCAAATTCCCACTCCCTCCACACACCCTCCTGCCCTCCATACCTAAGAGAGGACAAGGCACCCTGCCCTGTGGCAAGTCCAAGGCTCTCCCTACTACATCTAGGTTGAGCAAGGTATACATCCAAAGACAACAGGATCCCAAAAAGTCAGTATATGCAGTAGAGACAAATCCCAGTGCCACTGTCAGGGGCCCCTCAGTCTGCCCCAACTTTCAACCACATTCAGAGGGACTAGTTTGATATGCTCATTCACTCCCAGTCCAGTTGGAGTTGGTGAGCTCCCATTAGCTTAGGCAAATTGTCTCAGTGGGTGAACCCATCATGGTCTTGACTTCTTTGCTCATATTCTCACTCCTTCTACTCTTCAACTGGACCTTGGGAGCTCAGTCCAGTGCTCCGATGTGGTTCTCTGCCTCTGTTTCCATCTGTTGTTGGATGAAGGTTCTATGCTGATACTTAAGATAATCATCAGTCTGACTTCAGGGCAAAGCCAATTCAGGCACCCTCTCCTCTATTGCTTAGGGTCTTAGCTGGAGTCAGCCTTGTGGATTCCTGGGAATTTTTCTAGAGCCAGGTTTCTTGCTAACCCCATAATGGCTCCCTCAATAAAGATAGCTCTTTCCTTGTTCTCATATCTGTCCTTCCTCCATCTTGACTATCCCATTCCCTCAAGTTCTCCTCAACCTCTCCCCATACACCCATCCCCATGCTCCCAATTTTGTCAGGTGATCTTGCCTGTTTCCAATTTCAAGGTGGGTCTATATATGTTTTTCTTTGGGTTTGCCTTATTACTTAGCTTCTCTAGGATCATGAACTATAGGCTCAATGTCCTTCGTTTATAACTAGTATTCACCTATGAGTGAGTCCATACCATATTCAATTGTGGGGGTCTGAGTTACCTCACTCAGGATAGTGTTTTCTAATTCCATCTATTTGCATGCAAAATTCAAGATGTCATTGATTTTTACTGCTGAGTAGTACTCTAATGTGTAAATGTGCCATACTTTCTTTATCCATTCTTCAGTTGAGAAGCATCTAGGTTTTTCCCGGGTTCTGGCTATTACAAATAATGATGCTATGAAAATAGTTGAACAAATGCTTTTATAGTATGATTGAGCATCTTTTGGGTATATTCCCAAGAATGGTATTGCTGGATCCTGAGGTAGGTTGATTCACAATTTTCTGAGAAACTGCCATACTGATTTCTAAAGTGGTTGCACAAGTTTGCATTCCCACCAGCAATGAATGAGTGTTCCCCTTACTCCACATCCTCTCCAGCATAAGCTATCATTGATGTTTTTGATCTTAGCCATTCTGACCAAAACCGCACAAAGACTCAACCAAGAAAGAGAATTATAGACCAGTCTCATTCATGGACATGGATGCAAAAGTTCTCAATAATATACTGGCAAACTGAATCCAAGAACACATAAAAAAATCATCTATCATGATCAAGTAGGCTTTTCCCAGAGATGCAGGGCTGGTTCAATATATGAAAATATATCAATGTAATCCATCATATAAATAAACTGAAAGAAAAAAACCATATGACCATTTCACTAGATGCTGAAAAAGCATTTGACAAAATCCAACACCCCTTCATGATAAACGTTTGGAGCAATTAGGGATACAAGGATCATATCTAAATATAATAAAAGCAATATACAGCAAGCTGACAGCTAACATTAAATTAAATGGAGAGAAATTCAAAGAAATTCCACTAAAATCAGGAACAAGACAAGGCTGTCCACTCTCTCCATATCTCTTCAACATAGTTCTTGAAGTTTTAGCAATAGTAATAAGACAACATAAGGAGATCAAGGGGATTAAATTGGAAAGGAAGAATTCAAACTTTCATTATTTGCAGATGATATGATAGTGTACATAAGTGACCCCAAAAACTCTACCAGAGAACTCCTAAGGCTGATAAATATCTTCAGTAATATGGCAAGATACAAGATCAATTCCAAAAAATCAGTAGCCCTCCTATACACAAAAGATAAAGAAGCTGAGAGGGAAATCAGAGAAACATCACCTTTCACACTAGCCACAAATAACACAAAATATCTTGGGGGTAACACTAACCAAGGAAGTGAAAGACCTATTTGACAAGAAATTTAAATTTTTGAAGAAAAAAAATTGAAGAAGACACCAGAAAATGGAAAGCTCTCCCATGGTTTTGAATAAGTAGAATCAACACAGTAAAAATGGCAATCCTACCAAAAGCAATCTATAGATTCAATGCAATTCCCATCAAAATCCCAACACAATTCTTCACAGACCTTGTAAGAACAATAATCAACTTCATATGGAAAAACAAAAAATCCAGGATATCCAAAGCAAACCTATACAATAAAGGAAATTCTGGAGACATTACCACCCCTGATCTATTACAGAGCTACAGTGATCAAAACAGCTTGATATTGGCATAAAAACAGAGACGTTGACCAATGAAATCAAGTTGAAGACCTGGATATTAATCCACACACCTATGAACACCTGATTTTTTACAAAGAAGCTAAAATTATACAATGAAAAAAAGAAAGCATCTCCAACAAATGTGCAGATTTAACTGGATGTCAAACTGTAGAAGAATGAAAATAGATCTGTATCTTTTGCCATGCACAAAACTCAAGTCCAAATGTATTAAAGACCTCAATATAAATCTGACCACACTGAACCTGATAGAAGAGAAAGTGGGAAGTGACCTTCAATGCATGGCACAGGAGACCACTTTCTAAATATAACCCCAGTAGCACAGACACTAAGAGCAACAATAAATAAATGGGACCTCCTGAAACTGAGAATCTTCTGTAAAGAAAGGACACAGTCAATAAGACAAAAAGGCAGTCTACTGAATGGGAAAAGATCTTCACCAACCCCACATCAGACAAAGGACTGACCTCCAAAATATATAAAGAACTCAAGAAATTAGACATTAAAGTTCTAAATAACCCAATTAAAAATGGTGTACTGAACTAAACAAAGAATTCTCAGATTAATTTCAAATGGTCAAAAGATACTTAAGGACATGTTCAGCTTCCTTAACTATCAGGGAAATGCAAATCAAAACAACTCTGAAAGGGCTGTTGAATTTTATTGAATGCTTTTTCAGCATCTAATGAGATGATTACGTCTTTTTTTTTATTTCAGATTGTTTATATGGTGGATTACATTAACAGATTTTTGTATTTTGAACCAGAACATTAATGTCTTATTCTGTTGCACATAAACACACACACATACACACACACAAAGGTGTGTACTCCTGTATGCACACACAAGTGGTACACCTGTATACATATACAGGCATATACATAGTTGTGTACCCTGTACACACACACACACTCACAGGATTATATAGCTGTGCATGTGTGTACACTTGTATGTACACACATAGAAGTAAGCACACATGTTGGGATAATCTTTTTGTACACTGTGTAAAGATGTGTCTCTGTTTAACCTCACCTCCCTAGGGTACCTTCTGACTGGTTTAATAAAGAGCAGAATAGCCAATAGCTAGGCAGGAGAGGATAGGTAAGATTTCCAGAGAGAGATAGGAACTCTGGGAAGGCATCAGAGGTGCAAAAGATTTGCCAGTGAGATACAGAGGAAGTCAGATATACAGTTCTGAGGAGCGGTAACGAGTCATGTAGCAGAATGTAGATTAATATAAATGGGTTACTTTAAGTTTTAAGAGCTAGATGGGAACAAGCCTAAGCTAAGACCAAGCTTTCATAATTAATAAGACATCTCTGTGTTATTATTCAGGAGTTGGCAGTCCAGAGAAAGACCTGTTATCCACACATTCACACGCACACACACACACACACGCACACACACACACGTATGTACCTGTATACACACAGAGAGGGACAGAGGCAGGAACACATTCAACATATACATACACATAGAAACAGACAGTTGACAGTCTACTGCTCTCAAGGCTCAGGGCCCACTAAAGAAGATGGTTAAATAAGAGCAAAGCACAGGGATATATACTATGAAAACACTGTAATAAAACCTATATTACTTTGTACATTAAGTTAAAAAAGAAATTATTACCAAAGAAATGTGTAATAATATTGTTTTCAAGCTTACTTATGGCATTCATGAAATTTAGTTGTATGCTAAACTATAAATGAAATTTCTGGTCTTTTTAAATTGGGGTAATATACTCTGACTTCTCTGGCTATAATAATGTCAGCTTATAAATGACTAATAAAAGACAACTTACAGCCCTCACATTTTTTTTATTTATTTTTTTATTGAGAAAAAAAATTTCTGCCTCCTCCCAGCCTCCCACTCCTCCCCCCTTCCCCCACTCCTCCCCCCCTCCCTCTCGAGTCTGAAGAGCAGTCAGGGTTCCCTGCCCTGTGGAAAGTCCAAAGTCCTCCCCCCTCCATCCTGGTCTACAGCCCTCACATTTAAAACATATTTTTAAATCACTTAAAGTTCAAGAAGAAATTTGATTAAAATTGGAAGTTAAAACTCAATTTTAGTTTCATATCAACGCTTGTGGTCTAGATAAAGCATTAAATAAATGGAAATCACGGCTTTATTCTCTTAGAAAAGAGAAGGAAAGTTCAAAGCCCGCAGGCAGACCACCCGTCTTAACTGTACCAAAGAGTCACCACAAGAATGTGGAAGGAATTACAAGGATTAAAGCAGATTTTATGAAATTCAATATAAAAATACAATACAAAGAAAAATATTGAAAAGTTGAAGAGAGAGAGAAGGGATCATATGAACAAGGGGTGTCAAGAGCATGATGGGAAAACCACAGAGACAGCTGACCCGAGCTAGTGGGAGCTCAAGGACTGTGGACTGACAGCGTTGGAGCCTGCATGGGACAGAACTAGACCCTGTGAATGTGGGTGACAGTTATGTGGCTTGATCTGTTGGGGGACTGGCAGTTGCACAGGACGTATCTCAGGTGCATGAACTGTCTTTTTGGAGCCCATTCCCTATGGTGGGATACCTTGCTCAGCCTTGATACAGGGATGGGGAGGGAGAGAGGCTTGGTCCTGACTCAAGTTGGTATATCAGACCTTGTTGACTCTCCAAGGAAGGCATTACCCCCTCTAAAGGGTAGGTAGGGGATGGGAAGGGAGGAGGTTGGTGGGGGAGGAGGGGAAGGAGAGGGAACTGGGGTTGGTATGTAAAATGAAAAGTAATTCTTTTAATAAAAAAGAGAAAACTAATAAACACATCTCTGGTAAAGTGAACAATTTGTGTCATGGAAAGCAGATAGAGTATAAAACCATCCAGATTAAGTAGGGTCTGCAGTCTAAGTCTTATATGTGGAATCTAGCTAGTAACATGTGTACATATGTAAACAAATGTACATGTGGGTATGGAATGACATGAAGAGAAAAGAACAATGAAGACTAAATACAAAGAGATGAGGAGAGGCTGAAGGCAGGCGACGGGCAGGAGCTTTGAACGAAGATATAAGGTTAATTGGTTTTCTAGTTCCAAATCTGTCTAAATTATTTATTTATTCTGGCTTTGGTAATGGATAAGTACATAAAATATACTCCATACTGGGGCTGGACAGATGCCTCAGCAGTTAAGAGCACTTTGTGTTCTTGCAGAAGAACCAGGTTCAATTCCAAACACTGCCATGGCAACTCAGTCATCTGTAACCCCAGTTCCAGGGGATTGGACACTGTCTTCTGAATTCCACAGGCACTAGGCATGCATGTGTTACCCAGACATACAAGCAAACAAAACATTTCCATGCTTAAAATAAAATAAATAAGTCTACTTAAAAATAAATTCAATACTGAAAGTATAAATTTAATGTGAATTTGCAACTTCCATTTCAAATGCCAACTCTAACTGTATGTAAGTTCATTAAGTTCTATAGACTTCAGATCTGATTAACTTTGGTGTCTGATTTTTATTTATCTGCAAGAGTTGTTTTTTTTTAAGTAAAGTTCATTTTTTAAAAAGCCATCCAAGAGTGGAAAGACAAGAATATGAATGGCTTAGAAGAACAATAATCAGTATAAATTCCCAGAAAAGATTACCTGTCAAGATGAAGGAGACAAAACAGGAAGCTCGCATGAACTACAGCTGTAACCTAAAACAAGCCAAGCAAAATCATTTCAAACCTTCGTACAACACAAAATCCCAAGCTAAAAACATTTCACAGAATGCCACAAAGTGGTCTGTAAAGAGACCTTCCCCTTACTACATTAACTTTACTTGATATTAATAAATCCTCCATACACCTTATGAAATAAACAAAACCATCACTGTATCTTGCATACTCACTCAAGCACAGACATCTCTGCAGAGGTTGGGGGGATGCTCATGCGCAGCACACACACACACACACAGGTCAGAGGACAGCTTGTGAGAGTCCGTTCTCTCCTGTGACCATGTGGGTCTGGGAGATTGAACTCTGGTCAGCAGGCTTGGTGGTAGGTGTTTTTACCTGCTTAGCCAACTTGCCAGTCTGGCCCGCAGAACATTTGAAAGTGACCTATGAATGAATGTTCGAGAACCCAGGAGAAATCAACTTCCGCTACAAGTAATCTAACTCCTTTACTCTGGTGTGACAGGAGGGTTCCATATTCCATAGCATAGGATGGCAGTGCCACAGGTCAAAATGGGTGAGTCTCACATTGGGGGGGGGAGGGCAAGAGAAACCGTTGCAGAGTAGAGTGTGGGGTCATTTATATGGGAGTTCACCACAGGCTCAAGATTAATAATGCTGTTTAGCATGATTGCAAGTACAGAATAGTTACACACATGAAGAAGACAGGCGGAAAAGTCAGGCTGTATGCCTCCTGAAGAGGAACAGATGTGTTCGTGCAGAAGGAGGGGCCCTTGGCAGCATGGAGAAGGCTGGCAAACTGGAAAATGAAATAGAAATTTCTGCTTGCCACTTTTGTACTTCCAGTGTTTAATATTTCCCATATTGCTTGTCGTTTACAGCAGTGGCAAATTTTCACAGATGTACATGTATCTATAACATTTTTTTAAATTTATTTATTTATTTATTAAAGATTTCTGTCTCTTCCCCGCCACCACCTCCCATTTCCCTCCCCCTCCCCCAATTAAGTCCCCCCCACTCAGCCCGAAAAGCAATCAGGGTTCCCTATCCTGTGGGAAGTCCAAGGAACCCCCACCTCCATCCAGGTCTAGTAAGTTGAGCATCCAAACTGCCTAGGCTCCCACAAAGCCAGTGCGTGCAGAAGGATCAAAAACCCATTGCCATTGTTCTTGAGTTCTCAGTAGTCCACATTGTCCGCTATGTTCAGAGAGTCCGGTTTTATCCCAGGCTTTTCCAGACCCAGGCCAGCTGGTCTTGGTGAGTTCCCAGTAGAACATCCCCATTGTCTCAGTGTGTGAGTGCACCCCTCGTTTGGTTTCTAGCCATAAACCAAGGACATTGAGCCTATAATTAGTGATCCTAGAGAAGCTAAATAAGGAGAACCCAAAGAAAAACATATAGGCATCCTCCTGAATATTAACCTTCAGCAAGCGATGAAAGGAGACAGAGACAGAGACCCACATTGGAGCACAGGACTGATATCTATAACATTTTATGTAACAATTTACCATGCAAATGAAAAGAAAGCAGATTTTGAGACTGATCTGCAATTTGGACTTACTTTTCAAAGCCATGTCCATTACAAATAAATCCGTTACCAGTTTGTTCTTTGTTTTAAGGAAGTGGTTATTCCAAGAAGAAATCCAACATTTCTGTTAAAATTCATGTAAGCGCAAGAAAACCTTCTCAACCTAAAGTAGAGTTACTTTTTAGAAACTTGTTTATGAGGTGCCTGCTATTGTAAGTGAGCATGTCTTGTGGTTGATGTGGAATGTGGTGAGAGAGAAGCCCTTTAACAGCCCATTCAAGGGAAAGCATCCAAGCCACAGACACCAAGGGCTTCTGTAAGGACCACAGTGTTTCAGCTTCCCTCTGTGGAGAAACGGCCTCCATTCTTCCCACACCACCCTTCACCAAATACATCAACACTTTTAACCCTTGTCTAACCCTTTAGAGTGCACTGGTTTCGACATGAACTTAATCCTTGATCTTAATGTTTTCTGGGGACACTAAGCAGACTTTACTCCATGTCTTCCATGTTAGTCAGTTTTCTGCTATAATAACAACATGCCCACATCATCAAGCACGCAGGAGCAGCCCGTGTATGGCAGTTCTTTGGTTGTTCCCATCCTGAGCAGTCCTAGATGCTTGTGTTATTGTCATACCCAAGGTCCCACAGTCTTCCTTTATGCTGCCTATCCAGCATAAAGGGGCCTTTCTCTTCGCCTTATCCTGTGCACTCCTCCAAGCAGTGCTCTCTTTGAGTATCTGCCGTCATTCATTCTCATAACAAGTATCTCAAGTGCCATTGCCGTATCTATAGCTTACTTCCTTCTGTAGATGGAAATGTTTCTTAATGGCATTGTCATACAAGCTATCTCTTTGTGTGACATCTAGAATCCTCCTGAGACATGCCATCTTCAACACAATCGGCCGCTGTTGTGAGGAGCGGAGCATTTGATTGTCCAGGTTTCAGAGTTGTAAAGAAGGTAGCTCAAAACAAGTGACTGGGTGGAAAACTCAGTTCAAGAGAGGGAACTATATCAGATGTCAAGAGGATAGAGACAGCGAGGTGTGCATTCCAGGCACTAGGAAAGATTTGGTAAGCAAGCGACATAACAACAACAAAATGACCAGCATATGAGACACTTATCTTGTCAAAATGCCCACAAAATCAAGTTATAAAGAGGAAAATGTCATTTGGGCTCACAGTTTTGGAGGCTTCAGCTCATGACTGTCCCATGACATGGACAGTCTTATGTCCATGTTTTAGATCTGAGGAGAGGTAGCACATTGTAGCAAGAGGATAAGACATATGATGTTCCTCTCAGCAGTTGGAGAACATAGAGAAATGGAAGAGGAAGAGGTCAGGGTCCCATGTACCCTTCTAAGAGATAGTCTTAATGACTAAGGACCTTTATAGGCTCAAATTCTTGGTCTCCAAAATCTCTGCCATGGTGCCACACTGGAGATCAAGACTTCAGCACATGGGGGGAGGTGTTCAAGGTCCAAATGACACCAATGGTATCCTCCATGCAGATTAAACTTGAATCACATGCCTAAGTTTACTAGTTTACTTGAAAACTAATTCATAACTTAAGCAATCTGACAGCCAATGATGCCAAAAGCCAGACTAGTGTGGAGCTAGGACTAGTGTGGAGAGCTGTGCACAAGAGGGCATTGTAAGATGACAGAACCAGAAAGAAGAACAGTTTCTCTTCTCCCAGAAAAATGGTTGTCATCCTCAACTACTTCTACTCATAAACAAGCCCATCCAACCCTGGAAATGATAGTCATAGAGAAAAGGACAAGTCTGCTCAAATGGAGAAGCATGCATATTCTGTCTCCCATATTGAAATGAAGGCAGTCCACCAAGGTTTCAAGACCATATGCTCTTCTCAAAGTTAATTTAGAAGGATATATATATATATATATATATATATATATATATATGTGTGTGTGTGTGTGTGTGTATATCCTTCTAAATTAACTTGTTAACTTTTTGTGATATATATATATATCACAAAAGCTACTTGATTTCATAGGAAATATATATAGTATATATATTATATAGTATATACTGAATAGTATATCTACTATTATATATATACCTATATACTTCTATATAGTATATAGAACATGTAGTATATGCTGAATGGTATATATACTATTATATATACATACATGCATTATATATAAGTATATATGTGTGTGTGCATATTATATATATATATCTTTTTCCTGTGAAATTAAGAATTTTTGTGTGATTGAGTTGTATAATTTGTAATTCTTTTGAATTCACATTCTTTCCTGGTATTTTCTAGGACACACAGAAAAAACACCTTTACCCTAATTTGCACCTGACTAATTCATTCTTATTCCTTTGAAAAACCACATTTGTTAATGATGTTTGGTAACGGGCAAATCTCTAGTCTCACGTGGCCTCAAGAGAAAGGCATGGGGAAAGCAAGGGAAGGAAGCTGTGAGGTAGAAGGGGACGCAAGGTGCTGTTTTGTTTTGCTTTGTTTTTAATCCTTGCAGTTCATTTCTGCCATGGAAACAGGAGGCAGCGTCCCTCCATTTTCTGCCATTGTTATTTTTCTTGTTCTTGTTTCAGCTGATGAATAAACAGGCATGCAGGGACCTTATTAATTAGTTGTGACCACATAATTGCTAAATTGGCAACTTAAGCCATGAATTCCTGACTCTAGACATTGCAAATTTTTTTCAACACTAAAATAAGGCTCTTTTGCTGTTGTTTTATACCCAAGAATCTGCACCAGAGAGTTGAAATGATATTTTGTTTTCCTTTGGTTTCCATATAGGTTTCGAGTGAGAGGTGGTGAGATGTTATTACCAGCCTTAAGTGATTTCTGTAATAGACTAAAGTTTTCCACCTCTAACTGAGTAGGGACCTCCCAAAGCTTCCATCAGACAGGGATTGTATTTAATAGAGAGGCCCATGATGCCTGGGAGGTGTATCCTGAGAAGCCAGGACTAGGTTAGAGATGGAATTTAGTCCCAGGTCAGTGGATTTTCCTAAGATAATGAGACTTGCTAGTAAAATGGAAGGTGTATTTTATCTGCCTCTTTGGCAGGGAGATCATTAAAACATGAGTCAGAGCAAGGAAAAAGACATTAACCCAGGACTACACAATCTCATCCTGGAGGGTTCATCTGTTTAGTGGAGCAGCTGGTGTATGTGAAGTTTTCCTAGACACTGAGAGGTGCCAGGAAACAATGGGTGGTCAAAGAATTTGCTCAGCGATTTAACTGTATGGACTTAGACCCAATGAGAAGAATCAGACTTGGACGTATCAGAAAGCTCTCTGCTTCCAAAGCTGAGAGCTGCTAAGAAGACCTCTATAAGTCCACCCTCCACCCTTTCCTGCTACATAAAATAAGCATCCAAGTCTCGCATGATTGTGCTGGAGTCTGTCTCTTCATATTTGACCCATTTTAAATTGCAATTACCATAGGAGATATTGTTGACCACATTCCTTATAACCAACAAGCATTCATGTTATTGTTTCCCCATTTAGAGGCGCAGCCCTCAGTTCCAAGCCACGGGGGAAATGGTGGGAGGGGATGCCTGCTGGTAGAGTAATGATTTTCCAACTTACCCATTTTATTTGAGCATCAATATTTGTTACCATGGTTCTCGGTGGTGGTCGTTACCAGTGGGAGCAGTATCCTAAGAGAACTCTTCCTGATGTTGTGGAAGGGAGCCATGAGTATAGAAGGAACTTTAAGATGGAGCAGAGCTAAGAAGAAACGCAGTGAACATCTTTGTAGAAGACCCATCCCAACCTCAGAGCCAGATGCAGAAGACCTAGAAGGCATCACTGCTTGCATACAAGGAAAAGTGGTGGTATGACAGTCTCTGAGCTTCTGCTCCAGAAGGTAGCATGTTCTAGAACATCATCCAGGAAGCCCAGAGGCTCAAAGTCACAAAAGTACAGTGACAAATTACATCACCCTTGAATCCCCTTTTGAAAAATTTTACTCTCCCAATCACAGAATCTTGGAGCATAAAAGAACCTCAGAGGTTTCTTGGTCCAGCCGTTTTTATTCCACAAATGAACTTACCAGCAAAGCTAGTTAGAGGCACATACCACTCTCCTACCTCCCAAGAAAAACCCTGAAGCAAACTTCTCTTTCCCTTGTTTTCAACATTTAGAGACCAAACAGACAGGCAGGTGAAGTTCCTGGACATTGTTACAAAAAACCTAAATCAGAAATCACTGTCGTCTTCTATCATCTTCTTTGGCACCAGGAAAACACACCTAAAATGACTATTAATGATAAGTATTACTGTTCTTCATAGGCATGGTGTTTGCACAAAGGCATCTCAGAATTTTTATGGGTTTGGGGGCTTAATCTTCTCTCTCAGTCAACCTGATTCGAGATATTGGTAATGCCTCACTTGCGTTCTGTTTAAGAAGCCATGGTCCCCCACAAGGGCAGCAAAGAGATCTGCTTGTTGTCTGGCTCTGGGTCCCTAATCACAGGTCCGAGTACTTGCTCATCTCTCTGTGTGTGAGGAGGTGGAGATGGAATGGCGGTCGGGGAGCCTTTGTGCCTATCTTTTCTATCTATACAAATATGTGCGAGTGGGAATATGTATACTTATATGCGCGCAAGCACGCACGCGCGTGCTCACACACACACACATACATGAATCTACAGAGAGCTCAGGTCAACAAATAAGAAACACATAATACATTTCTTATAACCTCCTGTTTAAGTACCAAGCAGGGTTGAGCTAAGTACAAAAGGTCAGGATGAAACTGGAAGCAAAGTAAAGTCTAATTATATCATAAAGCATTGCCCACCAGTGCCACAATTAACTGGCTACAAGAGGGGAAGCTCTAGGAGGGGTGTGGCATAGCAGCTTCAAAGCTCAGGGATGACACCAAGTGGAGCTTTAATTCTCACTAATCAACTTCTATGCAGGCAGCTTAACCCAATCCTCTTTCTCTGTAGGCACAACACAATACAGCTACTTATCCAAAAGTTCCAACCCTTGAGGCATGGCCATGCGGAGGAGGGACAATCCAGGAAATATGGCCGATTGTAAAGAAATGAGGACATGGTCTGGGGTGATGACTCAGAGGGTAGAGGCACCATGTGTGCAATCCTGGCAATGTTGATCTTAGAACCCACATTAGCCTCTTTTTAAAGTTGTATGTGATGGCATACATTTGTAACGCTAGTACTCCTACAGCGAGACGGGAGAACAAGACATGGCAATCACCCAGAGGCTCACTGGACAGCCAGGCAGGAGTATGCAGCACAGCAGAACAAGATGGACCCATGTCAGTCAGACGGAAGGAGAAAATGGCTCCTGAGAGTGATTCTCTGACTGCTGCACATGCATAACGGTACACCCCTACACACATGTGTGTCCACAGAATAACGTGAAAATCAGTAAAGCCTGAAGAAAATGCAAATAGGTAATTCAATGAGATGAGAAAGTAAGGAACTAGAATAACAGTTTCTAATAAAATGAAATCAAAAGGCCAAACAGAAATCCTAATGTTGAAAACTGCAATAGAAAAAATGCAAAAAAAAAAATGCAATGTAAGTACTAACAATAGAATTGGTTAAGCAGCACATAAAGAGAAGAAAGCCATATACAAGGGAGTTCCAATATGGCTAGCTGAAGAATTCTCAGCAAAGATGGATTAAACCAGAGAAGAACAGATGTTGCATTTGAAGGGCTGAATTTAGAAAGTCTACTAAAACTCAAATAAAATAGCTATGCTGTTCTTTAAAATGAAGCGGGACTGAGGCTGTAGCTCAATAGTAGAGCACAAGTCTACCATCCATGAGCTCCTTGGGTGGGTCCATCCCCAGAGTTACAAGAGAAAGGAAGAGACAGTGGAAAAGGAAAGGGGTAATAAGGAATTCCCCCTGTACAAGCAAAAGCTGGAGGATTTCATCACTACCATATCTGCTCCAATAAGAAATGCTAAAGGAAACACTCAAGCCTATAGAATGGGATGTTAATGAGTAGCACAATAAAGCTCAGCATCATTAACTGTTGAGAAATTTAAAATAAAAAACATCATCATCATCATCATCATGCTGCGTGTGGTAGCACACACCTTTAATTTCAGCACTTGGAAGGCAGAGGCAGGTGGATCTTTGCGAGTTCCAGTCCAGTCTGGTCTACACAGCAAGTTCCAATGAGTCAGAATACATGGTAAGACCCTGTCACAAAAAAACATATCATATTATCCCCTAATGTTAGAATGTCTGTTATTAAGAAAAAAAGATGTGTTGGCAAATGTGTTCAGAGAAGGGAAGCCTTGGTATTTGGGTAAAAATGTAGACTAGTGAAGGTGCTGCAGAAAACAATACAGAGTTCCATTGAGACATTAAAGATATGTCCACTATACAATACAACCCCATTCCCACTACAGGAGATGTAGCTAAGGGAAATGTACTTAGCATGTTGACAGAATATATGTACTTTCTTTTTTATTAAGTCACAAATCGCAGGAGCCAAGCTATGAAATAAATTTCAGTATGCATCAACAAGTGAGTGAATTAAAACAAAAACGTGATACACACACACACACACACACACATACATATATATATGTATAGTAGGATACCATTAAAAAGAAACAAGTGAGTGAATTTTAAAAGTAACTCATGTACACAATAGGATGCTATTCATCCATTAAAAAGAAGGGAAGGAAGTCAGTCACTTGGGATAATATGAATGAATCTGGAGGACTCTGTGTTAAGTGAAATAAGATGAAGACAGATGTTTCATGGTCTCACTCACATCCATAATCTAAAAGAGAGACTCTCATAGACATTGTCAAACAGCAGCTTCCAAAAGGCTAGGGAAGTGGGTATTGTGGGGAAAGTGTTCTGGAGATGGGTTAATTAAAGGGAACAAATATTCAGTTAGATAAAAGGAAAAACTACAGGCGATCTACCATAATACATGATGACTATAGTTAATGTTATATTCTTTTCTTGACAAGCTGCTAAGAGAATTGAAGCAACAAACTATCCTAGAAGCATGAGGACCAGGGATGGCTAGGAGGATAGCAGCAGTATAATGGTTGCCTAGCACAAGCAAGACCCACTGCTCCATCCTGAGTGCTATGGAGAGGGGGTGATGCACATGCTGATTAGCAGGTAAAATCATTCGACAGTTCCGTGCACTTTAAAGCATCATGCTGCTCATGACAAATACATGCAATTTTGTCTGTTAACTACAGATAGTAATAAAACAGAAACGCACAATAAGGTTTGCTATGTGAGCTTCTGGTGCACACTGCAGTCTGGGGAAAGGGCTCAACACTAAGTGTCTGTAGCATTGTGAACTAACCAAAGAGTATACACCCTAGAAAAATTTCAACTTTCAGAAAAAAATCAAGATAAAGTATTTCCTATCATATATGGCAATAAAACCATCCAGAAGCAAAGGACAGTGGTATTTTTCTTGGCTTCCCCTTCACTTCGAGTTCTTCCTTCCATCTCTTCCAGACGGAGACAGAAGTTTGAATGAACCAACCGTGGATTTTGCTGACAATGGAAGTTAGCAGTTGGCAGAGCGGTGTATTTCCTGAAAATGATCTCTGCTGGGCACTGGCCTCACGAATAAAAGAAAACTAAGATGAACCCAGGTCCTGGGCACCATCCAAATCTACACAATGCAGAGCCTCTTGGCGTTCTGATTACAGTAGAGACAGGTTCAAGGTGCTACATCTCAGAACAATTGTTAGTTCAGCTTCACTGGGATTTTGGCAGGGTAGCACTGGCTCGAACTGAAAAGATTTCATTTGTCTATAAAAATAATTACAGATAAACCAGTCTTTACAATTATTCATTTCTGTGTGGGAAGGGTGTGTATGTGTGTGTGTGTAACAGGGGAGACAGCGATTCCAAGCACAGCCCCATTCCAGAGCAGAAACTGTGCAGCCTCTCCTCATTCCTGCACAAATCATTATCCTTGTCTCTTCTCTTGGGACTTTTCACCTATAATGTCCCATTTGTGGAACCTTTGCCCCAATTTTTCTAATTCACCTCCCTCCAGAATCCTCTGTGTATCTCCCAATAAAGTCACCCCCAAGTCTTTATTGGCAATCACATATCTTCCTTATGGCCTCCCAAGACATGACATGGCCCTACCCCATTGGAGCACTTTCTTTCTGCTATGTGTGCCTTAGTATTTGGCAAAGTGACGAAAGGTAACTTGGGGAGAAGGAGAACACTACCTGATTTGTCGCCGAATTCAGATCTCTTCCTATCCACCCTATACCTTCAGCAGAGGATGAGACCCAAGGCCTTGGGCAGGCTAGGTAAGTGTTCAACCTCTCAGCTACACCCCCAGCCACTTCTGAAAAAGTTTTAGTTTGAGACAGGGCATTGTTGAATTGCCCAGGATGGCCTTGAACTCATTATACAGTTCAGGGTAGCCTTGACCTTACAATTATGCCCCAGTCTGCTGAGTAGCTGGGATTTCAGATGTACACTACCACACTAGGCTTGAGTCCTGCCTCTAAACAAAATAAAATACCATAAACAAAAAAGGAAAGTGACTCCCGTGAAAGGCACACCTTTTGTCACAGACGGAGAGCTTGATGATTGGTGTCCTGGCAGCCACTTTGGAAAATGAAGCGAGGGTAAGGGTAGATAGTGTGTGCAGATGATGGAACCACATTATAGGTCATCCCAGATGACGTGGAGCTAGCATATGAGCCTGAAGAGCCTGTCTCAGGATTTCTCCTGTATAATAGATAAGGGTAAGCATTCCTATAACTTATTTAAGCTCCTGTTATTTTTTATTGCAGCCAAATATAACCCATACTGATACAGCCATTTACTAAACAATGGAAAAGCGGTGGCAGGGCCCTTGGTTGCTGTTTCATCCTTCAAGTGGAGATAAACCTTACTTTCTGAGACACGTTCTGAAGCAATCCCTTGAAATCCTGGATTGTAAAGACCCCAACAGGTCGGTGCGACTGCGTCTGTGTGAAGTGTGCCCTTTGGGAACTCCCCCGAGTGAGATTTAGGAGATGATCCGGGGTCATGTTGCTCTCCATGAAGCCTTTAATCTGCAACATTTGAGAGAAGATCCTATGCCAAACAGGAAGGGAGTGAATTTCAAACCGCTGTCTTCATTTGTAAGGAGTGAAATGCAAAATGTCAAGCAAAATTTTGCCTTGCTTATGAATGCTTCATCCTTTTGCTTTGTAAACATAAAAACCAAGCGGTGTTTGGTGTAAGAAGCCTGATAGTCTCCCTTTGCTTTGCTTCCCTCTCTTCCTAAACCACAAATCTGCAGAGAAGGATATGCGGCTAATTTAACTAATTGAAAGCCTGAACCATTGAGGTGGTCCTTCCCCTATTGTGTGGGATCATAAAGTGTTAGAGACCATGTGAGTCATGCACCTCCTGCATCTTCTGTACATGTTTACGTTGGTGGGAAAACTGAGTCAGGCCCGCCTCAGTGAAGCATGTCAAGTAGCCGTCTCATCCTTTCACTGGCTTGGAATTTCTTTTTAAAATGTGAGCCTTGACCTTACAATTATGAACTCAAGTTTTGGGTGAGATGGTTCAAACATTCATGCATACACATAAACACACACACACGCACACACAAGCTGATGATGTGTAATAGTTCCCTCTACTACAGGACTTCTCCAGGAAACACCCCAAAGTTACCACTTAGGGTTAAGGCAAGGTAAATAGTATTCACTGATGCTACCCCACTTAAACATCATCCCTTGACCCAGATTTCCCACGAGTACTAAAAATCCAGGGTCTGGTTCTGTGCTTCTATTCTCATTGGCCTTCTGTACCCTGAGTGTAATGGATGCAGCAAATTGTCTATGGCTAACGTGGGTCAGGTAAAGCAGGGGTAGGGGGGATCACAATTATAAGCTAGGTTTGCTACGGGCATTCCAGCTTCTCTACTCTTGTTATCGTGACACACTTTCAAAGGCTGACATTACTCCTTCCATTGTGGTCAGTTCTTCTGACTGTGTGCTGTTCAGTGATTCGGATGAGTCAGTCCAAACAGCAATTGTTGAAATGGAGTCATCATCATTAAGTGTTTTCTTCTACCCCAGTCTGACCAGTCCTTTCTTCAAAATGTAGGGGTGATTAGGAAAACACAACCTCCCTCGCCTCTCACATTCAAGTCTTTCTTCTTCATCCCCCTACAACTCTCCTTCCCATCTCTGTTTCTCTCCACTCTTAGCTCTCTCAAGTCCAAGTTCCCGGCCTAGCAGTGGCATGCCGGGTAGAGTCCTCTGACCTTGTTCTGCATTTTACAGTAAATAAGGCCTGGCTTCAGGACACGCTACTGCGCAGGTTCTCTCCCCTTCCTGGCCCATTCCTCTACTAAAACAGCTAAGCCTTGTCTTCATGCTGCCACCAACCACCAGAACAACTCAGAACCAATGACGCTGAAGTGTACACAGTGCCAGGGAGCCAGTGCTTATCTGGGCCCTCCTTCTTCATATCCTTCCTCATGCAGAAGCTGTTTTAGAGAGCGCTGTCTCTCAAATTGTGTGTTTGAGGTGGGTCATGAAAAACTCAGCAATAGTAAAGGTTTCCAGAATACATGATGACGGAAATGAATGAATCTAGGGCATCCCGGCAGCACTCACCTCTGCTGCATTGAGTGACGTCACTGCAGCCTTAATTCCAAACCCACAGCATGCACACTTGCCATTGCACATGCCATCAAGCCAGGCGATGTCTTTGCATACTTCTGGAAACACCCGGGCTCAGGCTCAAGACAATGTGTGTGGAGAATTGCCTGGCTTTTCCTGCACATGCAAGGCTTGCTGCCCTTATAGGAACATGGTCGCTTAACTGCAGAGAACAAAGACTGTTGATACTTCCCCATCACCATTTCTAAGCACGTATGCAGCGAGTTATTATATGGCTGGCGCGTGCCATGTCACAATTAAAAGCTGTTGTTCGAGTTTTTGATTTGCATTTCACATTTTAAAAAAGAATCATTAAATGAATTTTGCTTTAAAATTAGCATGTGATTTCTAATCATTTCTGAAATGTCCCTAAACATACCTCTGCTAATTTATAGTTCAAACTTGTGTGCGTTATGGTGTGAGTATAAAATTAAAACATTGATCAACTCTGAAAAAACATTACTGATCCACTACACTCTAATGTATCAAATATCAAACCAAGAGTTAATTCTTTATGTAAAAATAAACAACTGCATTCACCTCATTAGAAAATGAACTTCCTTTCATCATTATTAACTGGTAAAATTATATGTGCACCAAATACTTCTTTTACAATAAAAATTCTTTCTGATTTGCTATCAATAAATACCTGTTTCATATACCCAGATACCCAGATCCACATAAAAGTTTCTCAGGCACAAATGGGTCATAAGTGGCACCTGATCTACACCATGCATCACCAACTGTTCGCTTGTAAGGATCCAGGACTCCTGGCATTGCGGGTTATCCAGTCTTCAACCATCTACTCACCTATAGTGTGTGGTATGAGTGTCATAGAGTCAACCCTGTACTTTGGATCCAGTCTGTCTTTCAAAGTTAAAGCCCATGGTTAAGCCTTTAAGCCTTGATTAAGGCTTGGCTATAGCCTGGTACTATCCGGTGTGGTAGAATCTTTAAGAGGTGGGGACTGGTAGAAACTCCAGGTAGTTGAGAACATACCCTAGGTTAATATGGCAAGACACCAGCCTTCTTTCTCTTGTTTGCTTTCCAGCCCTGGCATGGCAGGTTTTATCTACCGTGTTTCAAACCAATGGGGATAACCAGTCATGGACCAAAACTTCTGAAACCATAAGGCAAAACAAACCTCCAAAACCATAAGCCAAAACAAGCCTCTGAAAAGGCGATCCAAAATAAACTTTTCTTTTATATGCTCAGCTCTTTGTTGGAATAACTGAAAGCTGAGTTATGCGGGTGAATTGTAGGTCAATGACTGTGGTGAGCATCCTACTAAAGTTTTATGGAAGGCTCTAAAAGCTGGATTTTAATAAGATCTTACCCTGTCACAAAATATTATGATTTTACCATTTTTTGTTTAAAGCTATTTCAACATGTAAGGAAATTGTTCTTAGCTGGAAGGTTATGAGTAAATAGGACTAGATGTGACCCATGGGCCACAGCTTGCCAACCCTGACAGACATACATGAATACATTTTTCTTGTGTGCCGGTGAGACACACTTGGGGGCCATTGCCTACATCGTAAAACCTTTAATTCATACTCTGCCACAAAACAATTAGATAACCTCAGAAGCTAGCTCAGGCCAATTTTGGAGCAAAGAAAGGGGAATACACAGAAAATAATGCAGCGATCATTTTATTTGGTGAAGAATGGCTGCTACACATCAAATCCCTCACACTTAAGTTTCTACATGGATATTCATCTTTGTGGCACACATCAAGCATGGCACACCACTGGCTTCCTTAAGTGCTAATCATCCCAGTCAACGTCCCTTTTTTTTTTCTCTGCGATATTACTTTTTTGAGTTCTGACAAGTCAAAATCTTTATGGGCTCTAATATATCTCCTTATTCATATCTCCTTCCTAGTAATAAAGTCTTGCTTAGGCAGTGCTCAGAACTCTTCAGGAAAATGTCCAGGAGGAAGTGAGCAGATCGTTGGCATTCATTAGAAATACCCCACAAGGCCTTCAAATAGCCAATGCATAATGCCACCCAGGGCATCTATCCTCCCATGAGATAGAACAGATATAGCTGAAGAATTTAATGGCTCTTTTTGGATCCTTTATAAATCATCAATTAGGGATGAAAATCATTTATATGGCAGTTTACTCCTTTTGGTGGGATTACTGTAAACATAAAAAGAAGACAAAAAAATTAAAAGTGAACAGTGACCCTTCTGTAGAGGTTCACATCCGAGTTAAGTGACTCAATTCTATGTGTCAGCCTTACAGAAAGCATTACTCAAGTTAATGTCCCAGCAAGATTACAAGTTAAACCATTTCCCAAGCATTTAAAGACCATGTTGAAATTGCTGATGCTAAATCTATGGCTAGTGAGTGTCCAGGGGAAATGGATTGCCTGTATTAAGTCATAGCACCGTGGCTGTGGGGTCAGATAACACAGATAAGCGATCGTAAGAGTTATTTATTTCTGGATGGGGTATCAGGTAAGCTGCCTTCTTCGATATGGACATTTGAGGTTATGGCCCAGGAGCAGGAAACAAAGGCTTAGCCTAAGAGTTTCCCAAATATGACTAAGAGAGCATTCGAAACCTCCCCAGGGAGTCCCCGGAGTAATGAAAGTGACAGGACAGGCTGCCCATAAGAGCCATGCCAACCCCCAGATTTAATGGCTGATATGTGGCTATAGCTGAGAATTCTGACAAAGAGAAAGAAACTAATTCTGGAGAAGCCTGAGACAGCAAATACTCTAACCCGTTTCCTGGCTGTGACAGAGAAACATAAGCATGAAGAAAGATAGGATCCCTGGGGAAACTGAACCTGGCGTCACTTGTGAAACTCAGCTACCAGCTTCCACAGGCTTGCTTCTCATTAGCAGGGAGATGTGGTGTGAAACCACTACCCAGCATCCGCTCCACATCCGTGATGTTTAGGGAAGGAAGGGGACTCAGTGGTGGCCGAGTTTTCCCTGCTTACATTTTTCCTTCTCGGCACAGCTCTCTGAACTTTTTTGAAATACCATCACTGACCAAATGGGGGAATCAATTACAGGACGCACAGGTGGCAGAGCTGTCCCCCAACTTTCCTGCCTTTGCCTCATTTCTCAGCACTACTGGATTTTGTTCTCCCAAACCACTCGGCTCTTATTCTGTTTCTTTAGATTATCCCAAGTTCTCCCCACCACCCTGCCTTTACTTCTAGTCAATGGTTAGTTTCCATTGTTTTTGTCACTGGAGAAAGTCACAGCAGCTCTAGAAATTGATTTACTTACATCGATAGATGAGAGGTAAGAAACCATATTACCAGAGCCCCCAAGTGCTTCTTAAAAGTCAATGTTCATTCATTTTGGAGAAAAGGAGTGTTAGTTTGGTAGAGCGGCATGTGCCTATAGTCTCCACTATTCCGCAGGCTTAGATTTAGAGAAGAAAAATAATTGATCCCAGGAATTGGAGACCATCTTAGGGATCTTACAGTAGAAGGGTTTTTCCTCAAGAATGAGAATATATCACCATGTAATGACAAAGCATTAGCGGTGATTTCATAAGGGTGCATCTGTGGCAGCTACATCCTAGCAACCCTACTACCTAATGTCCTGTGCACCCTGGTCATCTCGCTAAGTCCCCAGGACAAGGCGAAACCAAAAGTATTTGCCACTATAATAATGACCTTCAAACTGTACAGTTTTGTGAATCATTTAACAAATAAATGATCTTTAAATGTTAACAGCCAAGTAGAGATAGAAGTGATTTATTATGATAGGTGATAGAGATTATAATATGATCTTGAAAGAAGAGAAAAAAATACAGAGTGATTTTCTGGCTTACAAATATAGTTAGGACTCTTTTGATAAGAAAAATATGTAAAACTCTCATGAAGGTTAAATATCTTTTTATTTCTGACCTGGAGTCAGAAAGATGCGCAATGGAGAAAAGCTGATGAGCAGAGATCACCTGTGGTCAGGAAAAGGGAACAATAAAGAAGTCAAGATAAAATTATGTAGGGTGCTATATCTACTTTTCCATTTGGAGTTTTGGAAGAAATTCAATTTATAAGTGACCTTCATTCCATAAAAGGGGCTGGAGAAATGGCTCAGCGGTTAAGAGCATTGCCTGCTCTTCCAAAGGTCCTGAGTTCAATTCCCAGCGACCACATGGTGGCTCACAACCATCTGTAATGGGGTCTGGTGCCCTCTTCTGGCCTGTAGGCACACACACAGAATATTGTATACATAATAAATAAATAAATATTTAAAAAAAGAGGTCAAAGCATATTAAATAAATATATGTCAAATAAAATTTTAGAAACATGCAGAGAAAAGCGTTCTTAAGATTAAGCTACATGGAAACATAAAAATGGCACATATTAATGGTGCTATGTAAGCTTTTGAGGTATGTATACACTGTATAATGTTTACATCATATGAAAGCACAAACGACCCAAAATAACCAAAGCAATCTTGGAAAAAAGAAAAACCAGAGAAGTTGTGCTACCTGACTTCAAAGCAGAGTGATTAAATAGTGTGGTCTTGGCAAAAAGAGGTACACAGCCCAGTGAAAGAGAACTGAGTACCCCAAAATAACCCCATTTGTCGCAATCAACTGATTTTCCATGAAGGTACTAAGGCATTGGAGAAAGGTCGATCTCATCAAGAAGTGGAGCTGAGCAAAGGGGGAGTCGCACGCCGAAGAAAGAAGTTGGATTCCTATTTCTCATCAACCTCAGAGTGAAGCATTGATACTTAGGCTTCAGAGGCCACCATCCTACCAATAAGGAATGAAGATGAGATTGAAGAATTATTTTCTAGATGCAGAGTCTGGGGAAAACCATCAAGCCAGTGTACCAGACAGAAGACGGAGTCATGGTTCAAGGTTACAGTCAACAAGAACTGAGAGACATTTGTGTTGATGGGATGAAGCCTGTGGATGGTGGTTATGCTCATTCCTCTTAGGAACCCATGAAAAATGCACAGTTTAGCAAGGAAATTTGCATGAACTGAGCTAAAAATGCAGACAGTTTGGGTGCAGACAAAGTATAGAGGATGCCTAGATTGTGACAGCCCCCTAAAGAGAGAGGGTGAAGACATGGACTCCAGATTAATTGCAAAGTACACTCAGATCTTTGTTGTTTACCTCTCGATGAGTCAGTCAACCCAGGAGAGGGTAATCTCTTCAGGCTCCAGACGTCAGAGTCATAAAGAAAAGAATAGGTGTGGTTGACACATACGGCATTTCATCTCACTGAGATATTTATTGGTCAATAAATTAGGAGCCAACAATTGTCAACTTTGCTTTGCTATGAAAATCCCAACTTCTGCAATCAAAAGAGAAATATTCAAAAGAAAATAACATCTAAACTACTGCTAGCCTGACTGAGGCAGAGAACCAGAGTCCCAAGCTGCACTCACTTACAGTGAAAGCTCAGCTAACGAGTGTTCCCGAAGGATTTCCAAGTGAGCTACCCTCCCTCCCCGTGGTATGTTTAAACTCTTGGCCCCACAGTTGATGGTGCATCCTTCAGTGACTGAAACAGGGATAGGGTGTTCCAATTTGGTCCCTGTTTCACACCAACCTCTCTGCTGATGGCACAATGAAAGTCCCTGTCAATGCAGGTAAGCCCCAGCCATTATGGCTTCCCAGCCATGGAACCATAAGCCAAATAATCCTTCCTTGAATCAGCTGATTCTCGTCTGTTATCTGACTCTGTGATGAGATGAGCTTCGTTGGTCCGGTTTGACTCTCCAGTTTTAGGCAGTGGTCCCTGGAGTTGCACTTTGAATCTGAAGATACAATTATGTTCTTAAAGCACTTAATTGGTAATGACTTCACCAGCCAGCAAAGAGGGTGGCTGGACACAAAGGGTTGCAAAAGCCTTAGGATGGCTCCCCAGCCCCATTTGTCTTTGTAATTCTCTACAGCCCCATTCATAATTCCGTGTTTGTATTAGTAATGACACTGCGGCAACCAGAAGTTGAGGCTGATGCCCTCAGCATATGGTTGAATTAGTGTAATAGAAGAACTAATGCAAGCAGCTATAGACTGGGGTCTGAAGAGATACATCAAGGAAGGCAGGGGAGTAGGCAGCTCTGACATCCAGCCATGTTGCTCATGACTGACTTGAGCTATATCTGAAGTCAGGGCCATAATTCAGTTGAACCACATCATTGGCAGGGTTCAGGATACACTGCCCCCAAATATGACATCTTGTCATCTGAGAAAATAGCAGAAGCAAGATGGTGTCTCTGACCTCCTCTTCCCCTTCTCCCTTTAAAGACCCTCATGTGACAGGCGTCATGTCCTGTGCCCATGAAAAGGGCAGGAAGACACAGAAATGCTAAGAGGGATCTGATCACACAGGCCTTGCGTTTTCCTCCCTCTGATTAATTGCTATTGAAGCATATCCCCCTCTGCCCACGGTCCATCAAGCACAAGCTTAAGATGCAGTCCCCCATGTTTCTCTGGGTCGTCATTTCTGAAACTGCGTTCACATCACTTAAAACCTGCATTCACGCATGCATGTGCTTTTCCCCTGGCAGTGCATTTTGTTGGTTTAATTTTCAGGCTCGCCAGAACCCTGGATGTGGTTGCAGTTTTCCTTTACTGTGCTTGTTACCATGAAGAATAACAAAGCTGCCCAAATGGACATTGTTGTGTTGATGTAAGCTATGTAAATATTTGAAATACAATTTTAAAAAAGTAATTATATGAGATAAAGGTGAAAAGGATGATGGGCTATTTAAATTTTACAGTCAAATGGCAATAAATCCTCATGTAAAATTTAAAAAAAAAACTCAGAGAAATAAGAAAATATTCCCCTCTCTTTCTTTGTCTTTTCTCTTCAGTCAGTACTTTGGTTTGTGGGAAATTCACCTTCAGTATTTTCTTATTCTCACTCACGTAGCTTTAAAAATGATATCCAACCTTTTCCATAATGTAGCTTGTAGTGGTGGCGGTGGTATGTTTGCATGTGTCTGTGTGTGTGTGTGCATGCATTTGCATCTGTCTGTATGTGCATAAACGTGTGTATATGTGTGCATGTGTGCACATTCATGTTTCTTTGCTTTTAGTAGGGGTTATTTTGCACAGAAGAGGCATCATGAACTAAACAAACAATATATCCTATTTTTGTTCCAATTTTTCTTGCTTCTTTATGATGTTTTTGGCTGTGGGCCTCTCATGTGTTCTTCAATTATCTTCTCATCTCAAACACACTGTGAGAGGATGCTCAGTACAAGTTGATTTGGGATTGGTGCACATCGTCTCCCGCTGTGGCCAGCCTCAAAGATGGATTGCTCTTCTCCTGAGATGCCCCCAGGCTCTGCTGTGGCTCACAAGTGAACCTCACACTCCCACTCCAAATCACTTGGCAGTCTACTTGGTTCATCTTCCTGGCACTGCCCCTCTCCATGGTCCTGCCAACACTTAAAGGAGCTTGAGAGGTATACAGAGCATTATGTCCTTCAGGAAAACATGTGAGTTCCCCAAGTCTCAGTTTCCTCATCTATGAGGTATGGGCACCAAGGCTGCTGGTCATTAAGAGAATTAAGTAAAATTCTATTAAGTTTAGCCACTCATAATTTCTCTCATAAATAATATGAACTAAGTAAACAGCTGTAATGGCTGATATAACCATTATCATTATTACTAATGTCTGCTCAATATTTCAGTCTTGTAGGGAGGAAGATTTTCTAACAAGAAACCAAAGGCAGAAACCATAAAAGTCAAGATTTATATATTTAATTATAAAAAAAATTAAAATTTTTCTCTGAAGCAAACAGCACCAAAAAACTATTACTATGCAAATAGAGAAAATTCTTCTGGCATATACAAAGCATAAGTTGGAAAAGGATATAAACAGGAAATTTACTACTACCTGATTATAGTAATATTTCATTTGTATTTTACTAAATAAAGCTTGCCTGAAGATCAGAGAGTAAAACAGTCACGTTGGTCAGCCATACAGACCAGGCAGTGGAGGCACATGCCTTTAATCCCAGTAGCCACACTGCTTCACCATAGAAGCTGGGAAGTAGTGGTGAACGCCTTTAATCCTAGCACTAGAGAGGAATATAAGCCGAGATGAGACAGGAACTCATTACCTTTCAGTCTGAGGATTTTTTAGAGGTCAGAGCTCCCTAGTAGCTGGCTGCTTTTCTTTTCTAATCTTCAGGTTGAACCCCAATATCTGCATCTTGGTTTTTGTTACTCATGCTATGCCTGATGAAAGAACCAAAACATGATTTAAAAAGTTAAAAGGTTTATCTCCCATTAGAACTCTAAATACAAATAAACATGGTGGTAAGTTTTCCACATCAATTTTGCAAACATTAAAAAAATGGAACTGAGGATCATTCAGCCTGCTTTCAATAGACTATATTTATGATTTTGGCAATCATTTCCAAGTGTAGTTTTTTTTTTGTTTTTGATTTTTACTAGCTATCCAGTGTGACTGGTACCCAGGGACACTCCTTTAGCATCTACATTGGCACGTATTCTTCAACATCTGGTCAGAGTACTTAAGAACAATCATTCAACAAGACAACCAGAATTCTCTGAATTATATTTGGACGAAATGTTATAAATTATTTTATTTCAAATCCAACAATAATTCCAAAAAAGAAAAACCAAACCAAACCAAACATGACCATGATCTTGCCAATAGTGAATTGCGGCTCTTAAAGAATTTTTTCTGTATTATTAATACTATTTTTAATTTTCTTAAAAATTAGGCTTGCTAGAGGAAAGTTTCTCTCTTCTAAAGTTATCAGTAAATACAGACTATGAAAGATGTTCGGGGCATGCGCAGTTCTGAGTCGTGTGTTGCCTGAATGCTTGCGTCTAGGAAGCTAAAGAGAGGAAATCCACCGGCGCTGTTTGGGCAAAGCATGCCACCTCTCTTCTGAACTCCATACTCTTCCACAGATACTTGGGGAAGGGCATTTGGGCTTTGGTGACTGACAACTGGTTCCATGAAAAAGAAAAAAACTGAGAATCTCTGAAAATCTCACTATCAAATCACAGCGAAGGAGCCAGGAGACCATGAAGGGAGCAGGGCCTATGTGTGGGCGGGTGGAGAATGGGTGGGATTGACCTGTAATCTTGACATTGAGCCCCTAGGACCCCAGAAGTGAATGATATGGTGCCCTGGTCACCATAACATATTTAGCAATTGGAGACAGTTTCCCTAAATAAGAACAGAAATTCGTCTTAATTTCAGCTGAGCCTAATCTTTGTCCTTAAAGTCCATGGAAAGCATGACAGTTTGTCATTGACATAAGACCCTGAGGACGACCCACCTTCAAATTCAGACACAAATTCTGTTTGCTGCCCAGCCACCCGAAGACAGGATGCAGTCCAAGCTTGAGCTGAATGGGAGGGAAATCTTGCCACACATAATTTGTCTTAGACAATTGTCTGATCTGGGTATTTTCCACAGTCCAAAGAAAAGAACCTAGCCTCCTCCAAACCACTGTAGCCAAATAAATAACATACAAATCACCAAGACAGCAGCCCTGTCTCCTCTCCAGGTGAGCTGAGGATGCTCATCGCCCCATAATCTCAGGTGCACAGTGAACAGAAGGGGGAATCATTTCCCAAGGACGTTGTACTTTAAAATAAGTGCCTTGTTGTGGGAAAATTGCAAAACTAGTACATAGAGTCCCATGTATTCTTCACTGAACTTCTTCTAATTGCCACATGGTAAAAAAGCTACAGCCTAATTAGAGTTACCAGATAAAATACAAGATATTCAGTTAAATTTGAATTTCACACAACAAATAATTCTAGTATGAATATGTCTTAAAATTACTTGCTGCTTCTCTAGAGTTTAAGAAACAAGATACTTTGTATTTTTATTTGCTAAATTTGTCACACATAAATTATCGTGTCAAAACCAGGAAGCTTTTGTGTTGGTAGCAGATAAGAAAAGAACAATACCACTCAGCCCGTACTTCATTTCCCGCCATCACACATGCATTCATTCACAGATGTAGACACAGTTTTTTAAATTTCAAGAACAAAAATCAAAAGTAGGCGCTAGAGAGATAGTACAGTCAGTAAAGTGTCTATCGCACAAGCCAGAGGAGAACCCACATGAAAAAAGCCAAGCACAGGCGTATGCACTTATAATTAGAGTGCTGAGGAAGCGGTAACTGGATGGTCCCAGGACTCTGGCCAGCCTAGGCTAATCAGCCATTTCCAGACCAAGTGTGGGCTCTTGTTCCTCCTAAAGAAGGAGGACAGCATCTGGAGAATGGTATCCAATGTTGACCTAAAGTCTATAAATATTTATGCATATGCATGCATGTGCACACACATAAATGTTCATGAACATTTGCAGGAGTGTGTGTGCATACACATGCACACACAAACGCTATACATACAGGGAGATAGATAGATAGATAGATAGATAGATAGATAGATAGATAGATAGAATAAAATTATCTAAGAACATTCTAAGTCTAAATGTACCTAATAGCAGTCTGGTTTGTCCAGCCAGGGGTGGTCTCCTGCCATTTGCCTAGCCAAATGAACTCTGTGAGGCACCACATTGGTAGAGAACAACAGGTTTAGAGCTTGACTCACCTAAAGAACTCAGCTTTCTACTTGACTGGTGAAGGTCTTTAGCTTGAATTTTCTGTTTTTTTCTTGTCCTCAGGCTGCGATTTCCTGTGTCAATAGGCATCTTCATGCTTTTTTACGAGAGGAAAAGTTGAATTCTCTCTCTGGATCTATAATTCATATTCTGCAGCCTGTTATTCTCAATTCGATATTCAATCTCCTGCATGATTATCTTCGTGAAGAATGTTGCTAAAAATAAGAAAAGAAAGCAATGTGCGGAAAACAAGTCCCACTTCACCTGTCTGAGCCAGGCTGATACAGCAACTTTCAATAAAGATTGCTGGGCAGAGGTGGGTAAAGACACGAGAGTGGCAGCAGCCAAAACCTCCATACAGAAAGGGAATTACCCACTCCCTTTAGAGGTAACTTGTCCCCTTGCATGATCCACCTGGCCATGACAACCCGCCTTGGCTCTTGGAAATTTTGTTTCAAATACAAGTGATGCTGCTTGCTCCTGGATTAAAAAAAGAGAATGTCATGAAGCATGGGGTCTACCCAAATGGCATTGTGAGACACAAGAAAAGACAGCAAAGAACTTTGATTCCTATGCAACACCTGTACCCTGACACTCCCCCACAGTGGAGCACATACCTCCAGATAGGAGCAAGCCAGTGATGAACTTTCTAGAATATCAATCAAGAAAGGCAGGAAAAATTAGAGTTCTGGTTTTTGTAGTCAATGAGTTTAAATCCAAATGAATAGCCTTTATTATAAATCAGATATTTGGGGGATAAAATAAGACACCATTTTTATTATTGAATGATTATAATAAAACTGTTTTGTACTTGGTTCTGTGTGTGTGTGTGTGTGTGCACATGCACACGCATCCTTGCACACATACCTACAGGCACGTGAAGGTCATAAAACAATCTTATTTTTTGCATTCCTTAAGTGCCTTCCACCTTTTCCTTGAGGCAGGATCACTCACTGGCCTGGAAGTTCATCAAATATACAAGACTAGCTAGCTTGCAAGCTTCAGGAATCTACATGTCTCTGCCTCCCTCGTGCTGTGATTACAAGTATATGCCACTGTTCCCAGAATGCTTTTCATGGGGACCTTAACTCGAGTCCTCAGACTTGCAAGAAAGCAATCTCTTACCAACTGAGCTATTTTCCCATTCCTAATGCTAACTTCAGCAAACTCAGTACCACGTGAAAACAAATACATATTCTTTGGTGTCCACAGATGGACCAGGGTAGCTTTGATGCACTGGCTTCTTGTGCTTCTGCATCTTCTGTGCTATCTGGGGTCTGTACTCCCCACTAGAAAGGCAGAAAAACAAAAGAGTAAACCCATATCTCCCTTTGGTAAAAGTGAATTGTGTGGTTGCTACCAAAGAACAGGGGTACGAAATCTCCGCAAGCCTCCCCAAGGCCAGACTGCTGGGGCAAGAGCCTTGGGACTCTTGGTTCCTTCTACAATGTATTGGCAATTATATTCAACGCAATTTCTCTCAGCATTAGCTAAGCTGAGGAACACACTAGTTTGAGAATCGCAAGCTCAGAGGGTACCTCTAACCAGGAAAACCTAATAAACTGAGAAAAAAGCAAGTGATTAAAACTTAGCATGGTTTTAATCTTACTGGTATGTCTCCTTAGGCTCTGACTATGCCAGCTATTAGCATTCTGATCATGTGTTTCTCATCCTGTGAAATATGACATTGACATGACAGTTTACAATGACCTCCCTGCATCTGTCGCATTCAGAAGATATCTTTGATAAAGCACTGTTTGCTTACTTTGGAAAAAATTTGATACCCAGAATTCTAAGCGAGACTGTAGATAAAGAATTAATTCACCTGCTCACCTTTCTCTGCACATATGCAATGGATGAAATGTCCATCCACGGAAACTGATATCATTACTAAGTCCTTATCCAAGTCCCCTTGGGGACAGATGACACGCTAACTTTTAAGTTTATTCAGAATCAGCTTTGTCGGCAAAATACTCAGGTGTGTGAGCATGCATGTGGACATATTGTGTATGCATGTGTGCATGTGACTGTGTATGTGTGTGTGCATATATGTGTGTGTGCATGTGTGAATGGAGGTGGAACTCTGCCACCATACACATGTGGGGACCAGAGACGACTACCTGGAGTGTCAGTCCTCACCCTCCATCTTGTTTGTGACAGAATCTGTCTTGCTCCTAAGAGAGTTTTAAAATGGACACAAAGTTGGGTCTATAGGGAGGGGAGCAGAGTTGGGAAGATGTAGGCAGTGAATAGGAAATTGTGGAAAGCTCTCAAAGAACTAATAAAAATTAAAACCACCCATCCAAGTTATTGTTACCTCAAGACAGACAGTTTAATAAACAGACATTGAAAAGTCTGTCTGGCTCCGTATTCACAAACTAGGGTGTGAAGGGGTATTTTAAAAATCTGCTTGTATGTGCTTGAATCTTGTTTTTATTTAATTAAAAAGTAGATTTTTTTCTCATGTAATATATCCTGATTATGGTTTCTCCTGCTTCTACTCCATTTCCTCCCCATCTCCCTTCTGTCATCTAGATCTATCTTCATCATTTCTCATTAGAAAACAAACAGGTTCCTAAGAGATTATAATAAAATATAATATGATAAGACAAAAATAACATATAGGTATAGGACAAAACTAACAGAAAAAAACTAGCCCAAGAAAAGACACAAGAAATGGATATAGACACAGAGATCCACCTTTCCCCACACTCGGGAATCATATAAAACACTAAACTAGAAGCCATAATTTATGTCTAAATGACATATGAGATAAAAAGAGAGACAAACAGTGAGGGGCTGGAGAGATGGCCCAGCAAAGACCACTTCCCGCTCTTGTAGAGGGATGGGCTGTGGTTTCCAGAAGTCATATCGGGCAGCTCACAAACACTTGTAGCGCCAGTTCCAGGGCATCTGATGCCATCTTCTGTCCTCTCCAGGCATTTGAACGCACAGGCATACACTCAGGAACACACACATACATGTAAAATAAAAACATCTTGGGCTGAGACCATGGTTCAGTAGTGGAACACTTGCTAGACACTTAATAAACAAAATAATCCAGGACCTTCTTAGCCCCTCAGGCACACTTCAGCTCACTTTCCTGATTCACATTACTTCGTGGTCCTCATCACATTCTGATACACTCTATCTTCTTGTCTTGCTACTCCTGGGATGTGTATTATCTATCCGTCTAGCTCCAGCAATGCCTATGAAATACTAGGTTCAGCAAGCATTACTGAATGACTAAGCACACGAATGAATTAAACAGTTTTCCCTAGTGAGGCATGATGGTCCACCTTCATTCTTAAAATGTCCAAGCTACTTGGAAGGCCAAGGCCAACACAAGCCCCAGAGTTTCAGACCAGTCTAGGCAACATTTTTATATTTATGGATATCTCATCCCCAAGTGTGTATCCCACTGTATTTGACCTCTTCGTGGTCAGATTCTAGACCAAATAAAATTGACAGTTATCACACAGCCCTGGTAATTTCTAGCCACTTCTGTGTGAAGCTCCAGGAAACATGCTCTCTCATTCAACTCGTTGGGGCTGTGTGGTTGCCCTAGAAGCTGGAGAGTGTGTGTTTGAAACTTGAAGGTTAAATTGCTGTCTCTGAATTCATTTCTTGGCATGTAAACCCATGGCCAGTTATGAGGATATTAAAGGCTAAAAGTTAAGGTCCATGGGTAAAACATTCCTTTTTTCCCATTGAATTTTGTCTTTAAGAGTTGGAGTGACATATGCAATTTATATTCCACTTCAAAAAATAATTAAAAGGCAAAAGGCCAGATTCCACTCACTCTGCATTCTTCCTCTTGAGGGAAAAATCTCTCCTTACCTGAGTAAAGCTTAAATGATATGAAACTTGCAAAATTAATTGCTTTATCAGTAAATGAATGTGCTTTCCAGGAAGCTAAAACACATATTTTGTTATTCAGTATCCACGGGAGAAAACGTTTACAATGTGGCATGAAATAGTCTCAGGCTGCTTCACGAAAATGAGGGAGACCAAAGGAGTGTTGGCACATGGACATAAAAGTGTTTAGAAGGAGACCCAGCAACAAGGTTGCGGGAGGGAAGGGCTGTGACTTTTATTGCTGATAATTCCCATTAAATCTGTGGTTTGTGGTCATTTTTACTGTAGCAGGCTGGGAAACTTTGCCACAGTTTAAAGATTTTATAAACTACACACTCAAAAGAATAGAATTTTCTAGATGCTCTTGGTGATCGGGAAAGCGTGAGTGACCACATAGCTAAAAACGTTTTTAAAATCGATTGGCTTCACTATGTACTTTGTTCAATCATTGAAGTTCTTCTACAGCCATGAGCTTTTAACAAATGCAGCAGGTGAGAGAAATAGTTTTCGGCTATTAATCCTCTTCCCTGTGTGTATTTCCTGATTTCTGAGTTCCACTCCGAGACTCCCCTTGAAGCTGTTGATGAAGCTCTGTTTTATCAAGTTCAAATGCCATAAGTGAGGTGTCATCAGCATTTTCCATTATGTTAGGTTCTTAATAGCATGTAGTGTGTGTGTGTGTGTGTGTGTGTGTGTGTGTGTGTGTGTGCGCGCGTGTGTGTGTACACGCGCACACTTTAAAGAAAAATTCCAGCGTTTTCATGTACCACTGAGTTCAGGAGTATTACAAAGCTAACTGGGGGAGAATCTTAGAATAACTGAATCTTTTAGTGAGGGAAAAAAAATCTTAGAATTTTAAAATTAGCTACTTTGTTTTATTTGTTAGTGTATACGTGTGTGCACTTGCGTGTGTGTAGATATAAATATGTATATGTATTAATGTGTAGATATGTGCACTTATGTGTGTGTAGATATGGGGTATGTATGTACATGCGTGTAGAGGCCAGAAGTTCCTATCAGTTGTCTTCTCTTGAAACAAGGCTCCTCACTGAATCTAGAGTCAGCTGATTGGCTAGACTGAGCAGCCTCCCCATGTCCCCTGCTACCCTGCTATCTACCTGTCTCTGTCTCCCCAGTGCTGGGATTGTGGGCACACACCACAAGACACCGCTGTTTTTAGCTCAGCTCCCCATACCAGCCTAGTAAGCACTTTACCAATTCCCATCCTGTAGAGTTCACACTTCTGTAAGTGTAACAATTAAAGAAAAAGAAACCATGGATTTGAGAGAGCTCAAGCTTAGGGGTCTATGGACCTGGTTGAAGGGAGGACTGGGAAAGGGAAAATGCTGTAATTATATTTTAATTTCAAAAGACTTAAATTATTTAATTAAAAATATACCAGAGAAGTGAAGCTGTTCCCTGGTGTCAATCAGCCAGTCATGATTACGCTGGACTTGCTGCTGAGTTCTTTGAACCCACCTTGGTTTGTGTCACCATCACTCAAAGCCATGATCTGAAATCTGTACCTCTATCCCTGAGCCCTGCATGCAGACAGACATAGACTCTTAAGTGTTGACAATGTGGTTGTTTCCTGGCCTCCTGCTTCCTCTGTGAATATTACTGTCTGGCTTCAGGCTCTCACTGCCTCCCTCTGGGAGAGCAGGATCATCTGCCACACTCTGTTCTACCACTAGATTCTCCTCGTGCCAGCTTGCTCTCTATGATGCAGAAAACAAAACAAAAACAAACAAACAGAAACCTGCATCTAAATAACAACTCACATCACTCCAAGTCCTGCTTCAGAACTTCCTGTGGTCTCTTATTGTTATTGACATGAAGTCTTAGCTCTTTCATGTACAAAACTCTTCCCAATTGTCTGGAACCCCAGTCTCTCCCTTCAGCCCCTCCATCATCACCATATCACCTTCAAGAATTCTGCGGTAATCCCAGGAAATGATTCATGTCCCGTTGCTCACAAAGTTGTTGACATTGCTTACCCACCTGGCAATAAGTTCCTTTAACTATTGGGAAATATCTACTCATCCCTTAACTGCAATCCAAATGTCAATTCTTCTGTGTTTTTGGAACATTTGGGGGAAAGGTGAATGTATTTTAACCCTTGTAATAATGACTGCTGGTTCCTACGCCAACTCTCCAGCATAGACAATGGTGATGGGGCCATGACTGTGACTAGCCTGACTTGACCATCACATAAGCTGGGGCCTGACAAACCCACCTAAATCCTCATATGGCTCCCACTTCCCTCAGAAGGAAAAATAGTACAATTCAGAGTTTGTTAGTCAATATAAAAGGACAAATAAGAAAATCATGGCTCTTGAATTACCTAGTATTAGGCTTCACACTGCATTATCAGTTTTCATGAATGGGTGCTTTTGGCACACACTTTTAATCCCAGCACTCATTAGGCAGAAACAGGCGGATCTCTGTGAGTTTGAGGCCAGCCTGGTCTATAGAATTAAGTTCCAGTACAGACTCCAAAGCTACCCAGAGAAAACACTGTCTCAAAAAAAAAAAACCCCCAAAAAAAACCTTTAAAAACAAACAAGCAAAAAGACTAAAAAGACTAAAACTAAACAAAAAAGTTTTCATTAAGCATCACTTTTTTGAGTCACAATTTAGCAAATAATGAGGTGCTAATTAGGGGTAGAGATAGCCCAAGGAGTGGGTTGCCATCTCCTAATTATCCAGCGAGTGCTGTCCTATGGGCAGTAAGTCATCAACCCCAACATCATTAGCTTCATCGTTTTAGCAAATAAGTTCTGGCTAATGGCTAATAATTGGTTAAATAGGATGTTCTCTGACAGCACCCCTAGGAATGATAAGAAAATAATGGGTCTCTTCCTTAGGCAAAAAATAATTAGCAATAAGGGGTTGTCTAAGTTCAATTAAGTACTGCTTTGCCAACACAGTGAGCAATAGAGAGAGTACAAGTCAGGGTAGATGTGAAGTCTAATGAAGACAGAAACCCAAACAAAAGGACACCCAGCAGCTTGTTTCTTTTTCTTCTGTTCAGTTCAACATCAAAGCATTTGTCAATCAAAATCTTACCTAAGTGAAAAGACAATAGTGAAAATATCCCTCTTTCTTAAGAGGTGAGTCATTAGAACTGTAGAGAGATTGAAAATTCTCAGGTTTATTACTGATTCTAAAAATATCGTAACAATGATATCAGCCCTACAAAGATGGAATCAGGGGACATCCTAAAGATTTGGAAATTGTTGGGTAGTAAAGCCAAGAAGCTGCCTTTCACATATACATTCCCAGTGAGGAGTCCCATGTTGATTTCTAGCTCACTTGATAGCCAAGGCTGGCCTTGAACTTCTGACCCTCTTACCTCCATCTTCCAACTATTGGTATCATAGACATGAACCTCCAAATCTGGTTTTCAACTAAGATTGTAAGAAAAATAAAGGTGACAAGAAGCAATAACAGCTGTAGACAGTTTATAGCAAAACACTAATGTACATAATTTATAAAAACTTACAAGAAAATTAGCTGGAAAACTAGTTTAGAACAGATAGCTCATATAGGAAAACAATAAATTAATTATTGTATTAGCCAGTTTTCTGTAACTATATAAAATACCTGGCATAAACTAGTTGTGAAGGAAAGTGTAGTTTAGTTTGGCTCATGAGTTTTGGAAATGCAAGATGGAGATCTAGTGACCCTATTGCCCTGGGCTTTGGGTTTAGTTAATGCATTGTAGTGAGAGTTCAAACCATGGCAAGTGCTCTCCTCTCAATCAAGGAAAGAGACAAAGGAAAATCAAGAGCAAGAATAAGAGCAAAAGGGAGAGAGAGAAACCAGAGTCCCACAATTTTTATAGGAGCATGTGTACAGTAACCCAGGGCTTTCCATCAAACCACATCTCTGTGAGCTCCACATCACCTATCAACCAACCCTGACCCTTAGGGACTAAGCCTTTGTATATGGACCTTGCTGGAGAAGCACCCAAATCACAGCTGTGAGGACCAGCCAAGGGAATCAAACAGGAACTGGGAAATCTGAGTTAAAATGTGAAGTTACAGTTTCCTGACCCTTAGACTAACAAAACCCTAAGCCTCACCCATTTCTGATGATGACAGCCCCACTAATGGGGCTGCTAGAAATCAAGAAGGGCAGGTGCAGTTTCTGGAAGGGATGCTCTCCTTGCTGCAATCCTTTTCCAACTGGGGAAGACTTGGGAATGAACATTCACTGCAAGATCATTTACATGAAAAGATAATGACCACCAGACTAGCCAATAATTGATTTACTTGCCTGATAAGAGACATTCACAAACCAAGATTCTCACTGAGTTCATCTCAAAGGAAGAAAAGGGGAAGCATCACAGAGACTCAGTTATAATTAGCCCTGCTGCTCTGGACAGGACAAAATGACTACATAGCTTACATATTTATACATATCTGACTAAAGGAAGTTAATGTTAAAAGAGAAAACTACCACTCTCTGTCTAAAACCAAGATGGGCATTGTTTCTAAAGCAAGGGACTGGGTGTGGCCAGGTATCTTATTAAGCAAAGCCAGACCCTCATCTCATACCAAATGTCTTTGGGAAAAGGCTCCTGTCTAGTGACAGCAAAGTGCAGGGTCAAGATGCTGTTCTTCTAGGAAACATGGCTTGTTAAAGAGAAATATTAGGCTGACATCAGTCTTAGAAATGCGTTACTTGGAATGAGCCTGATGGGACAGGCTGTTATTCTAAGGATGAAGCTGTCAATGATTGGCAGCTACCAGAGGGTTATTTACAGATATGAGTTTCCATTGACTTAGTGGAGGGATTTAAAACCAATTCTGATGTTTGCTTGTTTTCTCAGCTACACATCTATCATGTGTGATTATTCAGATTTAAACCTGTTCTGGTGTTTGTGTATTACATCTAAGAATAGAAAGCAAATCACTGATGTCTTGATGGTACAGGGTAGCTATCCAAGTTCACAGCCACAGATCAGCCATGCACACAGCCACAGAGCAGCCACGCGCACAGCCACAGATCAGCCATGTGCACAGCCACAGATCAGCCACGTGCACAGCCACAGAGCAGCCACGTGCACAGCCACAGATCAGCCACGTGCACAGCCACAGAGCAGCCATGTGCACAGCCACAGAGCAGCCATGTGCACAGCCACAGATCAGCCACGTGCACAGCCACAGATCAGCCATGTGCACAGCCACAGATCAGCCATGTGCACAGCCACAGATCAGCCATGTGCACAGCCACAGATCATCCATGTGCACAGCCACAGAGCAGCCACGCGCACAGCCACAGAGCAGCAGCTTTGGATAGGTGTAATTAGTGGTGGTGAGAAAGTGAGGTTTGCTGGTAGCCAAAAGTCTTTCTACACTTGCAATAGATAAACTGAGAGCAAGTATATGTTTATCATTAGAAGTGAAAAAAATGCAGAATGTATGCATCACGAAATACTCTACAGTTGTTAAGATGAACTAGATTCAAATATATCCACATAAATATTAAAAATAAAATGTTTGGTCAAGAAAAAACAGAATTGTACCTGTGGTATGATACTTGTGTTGTATATTGTGTTTATTAGTATGAAGAGAAAATCATAGACCAGACAACTAAATTCTGGAGAAGGTGGTAAGTGCATAGAATAAGGGAAGGCAACTTGAACTCTCATGTCAATGCTAGTACTATATGCCTATTGCTAAAATAAAATTAACATATGATCTGAGTAACTTATAAAATAATTGCATAGAAAATTAAGGAAAAGTCCTTTAAAGACATGAATTGCTTTTGTCCTAACAAGCAGAGGAGGAGGAAGTTTTAAGAGGAAGGGTAGTATTTTCCCTCCATTACTACTGTGTCTGAGCTCCACTCTCCTAGGCCTCTGTGACCTCTGGCTTACAAACAAGCACCACTGCTTTGCTGTGGATATCAATATGAAATTCATCCTTTCTAGGCTTGCATGCTGGGCACCTAGTCCCTGACTAACAGTGTTATTTGGGAAGATGGTGGATGGTCTAGAAGCCAGAGCCTAGCTGGGAGTCGGTGATTGTGAATGTGATGTTGAAGATAGTTAGTGGCCACTAGTCCCTAGCTCTCTGTCTGCTTTCTGTTACAGTAAGGAATGTTGCTGTCTTCCGAGACACATTCCCACTACCATGGCCATGACATTTCACTTAAGTATGTGGGGCCAAGTGGTGATGGCGTAAGTCCTCTGAAACTGAACCAGAATAAATCCTTTCTCCCTCAAGTTGTTTGCACCAGGTGTTGTCTGGTGAGGATGAGAGAAGAAACCAAAATTACAAGAGTTTTCCCTGAGAATTCTCATGGAAGATTTTCTCTCCAGGTAGAGAGGTAGCTAGAAGAAAGATGGATGAGAAGATAATCTCCTTCCCAGCTTTACTCTAAGCTTCACCTAGATAATTAAAGAACGTGTTTAAAACAATTAGAAATACATATTCCGATTCCAGCTTCCCAGTCTTAGTTGCTGTTTTACTGTTGTGAAGAGACACCATGACCAAGGCAACTTTTAGAAAGGAAAGCATTTAATTGGGGGGGGGGTGGCTCTAGTTTCAGAGGGTTAGTCCATGAACATCATGATGGGATGCGGATAAGCATGTAGCTGCAGTGGTAACTGAGAGCTTTACATCCTGATCCATAGGCAGCAGGCACAGGGAGAGACCAAGACTGGTATGGGCTTTGGAGACCTCAAAACCCACTCCCAGTGATATATATCCCCAACAAGGCAACACCAATCCCAATGAGACTACAACTCCTAATCCTTCCCAAACAGTTCCACTAACTGGGGCAAAGCATTCAAATATATGAATCTAAGGGGGTTTTTCATTCAAACCATCACAACTCTAATAGAATATTTTGCATAATAGAGCTTCATAATTATACTGAGATGACTTGCTGATCTTATTCAAATTTATATAGTTTTCCTTATATACTAATATATAAGGTGACTGTGTATGAGAGAGGAACAGAGGCATAGAGACAGACAGACAGAGGCAACAAGACAACACAGAGAGAATCAGGTACTAGCCTCTTCCTACATGTGCAGTCCATCATAACATTGTAAGGATCCCCCATGATGCTCTTTTACAACTAAACTCATCTCCCTTGACCCATGTTCCCCATACCTAATCCTGTGCAGCAACCAATCTCTTCAGTCATTTCAAGAATGTTCTACAAATGGAATTATATAGTATCTAGCTACTAATGTCTTTACTTTTTCCCATTCATCATAATTTTCTGGAGACTCAAAAAAGTGTGACCACCAAATTATTGCTCTTTCTTATTGCTGGATTTTATTGCTGAATTTTCCAGATATGCGTAATAGCTTGATTATCCATCCTCTTGCTCAAAGGTGCTATTTCTAATTCCTTTATTTAATAAAGCTGATTTTAACATGTATGGTCAGGTTGTTTTTGTGAATGTAATTTTTATTTCTCTGGAATAATCAGACAAAAATGAAACAAGAGAAGACACAAAGTTTCTACTGTTCCTTTAAAAAAAATTGTTAGACCCGAGAGCAAAGACATTGGCTCAGCTGGTAAAATGCTTGCCACTCAAGAATAAATACTTTTGGATTCCGAACATCCATACAAAAAGCCAAGTGTGGAGATAAGTTCTGTATTCCTAGTATTGAGGAACCAGAGACATGAAGGTACCTAGGCTTTCTGGTCCCTGTTAATTTGACAGAAATGATGAGAATTACGTGAAAAATGTCTCCTCAAAAAAATAAAAAGGCTATCAAGTGGGAAAGACACCTGATGTTGATCTCTGGCCTCAATGGGGACACAAACACACGTGCACACACACATATGCACATACACACAAAAAATTTGAGTGGAGACAAACAGAATGGTAAAGAATATGAGAAATGAAACCAAATAAATTTGGATTTGCAGCCCTTTCCCTGTGCTGGTGTTTCTGTGCTCTAACTGCGCACTTTCAATATCCAGGCACTAGTCAGGGTGGTCTGCATACTTAGTAAATTCCTATAGTAACTATGAGAACAAAAATGAGACAGAAATTTCATTTCTTGCCCATAATCCCACAGCAAATGTCCAAGCAAAGGTTGGAATCCAGAAGGGTCAAGTCCAGAACCATTCCTCTTAACAATACCACTTTCCTGCCAAGCCCACCTTGATACTTTGGAAGGCATATGCCCTCTAAGCCTCCCCTCCCCATCTCTGGTGAACCCACTCATATCCTTACAAAAATGAACACAAATGAAATAAGATGCATGAAGCACCAAGCCCAGTGCCTGGAATTCTGTAAGTCCTCAACAGCTCAAAGTTACCTTCAAGTTACTGACCTTTTCCCCTTTACCAGAGTCTATTCAGTATTGAGAAGAGAAAGGTAAGGTTAGTGATGCAAAAATAGAACAAACTCTGTCCCAGCCCTGGTAAGGACAAATACACTTGGTGTCTGACATCTCAATACCTCAAGAGTTTAGATTTATAGGTGTTCATGTTCCCTTCTCCAGAACACCTTGCCCAATCCATCAAAATTGGTGGCAGATTAACTGAGTATAAATGATCTATAACAAACAGAATATGAGCTATGAACTCGAAGCAAAGACAAGGTATAAAGAGCTAAACTGTGAAGAACATTCAGGTGGTCTAATATGCTTTTCAGTGCAGCCCTGTAGGAGAAAAATGTACCTCTGTGGACTAATCTCTCATTTCTGGAACAAAATGCTTGACCTATTGCAATTCAGTGCCCATCTCTGTGTGTGCAGCCATCACAGGCCAATATATTAAGCTTCAGCTTTAGATGCAACCGAGTTGGGAGCACATAAACACAGTCCCCAAACTATGTTCCTACAGACTCACACAGTACTGGGGTGGGATTTTCTGATTTATGAACATACCAAAACCACTCATGTCTCATTACAAAAAAAAATGGCCAATTGAAAAACAACAATTTGAAAACTAATTTGACAAAATTTCCTGAAGCTGAAGATCTGTACACTCAACTCTCCATCATTTTCCTCTTGAGTTTGACTATTGGCACTAAAATCACCACTCAGACTCTCTCCCTCAGGGCACAAGCACTGATTTTTTTTTCTTCAGGAAATTGTTGTTTCTAAAGAGTGGCCCATCCATAAATAAACAGGTCCTAGAGCCAGCCAATATCCAACAGGATGGTGTGTGAGAGAAAGAGAGAGACAGAGACAAAGACAGAGACAGAGAGAGAGTTTGAATTGAAAGAGCCCTCTGAGTGCTAGAACAGTAGGTTCTTTAGCAATGACATCACAGGTGAATTTCTCTATTCAAAGGATGTTTCAAAAGGCACTGCCCACTTTAACAACCTACATGTATATTTCAGAATCTTTTCCCGAAATAGTTAAATCCAGATAATTCTGTAGAGTAAAAAATTATAATCAATTTACACCACAATCCATGAGCAAAATGTAGCAATATCATAAAAACATGGTAACAGCAAAAATATGGTATCAATAAGAAGCTGGGTGAATAATCTTTAAAATGTAAACACTGTCACAGTGTAAGATATTGAGTGCCCATTTGATATTAACCTCTTGGAAGTCATCAGTAGCCAAAACAAAAGCCCTGCCTTAAGAAAATTTGTTCTAGTGAGAGAGGAGAGAAGTAGAAAAATTATATTTGCAAGAAAGGAGGGTGGATGAAGAAATAGTAGATACAGATGATAGATAGATAATAGATAGATAGATAATAATGATGATGATAGATAGATAGATAGATGATAGATAGATAGATAGATAGATAGATAGATAGATAGATAGATAGATAGATGAGAGAGAGATGATAGTTTAAGTAATGAGGTCAGGACAAGCCTCATTAAGAAACTATCATTGAACAAACCTTTCTGAAAGTAAAGGATTGGTTATAAAGTGTCAAGGTCAAGAGCAGTCCACACAGAATTATCATACCGTGCAAAGGTCCTAGAGAAGGGTCCTCCTGTGTGTATGAGGAGCAGTGAGGAGGTCAGAGTGGCCTGCCTAGAGTAAGTGAGCATGAGAATCTGTGGGAATGGAAGGGTTTGACCTCTTGCCCTGAGTGAGTCAAGAAGCACTGAAGGAATTGTGGACATATGAGTGGCGTGCTGCAACTAGGTTTGAACAGATCGTTCTAACTGCTGGGCTGGGAATACACTGTTAAGAGGCAGTAGGGAAACCAAAGGTAGTATATAGGACCTTTTACAATTACCTAAGCAAAAAAGGATTGTCCTTTGTCGAAGCCTGATAGCAAAACAATGTAAGTGGATGGACCCCACAAGATTCATTGATTAAAGGGGGTGGCAGATGGGGAGAGAGACCTGAGAAGGAGGTTGGTGTGATGGACACACGTTCAGAGTTACTGTTGACTACATGGCGATATTTGTTTTCTCTTGGTTTCTTATCTACTGGGTCCTGTGATGTCATTATCAATAGAAAATGAGCTAAAGTAGTAGTCCTACCATTTCTTTCAGGAATGGAACACTGCACAAGGTAGATTCAGTTTACTCTAGGGTCAGGCTCTCCTCTCTAGTCTCTTGAATGTCTTAAAAAATCAGAGATTATTTTAATAGTTCCTCCTTGGTCCCAAGCTGACCTCCTGTGAGAGATTCTAATCTCTAAAAATCTGACTTTATCAAACAGACTTAGAGGAAGTTTGAAGAAGGAGAAAGGGAGGAAGAAGAGAGGGAAAAGGGGCAGGGAGATGGAGGGAAGAGGAAGAAGAAGGAGGAAGCCAATCCATGAATTAAGAAGGGTAGCACTTAGCCTCTCTTGATGTGGTGATGTTTACATGTACTCTGTCAGGCTTAGGTTTTAACAAGGGCAGGGGAAGAAAAAAATGGTAATTTCTCCAAAAAATAATGTGTTTTGAATGTTTCCTTATTTTTGAGAATATCATACATGTATACAGTACATGTACATATACATCCATTTTCTCCTTCCAGTTCCTCTTGTTTTCTCCAACACACCCCTTCTTGACTTCATATTTGTTTGAATAATCCGGTAAGTCCTGTCAGTGTTGTTGATGTTGGGCATAGGTGTGTAGCCAACCACTGGAGTATGGGAAACCTAGCAGTGTCTTCCAAAGAGAATGATTCCCCACTGCCCAGCAACTATCCACTGTCAGCAGCTCCTTAGCTAGGGGTAGAGTCTGGAGATCTACCTTATCAATGCCAGAATCTTTGCTGACTTGTGAGCAGATAACCACAGCTGCTGTGAGTTTATAATTGCAATAGCTACACTATGTCCCAGAGACAGCATTTCACAGCTCACCTCCCCACTGTCTGCCTCTTCATTCTTGCTGTCAGTGATGTGGTGGTAAAAGGATTAGTACAGATATCCTATGTAGGTCTGACTGTTGAGTCTCTTACTCTCAGCACTTTGACCAGTTATTCATCTCTCCACTGAGTGCTGTCCATTGCAAAAAGAAGCTTCTCTGAGCAAAGTGGAGGAGCAGCCCAGGTCAGTTGGTCATGGGAACTTTGAATGGTTGGATCCTAGGGACCCTTTACTTGTAGGCACTGGGAGCTGGATAAATGGGGAATGTTTGAAGAGATTTTTTTTAATTTTAGATAATGTTTAATTTTAAAAAAGGTAAATTGTAGAATATTTGGAGATATTCTAAATGCTTTATCATTGTTGGTAACGTCTACAAGTATAGACATGGAACTCTCAAAAATGGGAATTATCAGGAGGGGAAAAATCACAAAGCTGGGTCAGTCAGTATTGGTTACAGATATTCTCTTTCCTCCTCCTCCTCTTCATTCTCTTCCTCCTCCTCCTTCTCCTCCTTCCCCCTCCTCCTCTTCTTTTCTCTCTTTTTCCTTTATTTTCTTTCTCTTGTACTGAGATGGAAGCTTGACAAACCCCAAGCAAGTGCCCTGTCACAGAGCTGCGTCTTCAGCCCTTGTAGTACTTGCCAAGCAATCTGAGCAGGTAGGCTGTGGCCTGGCTGTTTAATTCATAGAACAATAGACAGTCACTCACCCAAATTTCTCTAGAGTAGAATGGAGTAATTGAGCCTAACTTTCACGCAACCTTTAGAAATCTAAGAACTGTGAAAACAGAGGGTATAGTCTTGAAAGGGTAAAACTTGTAAAAGTTGCTTCTTAACTGGGAGGTGCTAAGCGACAAACAGATGTTTGCACAAATCCCTCCTGTTTAGTTTCCAGCTTCCACCATACACAAGCTGAGCCCTTTTCCCAAACGCCCAGAGACCATCCCTAACTCTACACCCACCTCCACACCTCACCCATCTGAGTATCCTCCAAAAAAAAGGAGCAGCACAGGCATCACAAGGGTGACAAACGACAAGAACCCTGAGGCTCTGACACTTAGTGACATAAATATTTATGCACCTAATAAAGAGAGAGACGTTCTGATTCAGTTGATGAGGTGCCTGTGTGGAACATCAGGACAAGCTTTCATAAACAGGGATCCCCAGAGCTTCCTGGAAAACAGATGCTCAGGTGTGGACCCTGCTGGCAGAAGCTCCTGTGGAACAAAGCCCACCCATGTCGGGGGCTCTCTGTGGTTTATAGCTAACAAATGCTTAATACTTTCGAGTTTTCTCACAGAATTTGGATAAATCATTTCCTCCACTACAATTCCAAAATGAACATTCTCCTATGTATTGATGTCAGATGGAGGTTTCAGCAGAAGTTCAGCTTCTAGCTATGTTTTAGACCCTTACTCCACAAAGTCAGATCTGAGGTAAGAACCCTGAGTTCTGGTCCCTGCCTTGCTTCTCAGTGGCCTATGAAAGACCTGGATCTGATGCTTTCTCTCCCTAAACAACAAAAGTGCGTATTCCACTTGGAAGAATGTGAGAGCTAGAGAAATGAACCATGTTTTGCTCTTATTGAAATAGAGATCTTTTCACATACCTAATAATTAATATGCAGGAAGATGGAAGAAAGGAGGGAGAAAGAAAAGATGACACGGTGGAAACTGGTGAATCTCAGTGGATAGAATGCTTGGCTGGCATGCAGAAAACCCTAGGTTTGATTCTCAGCCCTGCATAAAGTTGGATGTGATATGCAAGCCTGTAATCACAGCACTTGGGAGGTAGGGGAAGGAGGATCAGAAGTTCAAAACCACTCTTGGTTACACAGAGAGTTTGAAGCCAGCATGGAATTCACCAAAACACTATCTCACATATAGATAGATAGATAGATAGATAGATAGATAGATAGATAGATAGATAGATACTTACATACATACATATATGCATGATAGACAGACAGACAGACAGATAGATACATACATACATAGATGATAGACAGACAGACAGACAGACAGATAGATAGATATGACGATGTATGAGAGCTTGCTGGAGTGAGGATAATGTTATGTAGGTGAATGAAAATGGAGTTGACAGCACTGCATTTGGTGTCAACAGCCAGGGGGAGCGGAGTAGCACTGAGCTATTCCCTCTGTCTCTATAAACCACGCAAAGTGTTAACAACACTAATGTTTCAGTTTCTCCATTCCTTGACAAAAACAGGAAATAAGGAGATATGGATGCATACCAGGTGACACTAATGACAAGAAAATGCGAATAAAGAAAATGCCTGTTGATTACACAAAAGACAATAAGGAGAAAAGAATAAATGGGAGAAAGAACAATAGCAACATAGCAATATGGTAAACCATAATATAACCATGACAGCAATTAAAATAAGCAAAAATTGGGGTACTGGTAAAGAAATCAAAACACAATTATATTCTGTTTATGGGATGCCATTAAATTAATTGAAAGATAAAGACACTTTTGATACAAGAATGAAGAAATATAAACCACAATAGCTAAAATACAGACAGTATGACTATTCTGTGAACAAAGACAACTTTAAGTAAGGAAGAACATTAGAAAGAAGGTTCGGGATAAAGGAAGGTTGGACAGGGGAGCACGGAACCACAATTCTTAGTTAAGGGAACCACTTTAGGGTTGGCAAGAGACCTGACCCTAGAGGGGCTCCCAGGTGCCCAAGCTGAGGTCCCCAGTTAGTTCCTTGGGCAGTTGAGAATAGGGAACCTGAAATGACCCTATCCTTGAGCAATAATGACGAATATCTTGCATATCACCATAGAACCTTCATCTGGTGATGGATGGAGATAGAGACAGAGACCCACACTGGAGCACTGGACTGAGCTCCCAAGGTCCCAATGAGGAGCAGAAGGAGGGAGAACATGAGCAAAGAAGTCGGGACCACGAGGGATGCACCCACCCACTGAGACAGTGGAGCTGATCTATTGAGAGCTCACCAAGACCAGCTGGACTGTGACTGAAAAAGCATGGGATAAAACTGGACTCTCTGAACATGGCGAACTATGAGGGCTGATGAGACGCAAAGGACAATGGCACGGGGGTTTGATCCTACGTAATGTGATGGCTTTGTGGGAGCCCAGCCAGTTTGGATGTTCACCTTCCTAGATATGGACGGAGGTGGGAGGTCCTAGGTCTTACCACAGGGCAGAAAACCCTGACTGCTCTTTGGACTGGAGAGGGAGGGGGAAAGGAGTGGGGGGAGGGGGAGAAGGGTGGGAGGAGGGGGCGTACGGGGGGGAGGAGGGGGAGGGAAATGGGAGGCTGGGAGGAGGTGGAAACTTGTTTTTTTTTTCTCCTTTTCTCAATAAAAAAAAAAAACTTCTAGAGATAGAAAAATCAACATCACCTGAAACAGAAATAAACCAAAAAAAAGAATAAAAAAAAAAAAAAGAAAGAAGGTTCGGTAAGAGTGATAGACAGGATCATGACACAAAACTGTAATCTTTTATTAATTTATTAAATTTTTTAAAAATCCCAATCCAAGTTCCTACTCCCTCCTCTCCTCCCATTCCCTCCACACACCCTCCCACCCCACCCCCCTTCAATCCTCAGAGAGGGTAAGGCACATTGCTTTGTGGAAGGTCCAAGGCCCTCTCTACTATATCTAGGCTGAGCAAGGTATACATCCAAAGAGAATGGGTTCTCAAAAAGCCAGTACATGCAGCAGGGATAAATCCTGGTGCCACTGCAAGTTACCTACAAGAAACTCCCTGCTGGCTGGTTAGAAAAGCCCAGGGAGTTAAGGGAGAGGCCTAGGGATTTGTCCCATTGTGGAGGTCCTAGAGAGTAGGGTGTCAACAAAACTACAATCTTCAAGCCGTAGGCATATAACAACACTGATGCAATCTTGTTGACAACAATGGAAAAGAGAGTGAGGCAAATTCAAACTCACTGTTGGAAATATAAATAATACTTACTCAAGGGTTCATAGAAGACATAGACAAAATAGCGGTATGGACCCAGAAGATCTTAGAAGGGAAGATAGCCAAGTTGGCATAGCAGACATTCATAAAACACTGTGTTCAACAATTACATACCACAAAATTGATGATAAAAAGTTATAAAAGACAGCTGAGAGATGATGACCAGTAGTTAGGAATGTGTGCTTTTCTTTCAGAGGACCAACGTTCAGTTCCCAGCACCCACATCAGTCAGCACATAACCACCTGTGACTCTAGCACAGGGGGCAGAGGCCTCTGGCTTCAGGCCCTAGTGGACACCATTCACCCCATCCATATATAATTAAAAATAAAATATTCTTTTTTATTTAAGCCATAAAGAAAATCTCAACAGGTTTGAAAGGATGAAAATTTCACAAGGAATGTTTCATGAACAGAATGGAAATTAATTAAATATCAGTATCAGAAGAATAGCTCTAAAATCCCAAGTATATAAAAATAAAACAAAATCCCTAAAGGGAACCCATACATGAGAATAATTTGCAGAGAAAATTGGAAAATGTTGTAAAATATCTGCAAATAGAAGGTTGCTGTATAAAACTAGTGGCAAGCAAGATAATGCACAAAGGGAAACATGGGGTTTTAATCTTGTATCTAAAATGCAATGGGGTTTAAAACCAAAGATAAAGGCTTTTATCAGTCTAAGTAGCAAGGAAGAAACAGTAAATCAAGCCCAAAGAAAATAGAAGGGAAAGATTAAGTAATAAGAGCAAAAACAATGTAAAGGAAGCAGGAGAAAAACCTCAATTAATATAGATCCAGAAAGACTTAACAAGGAAAAAGAAGATAAAACTAGCAATAACAAAATTCAGCAATTCCCTACAAATCTTTTGGCCAGAAAAGTAGAAAAAAATGTGAATAATTTTACGCCAATAAGTTGTACTAATTGAGTGAAATGAACAATTTAAAAAACACGAATTGTACAAATTAATACAAGGAATAATGGAAAATAAGAATTGTGCTGCATCTGTTGAAGAAATTAAATCAAATGTTTAAAACCCTTCCACAAAGAAAACTCCAAGCTCAGTCGGCTTCACAGGAGAGTTTTACCAAGCCTACAGGGAAAAAAATGATTCCAACACTATGCAAGCTCTTTCAGACAGGGGAGGGAGGGAGAGAGAGAGAGAGAGAGAGAGAGAGAGAGAGAGAGATCCCTCTTTCCAATTCATTTCTGAGACTGGCTAAGAAAAAGTTTTTAATAAGAAGATGTATACAAATTGAGGACAAAACAAATCCAGAAACACAAAATGCTTGATAGATGAGATACTTGTAAAACTTGCAACCAAAACAATTTTTAAAAATAGAAAATATTTGGATAGACACTAGACAAAAAAGAATATACAAACAGTAAATAAACATATAAAATGTTTAAATTTAAGTCCTCATTTGAAAAATGCAAATAAAAATTACCATGATATACTAGACCTCACCATCACAATTGCTAAACTGAAAAAGAAAATGTCACTGGGGATTTTGCAAAGCAGTTAGTACTTTCAAACACAGCCATTGTCAATTGGAACTGGCTTTGTGAAAATCTTTTCCAGTGCCTACCAAAGCTCAAAATGTATCTCATTTGCTCAGTCCCTTGAGATATAACCTAGAAAAAGAGTACATACATCTATCAAAAGAATGTTCATAAAAGCTAACCTTGACAAAGCAAATAAATAAATAAATAAATAATCCATGCATCCATCAACAGGATAATGGATAATTTGTGATACATTATCCATTGGATTGATGTGCAGCCATGAAACAAACCATACAGAAGAACTACTTCTGTCAGATGATTCCCAAGACAGAAGATGGGCAAAAGTCAGTTACAATGGACTGTATATGTGCATGTAATCTAATGTGAATCATTTCATTTATATAATGGTCAAAACAGTGAAATCAATGGATTGTGATTGAAATCCTAAGACTATTTACCTGTGAGCTAATGACAATGCCTTGAGAAGTGGTAGAAGCGAATGTTCAGGGTCCAAAATTGTTTGATGCTTAAACCAATAGATTTATCATTATAAAACTTTCGAAGGTCACAGAGGTGAACATAGCCTAAATTGTGAACTATGGTACTGATGTGGGATGCCCCTCTGTATGCTGTGAATACCATTGGTTAATAAAGAAACTGACTTGGGCCTGTGCAGGGAATAGAGGTAGGCGGGGAAAACTAAAAGGCATGCTGGGAGAAGGAGGCAGAGTCAGGGAAAAGCTATGTAGCCCCGCTGGAGATAGACGCTGGAACTTTTCCTGGTAAGCCACAGCCTCATAGTGATACACAGATTAATAGAAATGGGCTAAATTAAGATGTAAGAGTTAGCAAATAAGAAGCAAGAGCTAATGGGCCAAGCAGTGATTTAAATTACATAGTTTCTGTGTGATTATTTCGGGGCTGAGCAGCCGGGAACCAACAAGTGGCCTCCTCCAACATGGCACAGCACTGTAACAAGTGTACCAAGATGGTGCACAATGAATAGCATGTGCATAAACTGTGGGGAGGGAACAGGAGCACTCTCTATAGCTGTGAATCAAGTTCTCTATCGTTAATCATTAAGAAATGATTCCTTAAAAAATAAAGGTGGTTTTCTTTTCGTTGCTGTTTTATGGGTTATTGTGCCTGTTTTTATTGTGGTTCTTTCTGTTTTATTGTTTTTCATTTTGTATTCAAGGCTGGCTTTGAACTCATGCTCTTTGAATTTATTTGAATTGCTTACAGGCTGCAGTCCTGCTAGTCCAATAATGACCATCTACCAAGAGAAATTCCAAGAATCCAATAGCTGTTCAGTTCACGAGGCTGGATGTCTCAGCCTTCAGTATAATGAAGTAGCTTCTAATGCTAGTGGATGAATGAACTTCCTGCAAGAAGCATCAAAAGCTAGTGAATGAGTGAACTTCCCAGCAAAAGTGAAGGCAAACAGGCAAAGAGGAAACACTTCCTTCTTCCATGTCCTTTATACAGGATACCAGCAGAAGGCGTGGCCCAGACTTAAGGTAGATCTTCCCACCTCAAAATATCTAGATTTAAGATAAGTTTTTCCACTTCAAATGATTTAATTAAGATAAGTCCTTCACAGATATACCCAGCCACTTGGCTTTTAGTTTGTTCCAGATGTAGTCAGGATGACAAAAATAGCCATCACATCCACAACTATGTTACATTTAAATGTCAAGATAACTGAAATATTAACAAAATTAATTATATTTTTAATAGTGATAGTATTCTTAAGTTGTATATCTCTATGTAAATACTAAAAGTAATATATAAATTAAATTATATTGATTAGCATTCCATTACTAGGTTTAAGGCATCTTAGCTAATATATTTTCATGCCCCACCAAAGAAGGGTGATTTTCTAAAAATTATTCGTGTTGGCTTTGTGTATTTGTGAATGAGTATGTGCTATGAGTCTAAGTGCTCATGGAGGCAAAAAGAGACAACTCAATACCTGGAGCTGGATTTATAGGCAGTTAAAAGCCGCCCAACATAGATGCTGTGAACCCAACTTTGGTCTTCTGCCAAAGTCGTACATATTCATAATTGTTGAGCTGTCTCTCCAGCTCCAAGGATACAATATTTTAGATTGTTTAATTTATACTCTTCCCTCATCCTCATCTGGGTACATCACAGGCATCAGTGCAGAACGGGATTACTGGCTCCAACATGGTGCATTGATGCACAAAAACAGTGATGAAAATAGAACATAAGTATAACTCAAAACAGCAAAGTACACGTAAAGGGACAAGAATTCCAGTGAAGTGGTTATTTTGAGACAACTGGAGGTTCTGCAACAGCTAATAATGAAACATGTGAGCAGGAAGCAGAATCATGAGTCTATCAAGACCATATTTGTTAGATATTTGTTTCTGGCATATTGTCTGTTATGCTTTGCCAAATATTGGCAGAAAACTACTGGAGAATTTTGCATCATCTTCTAAAACAATCTCCTAACTCAAAGCCAATGAAAATGTCCTGAAGTGACTGTATAAGAACGTTCCTCCACACCAAAGTAGTGAGTTCCCTCCCCAAAAGCAGAGGCCAGAGCCAACCAGCCATCACTCGAAGTCGCGTTTTTGTGATAAGCGCAAGTGGGGCAAACGCTGTGATTGGCAGGAGTCGTGAGATAAGAGCAAAGCTTATGAAAAGATGTCCAAAAAGAGTGCCGAACACAATCAAATTGCTATGGGCACATTTTTTTTCCTGAACACTTGAGCAATGAAAATGTTCTTTAGCAAGGAGGAAAGATACACTATCATAAGTAAGTAAAAAAAAAAAAATACACTTTGCCAAGGAGAGGAACGATATCACTCAAGTGTCAAGCTCAAATCAGCACTTGGCAAGTGTGTGCTACAGAAAAGAAGGCAATTCAACTGTCTATTAAAATTCAATCTTATTGGAATTACAACAATTAATGGATTTGTTTTTATGTTGAAAAGTAGAGCCTCAGAAGCCAACAAGAATGGGTAAGCCTTCTGAATAGAAGATGTCACCAAATCTCAATTCATAGTCTGCTTTCCAAACATGTAGTAGAAAATGATCAATATTTTATCTTTTGACCTTGAACCAATGTAAAAGAAAATAGAACAATTGGAGCACTTGGTTTTCCTCTGGGTGTACCTTGGAATGTGTAGGGAAAGAAATAGACAGTAAGAACAAGAGCATGCTGACTGTAAAATGCTTCTGTGAATTTCCCAACTGTGAGGAGAAAGGGGAAAGCATTCTGACAGCAAGACAGTGATAGCAAAGACTACTTCTCTGGTCTCTGATCACTTTATTGTACAAATTGGCTCCAAAATAAATACAAAATTATAAATTACCCGGACATACCACATAGAACCTTTTGTTGTACTAAACAGTTCCACAATAGCCCAGAATGGAGTACAATAAAGATTTATTTATTTGGGGATAAACTCACAAAAAGGATAGTGATTCACAGTCCTCTGCATGCACTAGGATCCAGAACTGAATCCAGCAGCCAAGAAACCCACACACGCTTTCCGTCTGCATTTATAGTACATGAGACCACACCCAATGTGGGCCAGTATTTTAATGGCTTTGGATGAAGGAGTTCCCATAGCAAGCACCCAAGAATCAAGATGCTCCTCAGACTTCTAAGAAGTCCATATAATAAATTCAATAATTGCACAGATAAAAATTTAGCTCTGGGTAGTATCTGGTATTACACTCATTGGAGGAAGAAATTAGTCGAGTATATGGGAAAATGTCAAATCAAGTTTGTCTTAATACATGAACAAAACAATTTGAGTGTCCAGGAAAGCAACCAACAGAGCTAATTAGTAACCCATTCCCTGCTATATCACAAAGAATGTGTTTGAATTTCTAGAACTTCCTTGTGTTTAGTTCTGAGAATTGAGAGAGTCAAAAGGCACTTGTGTCTGTTCTAGATAATATGTAACTGTGAATTAGGAATCTCTAGTTGGGTAGAAACAAAAAGCCAGATAGGTCGACATGGACTCTAAACTGGGTCTGAGTTATCTGCCTTCAAACTAAAAAGACTTAATAATGTGAAAGATGGAACCATCACCATTACATATACATGAATATTTATTAATTGTCTTAATGTTACTTAATTTTAAATTGCAAATATTACATCTTAACTGAATTCTAAATTTGTGACGATTCTTAACAAAATTTACTTACCTAAATCTTTTATTCAAATTGGTTTGTGATTGCCAAACACTCGAAAGATACTTCTGAAGGTGATTCTAAATTCTACCACAAGGCTATCTTCCTATGACCAGAACCACCAAGAACAAAAAACAAAGGATAAAGCATGAAGAATAGCACTGAGCACAAAGATGGCAAAGAACTGAAAATCCCTATCAGCCACCTCCTCTCGCCCTTAGTAGCATCTATAAGTCTGATTTTATGAGAGCTACAAGTGACAGACAGTAGTTTTTGAAATGCTCTACCAAGCAGGCAGATCTCTTCCAGAGTCAAACACTATCAGATTCCTACTGTTTTGTATGCACCAGGAACACTCTGCTAGAAAACTATCTGTCTTTCACAGTCTTCTCATCCTTCTCAGACAGAGATCAAACGCCTTCACATGACAAAATACTTAGTTTTACATATTGCCTACTATGGACACCAGTCATGGCGTCTTTCTTTTCTTCCAACAAGCCTGGCTCCCGCATGTACAGGATGCTTTCAGAGAACATTCCATCTGCCATGTGGTCTCTTATAACCCATTCACCTGTTATGATCTAACATGAGATCCCAGAGTCATAAACCTCTCCCTAGCATTTATACCTGCTGTACCTGTTCCTTTTACACAAAGATATAAGAGTTCAGGATGGTCATATGACTCGACCAGTGAAGTTCTCACTGCATGAGGACCTGTAATCAGACCCCAGAACATCAGTAAAAGCAGCAGCCGTTCCAATCTGTAACTCCAGTGCTGCAGTAAGGATGCGAGTGGGGAGTTAGGGCTGAGCAGGGAGTGAGATGAAGATAAGAAGATCCCTGTAGCATATTGGCCAGTTAATCTAGCTCAATGGATAAGCTCTTGGCTTAGTGAGAGACCTCCAAAATTAAGGTAGAAAGCCACTGGGGAAGCTGTGGCCTGCAAATGCACTCACACATGTGTGTATGTGCACCCACACCTGAACACACATGTGCACACACCCATATGAACACGTACATTTCACACAGATCGATACACAAACAGAAAAAGTATGAGTTTAGTAGTGTCTTTCCTACCTACTTCCAGCTGAGCTTGAGGGACCCAAGCATCCATTAAAGATTGTTTGTTCCCTCCAGCTCCTAAGAGTCAAGTCACTCAGTAAACATTTGATTCAATCAGTAGAAGCAATTTAAGCATTTTAAGTGGACTTAAGAGTCTATAGACAGGTAGTGGGGAGCCCAATTTATTCTGGCCATATTGTTAGGGGGCTCAGAATAGACTGGGCAGACTGAAGAGAGTGCAATCATAAAGCTAGTGCTCCCCTATAAGTGGGACACTATGATGGAAGATAGTAGCAGCTGTCAGAAGTGGATTGGCGAGCTTACTGGGTATAAAAATGGAAGCACGCCGTAAGACCTTGGCAAACAGAAAGGGGAAAGTTTCAAAGATGCTTCTTTAGCTCATGGTCAATTTGGCGGATGGAATGTCAATCAAAATCTCAGGCAACCACAGCATAAAAATCCATGTGTCCTTGGGAAGAATTCCTAGAGAGGGCATCTTGGATTTGACTGTGAACTTTCTGGGGTACCCTGAGAGCCGAGACCAAATGAAAGGAAGTTCTTGAGTCCCCGCATAAAGGAGGCTACACGTTTCTTGTATAGTAAGTTATTGGAAGAGTTTCTAAATTGCCAAAGGTCCTATAAAAACAATGCAAATGAGCCCACAGCTCAGGGTGCCAGCATTTATTGTCTCAGCCACTTCTGTATGGAAACTGGTAATTAAAAACGTGTTACTTTTGCACTAACTTATTCGAACATTGCCTACTGTCAAGGTTTATTTCCCCAACTCTCTCTCTGGTTTAAGACCAAGGATATTAAATGATTAAGAAGTCTCTGATCTCTCTGTACTCCTGATATTTGCTGGTAATCATCAAATCTTCTGGAGAGAAAGGGCTAAGGGGATCCATCTAGACAGGTGCCTGTACCCATGATGATACTATTTGTTTTTCTCTATTAGCCCCTGAGAGCTTGCCATTTGGTTTTCTCACTGACTCGCCCCTTCATCATTTTAGAGATAAACAAACCATGACACAGAAGGCTTTGTTGATACTACAAGGAAGACTCTATGAGATGTGCACTCTATAACCCCACAAGAATTTGGAAATGAGGCTGCTAATTGGAATGAATCTAATTAAACACAAAACTCATCCTTGATGAATGAGATCATTGCTGGTAAAAATAATAATAATAATAATAATCACAGTCTAAAGCCGTTGGTGTGCAGTTGAGGTCTGGAACTAATCTCAGGGATACAGTGTAGGGTGGCGCTAATTTTCTCAGGGGATTAGCAAAAAAACAAAGCCATAGATAGGGAGGTAGTAACACATCACACTGCGTGTATTCTCCAGTTCTAGGGTATGGAATAGAAGAGTAAGAATAGTGGGTTAAGTCCCAAGAGCTGCCAGAGAAAGTTGGTGCCATGCCTACCTGCCAGTTGCTCGTGGTCACTGATACTCTTCACTTGGGACAGCATCACTCTGAATTCTGCCATTATCTTCTCATAGGGCTCTCCCTACATGCTGTTTGCCTCTGGGTCCAGATGTCCCCTTACTACACAAGTACAGTAATGCTTCATTATAATGATGAGGTCACGATCACTGAGGCTCTGGGAGGTTCCTCTTAACAAAAGCTTACAAAAAAAAAACAATTAAAATAAAACCAACTAAAGGGCTTCAATTAATTGCTAATCAATTTTTTTAAAACACTGTAACTAAAGCTGTTTAAATGGTATCTAGTATGAAGATTCTACCTACCAAGTTTTCCCTAATACATTGAGGGTGTCCCTGTCCTCAGAGCAGACTCACAAAAAAAAAATCACTCATGGGAGATGCCATTGGTCCTCCCAGCCCCCTTTATTCTCAGCATATAGCTGCTCCTCAGTTCCACAGGGTTCTATGGTCCAAATCCCCAGACTTCCAAGTCTTTTAGGTATAATTGCATAATGCTTGCATTTTATCCTGTATAAATCCTCCTGTGTACTTTGTTCCATCTGTAGACTATACAGAACACAATCTAATGATTATATAAATATTCATATACTCTATTAGTTTTTCCCCTTGTTTCTGTGACAAAATACCTACCCAAAGCAACTGAAGGAAAGAGAGATCTAGTTTGGCTCATAGTTCAACAGATATTCCAGATCCAAGCTGAATCTTGCATAGATACAACCATCTTCCATAGGTGTTCTCATGCAACCAACCGCCTTCCAGCTTCCTAAACCACATTATTCTGTTAGGGTTGAATTGTGTCTACTTTTATGCCCTAACCTCCCAGGGCCCCAGTGACTGTGACCTCATTTGGAAACAGAGGTGAAGGTAATCATTGTAATAGAGTATCACTGCCTAGGTCTAGGTAATAAGGGGACATCTGGATCCAGAGGCAGGAGCATTGTGTCAGTGAGGACATGGCCTCAGGAGCACAAGGCTACTGGTCACATTGAGGCTGAAGTCAGGAAGCAGAGAAGGATGAATGCCGTTGGAACAGTTCATTTTCTACATTTTATACAGTCTGGTACTCCAGCCCCTAGTAAAAAAAAAAAAAAACCCTCACAGAAAATCCAGAGATTTGTCTCCAAAGTGATTCTAGATCAAGTTGATGGTGAATACAACCATTACATTGCACCCCCTTTGTCACCAAGCATATAACTTTTCAACCATGGTCTTCTGACCCTTGACCCTATAGGCTCATGGCCATCTCACAATGTAAAATTTCTTTATCCAGTTTCTAAAGTTCCCAGAGTTTTAACACATTGCTTAAAAATAGAATTTCAGTGTCTCTTTTTCCGAGACTCAGGAAATCTCTTTATTGTGAACCCCTGTAAATAAAAATGAAGTTACATAGCTCTAATATGCAATGGCATCAAATAAACATTTTCTTTCCAAAATGGAGGAATGAGGACACAGAAAAGGAATATCATCCTAACCTAGAAGGGCAAACACCAAATCCTGAATTTCCATTTTTTGGATCTGTGGAGCTGGAACTTGTGAAGGAATCATCTGGGTTCCCAAAGGACTTGAATCTTTGCTGCCTGTAGCTTTCCTCCACACATCTGCCATTAGCTTCCCTCAGCACATCTGCCTGTTGCTTTCCTCAGCACATCTGCCTGGAGCTTCCTTCAGCACATCTGCCTGCAGCTTCCCTCAGCACATCTGCCTGTAGCTTTTGCCTGTAGCTTTCCTCAGCACACCTTCCTGTAGCTTCCCTCAGCACATCTGCCTGTAGCTTCCCTTGGACCATCTGCCTGTAACTTTCCTCAGCACATCTGCCTGTAGTTTTTCTCAGCACATCTGCCTGTAGTTTCCCTCAGCACATCTGCCTGTAGCTTTTCTCAGCACATCTGCCTGTAGCTTCCCTCAGCACATCTGCCTGTAGCTTTTGCCTGTAGCTTTCCTCAGCACACCTTCCTGTAGCTTCCCTCAGCACATCTGCCTGTAGCTTCCCTCAGCACATCTGCTGTAGCTTCTGCCTGTAGTTTCTCTCAGCACATCTGCCTGTAGCTTCCCTCAGCACATCTGCCTGTAGCTTCCCTCAGCACATCTGCCTGTAGCTTCCCTCAGCACATCTGCCTGTAGCTTTTCTCGGCAGGTGTTCCACAGCATCTTTGCCATCCTGGAGTCTCCATTGCAATTTAAACTTTATGTTCACAGCCTGACAAAACGGTCTCTTGGGGTCTTCTTTCGGGGATCCTGACCCTACTATACATTGTCTGGCTCCTGTGGGTCACCAAAACCATGGAGCAAATTCTCCATGAGCTCCTTAGTCTTAGCCCTCTCGTGCTTATAAAACTGTCACGCTGTCAACACTGGCAGGTAATCCTGACAACTGGAGACACAGCCTGGTCCCTTCAGACCAAGGATGCAGCCGCTTCTGTGTGTTTACCAGCAGGGAACTCTAGTCTCAGTTTAGGCTCTCTCCTTTCAAATAAATGTGGATCTTTTTTTTTCTGTTGTCCGGTACAGAGAGCCAGGTTTCTCTTTAGTAACACTGATCTGTTTTGTTTGTGTGTGTGTGTTTATGTGTTTATTCTTTATGTTTTACATCACGACCACAGTTTCCCCTCCTTCTTTTCCTCCAAGTCCCCCCTTCCATTTCCCCTCTCTCTCTTCCCTCTTCCATTTCTCCCCCTTTTCTCATCAGAAAAGGGCAGGCCTCCCATGGATACCAACCAGTCATGGTACATAAAGAATAAAACTGATCTTTTTTTAACAATCATATCTGCTTTCAAAACCGTCTTGACCTTAACTTTAAATCTATCCACATTTTTTCCTCCTCAAACTGCACATTTTTATCTTCACGTACCACTTTCTGTTCTCTCTCACTGTAGACCTGGTTGAGAGCGGAGAACAGCACGGGTGCCACGGCCTGAATGTTACGCTGTCTTGAAATTCCCTCTGCCTAACAAATTAGTTCACTAGTTTTAATTCGGCCTCATTCAAGTTCTTAGGACACAATTACAGTGAAGTCAGAGGTTTTGCTGGAATACAAAAGGAATGTTCCTATCCCCAGTCCCAACAGAGTCTTCAACACCCCCTGAGACCTCAGGAAATGAGTAGCCACTGTCCACATTTCTCCCAGCATTCTGGGCTTCCAAACTCCTGCCACAGTGGCCCAGTAAGCTCTGCGTACAGCATTCTAAAACGTCTCCTGCTCGAGGTCTCATACCTTTCCACATTGCTCCTGCAATCCATTTTAAATGCCTCAAAAATGTGCCGTAAAGTTTCTCACGGTGCTCCCACTTATTAGTATCTGTTTTCTGTGTTAGTGACTTTCCTTGGCGATGTGACAACATTCCTAAGCTGTGTGATGGAAGGGATGAAAGGTTTCCCTCTACTCCCAGTTTGAGGGAGGTCCATATCAGTAGGGGAGGCATGATGTAGATGGCAGGCTGTCGTCATGTGGAGGCCACAGTCAGAAAGCAAGCGTGATGGATGCTGGTACACTGGTAGCCTTATCCTTTTTTATGCAGTCTTGGATTCCAGCTCATGGCATTGTGCCACTGTGTTTAAAATGACCGATCCCCATCCAATCTAGAAAAGCTGTAATATATGAGAGTAGAGATTTGACTCCGAGGAGATTATGTCAAATTGGAAGTCGATATAAGCTATCACACATACTATATTAAGGGAAATGGCAAGAAAAGAATCTATACATATTTAAAGACACATTAAAAAATATCTTGATCTTGGGTTTACTGGGTCTGTACACCTGTCAATATCTCATTAGGAGATTATCCAACTAATTATCTGGCTAAGATATTTCAAGTGTCCAGTTTGTTCGATAATTGTATGTTCGGTTCAAAGGAGAGTGATGGCCTCTGGTTTGTACATCAATGTCATGTGAGTTTGTCTATCTTGGGATCAGGACTCCAGATCCCTTCTAACTCTTGATGCAGTGGCCACATGTGGAATTAGCATCTGTAAAGCAGAGAAATGACCTCAAGAGGTGATGACAGTTCAGGAAACTTGACTTCCTAACATGCCCCATCCTTTACATCCAATCAGCTCCTAACGCCTTCCTCCAACTTGTGGAATACACATGCTAGAAGCCTCTCAATATTATCCTCAGACTCCTTTCATCTCAAACTCATGTTGCTGATGCCAGTCCCAATATCTTGCCCTCAGCATTTTTGGTCCAGATATTTTCATGTTGGGCATGAGAGTGGCGGGGGCTACCTGTGCCTTGTGTGATATTTAGAACAGACATGAATCCAGAGTCCAACTCACTAGAATGTTAGTAGCATTTCCCAAGTTGTGACAATCAGAAGTGTCCATAGATAGTGACAAATTTCCCCTGAAGAAGAACAACCCACAAATAAAAAACAATTATTCTAAGTGAGTTCTTTAGAATCAGAAAAATACTGCCTTCTATTATATCCAAGTGAGGTGACAGATTGATCTATACTGGCCACATATTCCCATATGTATATTATAGCACAAGTAATCTCATTTGGCAGGAAGTAAGCAGCCCCTGAGTACTGTTGCTACAGTTATGAGGGCAAATCCTTGTGAGACTAAGAAATGTATATTTGCTGGCAAAAGGTAGTCCTACACATGCAGTGGTCATGGTGGACTTCCCAAAGAAGTTACATCTGAACCATATTTTGAATTATAAAGAAGAATTATCCAGCCAGTCAGTATAGGAAGATGAGTGTAAGCAGCAAGAAAAGATGGCAGATAGAAAGATGATAGATAGATAGATAGATAGATAGATAGATAGATAGATAGATACATACATACATACATACATACATACATACATACATGGATGGGCATACAAACAAAATAAATAAATAAATTGTCCCTGATTGTTAAAACTTACTAAGACAATACTGTTATTCCTGCCAGTTGCAAACAAATCACACAGATAAGAGGGCAGGACTGACATGGTGGATATCAGCACCAACAGCCTGCAGAGAAGTTACTTTGCTGATATTATAGCAGCTGGACCTTGGCTTTGGAAGGTGCCATAGTTGGTATATAGCATGTCTCCTAAAATCCATTACAGGTTGAGCCTTCCTGATGGATTTACCGAGATGTGGTTGAACCTTAGGAAGTAGGCTCTAAGAGCAGGTCTTACATGATTAGAGACATTTCCTTGACAGAGATGGTGGGACTTTATTTTCTTTTCTCCTTCACTTCCTGACCATGAAGTTCCTCTCTCCTGTACTCCTCACATTATTTACAGTATCAACTTGATTAGATTGAGAAACATATAGTCTGCTATTGAGTGCACTTCTGGGGGTGTCTTTGAGAATGTTTTCAGAGAAGTTTAACTAAGGAAGGAAGACCTACCCTGAAGATGAGCAGCACCGCCCCATGCGATAGGGCCATGGACTGACCAAAATTGTGTGAAAGAGGAAGGAAGGATGAGAAGATGCACTTATCTTGCTCTGCACCCCAACAGGGAGGTCATGTGACCAGCTACTTCATGCTCCTGCCAACTACCATGCCTCCCGCGCCATGATGAGTTCTAGGCCAAGAACACAAATGAAAATAGCCCCTTCCTTTCTTAGATTACTTCTTGTTGAATATTTGGCTGCATTAAGAACAGTACCTGTTAGATTCCCCCATATGTTCTGCCTTTCGAGAAGGAGGGTCATCAGTCATGGACCAGAGCCTCTGAATTCATGTGCCAACATCAGCCTTCTCTCTGAACTGGTCATCTCAGGTCACAGTGATAGAAAGGTAACACAGGGAGAAATTTTCATATTAAAATACATGATAGCCATGAGATTTATGTATTTTTAAATAATAGCATAGTGATTTTCTCTTTCTTTTATATACACATGTAGAAGCTGTATATGTATAGTATATACAAAGATTTGGGGAAAACATGTATATTGTTGGTATCTTTATATCATCACAGCCAGAAGCATATCCAACACATTTCAAAGTCTACCTTTTTATATCTTTCCTTGTCTTTGACCTTTCTTTTTATTTCTTTCATTTTTGTTATTAAGAATAAAATACGTCTTTGGTGTTTTTTATCTTAGTCATTCTGAGTTGTTTTGATTTTCATTTCCCTGATGGCTAAGGATGTTGAGTAGTTCCTTAAGTGCCTCTTGGCCATTTGAGATTCTTCTGTTGAGAATTCTGTTTAGATCTATACCCCATTTTATAATTGGATCATTTGGTAGTTTGATGTCTAGTTTCTTGAGTTCTTTATATATTTTGGAGATCCGTCCTCTGTCTGATGTGGGATTGATGAAGGTATTTTCCTGTTCAGTAGACTATTGTTTTGTCTTATTGACTATATCCTTTGCCTTACAGAAACTTTTCAGTTTCAGATGGCTTCATTTATTAATTGTTGCTCTCAGTGTCTATGCTACTAGTGTTATGTTTAGGAAGTGATCTCCTGTGTCCATGCATTCAAGGCTACTTCCCACTTTCTCTTCTGTGAGATTCAGTGTGGCTGGGTTTATGTTGAGGACTTTGATCCATTTGGACTGAGTTTTGTACATGGGAATAGAAATGGATCTATTTGTATTCTTGTACATATTGAGCTACCAAAATCCAGTTGAAGAGAGGGATGAGTGAAATATGAGCAAAGGGGTAAGACCATGAATGATGGGGATATCCACTGAAACAACTGACCTGAGCTAGTGGGAGCTCACTGACTCCGAACTGACAGCCAGGGAGCCAGCATGGGACCAAATGGGACCAAACTAGGCCCTTTGAATGTGGATGACAGTTGTATGGCTGGGGCAGTCTGTGGAACCACTGGCAGGGGGACCAGGATTTATCTCTACTGTTTGAACAGGCTTTTTGGAGCCCATTCTCTTTGGAGGGATACCTTGCTCAGTCTAGTGGGGCCTTGGTCCTGCCTCAAAGTGATGTGCTAGAGTTTGTTGACTCTCCATGGGAAGCCTTACCCTCTCTGAGGAGTGGATGGAGGGTGGAGTGGGAGAAAGGTGGAGGGAGCAGGAGGAGGGGAGGGAATAGGAATTGGAATTGGTTTGTAAAATTTGAAAAGATCGTTTTTTTAAAAAATGAAATTAAAAGCTGGGTGGTGGTGGTGCACGCCTTTAATCCCAGCACTCGGGAGGCAGAGGCAGGCGGATCTCTGTGAGTTCGAGGCCAGCCTGGTCTAGAAGAGCTAGTTCCAGGACAGGAACCAAAAAGCTACAGAGAAACCCTGTCTCAAAAATCCAAAAATAAATAAATTAATAAATTAATTAATTAATTAATTAAAAAAAGAAAATAATATATGATCTTCCCAACAGTTTTGTTGTTGTGAGACAGGATTTCACTATACATCCCATGTTGGCTTTTATGTCTGCAATGCAGTGCTGTTAACTCTAGGTATCATACTCTCTGTTAGGACTTCAGAACGCTGTCTCCCATATACGAGAAGTCCCACTGTCTATGTCTGGTTTGTTTCACTGAACATAATGTCCTCCAGGTCAGCCCATGGTGACAAATGACAAGATTTCCTAACTTACCCAAGAACGTAGATAGGACATTTTATGTAGCTGTTCATCCCCTCAGTGGACATTTATAACATTTTAATGCAGTGATATATTGGTATTGCAGAGATAGACATAGGAATATGGCATCTCTTCCGCATCCTCACGTCTGTTCTTTTGGATGCTCAACTGGCAGGGGGGTTGCTGGACCACAGGAAATAAAAGTTGTACCAATTCATGTTCCTACCAGCAGTGTACCCAGGTTTCCTTCAGTGTACACCTTCATTGAGATTTGGGGGAGGGGGAAGGCCATCTTAAAAAATAGATGTGAGGTGGTCTTATCTGTTTGCCTGATTATCACTTCTGAGAACCTTTTTGTCCTGGGCTAGGAACTGAATCCTCTTGACACGCTCCACACTGAACCAAGCCCACACTTCGGACACTTTTTCACAAACTAGCTCATGTCTGTGTCCATTCAGACCCACGGTCTGTTTTTCACAATGGTGTTATTTGTATTTGTGCTACTGAGTGATATGGGTCGCTTATGTGTTTTGACTACTAATACCTCCTCAGGAAAGAGGCTTAAGAGCTTTATTAATGCTAAATTTAAGTTCCTTTCCCTAATCTGACTGGCTTTTACTGCTTATTAAAGGTCTTTGATGGCATTTAATGTGATTCTTGTATGGTACAAAGGAATCTTATTTTTTTAACAATAAAAATTATTCCAGAGATAAATGAGCTTTTCTCTCCTTTTTAATAATATGGGGAGAAAGTGCCTGTATTCTGTACTAAGGCATGCTTGGGGAGCTGGCAATCAAAATGGAACTGCAGATACTGTCTATAACACAGACAACAAGGGCCTTGTTCCAGAAATAATTACATGTGAGCTATCATGACATAAATTCTGCAATCAGAGATACTAAAAATGGCTGCCATTTTTCAGACCCTGCCCCTACAATATGCACCAGAAATACAAATATGATAACCCTGAAGCCTACTGATATGACCCAGTCCCTCTTGTCCTTCCACAAAGCTAGCTAGCTAGCACAGGGAATAGCGTAGCAACCTGGGACTCCACTTGATTTGGGATATGCACAAACTCCTTTACTAATAATGTACTTGGCAGTCTAGGTCCTTTCTTTGTGTATCCTACTCTAAACAATGCACCTAGCAACCCAATAGCAACTTAGAAACCCCATACCTTTGAGATACATATAAAGTGATAGGCATACACTGAGATGTATGTACAGTGCTCTCTGAATAATGTACTGCTTCTCCTTCTTTAATGCTTTTCAAATGCAGATCTGGTCTTTGTACAGCAGCTATGTCTGGCCATGAACATAGGGAGGTTGATCCAACCTTACCAAGTTTGGGGCATATGTGTTATAGCATGTGAACCGTGTCCTCAAAGTAAACGTTCAGAGAAAATACCCTGCCTATCATCATGCCTCTGTAAATGGGCATGTATATGATCAAAATCAGATGCATTGCGGGAAGGTACATATATAGTAGAGAAATGGTTATTTATCTTAATCTATCAATAAAATAGATTATGACTTCTTAATACCATGTCAATGTTAGTGTGATGGTTGTCAGCTCCCAAAGAAACCTGGGACAAAGCTCACTCAGTACCTGTGCCTCCTCCCAGCACTTCTTGTGCCGCCCCCCCCCCCAAGCCTCTTCAGCACAGGGCTTAGCTTCTCTTCCCCCAGCTTCTCTTTCCTATTAATCCTGCCATTTCGGCCACATAATGTCCTCATCCTTGTAGTCCTTGTCTCCCCTCTTGGTCTACCTGCCCTCTCTCCTCTTCTCTTCCTTCTTACCCCCCTTCCCATAGCTGGTGCAGCCTGAACCCTTCCAGATGCTTCTGGTTGCATCTCTCCCTCATATCTACAATAAAATCCGTTTCCTTAACTATATATAGCAGTGGTCATATCCTCATTTCATACAGTGATTTGAATAAGAATGGCCTCCATAGTTTTATATATTTGAATGCTTAGTCTTTGATAGGATTAGGAGGTATGGCCTTGCTGGCTGAGTTGTCAGTGGGGATGGGATTTGAGTTTTCAAAGCCCATGCCAGGCCCAGATTCTCTCTCTGCCTGAGGTACAGGATATTAGAACTCAGATACTGCTCCAACACCTGCCAGCAGGCTGCTATGCTCCCTGCCACGGTGACACTGGACTAACCCTCTGAAACTCTAAGCAAGCCCCCAATTAAATGTTTCCTTTTGTAAGACTTGCCTTGGCCATGGAGTCTTTTCATAGCAATGGAACAGTGACTAAGACAGACACCAACTTGGCATTTCCTCAGTTTCTTCCTAAAATATATATCTTTCCTAAAAACCATCCTCAACTCAGCTGAAATGAAAGAGAAACTATACAAGTTAGATTTTGTTATACACTGTTACAAAACTTTAGAGAGAGAAAGGATGTCAACCCTGTACCTTTTGAACATGCAGTAAGGACAGCCATGCTTTTTCTTGTACAGATTCATAAGGGAGAAGATTAGAGCCTTGCAGAGGCAGATGTAGAGTGGAAAAGCTCAGCACCTACCTGAGGGAGCTCACCTCTATGACAGTTCTGAGGTTTAGAGTACTGTTTGTGTTGCTGCATGACTCAGTCTTCTGCCAATCCAGCTCCAAAGCTAATAAGTCCTTCACTTGGGCTTAAAAATAAATATATCAACTTAACCATATAACTTCATTGCTTTGCACCTAAGTGTGAATTTTACACTGGCCAGTGACTGGCATATTGTCCTAAGTATTCATCTTCTACGGATTCTAATGATCATGATGTACCCCATTTTGTACCTTCCAGAATCTTTCCCAATGACAAGTTCTGAAACTCAGCACCTGCCTGCCTTTTTCCTATTCAAATTCAGGATGCAGTATATCCTGCTTTGAACCCCACTGTGTATTCAAATGGCCCATTTGGTTATAACTATCTCTCTTCTACTAAAATTTTAATTAATCCAGATGTTTGGGGTATTTTAGCTAATTCAGTGTTCCAGTTAACTCCAGGCTGACTATAGAATAGTTTTCTTTCGACCTATATTGTTACAAATATGACCGAACTACAGGCCTCCATTTTTCCTTCTGTATCAAGACATAAACCTTTGTTGTGAGCAATCTTCATTAGGGTATTCTAGAAGTACTAGTACAGGCTTCTTTCCTGAGGTCTTTCTTCTGGGTAGGAGAGGTGTCCGAGCTGGTATCTAAAAAGCCATTAGACAAGGCTTTCCTTGGGTTTAAATATAAATATAAGGCTTGTTTGTTTTATCTCTCATTCCATCCCAGGATTAAACTCTGGTCACTATCCTTCTAGTCTTCTGTCCTGTGGGTGTATATTTTCAATAGCCTGGCCTGAAATAATGTTTATGTTAAAGAGAAAAAAAGAAAGATAGTCAAACAAAGTTGGCCTCTTGGGGTCTTTTGTCTTTCTATTCATAAATTTGGCCTTAGATTTATCAGAGCCTGTGTAAAAGAAAAAAATAATATTTACTAAGCTCAGGCTGAATCCAGGTTATTGGGGGGGGGAGGGGGGCAGGAAATACAGGCTCACTCATGTGTCCAGGTACATGTAGAGGCCAGAGGACAACCTCAGTCAGCCGTCAGAACTTGGGAAAACCAACAGAAAGAGAAAGTTTCATTTTTAAGGTACTAATGAAAAATGATCACTCTAAAAAATGATCACTCTAAGTTATTCTGAATAAAAAAATTATTACTTTATTTTTCAGTTTCATTTGTTTCTTTTAAAATGCCATATATCAGAAAAAATATGAAATAGACTGCCCATGCAAATTATTAACAATTAATAATAACAATAGTTCACAGTTTTTTGTTTTCAGTACTAAGGATCAAACCCAGGATCTATGTGGGCTAGGTCAGCACTCTGGATTTGCTAAGAAAAGAAAGGGTCTCGCTACACAATGTGGCCTTGAATGTATCATGTTATTCATACTGGCCCTGCACTTGGGTCTTCTTTAGGACACCCTTGCTTCCTGTTGTGTATCTATTTCCTTTGAACCAAACTATTATCCCTGGAAAGAGGAGGGTGTCTCCTTAAGACTCAGGAAGTGGACACAACTCACAAGTTTCAGGAAACTTCTGAAACTTGCTAGATTCACACAACTCCTCCCCAAAGTCATGTGAGCAGTACCAGTTCTAGGAAGGAAACTCTGATCTACTGGGCTGTATTGAGTTGTGCAGGGCGAGCCAAAGATTCTGACTGAATGAGTCACCATGCGTGACAGAGTCAGCTTTTCAGTGATACTGCTGCCTTTGAGTTACTCATGTTCCTCTAAATAACTCCCCACCCACTTACTCCTGCAAGTAAACTCTAAAAAGAGCTCTCTGGTTCACCACAATCGATTTGAGTGGAATCATTTCTTCAGTTTGTCATCAATGCTCTTTTTGGGTGAGTAGATGCTTATTCCTGTCTCCTAAGCTAAAGTAGCACAGTATCCCTGAGGTGCTAAAACTACAGGCATGTATCACCATACTAAGACTTTAAAGTCAATTATTTTTATATTTTATACTCCTTAGGAAAATAACATTAGAATTGTTTTCATCTTCTCTAGTCTCACATTTGAATCTAAGTTAATTATGAATCAATGGCAATAACAGAAATACAAGAAGAGGCTAAAGTTAAGTTCAGCTATAGAGTCATTTAGCTATCACTATGAGGTCCTGGGTTCCACCCCTAACACAGGAAGAAAGAGGTACCAAGAGATTATCTCAACCATAGAGAGCCAAATAAGCAAGTTTTAGGAAGCACCCATCTAGATTTTCCTGCTTGATAGCTTGAAAAATTTTTTGTTTCAACCCCCAAATTTTGGGCTACAGCTACCACTCACAGTGTTATATATAATGATCTGGGGGGGGAACTTTCACAACATCACAGTATCTTTCAAAGAACAACCCTGAAAATAAAATCTCACTCCAATCCTCAGTCACTCCCACACCTTCACAGATATATGTATACTGTAAATCACTCATATATGCCCATCCACTTTGGAGAGGAAGAAAGGTTTACCCCCAGGAAGCTATCAGCAGACTATCATCTCAAGCGGCTCTCGGGTGACTGTCACTTATATTCAGCCCTCTCCTCTGAGAGATATTATATGCATCATCTCATTTTGGTTTGTAGTTCCCCTAATACCTTTTAAAACGAAGAAACTCAAACATTCTTTTCCCATTAATAGATTTCTCCATTTAGGTATTTTCCTCCACTCTTCTCCTGTTTTTTTCCTTCACTCTTAAATAGGATGCTTTGTACAAAAGTGGGTCATAGAAAACTGTTAATGTCAAGTCACTCAGAGGCCATTAGTCCACCGTCCAGGGCTTCGGAAGCAATATAAAACAGTACCAGGAAGCAATTTAGGCAGAAGATGCTAGGATTTCTAGCGTACTTCCCTCGGGAAATGTCTCAGTTACAAGAAAATGAGCAATTTTAAATATCGCACTGTTTTCAATGTCTTTTAAAAATCCCCAAATTTTAAGCTCCTAGAGGTTAATTAGTGAAAGTCAATCCTTATCACAGTTCATCCATTAATGGTTTGGCAAACCACTTTTTTTAAAAGTCATCAGATCCAGAATAGGTGAAGAAAAATAACAAGGCCTGGGTTTGGAGTCAGAAAAACCTTTGGTTTGATCTCTGATCTGCCATCAAGCTGTGACGGCCACACACTATTTATTAGCTGCACACCTCTCCTTCTGCAGATTGAAAAATATAAGCTAGAAGCTTATTTAGTTCCACATGACCTTAGGATATTTCTACAATGTAGCTCATTTAGACTGCACATATTTACTAAATTCTGATCTAGTGCCAGACTCTATTTCAGAGGATGAGAAACTAGATATAGATAGATAGATAGATAGATAGATAGATAGATAGATAGATAGATGATAGATACATACATACACACATACATACATACGTGATAGATAGATAGATAGATAGATAGATAGATAGATAGATAGATAGATGATGGATGAATGAATGGATAGATAGATGGACAGTAGATGGATGGATAGATAGATGACAGATAGAATGTAGATATATGGATAGATAGAAGATAGATAGATAGATAGATAGATAGATAGATAGATAGATAGATAGATAGATTCATCCAAGTGCCTCCACTTGATCTAACAGCTGGAGAATCAGTATAATCACACTCAGGTAAAGCACACCTATCAAGTTTTGTTATTATATTCAGTTCCATCATTGCCTCTCCCTGACACACACACACAAAAACAGTAACCAATCACCACACAAAACCATACTTATTAAACTGTCTGTGAACCAATGCTCATTATATTCCAACCTCACTTAGTTAAAATGTTTGCTTTAATAAATGAGTGCTTTGGTATAAACCGGACATCTGGGTGATCGAGGCTGTGGGAAAGGTAGATCCCTGGTTGGAAACTCTCCTCTAAAGCCAGCTCTATGTGGAAAAGTTATGACAGTTCAGTTGTGAAATCTGCATTTGTATTCAGCCCTAACCTGGACCCTTCATTAATTAGTCTTATTGTCAGAAACTCAACTAGAAGGTGCTCATTGTTTTCTTTGGTCAAGTATTAGACCTTGTTAAAAGGTAGATCTTAATCCTTAGATTATACACTCTGCCTGTCCTAATCATTTAATGTTTGAGCAAATTGGGTTGATCGATTCTACCTTTTAACAAATAAGAAAAACGTGCAACTGAAACTTTTTCAACTCCTCTGTTCTAAGTGAAAGCTGTGGGTATTGATCCTGTCATGGAAGCAGGGAAGAGGCTCGACTTGGTGCTGAGATTTAGAGGGTAGAATAAAAAGAGAAGCAGAAATGGTATCTAGAGCCACAGTCATAGATGAGGCCTGGCCAGGAGGTGGTGGAGCCTGCATTTCATCCCAGCACTTGGGAGGCAGAGGCAAGTGAATCTCTGTGAGTTCAAGGCCCAGCTCATCTACAGAGTAATTTCCAGAATAACAAAGACTACACAGAAAAATAGCATCTCAAACCCACCCCCCAAAAAAACATTCATCCTGAAGAAACACTAATCCAGAAGAACAAAAACTGTGAGACCCACAGGACCAGACAAAAGACCAGAAATGAGAAACCCTAGCATAGAACATATCCACTCAATATGAAGAAATGGGCATGGTATTCTAGATGTTTGTTAAAAGGCTGGGATATAAAGTCATAGGAAGTTTTTATAAAAAGATGCAAAAAAGGCCAACTCAGAAAGAAATGTGTCATAGAAGAAATAAAATTTGCAGAGGAGGAGTTGACCCAAAAATATGAGAATGTCTCTAAAATGAAATAGAAAATCTTTGAACGGCCACTAAGCTCTTCTGAAGAACTCGAAACGAAGACATGCATATGTCAGCAAAGTTGGTTTCAGCCAAAGTTGTATTGCCTTCCACTCAGTCAGGGCACAAACACTGTTTTTTGCTATTTTTTCTTTGATTATTACAGCTGCTAAGTCTGCAGAGGAGACAATTATGATGGTAACACGACAGACTAGAAGAACAATTGAATTAGCATAATGACACTTTCTCACCACTAGTATCCTAGAATACCTGGGAAGTTGCTGAATTGAACCAGACAGAGCACTTGAAAAGCCCACTTCTCCTGGATGGGCTCTTCACAAAAGCAACGTCCGCGTGGGATGTGACGAGTCCTGCGGCTTTGTCTTCCTTCACCTCTGAAGAGAACGTTCCATAGAGGCAGGGCCTATTCTGTCTGTTCTTATGAGTCCTCTGTGCCTCTCAGAATCTGGTCCCTTGTGCATAGTTTTTGGGCGAGTTCCCGAAAGGATGAACACAGAAGTTCATTTTATTCATCAACCACCTAAAGCTGTTCCACTATAAATAACCCTCCAAGGCTGTCTGTACACTGGCCGTAACCTGAAGCTGAGTCATCAAGATTAGATACAAATTCAGGACAAAGGCATTTGCTTACCTAAAGCTGTCTGGTGAGAGAAACCCATCCGCTGGGGTCCCTGTCAGTGTGAACAAGAAGCATCTCTCGCTGGAGATAATAGCTTTTTGTTTCCCTGCCTTTCCCTGGTGCCTGGCCGTGGACACACTTTCTGTTTGCACTTCCTTCTATCTTAGGATGCAGCTCTCCGTGGGTAAAAAAGATAAGGAGACAGAGGCCTGAAAGGATTATAAGAAGGCAGCTTGGTCTTTGATTTTTAATGGCTCCAGTGGCAGCAGACACTCGCAGCTTCAATTCTGCTCGAAATTTAAGCTTATTAGTGTTTCTGGCAGCCAGGAAGACCCTATCTGAGATGATAAATAAAGTGGGGCTGGTGAAATGGGTTAGAGAAGAAAACAAATGCAAGCGTTTGTTCCCTCTGGAGGATGTCCTGTACAGTTTCAGGGTGCTTTTCATTATAATCTAGAATATTGTAATACCTATGTCTTGATGTCTGTGTGGTGTGCCATTATAAATGTTCAGTCTCCTTAGAAAACCTGACAGTTAGGACGATCCCATCCCCAGGAGTTGCAGAGAGTGAGGGGTCCACCCAACTCAAATGGTTCAACTCTTGCTTTCTAATCAGTACTGACAGTCACACCCAGAAGAGGGCCACAGAAGAGAAGAGGATTCTTCACTTTCAAAGAGTCCAGCCCTTGTGAGCCAGAACCAACATCCCCAGGACTCCCTGTACATTCTCTGGGGAGAAGCCACGAGTAGGTTCCCAGGCAGTGTGAATGCGGGTCAGATATTGACTGCCATTTCACCTTCAATACCAAGGGCTCAAATGACACTTCTGCTGTCTTCATTGTGTTATCTGAAAAGAACTTGTATTAGTGCATCCCAAGGAGCAGCATGCTGGCTGGCTGTGGGAACGACATCATGGTAGGTGGATCTGCTGAGCAAAAAGTGGCATGTACTTTGGATGTATGATATGTATGATACATATAAAAGTGGATGACAAACTCTACAAAGATTGGAATCTCCTGGATTGGTGAAGTTTTGACAACATGTCAAAAATCTTGCCCAATTTTCTTTTTTAAAAAAAGCAAGTATGGAATCTTGGTATTCTTACCATTTAGGCAGAACTCCTTCAACTTACTGAGTAGAAGATATAGAAGCATAACAATTTGGAGCTCTACAACAGTGATGGCAGACCCCATGGTGCTAGGAGTATGTGTGGCAAAGACACCTGGAAAGTTCTCTTGGAATTTCTAAAAGGTTCCAGGATTTTAGAACAAGTCCCTTTGAGAGTGCCCCCCTACCAGACTCCTGTATCTTCGCAGAGACTGAACTCTGACTTTAAGGCATCAAGTTTCCATAGGACCAGAGCTCTCGAATCAAGAGCTCTGTGATTTGAGTTGTGAGTATATATCAATCAACTCGAATAGCTGTGTGGGCACACCAGCAAGCCCCTCTACAATATTTGAGGATATATCTGGGATCAGCCATGATTAGGGACCATCAGGCACAGATAAGCTGCATGAGCAAGTGCTGAAGCTCCAACATTACCCGTCCTATTGTACCGATGCCATTCACTCAGTTGACACCATGCCCTACTATGGAGTTCTCCTACTAGTTGACAAGGGTAGAAAAGTTCTGGGCTGGATTACAAAGGGTCCACTGAGTAAATGCTGCTGCTGTGGGGTAGGGAAAAGATCACTGTTTCCCTGTGGCTGCATTCACCTGTGGCTCGAAGACCCAGTGACTAAGGGTACCCTCCAGGTGGAGTTACCTGCAACCTGTGCCTCTGGTCATCCATTCAGGACCTACAGAGACCACTGATGAATTTGTAGCTGCTTTGTCAGAAAAGTTGTTTAGAAACAAAGGGAGTCTGGAAAGCACTTGTAGGTGGAATTATGTGTGCAAGAAAATGAGTGCTGTGCTGATTTAAACAATCCGTGCCCTATTCATAATTTTACTAGAAATAAAATTGTTAGCCCTTTACTAACCACCTAAAAATGTAGAATAGCACACTAACCTTCCCCTCTAGCATTCCCTGATGATTTAATTCCTTTCTTAACTAACTTTCTCCATTAATGAGTTCACCAGGGTGTACCAGCCACTCCCACAGATCTCTCTCTCTCTCTTATGTCTCTCTGTCTCTCTCTCTCTCTCTCTCTCTCTCTCTCTGTGTGTGTGTGTGTGTGTGTGTGTGTGTGTGTGTGTGTGTGTGTGTGAAAACCCTTATGATTTTCTATGGGGCAAAATAATTCCAGCCCCGGAATCTGCTAGTGCTGGGGCAATTGCTGGTGTTAAGGGTATATATGGGAATGTTTGTAATGGGTAGAAAAATGTAGAACAAGAGAGAACAAGAAACAATAAAGATTGAGAGAAGAATATAGAAATATGGACAGAAGGAACCTGTTGAGAGTAGACTTCTTTACCCCTCAGATTTCTGACCCTCAGTTTTTTGGCCCCCCATTAGTTATTCATGGAGTCTTTAATTGAAGCCTGAGTAAAAGTCTTAAAGGCTAAAACCTTTAAGGCTCCCATTAACAATGTCTGTCCTATTTTGTTTAGTTTGTTGGTTGATTTGGTTTTGGTTTTTGACTTTTTTGTTCTTGTCAATTTGACACAAACTGGATTTATCCAAGAAAAGGAAACCACGACTGAGAAAAACCCTTCACAAGATCAGCCTATAGGTGAGTCTGTGGGGGCATTATTATTATTATTATTATTAATGATTGATGTAGGAGGACTCATACCACTCTGGGTGGTGCCACCCCTGGGCTGTATAAGAAATCCAGATGGGCAAGTCGTGCAGAATAAACCCTAGCACTTGAAAAATACTGTACAGAGTGTGGACATTGGCTTTCTCTTATCAAAGACAAAGTGGCCATTTGTTACTACTTGGCAACAAAATCACTGTGATACCATAATTCCTGACTGTAGAAACTGGATTCACAGGCTATCCTGAGACCCAAGAAGCCACTTTTGAGCAAAGCACATGCAGTAATAGTCAGTGACCATGGTCAGTTGTTCTAAAACCATGAAGACCAGCTAGTAAGCAGCATTCCTCCATTGGTTCTGCTTCAGTTCCAGCCTCCAAGTCCCTGCTCTGGCTTCCCTTAGAGACCAACTGTTAGCTGGAAGTAGAAGATGAAATAAACACTTTCCTCTCCAAATCACTTTTGGTCATCACCATGATCAAACTCACAGAAATATAAACTCTAAGACAAAATGTGACTCATATGCACATTAATCCTATCAGTAGGTATTAACTGTGGTAGATGCTCAACCATCAGGCAGGCAGAATGACCTGTCTAGTAAAGGCCAGTATGACTCAGTCTTTGGATACCCTAGTACATGAAAAATAGTCCTATAGACAGTGTGTGGCTTTCCTATCATCAGAAGCAGAAAGGAACGTATCTAGAACTCAGACATGTCTCTTGGTATTCTCAGGCCAAGTTTAGCTATGGACACATAATAAATGCAAATATGACTTGTATTTGTTGCTCTTTTTGTTTCCATGACAAAATATTGACAAAGGCAACTTAAAGGAGGGAAGCATTCATTTTCTCATAGTTAAAGAGGAACACGGTCCATCATGGTGGGGAAGGTATGGTGGCAAGCACGTGATGGGATTGATCACACTGTATCATCAGCAGGCAAGCAATGCATCAGAATGTGACTAGATTCAAGTGAGCAATGCTATAGTTACCAAATACTTGAGGTAATCTATTGTGGGACAATGGTCTTGGACCCTGTAAAAATTTGTCACTTGTATTGGTTTAATAAAATGCTGATTGTCCAATAGCCAGGCAGAAAGTATAGGCAGGGTGACAAGAACAGGAGAATTCTGGGAAGAGGAAAGGCTCAGTCTGCAGTCCTCACCCAGACCCAGAGGAAGCAAGATGAGAATGCCTCTCTGAAGGTACGAAGGTGCGTGGCTAACACAGACAAGAATTATGGGTTAATTTAAGAGATAAGAGTTAGTTAATAAGAAGCCTGAGCTAATAGATCAATCAGTTTATAATTAATGTAGGCCTCTGTGTGTTTCTTTGGGACTGAACATCTGCGGGACTGGGAGGGACAGAAACCTGTGGACAGTAATCTACTTAAAATAGAAAAGATTATGTCGGTTGATAGCCCCAGAGTTCCTACCCAGGCTCTGGGATTCTAAGGAGCCAGATAAACAAATCTGCTTGTGTTGCAAGCCAAGTGAAAAGGAGAGGAAAAGTGGGGGGGGGGGGGGGAGTCCTGCAATTGTCTTCATTAGCCATGACCCTAACAAGCCTCCCTCAAGGTCCTCCCGCCTAAAGATCCCACTGCCTTCCGATCCAACTGCTCTTGACTTTAACACATGGGCTTTGGGGGGCATTTGAGATTAAAAATGTAGCAAACTCTAGCAAAAATAAAGCTGTTTGGGAAGGCCCAGACCGAACTGCTATACCTGCTAGGAGAGTTAATTACATGAGGCTGCTCAAGGGGCACCTGTACACAAAGCAAGTTCACATGAAGACACAGTAAGAGGGCAAGACAAGCAGAAAGGCCTCAGAGGGGCCAGTCTTGCCAACACTTTCGTCTTTAACTTCCTGCCTCCAGAATCTGACAATAGATTTCTGTTGTTAAAACCAGCTGGTGCGTGATATTTTCACATGAAAGCCCTAGCAACTAGATATACCTACTTATCATTTTACTTGTAACATTTTCTACAGAAATAGGGTCCAAAAGCCACCTTAGCAGATGCAATAAGATGGATGAACCCATTGTTAGTATGTGCGTGGCGGATCTGTCCCTAAAAGAAGTGGATTGTGAGGAATGATGCGATGCCCCCACCATGTTTTGACCCCTTTTGAAAGTTGTTTATAGCTTCCACCTCAGTGTGCTTTGCTTCCAACAACTCATGTGCCTGCCATGCTTTCCCATGCACACCAGGACAGAGGACTGAGTATATTCCTTCACTAGATGACATCTTGTGACATTTAAGAAGGGCACAGAGACACTCCGACAGAAGCTGCTGAATAGCAAGTGGACACAATTTAAATGAATGACCTGAACACTGATTATCCAGCCACACAGGTCAACAATCCAAAGACAGGAAATGTGAGCTGGCGTTTTCTCTGAGTAAAATGGGACTAAAAATAGAAATTCCTAGTGAGAGAAAAACTGAGATATCAACATACTCTGATTGCCCCGGAGGAGGGAGAGCAGGTCCAAAGTGTCCCAGTCCAGACAGATAGCCATCAACAGCAAAGGGGTAAGGTCTGCAGGGACCCTGGCTAGGGTTACTGCCTAGCAGATCTGAGAGAACCAAGGCGCAGGCATTGGGACATTTTTGTGTCAGATGGTAATGGTATCCCCTTCTTATCCCAGAGGCAACCTAGAAAAGACAATTTCACTGTAAATTCTTCCTATTTGGGGACCAAGTGCCTGTGGACTCACCGTGAAGACTGATCTCAATCTACAGAAGGCCTAACACTTATCTTCAATATGGTCACTTCTCTCTCCTCACAATCTTTCCATCCTCTTATCTCTCCAATAAACCATTCTGGCTATTTTCTATTTTGGAAGGAAGAGGAGGAAGATGCCTTATCTTTATTTATTTAAGATTTATATACTGTGTGTTTGTACAAGGTCATGAAGGCGGCTCACAGCTCTAAAAAGCTGCACAAAGATGCAATGGAACATTTAAACACAGAAAAAAAAATATGTCTGCAGGAAGGAGAGGACAGAGAGTGCTAGGGGGAGTGGCAGTGGAGCAAATTCTTACAGTTGGGCAATGATTATAGCTCTAAATTTTCTAGCTATTGTAGGGATAAAGGAGCTGGATATTGCTCAACCTGTAAAGGGCCTGCACCATAAGCGTGTGGCCTTAAATTTGATTCTCAGAACCAATATTTAAAAAAGAAATGCTGGGTATGGTGGTGCGTTCTTGTAATCGCAGTGCTAAGGAGGTGAAAACCCCAGGATTGCTGCTTCTCTCAAGTCAGCCAGCTTAGCCTACTTATCAAGTTCAAGGCCAGTGAAAGGCCCTAACTCAAAAACCAAGTTAGTTGAAGTCTGACTACAATACCCAAGGTTGTTCTTTGGTCTCTGTGAAAGACACACACACACACACCACGCACAAGGGAGGGACACCTTGGTTTTCTGGCTTTAGTTTTGTGACACTATGAAAAGCCTAAATTGCTTCTCACAAATATAAGTACATCAAAACCAACAGAAATCCTTCTGGAAAGAAAGCTCCTCTCCCTCACAGACACCAGGAATGGGAAAGAGCCTAGGAGACCCTTAGCATCATTTCTGCAGTGAGAGCTCAGAGAGATGACCTGGGACATGACATTCTGGTTGCTCAGGGCTGTGGGAAGAGGAACTGCTCTTCTAATGCATGTCCAGATGGCTGTAGAAGACACTGAACCTCCACATGAAACAGCCAGAAGACTGTGGGCCCAACTACCAGAACCAAGAGAGTATCAAGACTAGATAAAGAAACAGCAAAACACGCCCCTAGATGCATTATAGTGTAATAATAAGAGCGGCGGGGCTACGTCCCTGGCACCCCAGCCGCCTGCTCGGCTAGCTTATGCTCCGAAATAACAACACACAAACTGTATTCATTTAATGGCTGCTTGGCCCATTTCTATCTAGCCTCTTCTAGGCTAATTCTCACATATTAATTTAGCCCATTTCTAATCATCTGTGTTGCGCCCCTAGGTGCACTTACCGGGGAGATTCTAGCCTAGTCCATCCTGGGTCGGAGCTTCATGGTGTGTGTCTGCCCGGGAGCGGGGCATGGCGTCTCTCTGAGGCGTCTGCTCCCGAGAGGAGAGCTGTCGACTCTGAGCTCACTTCCTCTTCCTCCCAGTGTTCTGTTCTGTTTACTCCTCACACCTATCTTCTAACCAATAAAATGGGCCAAGGCAGTTCCTTTATTAGCCAATGACCTTCCTCCATCATTATAGTTTTCCAATTCTGCTACTGAAATTTCTGAAACCTAAACTTGCCTGTGTTTTCTTACTGCTGCGACAAGAACAATGTGAAGAAGGGAAGGTTTAGCTTGTAGTTCCAGGGCACAGCACATCAAACAGGAGAAGGGACAGCAGCGGGCTCTTGAAGCAGCTGGTCACACTGCATCTGCGGTCAGGGAAGGGGAATGATGCACACTGGTGAAGTAATAAGGGCGGCGGCGGGGCTGCGTCCCCAACACCCCAGCCGCCTGCCCGGCTAGCTTATGCCCCGAAATAATTACATGGACACTGTATTCTTTTAAACACTGCTTGGCCCAATCTCTTCTAGGCTAATTCTCACATATTAATTTAGCCCATTTCTAATCATCTGTGTGTAGCACCCCAAGGTGCGCTTACCGGGGAGATTCTAGCCTAATCCATCCTGGGTCGGAGCTTCATCCCGGGAGCGGGGCATGGCGTCTCTGCTGAGGCGTCTGCTCCGGAGAGCAGAGCTGTGGAGTCTCTGACCTCACTTCCTCTTCCTCCCAGCGTTCTGTTCTGTCTACTCCTCCCACCTATCCTCTAACCAATAAAATGGGCCAAGGCAGTTCCTTTATTAGCCAATGACCTTCCTCCATCACTGGCTTACCAGGAATGTGCTTTGGGGGATTTCCACCAATTGCACATGGAATCTTCCTTCATCCCGATACATTTATGGTCTTTTCTAAAGCTGCTTGACCACACCCTAACCTGCTGTAGATGACCTTCCTTCCCAGGCCATCACCTAGTGAGATGTGAATTGAGCACAGAACACGAAGAGGTTGATCAGGCAGCGTCCTCACTTCCAGGTAGGAGATACAAGACTCGGTTATTTTCTTTTAGCATCCAATGCACACTAGACAGCATTCTCCAGAGAAATAAAACTGGTTTTGATACAAGAGATGATTTTCTAGATTGGCCAACACAGTCACAGAGGCTGAAAAGTCCCACAGTGCTCAGAGAGAGGAGAGAGAGTCAGGGTAGCCCTTAGCTACTCAGTCCAAGAAGCATGAAACTTCACAGTGAAAGAAACTGATGATACCGCCCTAATCCATGATAAAATCCCGAAAGCTACCCAGGAGGAAACTGGAGCAAGCTTCCATGCAAACATCAAGGAAGGGACAGCAAGATGGCTGGGCAGGGAAGAACCTCCACTAAGGCTACTGAGCTGAATCCCACCCCCAGGATCCAGGCTGTGGAAGGAGAAAACTGACTTCTGTAGGTAGTCTCTAACAGCCACTTGTGTGCTGAGGATATGTGCACACACTCACACACACACACACACGCACGCACACACACACACACAAATTATTTTAAGTAGTTTTTCAAAATCTCAAAATCTTAACTTTTATTCCTTGTTCTTCATTCTCTATCACACTCACAAAATCTCTAATGTTAAAGAATTTGGCTGACAGTAATCAGAAATAGGACTGTGACCACCATCCCTGCGGCCTTTACCTTCCCGTCCTTGGTACCAGCCTCTGTCTCTGCAGGAGGAAACAGGGCTTTGTTTACTTCCTCAGTCAGGCACAGTCATTTAAAGACCCCTCTCCGCTTTTGCCACTAAAAATGCACTCAGTTAGACCCCATAAGGCTTCTGTGCCCTGTGGGGATCTTGGGAACCAGCAGGATCCATCTGAATGGTCCCATGATGGGCCAACCTCAATGCCCACTCTTATCATTTGGCCCCAGAGGCAGGCTGCCCTGGGGAGCCAGGATTTTAGGCAGAGCTAACAGTTGGAAGCTGATTGAGAACCACAGCCCCACAGCTGGGACAATTCTTAGTGGAAGGGGCATCTAGGCAGTCTCCCTGTGGTCCTGCTTGCTGTGAGCCATGCCTTCAGGAATGCCCATGGCATTTCCCGATCGGCAAAGCAGATAGTTAGAAGGGCACCTTGCAGATTTCATTCCATCCATTGCCAAAACTATTGTTAGCAGAAGTAGCAGCAGCCGTTCACCGAACACAGGTCAGTGAATGGCAAGCTGGGCGCTCTATTCTTTGGATGAGGACCCTCACTAGCACCACACTACATACAAGAAAGAGAGGCTTCCAGAAGGGAAATGACTTCTTGAAGGCCAAGCAGGTAACAAAGGCAGAGTCAGTACATTTCTTTCTTCTGATTATTTCATGGCAACATGTACATCCTTCTCTTTTGCCGTGGAGCCCCCAAATAACCAAACAACTCGAGCGATTCTAGGAAGTAACTTGTTATCACTTTGTGCTCCTTGCTGATTGATAATGGGATGAGCCAATAGTGCTTTATTGCCATCATTATCAGTTAATGACGCCCTGATTTCCCACTATGGAAGAAGGACCCTGAATCTTTTCACATTATCAGTATTCAATTAAAAACTATGCCCCAGTTTCTATCCTTCAGCAAAGCCTGGAGCCGAGTCTGTCGAGGATGTGGCTGTGTGAAGAACGATAAGACAGGCTTGCTCTGATTCTAAAAATACATCGAAGGAGAAGAAATTGGCTCGACTTTTTATTTCCCCTGAAGAAGCTAAAAAATGGCAGTTCTTTCTTGGCTCATTAGCTCTTGAAACATTCTGTAAAGATGGCCACCAAGGAGGCTCCTCTGTCTTAGAATGAAGGGGAAGTGGACAGAGAGAAGAGAAATCTAAATGCTGCGAAGAGGGTATCTCATTAGAAGCCAGCGGCTGCTCAGTAGGAGCTAAAATCAGATCTTAATTCAAAGCTGGAGCCTGGAGATGACTTGTCTCCTTTGGGGGACAAGTGGGAAAGGAATGGGGTGAGTATTTTTAGGGATCATTTGTTTCTAACCTACAGAGGAGGATTCATGGCTACATGGATATTCATTATTATATGGACTCTCTTACACTCAAAAACATAGAGAAATCTGAAAAGATGAGAAAGAAATATAGGGAGAAAAGATTTTTGATTTCTCTACATAATCATCTCTTCTTCCTAAGGGAAAAAAAATCAGAATCAATTTACAAAATCAGCCATCCCCCAGCTCTTCTTCCTCTATGACCTTTCAAATTTAATAACAAAAATGAAAGATAACACCCTCAACTACACAGTACTAAAACAGAAGAAAATTCTTGATTGGGTCTTCTTGGTTTTAGACGATTCCTTCCGAACAAATAACTGGCAAGCTGTAGGGAGCATGCTGTACTTGAGCAGCATGCTAGGGTTCAAGAGGTAAAGGCATCGCCACAGGGTAGGGAGAGTGGTCTGAGTACCACAGTCACATTGTGTTACTAGTGATGACTTGGGCAGGGGGACTTCTCTGTGTCTCCCTTCCTTATCCGCATTGATGAGGATAGGGAATAACTGAGTACTCAGAATTTCCTTAGGGCTAAGTGTGCTAATTAACACAGAGAACATGATTAATATAACAAATGTGAGCAAGTCCCATCTCTGTCCCCTGCCCCTCCCCCCACACACACCCCTCCACCAACTTGTCACTGTTCACTTGCTCCCACAAGGCAAGATTTCTCTGAGGAGGAAGCTGAGCCTCATAGGTCATTTTCAAGTACATCTTTCTCCAGGAACTATTCAAGCAAATGAGCCAGGATGGCCTATTGAGGGCCTCCTAGAGGGTGACACCAGGGCACCTCTCCCCTCTGCACCCCATGACGGGATGCCTTAATGTTCCCGATCTGCTCAGTTCTGGGCCTTCTTATTGTCTCAGTAGCTATAATGAGGTTCTTTTATCTGCACCCATGGGGTTTGGGAGGCTATAGTGAGCAAACAAGGTGGAGCCTGGGAACAACTTCAGAACAAAATGGAGTACTTTCCAGATGCAGAATGAAGAGGATAAAAAACGAAACTCAGGAATGTGCTGAGAGGCTGCCTGCCCTGGGTATAACTCAATTCAGAGTAGGTGTTCCTTCAGAAAGCAACTTTTGAAATCTGCCAGTGAGTCTTGTCAGGGACGGAATGTCAAAGTGAGCCTGGTGTCTGAAGGGAGGGTAGAAAGACAGGTTTTATGGATGGTTGAAAAGTTCAGGAATACTGTCTTGAGACCAGAGAATACCCTTGTTAACTATGCCAGCTCCTAGGCACCAGCAGCCTCTCATCTCCTGGAGTGGGGGGAGGGGAGGCAGCTATAGTTAATCCAGCTCCTGGGGCTCACATAGCTTCTCAGAACTGAAACTCAATGCAAGTGATGGAAGTGGTCCAGGAAGACCCCAATCCTACCTCTGTCGTCTTGGCTCCAATGAACCCATCAGTTTCTGTGTTCTTCCTCTCACAGGCAGTAGAAGAGTTTAGAGGAGGTCATGGTACATTTATGCATCGAAATGAGGCCATGCAGCCACATGCAGTTGATCTTGTTTCCTTGTACATCAACCAAAACAACACATCTCAGTTCACTGTATTTGCTTAAAGTGTCTTTTAACTGATATGCTAAGCAGGAAAATTTATTTTTATTTTCTACTCACTATGCATTTAATAAATGCTTCTGCCTCCTCTTCCTTTCCCTCCTTCTTTTTCTTCTTCTCTTTTTCTACCTCCCCCCTCCTTCTTCTCAGGTCACTTAGTGAAAATTCGGCTGGACATGTTGGCACAGTCTTATAATACTAACACTCTGGAGACTGGGAAAGGGGATAAATGGTTTACCCTGGGCTACACAGCAAGATCCTGTCAAAAACAACAGAAAGAAGAAAAGAGAGGGGGTGAAGGGAAAAAGGGAAAAGAGGGAGGATGGAATAAGGAAGGAAGGAAGGAAGGAAGGAAGGAAGGAAGGAAGGAAGGAAATCTATGCAGATATCTTGTCTTATCTCATTACTTTATTTTTTAAATTTATTTATTTATTAAAGATTTCTGTCTCTTCCCTGCCACCGCCTCCCATACCCCTCCTCCTCCCCCAATCAAGTCCCCCTCCCATGTCAGCCCAAAGAGCAATCAGGGTTCCCTGCCCTATGGGAAGTCCAAGGACTACCCACCTCCATCCAGGTCTAGTAAGGTGAGCATCCAAACTGCTTAGGCTCCCACAAAGCCAGTATGTGCAGTAGGATCAAAAACCCATTGCCATTGTTCTTGAGTTCTCAGTAGTCCTCATTGTCTGCTATGTTCAGCGAGTCCGGTTTTATCCCAGGCTTTTTCAGACCCAGGCCAGCTGGCCTTGGTGAGTTCCCGATAGAACATCCCCATTGTCTCAGTGTGTGGGTGCACCCCTCGCAGTCCTGAGTTCCTTGCTCGTGCTCCCTCTCCTTCTGCTCCTGATTTGGACCTTGAGATTTCTGTCCGGTGCTCCAATGTGGGTCTCTGTCTCTGTCTCCTTTCATCGCCTGATGAAGGTTAATATTCAGGAGGATGCCTATATGTTTTTCTTTGGGTTCTCCTTATTTAGCTTCTCTAGGATCACTAATTATAGGCTCAATGTCCTTTGTTTATGGCTAGAAACCAAATATGAGTGAGTACATCCCATGTTCCTCTTTTTGGGTCTGGTTTACCTCACTCAGGGGCACTGAGCTGAACAGAGAATTCTCAACAGAAGAAGTTCAAATGGCCAAAAGACACTTAAGGTCATGCTCAACTTCCTTAGCGATCAGGGAAATGCAAATCAAGACAACTTTAAGATACCATCTTACATCTGTCAGAATGGCTAAAATCAAAAACACCAATGATAGCCTTTGCTGGAGATGTTGTGGAGAAAGGGGTACACTCATACATTGCTGGTGGGAATGCAAACTTGTGCAACCACTTATCTCATTACTTTAAATGACCAAAGGATCCTCTGATGATTAGCTAAAATGCTGTATTTGGTTAGTCAGGGTTGTCCAGTAAACAAAATTAATAAGGCAAATATATATTAATAGGGGTTTATTAGATTGGCTCGCATGATGTGGCCCCAGTGGATTAACAGTAGCTGCCTCATACCCAAGAGCTAGTTAATTGCTCAGTCTGTGAGTCTGGATGTCTCAGCAGTTCCAATCTGTCACTGAAGGCCTGGGGGGTTCCTGGAGAATCACTGGTCTTTAGTATTTGTGAGAAGTCTGAAAAGACTGGTTCTGGTATCAGCGACAGAATACGCTAGCAATAGGACAGGTGAACTTGCCAGTACAATTGAAGGCAAGGAGGCAAAAAGCAATAGTTCCCCTTTTCCAGATGTTTTTGTCTGGGCTACCACCCTAAATGTGGATAGTACCTTCATGGTGGCAGCCCAGACAAAGACATCTGGGAAAGGGGAACCAGCTTGAGACCCTCCTTACAGTGAGAACTTAGCAATGGAGACTGATACACCTCAATCCTGACAGGGTCCAGAGATGCCCTGGGAATTCCTGCAATGCTTTCACGAACCTTGCAAGCTCATTGTCACAAGACCAAGGCTTGATTGGGTCATTTTCACATTTTATCTCATAAGTACACGGTGGGATTATTCAGAAACTAAATGATGAAGCTGAGATTATCTAGGAAATATCCATTTCTAACTTCAATCTGTGTCAAACTGAACTTCCTTCCTACTCCTCAACCAAAGCACATATTGCATTAAATACCAGGGCAGACAGAGTCCTACTGTCTTCTAGTAAGACATTAAGGTATTTTGAATTAAAAATGTAAAACTCACTCCTCTGCATAATTTTCATCCTCTGCATAATTTTCATGATAAAAGTTGTCATTTTTCATTTAAATATGTTTGTGGTAGCATATAATGAGTTTATTGCTGCTGTTTTAAAATGAATTTGTAAATTAACATTTTAAAAATTGTTCTGGTTTTTTCAATACGGTGAGAACTGATAGCTATCAGCCCCATCAACCTAAACTATTCAGGGTCTATAATTACATATAAAGGGATAAAATGTTCTGATACCAAAACTATGGAAGACTACTTCTCTAGCCCTAAACATTTAGCCAGCACCTCCAAATTTTATGTTGAAATTGGAGCTGCCTCTCCACTCTTGCCAGGGAGATGGGGGCAGGGGGGAGTTGAGGGGAGAGGATGAAGATGATGGAGGCATGAGAGATCAGGATGGTCTAGTTGGGGGTAGGACAAGGGAGAAGAGCAATGAAAGAGACATCTTGATAAGGGAGCCATTGTGGGTTTAGGGAGAAACCTGGTACCAGGGAAGCTCCCAGGAATCCCCAAGGATGACCCCAACTAAGACTTCTAGCAATAGTGGAGAGGGTGCCTGCACTGGCTTTCCCCTGTCATCAGATTGGTGACTTCCCTAACTGTCACAATCAGAGCCTTCAACCAGTAACTGATGAAAGCAGATGCAGAGATCCACAACCAAGCACTGGACCAAGCTCTGGGAGTCCAGTTGAAGAGAGTCCAGTCTGGGAGGGAGTGTAGGAGCTTGGAGGGTGGGGTTCAAGACCAGTATGGGGAAACCCACAGAGACAGTGACCCAAGCTAGTGGGAACTCATGGATTTTACATAGTCCCTCTGCCTCTGGGGGACAGTTGTGAGCTTGTTTTTTTGTGGGGCCCCTAGCGGTGGGACCAGGACTTGTCCCTGATGCATGAGCTGGCTCTTTGGAACCTATTCCACATGGTGGGATGCCTTGTTCAACCTTGATGAAAGGCGGTGGAGCTTGTTCCTGTCTCACCTTGACATGCCTTGCTTTGTTAACTCCAACGGGAGGCCTTCCCCTCTGACTGGAGACAGAGGAGGAATGGATGGGGGGGGGGGGGGGTGGAGTAGAAGGGAGGAGCAGGGAGGAAATGGGAGGAGAAGAGGGAGGGGAATCTGTGGTTGGTATGCAAAATAACTAAAGAAAAAAGAAAGAAAACATCACTACTGGCCCCCTTGTGAGATCACACGTTGCATCCCCCAAGGGTAACCCCAGCTACTCCCTTGCACCTTTCTCCTCTGCAGCTATCCCTTTGTACTCAGGGTGACTCAGACACTGCATCACAGTTCCCTTAAACTGCCTCTCACACACTAAGCTCACAGGAAATAGAAAGCAGCAGTCACCTTCCCACAGGTAAGGGATGATGGAGTTGAGCAGCTCTCTCCCCAAGTTCTTTCCTGTTCTCCAACATTTTTCAACATAGCTTATCTGGGCACAGGTGGTGAGCGATTGAAAAACACTGTAAATTCTCAACCCCCAAGCTCTCCACTCCAAACCCTTACAACATGTTGATTATATTTCTTCTAGCATTCCGAAATCTGATTTGCTTACAGTCATTCATGGGCATGAACAAACCTTAACCAGCTAGACTGCCATCCACTTGAAGATCTGACTCCTTCCTCTGTGCATCCCCAGGACTGGAAGGAGTGATGCTGACGGTCCCTGGATGAGATCTCTCGAGGCCATTTCCAATCTAAGGGAGGATGGCAGGCAAAATGAATTCTTCATTTTCTGGCCTCTGTGCTTTTTCTATTTTGTCCACATTATTGCTTAAAAAAATGAAACGATGAAAATGAAAATGAAAAATGAAGCAGGAAATGCAAAGCAGAAGGCAGCTAGGAATGAGAGCCCAACGCTCAGCCTAAATGGGCCTCTCGGATGAGGCTGAGAAGAACTGAGAACATCGTGAGCCTGATCCAGGGGAGACAGCTGCGAGTTCAAGATCAATTACTGCCTGCAGCCATCTGTGCCGTCCTTCCTTGAAGCGCACCAGGAACACTGGTAGCAGCATCTCCAGTACTGCACAGAGATGCAACCAGCTCGTGGGATCACAGAGCGTCTGTGAGAATAGGTGTTTCAGACATCTTCTGGACCAACCTGTCCTTTTCAAAGGAGCTAACTAAGGGTGAATTCCCTTCCATGACCCCCTTATAACTCCTGGGCCAGCACCTTTTAAGTTGCTCTATCAACATTCCTGGCCGTCAGAGAGTGCCAAATTCTGATCAATACAGGGATGATGTCTGATTAGGAAGAGAAACTTCAAAGGAAAATCTTGCCAAGGGACAGCAAGAACAAGGCAAGGAAAGAATGGAAGGGAGGAAGGAGGCTGGGAAGTGAAGGAAAACAGACCGACTCTATGAATGCAAAAGCTAAAAATGTTTGCAAACAAAGCAAAATAAAGCGGCCCCCCCTTAGTTCCCATTGTTCTCCCATGGGAAGGCTGTGTGCTAGTGTTCTGTGGCTGAGAGGCAGAAAATTACCACAAACAGCAGCGTTTGGCAACTCTCTCTGGTCATATCAAAATCTGGAAATGCTCAGATGGCCTCTCAGCTCGGGTCTCATAGAGCTATAGTGAAGGACTAGGCTGGGCAGTGGTGTTCTCATCAAGAACTGGGGTCCTCAACAGCACAGACACTAAGGGCATCATTGAATAAATGGGACCTCCTGAGACTGAGAAGCTTCTGTAAAGCAAAGGACACTGTCACTAAAACAAAAAGGCAACCTACTGACTGGGAGAAGATCTTCACCAACCCCGCAACTGACAAAGGGCTGATCTCCAAAATACATAAAGAACTCAAGAAACCAGACCGTAAAAGGCTAATCAACCCAATTATAAAATGGGGCACTGAGCTGAACAGAGAATTCTCAACAGAAGAAGTTCAAATGGCCAAAAGACACTTAAGGTCATGCTCAACTTCCTTAGCAATCAGGGAAATACAAATCAAGACAACTTTAAGATACCATCTTACATCTGTCAGAATGGCTAAAATAAAAACCACCAATGATAGCCTTTGCTGGAGAGGTTGTGGAGAAAGGGGTACACTCACCCATTGCTGGTGGGAATGCAAACTTGTGCAACCACTCTGGAAAGCAGTGTGGCGGTTTCTCAGGAAATTCGGGATCAACCTACCCCTGGATCCAGCAATACCACTCTTGGGAATATACCCAAGAGAGGCCCTATCATACAATAGTATATGCTCAACTATGTTCATAGCAGCATTGTTTGTAATAGTCAGAACCTGGAAACAACCTAGATGCCCTTCAACGGAAGAATGGATGAAGAAAGTATGGAATATATACATATTAGAGTATTACTCAGCAGTAAAAAACAAGGACTTCTTGAATTTTGCATACAAATGGATGGAAATAGAAAACACTATCCTGAGTGAGGTAAGCCAGACCCAAAAAGATGAACATGGGATGTACTCACTCATATTTGGTTTCTAGCCATAAATAAAGGACATTGAGCTTATAATTCATGTTCCTAGAGAAGCTAAATAAGAAGGTGAATCCAAAGACAAATACATAGGCATCCTCCTGAATATTAACCTTCATCAGGCGATGAAAGGAGACAGAGACAGAGTCCCACATTGGAGCACCGGACAGAAATCTCAAGGTCCAAATCAGGAGCAGAAGGAGAGGGAGCACGAGCAAGGAACTCAGGACCGTGAGGGGTGCACCCACACACTGAGACAATGGGGATGTTCTATCGGGAACTCACCAAGGCCAGCTGGCCTGGGTCTGAAAAAGCCTGGGATAAAACTGGACTCGCTGAACATAGCGGACAATGAGGAATACTGAGAACTCAAGAACAATGGCAGTGGGTTTTTGATCCTACTGCACGTACTGGCTTTGTGGGAGCCTAAGCAGTTTGGATGCTCACCTTACTATACCTGGATAGAGGTGGGTGGTCCTTGGACTTCCCACAGGTCAGGGAACCCTGATTGCTCTTCGAGCAGATGAGGGAGGGGGACTTGATCAGGGAAGGGGGAGGGAGATGGGAGGCGGTGGCGGGGAGGAGGCAGAAATCCTTAATAAATAAATAAATTTAAAAAAAAAAAGAACTGGGGTCCTGTCACATCTGTTTCAGTGTGTGGACAAAATTTGGTTCATAGTGGCTGAAGACCGACATAACTCATTTCAAAGCCAGCAAGAATTTCTCTATTCTTTGAGAAATGCCCAGTACTATCCCTTTTAGGGGACTCAAGGACGCTGGCCTGGGAGCCACGAAGGAGTCATAAGGGGAACTCACCCTAGGTGAAACAGGTGCATGAGCGTCGAACCTGCTCTGTGCAAGACAGGTTGGCCCAGAGGATATCTGAAACTCCTTTTCACACAGGCCCATCACCGTGATTGCTGTTTGTTGTTGACGCCACAGAATCTGAAATGGCCTAAGAAACAGGCCTCTGCATATCTCTGTCGGTATTATTTTGTTTATGTTAGTTGTGGCAGGGGGACCCATCCACTGTGAGTGGCACCGTTCCCTGGCAAGGATCTTGCACCATAAAAATGGAGAAAATGAGCTGAGGGCCAGCATGCATACATTGTTCTCTATATCTGATATCTCATTCTCTGTATCTGATTGTAGACGGGCTGTAGTTACCTGCTTCAAGCTCTTGACCCCTTTACTTTTCCACCATAATAGACCGAATCCTTAAACTATGAGACACAACAATCTCTTTGTTTCTCTTTTAATCCCTTTCTCTCTTAACTTGTTTTTATTGGAGTGTTTTATCAAAACAACAGGAAAAGTAACTAAAAGAAACACCCATCTAAGAGAATTTTCTTTTCTACTGAAATTATAAAGTCAACATATTAGTAATCTAATTGTGGAGTAATGCTCAATATGATAGGATTAAAAAGTAAGATTGAGCGTGAGGAGATGGCCCTGTAGGTAAAGCTGCTTGCCACACACATATATAGACCTGACTTCAAATCCCCAGAACCTATATAAAAGCAGGGCAGGTGGTATATATGTCTGTAATCCACAGCATTCTGACAGGGAGATGGGAAGTGGGGATAGGGGAATCTTCAGAAATTTGTGGACCAACTAACCTGAAACATGCAGAAAACAACGAAGAAATCCTGTCACATACAAGGTGGAACGTGAGGACCAGCATCTGAGGTTGTTCTCTGATCTTCACATGCAAACCATGGAATACAGAACACACACACACACACACACACACACACACACACACACACACGTGAGATTTTAGAGAGGTAATCAGAACATGAGGAAGGCTCCCATGCATGGGATTTGTGGTTCATTAAACAGGTTCTGTTCCCTTTACCACTTGGGACTCAGGGAGCAAGCGCAGCTAATGAACCAGACACACAGTCTGCCAGCTCCTTCATCCTAGACTTCCTGCTTCTGGGCCTGAGAGAAGTGAGTTTCCATTGTTTGTGGTTGCATTATGTCTAGGTCTCTGTGACTAAAATAACTGACAGAAAAAGCTTAAGGGGGATAAAGATTTACTTGGCTCATGGTTTCAGAAGGTTTCAGTCTGTCACAGGGAGGTGAGGCAGCATGGTGGAGTCCACAGTGACGAGAACACGTGGCAGAGTCTCCTCGCGGTACAGAGTGCTGCAAGGCAAACATCAAGACTGAATCAAAGGCCCAGGCTATAATTTTCAAACCCCTGTTGTTTTTATCTAAGTTGTTCTATTTATCCATAAAGACCTGGGAGTCAGATGTTGAGATGAAAACTTACTAGATCAGAGAAGCCTAGAAGCAATCTGCTGACCTTTTTGATCAGAGACTCAGCAAGAGAGTGTCACTCCACCTGTCCCAAACCTAAAATCCTAGAATCTCTAAGTCCCTCTGTCTATCTGTCTTCCTGGGTCCTCCATACTCATTATGGCTAATCCTTGTCAACTAGTTGCTGGCTCCACCCCTTGATCCAAGGTTAATTTTATTAATACAGTCTCAGAGTTTCATATCTGGCAACAGCTCTACCTCCTAAAGACTCCACAACCTCCCAAACTGCACCATTAGATGGGGACCAAGTGTCAGAACATGACCCTGTGGGGGACATTTCACATCCAACCCATAGTGAGAGACTTTGTAAAAGCAAAGGGAACAATTCCAGCCAGCTATCAGTTAAACAGCGGTGGATTCATTGTTTCTAAAGATGAAGACATTTGGCACATTTGCCGTCACAGGCTGCTCTCTGAGTGACACACACATCCAGGTTTCAAGCTGAGGTTCTACAGACGGCATGGGTTGTATTCATATACTGCCACGATCATTGGCTGGGCTCCTCTATGGTCTGCAGTCATAGGTCAGCTAGTTTCCTTAACTCTTCCGCTGAAAATATCATCTGAGAATAAAAATTTCAAAATCCACTTTGGCATGTTTATGCCTCTTGTGCTTCTTTCCTTCGGTTTTAATGGCTCCTACTTCCAGGATTAATGAAATGTGGCTGAATAAAATCTAAAGGATAACTGAGAGGTCTTGTCTCACTGACAACTTGAAACGTGTGCTTTCAATTTTTGAGTTGAGAAAACATTTTACTTTAAACTCACAAGTGGAATAAGTTAATCAGATAGTGTTATTCTGTGTAATGAGATAAAGCAGTCTGAGTTCCATGGAACTACTACAGCAATGCTATATACTCATTTATTGCTAGATAATGAGGCACTCCTGCATTTCTGGAATGGACCCCATGGATCAGGAGCTATTATTGTCTTAAGATGCCTCATTTAAGAGGGGTTTGCACCTTCACGTTAGAAAGTATGGTTCATCTATAGTTTGCTTTGGTGTACTATCATTGCCTTTTTTTAATGAGGGATGTTTTTATGCTGAAATTATATAAAAATAGGATCTCATTCTTTCTAAGACATCAGAAAAGTTCAAATCACCTCTTCTAAAATTTGATGGAATTTGATTATGAAACTGCAAGAGCTCAGCAGGGTTTTGTTGTTGTTGTTACAGTTGTTTTGTTTCATTCTGTTTTTTTTTTAATGCTCAATCTTGACAACTTTCAAAATGTCTTTCAGGATAATTTGCTTATTTTATATGAGAAAATGATGAATTTAGCATCTCTACAGTTTTATAGCTGATTCCAAGGTCAACTGAAGGTCAGGTTGTGATAGAGCAGGAGGCTGATTCTGCCTGTGAGGGGGACACACAGCTGTCCCACTCTCCTTCCTGGAGCTGCATGTGAGCACAGGGTCCTTGACTTGAACGTACAAACCAGGTCCCATCCTTGCAGGATCCCTTTTACAACATGTGATCTGCACTGGGTTCAGAACCATTTCTCCACATGTTCTGGGCCCATGAGCCTGGATCTAGTACCAATGTCTGTTTTATTTGGTTCTTAGATTCTCTTGATTGACTATATATAATTCATTTATCAAATAAACTATATTTATCAAAAAATCACAAGTAATTCCTTCTGCTTCTATTTTATGGGATTTTTCCCTCAACTTGAAATTGGGTACTTAGTTACAGTTAACTGACTTTTACTCTTTCATTAAAAAGAAACAAATAGAAAGTGTTCAGATATGAATTTGATTCTGTTTATACCTTTGGTCATGACTGTAGGTTTTGATTTCCTCATTATTTTCTAGGCTTCTCAGAAATGAAACTATTTCTTTAAGAGTTATTTCAAAATAGTTGTTTAAATTTGTGGTGAGGTTATGAATTCTACTTTTGATGTTGATTCGCATTTTCAATTCATTCTTCCCAAATTATGTAGCCTATACTATTTTTATTTTGAGGAATTCAACTAGTTTCATATAACATATGGTCAATGTTTGCTTTAAAACTAGATGAGCAGTAGAAAAGAATATGTGTTTTCTGGGGGCAGGAGAAATGGCTCAGCAGGCAAGGGAATGAACAAGTCATGTGGAGGATGTGCATTTGACTCCCAGAACCCGTGTTAGTTGGCTCACAGCCACCGATAACTTAAGCACCAGAGGATCCAAGGTTGTTCTCCACAGGCACCTGCATCTCTGTGCACATATACACACAGAAACATGCACCCATACATGTAATTAAACAAAATCAATCTTTTATTAAAATGTGATTTCTGTTTGTAAAATATAAAGTTTGGTGCCTAGATTTTAACATCAGTATCCATGGATAAAGCACTCATATCTCAATTGTTTTTGTTCCAAAATCTTATCAAAGCATGAGTGGTAAGAATATAACACCTGCCACAACTATTGTACTAAATAACTTTATTTATGTTTATTTGCTTTCTGTACTTCAAAACTTCATTTGGCCTGTAGAATTTTATTATTTTAACTGTATCATTGAGAACTAAACTCCTTAACAGACTTCTTGACTACCACAGCCTTGTGGTGATACCATTGGTTAGTAAAGAAACTGGCTTGGCCTGATAGGGTAGAACAGAGCTTGGTGGGGAAAACTAAACTGAATGCTTGAAGAAAGGAGGCAGAGTCAGGGAGAAGCCATGGAGCTGCTGCTGGAGACAGACATGCCAAACTTTGCTGCTAGGCTATGACCTCGTGATGATGCACAGATTAATGGAGATGGGTTAAATTAAGATGTAAGAGTTAGTCAATAAGAAATTAGAGCTAATAAATCAAGCAGTGAATTAATTAATACAGTTTCTGTGTGGTTATTTTGGGACTGAGCAGCCAGGAACTAACTAGTACCCTCCCTGCAACAAATTAGTGTGCCAATGTGGTTGTCTATATCTACATAAAACCTGAGAAAGATTTAAAAGGAATTTTAGATACACACACACAAAAAAACAGAGTTTAACATAGCTTCTTGCTGTTTGCTGGTGGTGTGTCACAGCTCCTTTAAAAGAGGTTTACCTGATTTAGCAGTAGCGTTTAAAAAGAAGCCATGCCATTTTAAAACGCTGGCTTTCTGGACTGTGCTGCCAGTGAAATGTCTGGCTCATTCAGGAGGCCGAGCATTTAAATGGGATTTGTGAATAGAGTGCTACAACTTGCTTAATGGCAACATAGACTGGCTGTGTATCTAAAAGTAGGGCTGTGAGCATGGCTCTCAGAGGCAGCAAACAGCTCTGCCATGCTGGACTGGGCAAAACAAGCAATCACTGGCGTATTTTCTCTAGTAATGGTACCACTTAAGTTCATAAAAATAGCTTTGTATTTTAAGAAGCATTTCTGGTCAGAAAACTAATTACAAGCCGGGTGGTGGTGGCGCACTCCTTTAATCCCAGCACTTGGGAGGCAGAGGTAGGTGGATCTCTGTGAGTTCGAGGCCAGCCTGGTCTACAAGAGCTAGTTCCAGGACAGGCTCCAAAGCTACAGAGAAACCCTGTCTCGAAAAACCAAAAAAAAGAAAATGGCCTCTAAATGAGACACGCTATGTTAAAAAAAAATGTACGTAGGCTTGGGAGAGAGAAGAAAAAGAGTATAGAGAGTTATGAAAGGAAGCAAATAGTTTATTAAAAAAGAAACAAAGTCTTTAATGATACAGAGTACAGCCAGTCATAGATTAAAGGAGTAAAGATAATAAAATAAATATTAAAAAGTAATAGAGTAAGAAAAGCCAAGTAAAGATGGAATATTCAAAAGGAGTCTAGATTATGTACATTATTGTGTTTTCTTTTAATTTTTTTGACAGTAGAGGAACAAAGTAATCAACTTTAAAGGTATCTTGTCTTTAAAGTTTGAGTCTAAGGATATGTTGCTCTGGAAGAGAGGTTCTGCTTTTGTTTCCACAGAAGATAAGAACCTGTGAATTAATTCCAGACTAATGTGGTTTGATGGATCAAGATCCCCTGAAAGGTCGCCTTGAACACCCCTCAAAAAATTACTTCACCCAATAAACAGCAGGAAGCAGTTTGGAAAGAACTATGCCCATACTCCCAAATATTGTTTATAAATGTTTGTTTATAGTTAAAGGGAGATATGCTATAGAGATGGATACTTTGCATTGGTATGGATCTTGTTTGATTGATAGAAATTTAAGGTCAATATATATATATATATATATATATATATATATATATATATTCTTGATTAAGGTACTGTGTTTGTGTAGCTCATTTAAAAATGTAATGTATAATTAAGAAATATAGATTAATAGATAAACATCTATAATAGTCAAGCTTGTAGTCATATTAGTTAGATTTTCTAGATGTACAGAGATATATTGCAGATGGATAGGCATTTTTCAAACCTTTCAAAGACTACAGAATATAGATGGCATTTGAAATGTTTAAGAATTTAGGACTTTTTATGATAATGAGACACATCTACTCTTGGCAGCGCCAATTACTTCAAGAGGATGATGGGCATCGAAGAGGCTCCTTACAAAGTTTGCTAGCCATTTGGGCAAGAAATTGCTCTTGCCTGGACTGCTTAACTGGACATGCAGGACCCACAGAGAAATGACTGCTGAACTTATCTAAAGATGAGACGGTCCTTTGGGGTTCCTGCTTCATGAAAGAGTCTACTAGACATTCTGCAGGACATAGAAAAAGTGACTGACAACCTGCCAATATAGGTTAAATTGTCTTTGAAATTTCCTGCTTCATGGAAAAGTCTGCTGGATACTATGGGCCTATAGCCTGAACATGGATGCCCCAACAGCACAGAAGAACTTTGGGTAACTGTCCAGGTAGAAAGATGTCTCTGTCAATTTTAGAGTTTTGGAAGTTGCTTACAATGAACTTCCTGTTTATTTAGGTAATATTATATCCCTTGAGAGTTTTTTATGGAGTTGAGTAGATAGTAATAATACTTTTCCTTAGTTATGATAAAAATAAAGCAGATATAAATACTGTAACTATAATTCTCACTTGATACCTGTTTTGTTATATGTAATTGTATTATGTTAAAGTTAAAACCTTCTAATGGAAGTTGACGTAGGATTTCCCTCTGTATGCTGTGATTACCATGAATGAATAAAAGAACTGGCTTGACTTATAGCAAGGTAGAACTTAGGCAGAGAAAACTAAGCTGAATGCTGGGAGAAAGGAGGTGGAGTCAGAGAGAAGCCATGGAGCTGCTGCCAGAGACGGACACAATGAAACCTTGCCAGTAGGCCACAAGCCTCGTGGTAAAATGTAAAATAATGGAGATAGATGTAAGAGATAGCTAGTAAGTAATATGCTTAAGTAATTGGCCAATCAGTGATTTAATTAATACAGTTTCTGTGTGGTTATTTTGGGAGTCTGGGCAGCTGGGAAACGAATAAGAGACCTCCCTACTACAAACTTGATATCTTGACTGCATATCTATCTAACAAACAGAAGCTCTTAAGTTATTTTTTGTTGACTCCTTTGGATCCCATGTTGCCAGGTATTTGCTTCTCAATCTGTCCTAGGAATTTTTCTTGTTGCTGTAGTTAGGCAGGTTACCTTCTTTCAGTAAAAACTAATTAGTTTGGTTTTAACATTCATTTAATCTCTTCTATTTCTAAAGCTTCTTTTTATTTATATTTATACTTTTTTATTTTCTCATTTCTTTCTTTAGACTTTATGTAGGTGTGTAACCTATTATGTTTTTAATGTGTTTAACTGCAAATTGTAAGTTTTACACCTAAAGCCATGGTACTTAGTACTTCAATTTTTGACACAGAAGAAGAAACCAAAGGAAAAAACTAGCCCAAAAGAATTTTTGTGGGTAAACAGTGAGAGGGATAAAATAGAAAGACATAATAAAAGTGCAATGTGTTCTATATACAAATCATGGATCCATGTTAAAATTCCTTGATTGAAGTGTAGGCTACAGGTGTTCATTACACTTAAAGAGTATTGATAGTGTCATGTGTAACTCAAGTGATATCTTAAAAATAAAATTATAACACTGGTGGTTGTAACATATACCTGTCATCCCACACTTGGGTAGCTGATGTACAGGATGGAAAAATAGACTATAGACTAAGACTGTGTCTTAAAATAGATAAGAGTGTTAGTTTAAAAAATATGCATAGTTTGATTAACAAATTATCACTTTATATATTTTTTCATCCCCCTTTGGCTTTTCCACCTTTTCATCCTCTTCCCAGTTCTCAGTATATCTGTCTTTGTTGTTCTACTCTTGATTTCTTAACCTATCAATTTGGAGTAAAGTATTATTTTAATACTGTATGGCTTTAGTTAAAAGAACACAAAAACACATATACAACAATTTCAACAGTATCAGAAAACCACTTTAAAATTCATTGAGCATATAGGTGAACTCTAGAGGATAAGATACAATGTGAGAATCTTTTACTAGTATTCTCAAATTATGTGTTTTCATTTTCTATGGGAATGGTTCTTTATGAACTGATCAACTAAATGAAAAGAATATACATACAAAACAGCACAGCCTCCTGACAAACTCCATGATCAAACTGAAGACTTTTGTGTACCTTGGATGCCATGTTATATTCAGATACATTTAAAATTTTTAGAAGAAAGCAGCAAACAGTGTGTCTGGATGGATGATTTTTAGCAGATTGTGAACACATGCAATTGTTGACAAACTCACACCTAAGAGAATTCATTTGAAGCTAACTAGCTACTACACAGGTGAAAGTAAGTGAGAAGAGAGGGAGAATGGAACAGAAAGAGAAAGTCAAACCTGCCCAACTAGTAACAACACAGGACTCAGACTACTCCAGCGCTAACAAATTAACGTATCTCGAGCAAACAGGACAACATACACTAAAGTCTTTGTTCCAATGATGTAGAAAACCCATGTTTCTAAGCCCTTATCTGCCAAAGAAGTTGCATTTTTAATTAGCTCATGCTTTGCCAATCAACGTAACATTAGCATAAGAGTGTTCCTACATGGACAGAATTTAATTCTAGTATAAAGTAAAATACTTGATATTTTGGTCAGCCTGAAGAGCCTGTCATGGGTAAATGTGTACTTTCAGGATTTTTCAGATGTGACAAACAGCCCTGGACCCCCAGGATCTGAGTCTGAGGCTCAGTAGGTGTGGACTTTACAAATCAAACCTCTGTCAGTGATAGCAAATGTTACCCAGACCTTGAACCCACTGGAAGAACTGAGTGCAAATGGCTGACATTATTTTTATCTGAACTCCCTCTCCAAATACCAGTGACTCCCTGGGGTTGCCAAAATAAGTTGAATGCTCTTTATACAAAAAGCTGAGGTCATTTTTTTCAACCTAAAACTTTCATGCTGCTGAGAGTATCTTCACCTTCCTTGAGACTCGGGTCACATTCTCTGTCTTCCCAGAATATCTGTTCCAGAATGCAGCACCACTGAGAACTGTGAGATCTCCCCTCTATTTTATATCCTTCAGTCCCTCTCAGAGGGCAAGAGAACACCCCTGTTCTGAAAGTTCTTAATGCAGTTTCTGTTTTGACTTAGCATCATCTCTTCCAAGTTTTTGCGGTGGAAGTAACTCCAGCATTGACTCCCTTATATCTCCATAGGATCCCCAACTCTCAGCTTTCTACATCTTCTAGACCAGCATTTCACAACCTTCAGGTTATGACCCATTTGCAGGAGGGGGGGCTCAAATGACCTTTTCATAAGAGTTCCCTAAGACCATTGGAAAATGCTATGGTTCATAGCAGTAGCAAATTACAGTTATGAAGTAGCACTAAGAATAATCTTGTAGTTGGGAGTCACCAGAACATGAGGGTTTCAGCATTAGAAAGCTTAAGAATCACTGTTCTGGATCAGATGGCTCTCAAGGTACACTCAACAGCGACTTGTTGAAGACCTACCTATCACAAGATTCAAGACACTATGCTAGGCGCCAACATGATGTTTTAAGAATGAAAAATTTACAAAAAGTGAGTCATCACAACATAAAGCATAAATGAGGGGTAATTGAACAACACAAGTTCACTGTAGCAAAATGCAGTGCTGTTGGATATTCCCAAGAAGAAATAATCCCATGAATTTGAAAAGCACATAAATGTAAATTAAAATAAGAATAGCTGAAAAGGAATAAGATAGCCCAAGCAAACTACAGGATGGGGATTTAGTGGGAGAATGGAGTGGGATGGCATAAGTTCTGCAGGAGCACATTTTTCTTTCAGCATCTTTGACAGTTGGTGCCAAAGAAACTTGAAATTACTTTTCCCTTTTCCGGACAATGCCACTTTTCTAAGGTCAAATGTTGTTTCTCCTCTCTAAGCAAAATAACCACTGTGGGAATGACTGGTCACTTTATAGAGGTGCTGTACAAACTCTGCCTCTCTGTGGACTTGGTCTAATTTGTTTTAGTGCTCTTTCCCAGTCATTCTACAACTCTGTTGGATTAAATTGACCCTTGACAGGAGGCACTGAAATATGCAGGTTGTACCACCAGAATGATTATAGTATTGACTATCATTGTGACCAAAATCCAAAGAAAGCCCACTCATATAGAAGAACTACATTTCAAGTCATCTCTGAAAATATTCAGCAAATACCAGAGTAGAAAGTTATCTAAAGTGATAGCAAATTGCATGCTGGGAAAACTACTGGTCCTGCATCAACAGTGAAGCTTCCTTCAGTAAAGGAAAACTAACTACCACTTTAGGGTACACATTGTCTATCGTGGGGCTGGGAGAAAGAAGTGAAAATGAAAAGTAATAAAAGTGGCAGTTAGGAGGATGGCAGGATGGTTTCAAGTGAGAGATGTGAATAGGCCACAAGTCTATAATATTTAATTGACTGAGAGGAAAATGTAGCTTGTGTCTTATAAATTGGAAAAACAAAAGAACTTTTATATCAATAAAAGTTTCACAAAAGCTACTTGTATTACATTAACTCTATCTTTTTTCTTAAAAAATTATAGAAACCCATCAAAACTTTCCTACATATTAATCTATTCAGTGTTTCTAACTTATTAATAATAGTGTGGCTTTTTAATTTTCTTGAACAAGATGAAAGGAGACACTGTAAGATTTACCCACTTAGTCATTCCATGATGATTTAATGCCTAATTTTTATAGGTATTAAAAACATAAATGCCAGAAATTCATTTCCTTGTGTACAGTGGGAAGATTCTTATATAAACAAAATATTATAGGCCAAGATGTGCTCAGTATCATGATGGATGTGTCTACAAGGCGAGGGGAGCATGAATTGTATTTACTCTAGAGCAGAGAGAAAGTGCTGTGGGAATTCCAAATGAAATGTGTCTTTGACCAGTATTAAGTAGTTAATACAATTTATCCAAAGAAGAGGAAAAGAAAGATCTTTCCACGGAATTAGTTACAAATGATACACACTGGCTTTTGTAGAAACACCAGTGGTTAATTAAGCCTGACCTGATAAAGCTGATGAGGAGAGAATCCAGACTGGTGAGGCTATAGAGGCCATGTGTGAAAGACCCTTCAGATATGTCCAATGTTCCAACATTGAAACAAAATATTACCATCTACAGAGTTCATACTTGGGAACTACACAACTGACTTTTCAAAAGAAAATCACAAAAATATTGCATAATATTATAAGATTATGATTTGTGCTGGGTTACCTTCATAGCTCTCCTGAGTCACGTGTGACCTACAGGATGCAGGCTGGACATTCCTGAGTCATGGCCAAAGTTTAGATTTCACTGAAAGCCAGGGAAAAGCAATCAGCAGCATGCCCATATTACCAAAAGGAGATCATCATGTTGTTATTCAAGACCAACTATGGGATGTGAAAAATGAACTAGAGGGGATGAAATATCTATTGGAACAGCACAGTAAAAATCCTGATTGTAATTCCAACCCAATGACAATGATAAGAACACAGAAAAGAGAATTCATTCAAGAAATGAAAAGGCATGAGTCTAGAGGACTTGTGTGTGAACATGGAGAGTAGAAGACAGAGTGGAATATTAGGGAACTAGCTACTGAGATTAATGACAGCAATATTGAGAGGAAATTGTGACTATAAATGCATACATTAAAGTAGAAGAGAGATCTCAGGCCAATAATTAAACTTTATAGTGTGACTAAGAATGACTGAATTTTGTACAAAGATGAAAGAAAGAAGTGATAAAGGTAAATGAAGTAGAAAGTAGGAAAAAGTTAATCAGATGTCTCTTTGGAAAGATTTTTAAAGTTATTTGAGCCTTTAGTTAGGTCAACTAGTGAAAATACTACTCTGAGCCATGAGCACAGCTGAGCTGGAGCAATGGCTGAGAGGGTGTGAGCATGCTGTGTTCTATCTCAAGCAATTCTGTCAATAACAAACCTAAGATTACCCAAGTAAGGAGTGGAAACAAGGCATCACTACCAACCTTACAGAAGTCAAACGAATCATGAGAGGGCATGGGGAATGATTGCACACCAGCAAATCAAGCAATATAGAGGAAATAAACACACCATTAGAAGCTTACCAGAATTGAATCAAGAAATAGAAAATCTGACCAGATCTATAAGTAACAAAGAAACTAAGTCAGTAATTACAAGCTTCCTAACAAAGAAAATTCCTGAATCCAAAAGCTTCATTTTCACTCCTGCCAATCATTTAAAGAATTAAAACCCTTTCTCAGAATCTTCCAAAGGGTGACAATGACTGAAGAGTCAGGATAGCTCCCAACTTAGAAATTCTTAGACTAGCATTATTCTGATAGCAAACCCAGAGAAAAACACTTGAAGAGAAGGCAATTACAGATCAACATCCCCAGAGAACAATGAGGCAAATAAAAAGTGGAGGGAGAACAGATATTCATCTCAATACAGAAAAAAACACACGACAAAATTCAATACCCCTTCAATATAAAAATAAATCTGACTTAATGATTTTCAATAGAAGTGAAATCCTCCAACACAATAAAAGTTATATACTAAAAACTCACAGGTAGCATCACATTCAATGTTGAGACATTGAAATCTTTTTTCTCATTTTCATTAGTTCTTTGAGAATTTTATGTAATGTATTTTATCATGCTTTCACTCTCCCTCCACTCTTTCTAGGTCTGTCCTCCCTTTGTGATATTCTCCTCCTTTTGTAAACCCATCAAGTACAGTTGGTGCTGCCTTAGATGCTCAAATGTGTGTTCTCCTTGTGGAGCGTGGAGCATGGCTAGCCAAACAAGGACACACCCTTAAAGAAAACTGACTCTCCCTGTTCAAGGAGCTGTAGATCAAAGCCCTCTCCCTCAAAATTAGGAAAGGCCAATGACACAGAGTTTGTCTCCTGTTTTCCATACAGTACTTGAAGAACTAGGCAGAGCAAATGGTAAAGGTGGGGAAGTAAAAAGCATCAAAATTTTAACAGCTGTTAACATCGAAATTTTTGATGACATATTTCACAATGAGAGAAAGAAAAATATGGGGAAAGAATAGTGTTTATTGTCTTCATTAAAAGCTCAATTGATATATGTCGAGTAGTTGGTTTTACTTTTTAATATTTACTTTATGTGTGTACCTGAGTGTATGCATGCTCATCTATGCATGCATCCTCTGAGGTCAGAGAAGCACACTGGATCCCCTAAACTGCAGTTATAAGTGGTTGTGAGCCATCGTGTGACTTCTGCAAGAGTAGGGTGTATTCTTAACCATCTCTCTAGCCCCCATGGATGAAATGAAATACCATCTATTTCCATTTCTAAAATATCATTTGGGTTGAGTGGTTGAGTAGTCAATAGCCTGCATGTGGCGGCAAAAATGCCACTGAAATCCAAGGACAAATGTCTTCAAATAAGATAACCATCAATGACCAGTAACTCTGAAGTACCTAGAGTCCAAGACCACAGTCTACAGTTCAGTAATTTCTCTAAATCACAGCCACGGTAAGAGCTACGAATGCCAATCGTTATGTCATGTGATTTAAGCACTCTTGCCTCAGGGCTAACCCTTTGGGTCTTGATAGCTCTACCGAAGACACATACATCTTAAGCTGGATTAGTCCTAGCCCTACACTTTCTGAAGATATGTGACTCAGTGATATACATATATCATCAAGCAGACAAATAAAATACATTACCCAGAGACTGGAAAATGACGGGACCAAGAAGGCTCATTGGAGATCCCTGCTAGGAAAGACATCAGCTAGAAGGATGGCAAAATTTGAGATATCCAACAAACCACCAGCATTCAAATGTTGAATCGACCTCTCATTGGTATTGGGTACATTCAACTTTGGGGAAAGAAAAAAGTTTTAAGGTCTCAGTTCAATCTCAGATTCACTGAGGATGTCCCCCCTTGTATATGCCTGGGAGCAGAGCCATTCTCAAACACTGGGTGCATAGTGGTGCTTTGCACTGTACTTGGACTAAGGGTTCAAGTACAAGGCAAAACTATTCTAAGATGAGTATCACAACAATCATTAGTTTAGCTGACTCAGTTGCAGTCCTGGGTTGTTTACATAGAGTAATCCTTTCAGTACTGGTGCTGTGGTTATTCTGATTGCACAGATGGGAGAAAAGAAGCACACACATACACACACTAAAGACCTTGTCTGGAATACCTATCTAGCAAGTTGCAGAAGTAAAGTATGTACCCAAGCAAGCTGACTCATGTCACGTGCTCACCCACCTGCCCCGGCAGCTCTCTGAGGGAGGATCTTTTCACATGGAGAAGCTGAGTTTAGACAAAGGCTCAAAGGCCTTGCAGTACAGATGAGCCATGATCCCTGTGGAGCCTGACATGTTTGAGAAGTAGCCTTGGCAAACTAGGGAGATGTGTAGGGCACTAGTCAAAGGTGGTGCAGGGCAGGCTCCCTGTTGCTTTGAGGAAACACTATCATATCAGGTTTTAGTGAACTCTGAGAGAGGTTAACACTTCTAGATGGTTTTACACAGGAAGATTCATGATTTTTCCAAGGTTTTATAAAGTCTTTTCTGGATATAGGCAGAAGAATCATACTTAAAGTGAATGGACTTTTTTTGTGGGATATTTTGATTGCACTCTGACATTCCTGAGACAATAAAGTTTACCTTGAATCAGAAGACAGAACAAGCTACTAGCTGACCAAATTAGCCACAGAAGTTTTGGAAGACCAAGGACACATACAGAGACAACAAGGAATAGTTATGAGGGACTTGGAGAGATACTCGGGCTTTTTGGATTGGGGAAGGAGAGAAAGAGGAAGTCACTGGTCTCTTCTCCTCAGCTTCCTTGAGCAATCAGCTTTTTGCCCCGATATCTGACTCCTGAGTTTTTACTGAATAAAAAAATTAGATAAATATTTCATACTTCATTTGCTATTACTGCCAAAACAAATCACCAAAAACTTCATGAGTCACAGCATACACACACACACACACATACACACACACACACATAGCCTCACTCACGCTAGGCATGCCATCTATCACTGTGACTTTGAACATGAGTCTCACTGGGCTAAAGTTAGGATATAACCATGGCTGCCTCGCTTCCCCAGAAGTCTAGTGGGAATCCATTTCTTGCCTTTTCTAGCTTTGATCTTTCGTTTCTCCCTCTACAGAGAAAGAAACAGGGAAGTGATGACCCCATGGATCAACATTCTGGCTTTCTCTTCTGCCTTTCCTCTCTTCTCCTCTTCTTCTCCCTCCCTCCCTCTCTCTCCTCCCAACTCTCCCCCAAGACAAGGTTCCATATTGTAGGGGGTTGGCCTTGACCTATGCAGCCAAAGTTGACCCTGAACTCCTGATCTTCCTATCTATGCCTCCTGAGAGCTGGGGATACAGGAATGTGAGCCAATACCTGTGCCGTGCTGAGGATCAGATCTGGGGCTTCCTGAACACCAGACCAGCACACTACCAGCCGAGCTCTTCCACTTTTAAGGATCTGTGTAATTACACTGAAACCCCCAAAATAACCCAGGATAATTCCCCATCTCAAGGTCCTTAACTCAGTCACACCTGCCAAGTTTCTTTCACTCTGTGAGGTAACAAACTGAAAAGTTTGAGAGACTGAAAATTACGGTAACACTGCAAGTGATTTCCTTGAATAATTAGTTGACTCTTAAAGAATGCACAGTCTACATTTTACATATATTACTCCATTTAAGCCTTATTTTAAAAATATAACAAACAGTTCCAGCTGCTCATTATCACTACCCCTGCTTTACAGCTGAAGAATCTGAATCACAGCTTGTCCCAATAACAGAGGCACTGTATGACTCAGTGTCCCCAAACCTCTTTACTGTGCAATATGGAAAACAATAGCAGAACCTGAGACAAAGGTGATCATCTTCTAAGTGGCCTCTTTATAGACAGGGTCTCTATAGCTCAGGTTGACCTCAAATTCGCCATATAACCAAGGATGACCTTGAGCATTTGATCCTTCTGCCTCTACATCTGGAGTGTTGGGCTTATAGGTCTGTACCAGCATGCCTGGTTTATGCTGTGCCTGCCACTGAACTCAAGGCTTCCAGCTTGCTAGGTATATATAATGTGTGTGTGTGTGTGTGTGTGTGTGTGTGTGTGTGTGTGTGTAATAAAATTATATGTATATAAGAGGCATGGGAGGGTAGAAAAACACTAAAATTTTTTCCCAGATGTGTTTGTTTTTGTTTGCAGGAATTTGAAGGGCAGTGTAAAGACCCCTGTAAAGAAATCAGCCTGACTTCCCAGCATACAACGTTCAGACAACTCTGTCAATGTTGAAAGCCATTAACTACAGGCGTCATTGTTATTCATGTTCGTGCTCTGATGATAATAGGCCACAGAATTAAGGCTTTCTGGACTGCAAGCCAGACACAGAAGATAGATGGAGAATGAATATATAAATACATATTTTCCCTTGACCTGTTTCTAACAGGCTATTCATTGGCTTCCTCAACAGAAAACTCATTAAGGATTTGTCTTCAAAGACTTTTTCTATTTCCTCCTCCCTGCCCTGCCCTTTTACTTTAATGCACACAGGCAAAGAGTGTAGTGCTACCCAAGTCAGACCAGATGATATCTCCATCCCTCATTCTCGAAGCCTTCCTAATGAGGGCACTTATCTCCTCTCCACAGAGATGTACCAGTAGTGTGCTTTTTTCTCTTTTCTTGTCAAGGATGCTGCACAGGTGAGTCTGAGTCTGTAAAGACTCTCCAGCCAGTACTCCTGCAGGGCGGGCTCTCGGGTGCACAGCAAAGGCCTGCCATGTCACCCTTTGGAAAGCAAAGGGAAAGATTACATTTTGTTCTGCTTTGTCTGGTGGCACAATATTGCTTATGCCATGGACTAAGGCGGGTTTTATAAGGTCTACCTGACTGCCTCCTTCTCCATAGCTACACCCTGAATAGAATTTAGGGTGACTGGAAGATGAAGATGTCCAGGTCTCAGAAACAGGGATGACTTTGATAGCCCTTGACTCCTGCTATAGAGTAATTGTCATTCATGACAATTCTTGAAAAGTAGAGGCCAGCTATTCCAAATTCATGGGGAGTGGTTTTTCAAGCATTTCTTTGGCAGATGATGCAACATTCCTTACAATGCTAGCAGGAATACTAGAGTACCCTTTCTTAGTTTCATCGATGAAAGAATTTGGAAATGAACTAGGAAGGAAGTTCAAAAACAATGCCACCAGTGTTTGAGAAAGAGCAACTGGGAGGGTGAGCTATGAATAACAGGAACTCAAGGAGGAGGGTGATGGAGAAGAAGAGGAGGGGAAGCCATGCCTTTTAAGTTGGGATCCAGTGAAGTTAGCTTGCCCAGCAACCATATGGCAGAAAGAGAGAGATGGTGACATAAGAAAAGAAAAATGTGAGGAAGGCCAGGTGTCAGGAAAAGCATGTGTATGAGTTGTGCCAGCTCCTAAAGAAAAGGAGAGAAGAAAAAAAAGAAGTTACCCTTTTCTCAGTAAAAGCAGGCACATGCATGGAAGAGGCTCCATCTACTTAGAGCAGAGATTCTCAACCTGTGACTTTTTTGAGGGTTTACAACCTTTTCACCAGGGTAGCCTAAGACCATTGGAAAACACAAATATTTACATTACGATTCATAACAGTAGCAAAATTACAGTTATGAGGTAGCAATGAAAACAGTTTTATGATTGGGGAGACCACAATGTGAGGAACCGTATTAAAGGGTCACAGCATTAGAAAGGTTGAGAACCACTGCCCTAGGGGAAGGACTTTGTGAGAAAGACAAGTGCATCGTCTCATTGAGGGATAATTACTCCTCCCCTTCAGATGAATCAGACATTCTGAGGAGTGGACTCCCGGCCAGTGATTGACGGCCTCAGTCCATTGGATTAACTCTTAAAGCAGAAGACAACATTTGTAGTGTTCTAATCTATCTGTCTGAATGTCCTATCTCCACCAAAGACCAGAGGTATTCCATTCTTTAGACCCACTAGTCTAAGGAGTTCAAAGCTGTTGTTTACTTTTCAAGTGTTACCAGGGAAACAGGAAATAGGGTTCACCCTCAATGGCCTCCAAGGTAACTGGTTCCAGAAACATTCCTCCCTCAAGAGTTAAGAGCCTAAAATCATTTAGGACATGAGCTGAAATTGGAGATTAGGTACAACCCACTTTAACCAGGAAAATCCAGAGATCCAAAGTTGTTCACCAGTGGTGTCTGGACTGGAGTATCCTCATGCGTAGCATCCAGGCAGGATGTTCATGTTAAGTGGAGATATGAGAAAGGAGGACTCCCTGCTGGCATTTCTCACCTCTAACCAAGACAAACCGAAGACATTCCAGCTTCTGACCAAGGATAAGACAGGGACCGTGCTACAGTATGGCTCATCCAAAGGATGAAGTTTCCAGCCTGGTTCATCCAAAGGATGAAGCTTCCTGCCTGGCTCATCCAAAGGATGAAGCTTCCTGCTCCTGTTCTCATAAGAATAGTTGTGGCTTCCTGGGCAGAGCCAGCTTCGAATGGCCCAATAGGTTTCTGCTGCTCATTCACTCTGGACTGCCCCTTCCTTCATCACAGATGACCCTCTGAGGCTCTAGCAGGAGTAAACTTCATCACCTCGTCCCACTGCAAAGGTAGACTTGAGAGAGAGAGAAGAGAGGGAGAGAGGGAGAGAAAAAGAGAAAGCGGGAAAAAAAAAGTCTTCCAAGTCCAGCTTAGACCAAACAATAAACCTTCCAAAAGTTCCTAGTGTTCAGATCAAAGCAAATAAGAAAACACTCTAATAGAAATCTAGGTAAGAGAAAGCTCAATGCCCTGTGTTTTTCAAAAGCCTTGGGCAGGCAGAGACTGGAATGCAGTGGGTTGGACCTGGTTTTCTCTTATCTTAGTTCCTGAATAGAAAGACTCAAAGAGAAGAAAGCTGCCTCATTGCACACGGGGTCCTGCATCTGTTCTCTGAAACGCATGATGAATCTATGCCCCCTTATGTCTGCCAGGAGAGTGGCAGGCGACGTCTGTTAACATATTTTAGTGAATAGGTTTTGGAGATTCCCTCCTAGAAGCAGGTCCCTAGAAAGATGTTTCAACTTTTCATTGTTAATCCATTGCCCGTTTCCATGGAGACTGAGGTAAAGCTGCTGCTGGGGTTTTTCTTGTAGAAGCCACAGTGACATCATTTTGCCTGAGGGGTGTTGGTGCCTCTGCCTTCCTTTTCAGGATCCTGCCCTTGACTGTGCCCTGAGTGTAACTGGCACTGTGATGGGAGCACAGAATGGAGGCGCTGTCAGAGACCGGGGTCAGAGCCAGCAACATGTGAGGACCTTGTGCAGAATGAAAATGTAGGCTACTTGTCCAAAAACAAAAGCATTCTGTTCAAGAGTGTCAAAAGAGAAGGCTTTATTCTAATTTCTACAGTCTCCTCCTTCCCTCCTCCCTCTCCTGCTCACAAAATGCATGGCCCTTGTTCCTTGAAAGTCATACTGTTCTTAGAAAAGTTCTCAAGAGAAATGGATTTTACTGCTCATCTTTGCAAGAAACGCCGTGCGGCAAAGCAAAACAAAATCTTCTCTTCCCTATCCTCTTACTACTAACTGTCCATCTCTGAAATGCCAGTTTTGGTTAAAACACAAGGGCATTTAACAAAGGCCACATCAGAAGTCAGGCAATTCCTGCCGCAGAGGTCTTTGATGTATTAATACTTTTCCTCCCCAGAAGAGAGACGAGGCCACATGCAGTCAACTCAACACCTCCTTCTGCCTGGAGATCATGTGCACAGTGAGCCTTCAACTCAAAGGGGAAGGAAAGATCCTTCGTCCTTCCTGTCCTTTTCTTTCTGCCATCCTTGTCTGTGTGATTGGCTAACATAAGGAAGCAATCCAGATAAAAGAGATGATGTGATAGTGTGCCCACTTTTGAAGATGGCATCTCCTTTCTACGGTAAAAGCAAATTCTGGGTCACGTGGAAAACAGAAAGCTTAGCTCTCTCAATGTATCTCAAGGGTTAGTATTCTTTGTCAGTGTAACTGGATTTGGAATTCCCTATGGGTCACACCTCTGGGCGTATCTTTGAGAGAGTTTCCAGAAAGTTTAGATGAAGAAGAGACCCACCTTGAATGTGGGTGGTACCACCCCGTGGACTGGTATAAAACGAGACTGAACGTGAGGACAAAAGGGAGCCGGTTAGCTTGCATGCCTCTTGTAGTATGATAAACCTCATCTCCTCAAATCATGAGCTAAAAGAAACCTTTCCTTGTGCATGTATGAGTATGTGTTCATATGTGTATAGGTACGTATGTGTGTGTTGGGGGATGTCTGTTATATGGAGGTCAGGGGTTGAAGTAAGATGTCTCTCCCAATTGCTTATTTCCCAAGACGGGGTTTCTCGCTGTACCAGTGCTCACCTCAGTGAGTCTCATTAACCAGTTTGTTCTTTTGACTCCTTGCTTCTGCCTCCCAAGTGCTAGTATTACAGGTATGCTACCAGGTCAACATGGCATTTTACATGGGTAGTAGGGACTCTATTCCAGTTCTCACCTCCTGAGCCATCTCCTGAGTCTTCAGTCCTTCCTTTCTGAAGGTGCCTCTGAGGTCTTTTGCCATAGCAGCACGAATGCAGCCGAGAGGATGCCCGCAGAGGAGTGTGCTCATCAACGGTCCTGCCCTGTGCTGTGATGCCTGAGACGTCAACTTAGCAGTGTCAGCGGTTTCAAGACATGGTCAACTGGCCTGTCGCTTTTGAGGCTGTGGTGAGGCAGCCCATTGGCGCAGAAAGTACATGGTGGAGCAAGGTGCTCACTTTATGGTAGATAGGAAGATAAAAGAAAAAAAGAGGAAGCACAGGCATATCCCAATAATCTAAAACCTCCCATTAAGGCCTACCTCAAAGGTTCTATCTTCTCCCAATAGTGCCAAGATGGGGACCATGCCTTTCACATATAGGTCTTTGTGGAGTGTTTTAAATATGAGAAATATCCAAGAGGTCCAAGGAAAGGGATAACTTCCAACTGTTGTCACTAAGAACATGCCAAACTGTGCTCTCTCTAAAACTGGCTTCCAGAGGTAGCAGGATGGCTCAGTAGATAAAGACACCAGCCATCAAGCCTGATGACCTTGGTCCACTGTCAATGTGGTAAAAAGAACCAGTTCACACAAGTTGTTCTCATGTGACCTTCATAGGTATGCCCTAATATCACATGTGCATGCATGTACATGCACAGACCCTAGAGGGATTGTGGCTTGTGTTGTGTGTGTGTGTATTACACACACATACATCCTCTCACATGTGAGTGTGTGCACGCATGTGTGTGTTCAGAGGTCATAGGTTGACATCAAGAATCTTTCTTTGTCCTCTGCACTATGTTTGAGACAAGGTCTCACTGAACTGGAAGCTTTATGAATTGTCTAGACTGGCTGGCCAGCAAGCTCAGGGATCTGCCAGTCTCTGCCTCCCTGGCAGTGGGATTACAGACATACAGACACACACCATCACTGTTGTATTAGGAGCGGCGGGGCTGCGTCCCCAGCACCCCAACCGCCTGGCTAGCTTATGCCCCAAAATAACAACACACAAATTGTATTCTTTTAAACAATGCTTGGCCCATTTCTATCTAGCCTCTTCTAGGCTAATTCTCACATATTAATTTAGCCCATTTCTAATCATCTGTGTAGCTCTGCTAGGTGTGCTTACCAGGAAGATTCTAGCCTACATCCATCCTGGGTCAGAGCTTCATTGCGTGTGCCTGGGAGAGGGGAACATGGCATCTCTGCATCGGGTCTGAGCTCACTTCCTCTTCCTCCCAGCATTCTGTTCTGTTTACTCCACCCACCTATGTTTTAACCTATGAGGCCAAGCAGTTTCTTTATTACTTAACCAATGACCTTCCTCCATCACATCACACCCAGTCTTTATGCAAGTTAATGGGTTACAGACACATACCATCACGCCCAGTTTTTGTGCAAGTTTATGGGTTATAGACACATACCATCATGCCCAGTTTTTGTGCGAGTATTGGAGAATCCAAATCAAGGCCCTCATGTTTGTACAGTAAATACTTTAAACACTGAGCCATCTTCCCAGTCCTGGACTTTGACTTCCAACCCAAACAAAACACAACTCAAGTTATCCTCATTCAGGTGAGCCCCCTACACCATCTAATTGCGCCTTTTCTTTTCCTTCTCCCTTGATTTTCGAGATAGGGAAAAGCCTACTTCTCTTTAACCAGCAGTCGATTCAGGTGATTTGAAACTCCTCATTCCTCAGTGGAGGAAAGGCAGTAGTAACTTGTGCTGCGTGTTTCCCTCATCCAAAAGCCAAGGCTGAATGACTGCATGTTTTACTTGGAAGCCAGTTGCAGAGAACTCCTGAAGACCGAGCTTAGGATCGTTTCTTGCTAATGTCCCTGATGTGCTGGAACTGCCCCCCAGACAACTGAAAGCCATTTCCGAGCGATCGATACTAATGAACAGGACCATACCATGCAGAGGTCGACTACATTCCCCTCAAGTGGCACCGGATCAAAGCACAGAGAGGCTGGCAATTGGACCAATGATGTGAGAAGCCGTTTGGCCACCCAGCTTCCTAGGATAATAGTTGTAGCTGAAGTCATGATTCTGACAGCGTTGTAAGAATGCTTCTTGCCAATTTGGCAAGATAGGGGATATCTAAAAGGGGGCTGAGCCGTCTGTTTCAGTGTGTAGTGGGTGAATTAAAGACTAGGTAGGTGGATGAGTCACTGAAAAAATTTCAAATGTAGGGAAAGCAAATTCCCATAGCAAGGGTGTGTGTGTGTGTATGTATGTGTGTGTGTGTGTGTGTGTGTGTGTGTATTTGTCTGCATGCATTTTATGAGGATAAAACAAAGACAAAGAAAAAATTCATCAGGTGGAATATAATATGTTCTTATTAGCATATGTGTTAGACACACAGAACCAGTAGAATGAATATACTTTAAAGGGAGATTTATGAGGTTGACTTGATAGAGTCTTCGGCTGTCTTCATCCTAGAAGTACTGAGAACTGGTAAATTCCCAGTCAATCTGGCCCAATCCCAACCTGGCCCCTATGGGCCTGGGGGAATTCCTAGAAAGCCACTGATACTCAGACCAAGAAGCTGGGTTCCAACATCATCCAAGTGTTGGGATAGCTGTGAGCAGAGCAATGACGGTGGAGGATGGTGGCGTCAGTCGTAGGGTGGATGGGCTGCTGGTGATGGACTCACCAGCAAGACTCAAAGATAAGCAAGCAAAACCCAAAAGCTTCTCCTTCCAACCAGCAAGATGGTGCTTCCCATATTCAGGGTGCATTTTCTTATTTCAATTAAGGTAATCAAGAAGATTCCTCGCAGGTGTGCCCAGCAGCTTGCCTCTGAGTTGATTCCAGAGCCAGTCCAATTAACAACTAAGCTTAATCACCAGGGTAGAGCTTTGTTATTAGCATTGATTCTTTTGGAACCTGTGTGATTTTTCCTAGAGAAGAATGAACCTTGGCTTGCTGTCAGGCTGAGAGCTGTATTGCTGGGATTATGGCTGCTAGAATATTTGACTTTCATTCAGCTAAAAATTGACCAAGAATGGAAATTTATGGGAAGTAGGAACTCATGGGGGGCGGGGAGAAAAATATGCATCTGCCTGTGGCTTTGTTAGACTAAATTCCCAAATGGATAGAAGCTATTATCTCAATAAATTTCTGTTGTTTGGTTTTGGTGCTAAATATTAAATAAATAGTATGAATTTACAATTACTGAGTTTGGCTGCAACTTCCACAGACCTCCTGACACTTAAATCTATTGATTTTTCTATGACTTTGATTTTTGCAAAAATAATGGTACTTTATTGCATTTCCTTTATTTCTGGGCTGTAGCAGCAGCTAAAAGCCCTAAAATAAAGTGTAAAGTATCCTATCAACAACTGTGAGCTTGTCTCTTCTGCCTGGTGCCTCAGTTTTCTCAGGAATCCTTGCCCAGGTCCTCTTCCAACTACTGTGTTCTTGACAAGAGAGGCCTCATTGTCTTAACCAGCATAGCCCCTGACTGCCTTCTGAGTGCCATGTGCTCTTTTAGCTAGTGCAGGAGACAGAAGGGTGAGCAAAATAAAGTTGGCTGCTGCAGGGAAAGGAGAGGAAATAAATAAACAAATGGATGAATTTGAAAGTCATTAAAAAAGAGGGAAAAATAACTGGGTGCTGCAAGCTGCAAATGCTAAGCATGCTCGCCTGATAATATACATAAAACCCACAATCTCTCTGGAGCACTGCAGGGAAATAACAAGCTGTACACAGCAGAAGGACTACCTGCCCCTAGCCTTCCTGTGGGTTGTGGGTTCACTGTGACAAAATATTAGGCCAATAGCAATACATCAGCTTACTGAAGTGTGTACTTGGATCCATGCTTTAAACTGCAATGGGTGGCTACAGGGACTAGGGGTACTGCTCTCTTAGGGACATCAAGGAACAGCTTTCTAATTTGAGATGAAAACAAGTGATGAGAAAGAGCTTGTCACCCATGAATGGAAAGCATCCTAGGAAAAGGGAATAGTACATAAAAGGCCCCAAGGCATGAAAGGGTTTGCTACATTAAGAAATTAAAATAAGCTTACAGTTCTCAACCTCAGAGAACCTAGACAACAAAGAGATACATGGATCTACATAGGAAGGTGTAAAAGACAAGATCTCCTGAAGAAATTGGCAGTGTGGGGGTCATGGGAGAGGGTAGGAAGAGGAGAGAGGAGGAAGGGAGGGGAGTGGGAAAAAAGTATAGCTCAATAAAAACAAAAAATAAATACATAAAATAATAAAAATTAAAAAAGAAATGAAAATCCAAAAAAGCTGGAGAACAATAAGCAAGAAGAAAAGCAGAAAGTGAAGAGGTAGAAACAGCCAGAGATGAGAGCATCCAGGAACCTATAGGCTACTATAAGGACTCAGCTTTTTTTTTTTTTTTTTTCGAGACAGGGTTTCTTTTTTTTTTCTTTTCTTTTTTTTTTTTTTTTTTTGGAGCCTGTCCTGGAACTAGCTCTTGTAGACCAGGCTGGCCTCGAACTCACAGAGATCCGCCTGCCTCTGCCTCCTGAGTGCTGGGATTAAAGGCGTGCGCCACCACCGCCTGGCAAGGACTCAGCTTTGATTGACAGTACAATAGAGAACCAAAAGAAGTCTAGTAGAGCACAGGGCGCTCTTGGTCTGACTTACATCACTCTGACTTCCAGATGGAGACCAAACTGAACATGGGCAAAGGGGGAACCTAGGAGACCAGGGGTGAAGAAGAACACTCAAGCCGGGCAACCAGACTTTATGCCTGACTGCTCCACAAAGCTTGCCCAAGCCATTTCACACCTAGGTAGATGTTTTATAGTCTACAGAATGGGAATAACACTGAACCTAAGATAGGATCAAATGGAATCACATGAGCAAGGTGGTATTGAAGAGTGAAGTGTTTTATGCATCTACAAATTACAACCACAAACTACACATCTCTAGTCACTGAGCATGAGCATGAAATACCACATCTGGCATTACTTACCATGTCTCCTTTTAGATCTTTACCCATTAATTCTTTTGGAGCTGCCATGACAGACCATACAGAAAACAATGTATATAGTGTATCATATTATCCTAAAACATATAATCATAAAACAGTCCTGACTTGCATCTCGTTGGAAATATGTCTCTGCGAAGAAGCTCGGCCTAGGGTGATTTGTTTTCCACATAGAAACTGGAAGATACAAAAAGACCATTATACACACACACACACACACACACACTTGTTGGTGGTGGTTTTTTACTCTTTACTCTTTTTGGAGACCACCCCCCAGCTCCCACACAAATGCACTGAGGTTTATTCTTAGTTATGAACGTCCAACCTCAGCTTGGCTTGTTTCTAGCCAGCTTTTCTTAAGTTAGCCCGTCTACTTTTTGCCTCTGGATTTTTTCCTTTTCTTACTTCTGTATATCTTACTTTCACTCTGACTCCAGTGCTGGCTGGGTGACTGGGTGGCTGGCCCCTTCTTTTCTTGCTCCTTCATCTCTCTTCCCAGATTTCTCCTCCCATTTACTCTTTCTGTCTGCCAGCCCCACTTATCTCTTCTTCTGCCTCGCTATTGGATGTTCAGCTCTTTATTAGACTATCAGGTGTTTTAGGCAGGCAAAGTAACACAGCTTCACAGAGTTAAACAAATGCAACATAAAAGAGTGGAACACATCCATCTTTGCATCATTAAACAGATGTTCCACAGCATAAACAAACGTAATACCTCTTAAAATAATGTTCTACAACAGTTTACACACATGTACACACATATACACAGACAGATACACAGAGAGACACAAACACACCAACACAGATATATACATATAGACACACAGATACATGCACAGAGAAAAGAGAGAGAGAGACTTCTCATGTCACATATTATGTCACGGGCAAAGAGGCCTTGTGCACAAAGATAAGCACTAGAGAAGCCAGGAAAGTTAAACACACAGCTCACCTCTTCAATGGAATGGGGTGAGTAGCTACTCTTCCTGGGATGCCAGGAAAGATGTAGTTTTACGACCTGGTGATCCTTTGCTGTCTGATGAGACAGGCTCTGTCCATATCTTCCAGAACTTTTGTATTTACATATCTCATACTCCTTCCCCTTAAATCTTGAGCATTGCTTTTAGACCACAAGACCCATTCTTATGTGTAATGTCATTTGTGCTTTACAACGGCATAAGGGACATCTATGGTTCTTAGGGCCAGGCCAATCCTGACTCTCACAGGCCTTATGTTTACCTCAGTAATTTTCCCTAGATCCTTATCTTGATTATATGTGTGTGTGTGTGTGTGTGTGTGTGTGTGTGTAATATTGCATGAAGAAATTTATATATAATTTTTTTCTAGCCAAGAAAGTAAATATTTAAATAAGGAATTCAGATGAATTTGGGAACTGGTGACAGCCTAGTCAGTGTAGATCCTTCATTATAATCAAAAGACCTGAGTTTGAGACCCTAGAACCTCTATTTAAAAAGCCATGCATGGTGGCATGTATTTGTAATCCCAATACAAGGAAGGCAGATGCAGGTTGATCTCTGGGCTTGCTGGTCTACCAAGCTTGCCTCTTTATCAAGTTCCAGGCCAAGGAGAGACTCTATATGAAAAAGCTAGGAAGAGGAGCCTATAACATGGCAAATTTCAATTAAAGAAAAAAAAATCTAGCCCAGTGGGAAGCCAGGATGAATGAGTCAACCTTTGAAGAACACCGTTGAATGTGTCTTCTCCCACATGCAGAGGTAATGGTAAGAATCAGAACGTGAATCACACTCTGGCTTGGCAACTTTTAAAAACTGAATTTATAGTCCCTGCGATTTCACCTGCAAGTAAGCAGGCTTAATAAGTTAGCAACGCAACCCAGTGCAGTTCAGTTGGAAAAGACGGATATGAACATAGCTCTCTTAAAGGGGAAAGGCTCTACCAGCCTGAACCACAGCCCCACTGGTACCCTCACTCTCAAGTGCTTCAGCTTCTTCATGCATCCTGAGAGAGTGGTTCAGCCCACACTCCCTTGTATCAAGAAGAATCTGGCAACAAGAGAGAAGTCCCCAGGTTGTCCTAGGCCCTGTGAAACCAGACTGAGGGAGAGTGAGGAGATGTTTGACTTCTACAGCCTGCGGCCCTGGCCAGCCTCCCCAGGGCACTTTATATTCAACTTGATTACAGACGAGGATCACAAATGCATTTGAATGGAGGTGTCTGTGACTTGTCACAGCTTTGAGCACGAAGTTAGGTAAAAGGCCTCCCTCTAGCTTCAGAACCATGGACGGACAGACCTACACCACAGAACCCCGGGTATGGAGCCAATGACACTCAAGTTAAGCGGCTTCAGAAGATAACTTTGATTTACTAATCTGCAGGCCAATAACCAGAGACTGACAGCTCTAAGCCCTGAGAACTAGAGGCTCCTCAACCTTTCATCTTCTCTACACTCCCACTCTCCTCCATCATGACGCCTCCACTCCCTACTGTCTTCAGCATCTTTGCCTTCTGCAGCTACTACAACCAGTAAACAATCACTCAGCCTGTTCTATCCGTGATAAACATCAGAAGACCATCTAGAAGAAGACTTTCATTGGGCACAATGTTGCCACACCAGGGGACGTACAACAGGGCCAAGCTGTCTGATTCTACAGCCTGGAAGGACCAGTGTGTGACATGGCTGTGGAAATGTAAAGAAAGGATTGCATTTGCACCAATCATAGACTCTGATTAAGGACCAGTTTCACATTTCACCAATCAGGACTCGCTGAGCTGCTGAGTTGCTGCAGGGTCATCTGAAATTCACTGAAGCTTTTCTTTCCTGAAGAACTGTTGCCCAAGGCTGGTTCAGCTACACTTGAGCTGTGGGGAGTGAGTGGGGCAGGTGTCATGTTCCTGGCAGTGAGTATGGCTGTAATGGTCCCTGTACCTTCTAGAGTAGTCTCAGAGTGATTTGAGTGGGTACTCTGTGCTGTGCAGCGACAACCAGCCAGCCACCCAGTCAGTCATGAGAGCGTGGGGATGAACAATGAGTCTCTAAGAGCACTGTATTGATAAGATGTTTGGCAGGTCAAGTATATTAGGTGAACTTGTACAGCCTTTACTATTTCCAGCTTGTGCCAAGTTCATCAGAATGTAGCTCCCCATCACAAGTCAAGGGGCACCTGCAGTTGTTTACGTGATAAAAATGAACAACCTGGTAAGTGTGTTTATGAGAGAGGGCTACTAGCACCCAGTTTTCATACATTATTTTTGAGGGACAGGAAAGCAGTTCAGCCAGCTCAAGAAAGGGAGTTTGGAAGGGGGTAAGTAGAAAAGGAAGAGGGACAAGGGAGATCATACAGTTGGACAGGAAGACTAGTTTGAGAATGATGAAAATGAATAAGCATGGAGCAAAATATATGAGGCAATTAAGTATCTGTGTGGAACTCGGATGAGCCTGTCTGCCACTCACAGCACAGTGTTCTGACACCTGCCTGCCTTTCAGCTTTCTGGCTTTACTATTAATGGTTAAAGAAAGTGGATTGTTCCCATTTCATAGCTATAGGAAACCCAGTGCTAAGATGCATGCACACACACACACACACACACACACATGGCATGGATTTATGGGAGTTCATGCTCTCTTCCTACCATGAAAGTCCTGTGTAGTGGTATTTCAACTGTATCTTAACAAATAAATCCTGCCTGCAGATCTGAGAGTAAAACAGTCCCACTAGTCAGCCCTACAGACCAGGTTATGGTAACACACACCTTTAATCCCAGTAGCCACAATGACACACACCTTTAATCCTAGTAGTCACACTAGTTGTCATAGAAACTGTGGCAGTGGTGCACACCTTTAATCCCAGCCCTAGAGAGGAATATAAGATGGGGAAAAACAGCTCTCAGAGACAGTCTCCTTCTGAGATTCCGGGAGGCAGGATCACCATTTCAGACTGAGGCCGAGGTAAGAGACAGTGGCTGGCTGTTTTGCTTTTCAGATCTTCAGGTTGAACCCCAATTTCCGACCCTGAGTTTTTATTAATCATGCGACAGTACTGGTTATTGGACTTGGGTCATCAGGTTTGGTGGTGATCAGTTTTAACCAGTACTGGCTCACTTCCTGGTCTGTGAATTCCCAAGGGGTGAGGTCCGGAGTATGTATCTTCATGCCTTACCCCTCACTTTCACTAGATTTTCTATAACTCTCATAATTGGCTCATTTTTGATGCATAACTCACCACATTACGACAGCATCCCACACTTTGATTCCATGTGGCAAAGATAAGCAAATGAGGCCAAAGCCAGGAACAATGTGTTCTTACCCATCCCACCCCACTATTACCGAGGAAACTGTCTCCATGAACAGATTTCTTGTTAGCCCTTGACAGCTTCGCTGCTAAAGACAGCTGTCCTGGTCCCCTGTCCACTTGTAGGCATCACCTAGAACTCTGCAATTCTCCACTTGCTTCTGCTTTGTTGTCTACTCTTCTTCCTGAATAGATAATGAATCTCAAAAATCTTGTTCATTTACTGTGTAGATGGAATCGGTCCAGTTTTATAATTAGTTAAAATACTGAAGTCTGGTGTGGGGGGTGCTTTTCTGTCCATTAAGATCCCTAAGGCCCCATCAAGGCGTATTCTTCAACAGGAAAACATCAGCATAAAGCAGGGCATCCTCTTTCACAACCGACAAAGGCAGCAGCTGCTGCCTGCAGACAGATGTATCTCCTCCTGCTGCATAGGAAGAGTAGAGAAGGGCAGCGCTCTTTGTTGTAAGAGCCATTGTTTTTAACCACATTCCATAAGATGGCCCCTTTGATTATATTACAGAAAAACAATCAAGCTGGAATAACATTGCTGGAGGACCTTCAAATGGATCTGGAGGTCAACATTAATCGGACCTTAGACTTGCCCGCAGTGGGACTGTTGAAAAGGCATGCTAACCGCCAGATGTAAGCTGACCTTTGGAGCATCACTAGCCTTTCTTGGGCACAAAGGAACCCCCTACAAAATACCCAGAGTCTGAGACTGCACCCAACTCCTTTCTTACAAGACAGCTTAGCTTGCAGTGTCAGCAGCAGCCACAGTTTCTGGGGTACCGGTCCCCTTTATGGTTTAGAGCTGTAAATATGGCGGCCACCACTTTGTAAAACCTCAATACATCTTTTTAAAATCGGTTGAATCTCTGTCTTCCTGGATTACAGTTCTGATTGGGCCCTAAAATGTGATTCCCTTTATTCACAACTAGGCTTGCTTTAGTCAATGATTTCACAACAGACACACCTTCCAGCAAGAGACGTGCAAGTTCAGAAGGATGAGGAGTTTCTCCCAAGGTAACAGGATCATTACAAGACACGAAAATGGCCCTTGTTAGAGCAAAATGAACTGCCAGAGCAGTCCTCAGACACCCGGTAACTTCAGTGTAGTCCCATCTTCGTGACAAATGACCCCTCCTGCAAGTACCGCAACAGTTGACAATTGCTGTGGCATGACTAGAAAGAGCCATAAATGGAACAATAAGAAGCAGCAACTGAATTCTCAAAAAAAAAAAAAAAATCTCTGTCCAGTCCCAGATAAGACGGAGTACCCATCCTCTTGACTAGTCTATCCCACTTGCTCCTTTCTTCCATCCTGAATCATCCTGTGCTCTCCAAGTCCTTACCATGTGAAGAAGTCAATTTGAGAGTGTCTTCCATTTCCCCTATTATGGCCAAAAATGGGAATCTCCTTCACTGTTCAGTCTTTTTGTTGGTTCCACAATAAGGAAGGATGGAAGGAAAGACTAAGGGCAAAGTCAAAACTTAGTAATAGCCTGAAGTTCTTCAATGACTGACTGTATTCCGCAGTAAAATCCCTGTTTGTACCCAGAATATATCCCTCAAGGCCGATTTCAAACCATCAGTATGACATCATTGCACACAAAGGTGAGGAGAGACAGAGAGAGCAAATGAGTCCATGAGAATTACAACAGACCAGTGACCCCAAGAGCACAGACAATAATAAAGTAGAACAAAGAGAGTAATATTTATTACCTTTTAAAAATGCTATTTAGTTCACAGCATAAACAATTTAAATTTTCAAAACCAGCTGTGTTTAATGAATAGCCAGTGTGCAGAGTTTTGACAACTGACTCTAACAAGCAAGTATGAGCCTCTCTATTAAACACACAGCTAACTCCTTCTGCAGTGCTCATGAACACAACCCAGATTTAGAGAAACCAGGAAAGGAAACAGCATTAGGAGATAAAGAAAATCAGAAATGTGTTCTGTAATGAAGGAGAAAAACAAAACTTCAATAAGCTGGGGCTGAAGATGGAGGAGGTAAAGATTTTATATTAAACAATGTGATTGCATCGGGTTTGGAGACATTCATCATGAGTTCTGAACTTGATTCGATAGACAAAATGATTAGAGAACTGTGTAGTTGCTTATTTATTGATCATTGTGGGGTTATAAACACAATGTGAGTGTAATGACTTCTTATGAAGACAAAACATGAAATAATAATGTCCACCATTTCTCTGGGCTTAGGAAATGTTGGCTTGAGATGTTTGGTGAGAAAAAGAGATATCATATCAGTGACAAATACTTCATAATTTGTTATTAAATTTTCCACATTTCATGGTGAAGCATCCCTATGAGGACTGAAATGACTGAAGACAATAATTCCCCCAAATTTTCACAGCAGTATCTTCTGGTGTGGGGGCTAGGACAAAGTGGTGTCTCTGTAACCCCTGCTGTCATAGAGCAGAATCAGAGACCAGCGTGAGGTAGGCGGGTCTGCTTGATATCAAGTACAGACTCAGAGGCATGGACCCTGGATCCCAGCCTCTGTTTCTACACATATACACACACTAACACGTACACACACTCATACACACTCACACACATACACACACTCATACACACTCACACACATACACACACTCACACACATACACACATACACACACTCATACACACTCACACACATACACACATATATACACACATGCTCACATGCTTACGCACACATACACGTGCTCAAACACACTCACACACATGAATGCAATAAACTTTCTTTAAAAAGACACCCGAGAAGAGAAAAAAGCATACTTAAGAGCTTGAGTGTAGGCTTCTCCAATCATCCCAAAAAGGCTAACCCAAATGTGACTAAGCCTCTTCAAGAAGCTTAGCAATTAATCATCTTAGCATGCGTCTTCTATACCGTTTTAATGGCATTCAAGTCATGCTTTGGTTCAGGGCTACTATTACTGTGCTGAAACACCGTGACCAAGAGCAACTTGAGGAGAAAAGGGTTTACTTCGTTTGTTTTTCCCCTTTTGTCAAAAATAGATTTTCCCCCCTCACATTCTACATCTGATTATGGTTTTCCCTCCCTCTATTCCCTCTGGATCCTCACCACCGCCCTTCCCATCCAAATCTATCCCCTTTCTTTCTCTCATTACAAAACAAACAGGCTTAAAACAGAAATAAAATAAAAATGATAGAATAAAGTAAAATATTATAAAACAAAGACTAATACATCAGAACAGGGAAAAACAAACAAACAAAAATAAACAGCAAAACAGCACAAGAGAAGGCACGAGAAACCCAGACCCCTTGTTCACACGTTCAGGAGTCCCGTATAAACACTAAACTGGAAGCCTAATGCATAGGGAAAGGACCTGTAGAAGAAATATACATAAAAGCATATATATACTATATAAAAACAAAAATCAAAAATAATAATATACAATTAAAAGACAAAAAGGAAAAGCCCCAAGGTGACTTTGCAAATCAAGGAAGCTCCAAAGATGACACTGCACATTCCTGTTGGCCATCTACTGCCCAGGGCACATGGCTTACCCTTACGAGTAGTTTGTGTCCCCAGTAAGACTCCCTTGAAAAACATTGAGTTTTCATTTGCGTGTGGTTATCAATTAGAGATAGCTTCTGGGTTAGGGGTGGGGGGCCTGTGTCCACTTCTTTCAGCTCTAGGACCCCACTGCACACACATGCAGGCCCTGTGCTTGCTGCCACGATCTCTGTGAGTTCGTGCGTATGTCAATCATGTTGATTCAGAAGGCCCTATTTCTTTGGCGTCCTCCATCCCCTCTGGTTCTTCTACTCTTTCTGTCTATTCTGCTGTGGGGTTCCCTGAGCGCTGAGGGGAGGCATTTAATGGAGCTATCCCTTTGGTGGCTGAGTGTGCCAATGTCTTTCACTCTCCACATAATATCTGGCGCAGGTCTCTGTACTTGTTCCTGTCTGTTGCAGGAGGAAACTTTGTAGCTGACAGCCGAGTAGGACACTGATCATAGGCATAGCAGAATGTCACTAGGAGTCCTTTATTGCCACATGCTCTTAGTAGAACAATAACGTTTGCTTTTACCCAGGTCCCTCTACTGTCTAATCTCAGGGTCTTGACCACTCAATCCGCGCTGGATATGGTTTTCATCTTGTGGAGTAGGCCTTAATTCAAATCAGATATCGGTTGGTTATTCCCACAGGCTTTGTGTGACCATAGCCAGGCATCTCTTGTAGGCATTACACCACCGAAGATCAAAGAGCTTGGTTCTTATGCTTCTCTTTTGGTGGCATGCAGAGTAACTTCCTATATCAAACATGCTAGCATGTGAGTTTGGAGGCTCCATATCGGCACCAGCTGGGCTTTTCCACATCCAATTAGTTGTGTACGCATTGCCTTCTTCAAGAAGGCCTTGCTGTCCATTTGAGGAGGTGAGCCCTGGACTGTTTAAGGGTTCCCATGGAACTCCTTTGGAATTAGATGTAACCCAATCCCAGCACTGAAAGCTTCATTTGGTGACAAAAGATGTCCAGTTGGGACTCTGTCTCCCCCATTATTTGGCAACTGCATTCAGATTGCATTTATGGATATATTTTAGGAAATGTCTACTATACTAGGTTCCCATACTACCTCTCAAATGGCCCTTAATTTTAACAGTTTCCTCTCATATTTTCCTCCCTTGTCCCTTTCTTCCCTCCCTCTCTCCACTTGACCCTCCTGTTCCAGTCTCCCCACTTCCCAACTCCATCACAACTATCTACTCTATTACCTTTGCTAGGGACGGGATATATCCATCTTTCTAAGTCTGCTGCTCTATACCTGGCCTCTGTAGCTCTGTGTAGCTTGATTATCATTTGCTTGACAGCTAATAACCACATACAAGTGAATACATATCATGTTTTTTTTTTCTTTCTGGGTCTGGCTTACCTCACTCAGGATTTTTTTTCCTAGTTCCATCAATTGACCAGTAAATTTCATAATTTCATTTTTGAATGACTGAGTTACACTTGAGTGTGTAAATGTACAGCATCTTCTTTATCCACTCTTCTGTTGAGGGACAGCTAGGTTATTTCCAGTGTCTGGGTGTTATGAATGGAGATGATGATGACTGAGCATGATCTAGCTGGATCTTGAGGTAGACTTGATTCTCATCTCCCTGATTTTCAGTGTCTGCACAAGTTTACATTCCCACCAGCAATGGCTGAGTGGTCCCCTTACCCCACATCTTTGCCAGCAGGAGCTATCACCTGTTTTATTGATCTTAGCCATTCTGACAGGTATAAGACAAAACCTCAAAGTAGTTTTAATGTGCATTTCCTTGATGACTAAAGATAGTGAACATTTCTTTAAGAGTTTGGGGGCCATTTGAGTTTCCTCTTTATTTTTTGAGAATTCTGTTTAAACCTGTACCCCACTTTTAATTGGTTTATTTATGTTCAATACCTAATTTTTTTAGTTCTTTGTATATTTTGGATATTAACCCTCTATCAAATGTGCAGTTGATAAAAAATATTGTCCCATTCTGTAGGCTGCCACTTTGTCTAAATGACAGTGTCCTTAGCTGTGTGGAGATCTTTCAGTGTTATGAGGTCCCATTCATTAATTGTTGATCTTGGTTCCTGTGCTAATGGTGTTCTATTCAGAAAGTCTTTTCCTATTCCAGTGAGTTCAAGGCTGATCTCTTCTGTCAGGCACACAGTGTATCTGTTTTTGTGTTGAGGTCTCTGATCCATTTGGATTTGAGTTTCGTGCAGGATGATAAGTATGGATCTATTTGGGTTCTTCTCCATGCAGCCATCCAGTTTGACCAGCACCATTTGTTGAAGATGCTGTCTTTTTTACAGTGTGTGTTTCTGGCTTCTTTATCAAAAATCAGGTGACCCTAGGTATGTGGATTTATGCCTGGGTCTTCAGTTCCATCAATACCATATTGTTTTTATAATTCTAGTTTTATAGTACAACTTGAAATCAAGGATAGTGATACCACCAGCAGTTCTTTTATTATTCTGTGCTGTTTTAGCTACCCTGGGATGTGTGTGTGTGTGTGTGTGTGTGTGTGTGTGTGTGTGTGCTTCTGTCTGAGGCTAAAAATTGTTCATTCAATTTCTGTGAAAAATTGTGTTGAAATTTTGATAGAGAGTATATTGAATCTGTTAACTGTTTTTAGTAGGATAGCATATTTACTATATTAATCCTATAGATCCATGAACATGGGAGATCTTTCCATCTTCTTAAATCATCAATTTCTTTCTTCAATGTCTTAAAGTTTTTATCAGTTAAGTCTTTCACTTGCTTGATTAGAGTTACGGCAAGATATTTCCTATTATTTGAGGCTGTTGTAAACAGCATTGTTTCCTCTGGTTTCTTTCTCACTTCACTTGTCATTTGTATATGGGAGAACTATGGATTTTGTGACATAATTTTGGATCCAGTTACTATACTAAAAGTTTTTTATCAACTTAGCATTTTCCAGGTAGAATTCTCAGAGTTGCTTATATATGCTATCATATCATTTGAAAATATAAGTACTTTGTATCCCTTTGTTCACCTTCGGTTGTTTTTATTGGTCTGGTTAAGACTTCATGTACTCTATTGAATAGATATAGAAAGTGTGAGCCACCCTGTCTTGTTCCTGATTTTACTGAAATTGCTTTGAGTTTCTCTCCATTTAAGTCAATGTTGGTTATGGGCTTGCTATAAACTTTCTTTATTGTGGTGAGGTATATACTTTGTATCCCTAATCTCTCCAGGACTGTATCATGAAGGGGTGTTAGATTTTGTCAATGGCTTTCTCTGCATCTAATGAGATGATCATGTGGCTTTTGCTTTTCAGTTTACTTTTATGGTGGATTACATTTATCATTTTATGTATATTGAACCATCTCCACTTTTCTGAGATGAAGCCTACTTGATCATGGTGGGTGATCTTTTCTATGTGTTCTTGGATTCAGTTTGCAAGTATTTTATTGAGAATTTTTTGCATTTATTTCCATAAGAGAAATTGGTTTGTGATTCTCTTTCTTCATTTTGTCTTCATGTGGTTTGGAGGTCAAATCAAATCTTCCTTGTAAAACACATTGGGCAGTGCTTCTTCTCTTTATATTTTGTGGAATAATTTGAGGAGCATTGGCACTAAGTCATCTCTGAAAGTCTAGTAAAATTATGCTCTAAAACCATCTGGCCCTAGGTTTGTTGTTGTTGTTGTTTGGGAGATTTTTAATGACTGCTTCTATTTCACTAGAGGTTATTGGTCTGTTTAAATTGTTTATCTGATCTTGATTTAACTTTGACAAATGTTATGTATCAAGAAAATTATTCATTTCTCTTAGACTTTTCAATTTGGTGGAGTATGGTTTTCAGAGTATGTCCTTTTTGTTTTTGGATTTTCTTAGTGTTTGTTGCTATTCCCCCCCCCCCTTAATTTCTAATTTTGTTAATTTGGATCCTTTTTCTCTCTGTCTTTTAGTTAATTTGGCTAAGGATTTGTCAACCTTATTGATTTTCTCAAAGAACAAATTCTTTGTTTTACTGATCTTTTTGTATTATTTTTGTTGTTGTTTTTGTTTCTATGTCATTGATTTCAGCCTGAGTTTGATCATTTGGTTGTTTCTTGCCATGTCCTGCTTTTGGGTCTGGCTTCTTTTTCTTATAGAGAAGAAAGGGTTTATCTCAGCTTACTTCTTATATTCCACCAGTCAGAGTAGTCACAGCAAGAACCTGGAGACAAGAACGGATGCGGAGGCCATGAAGGATGGTCCTTATTCAATTGCTCCTCATAGCATGCGTAGTCTACTTTTTTGCAGCACTAAGGATCACCAGCTCGGGGTGGAGCCACCATCAGTAATCTGGGACTTCTTACTTCATTCATCAGTCAAGAAAATGATCCATAGGCCAATCTGGTAGGCGCTTTTTTTTTTTTCAATTGAATCTCCTTCTTCCCAAATGTCTCTAGCTTGTGTCAAGTTGACATGAAAGTAGACAGCACATACCTCAAGAATTTGTTAAGAATCCCCCCTGTAGACAGAGGCGCAGCGGCGGCGGCGCCAGACGCACAGAGGCGCAGCGGCGGCGGCGCCAGACGCACAGAGGCGCAGCGGCGGCGGCGCCAGACGCACAGAGGCGCAGCGGCGGCGGCGCCAGACGCACAGAGGCGCAGCGGCGGCGGCGCCAGACGCACAGAGGCGCAGCGGCGGCGGCGCCAGACGCACAGAGGCGCAGCGGCGGCGGCGCCAGACGCACAGAGGCGCAGCGGCGGCGGCGCCAGACGCGGCGCAGCGGCGGCGGCAGCACGGCGGCGGCGCCAGACGCGGCTGAGCGGTGGCCAGACCCAAGCAGCTGGGACAGGCTGCAATAAGGAGAGCAGATCGCCCTACTACAATTGAATCAAAGAGGTAGGCCTTTGGTTGGCCAGGTCACTGGCACAAGGGGAGCCTGGTCCTGTCCTGAAGATCCTTCGGAGGGGTGAGAGGGTTCTTGGCCTGCAGCAGGAACCACAAAAGAGAGTGAGGGCATTTTGTAAGCGGAGCCCTTGGCCAGCAGGGAAACCTGATCCGGTTTCTAAAGGATCCATTGGATAGGATCAATAGGAGGAGATGGGCAGGCGCCAAGGCAAGAACTCACCCAATAATCCGAAAAACAACATGAAAACATCAGAACCCAATGATCTTACAACAGAAGTATTTGAACAACCTAACACAGAAGAAGTGGAAAAAATCGACTTTATGAAGATAATAGAGTCCCTTAAACAACATGTAAAAAATGCCCTTATAGAAATGGATGAGAAGTACAACAAAAAGTTTGAAGAAATGAGTAAATACGTACATGATACCCTGGGAAACCAAGAAAAAACCATCAAACAGGTAATGGAAACAGTTCAAGAATTGAAAACTGAAATGAAGGCAAAGAAGAAAATACAAACTGAGGACCAGCTGGATATGGAAAATCTAGGCCAACGAGCTGAGTCTACAGAAACAAGCATAATCAATAGAATCCAAGAGCTAGAAGAAAGACTCTCAGATGCTGAGGACACCATAGAGAAAATAAACGAACAGATCAAAGAAAACAGCAAAGCCAACAAATTCTCAACACAAAACATTCAGGAACTATGGGACACAATAAAAAAACCAAACCTAAGAATAATAGGAATAGAAGAAGGAGAAGAGTCACAGCTCAAAGGCTCAGAAAATATTTTCAACAAAATTATGGAAGAAAACTTTCCCAACTTAAAGAGAGATATTCATTTAAATATTCAAGAAGCATACAGAACACCAAACAGACTGGATCAAAGAAAAACATCTCCTCGCCATATAATAATCAAAACACAAAATATACAGGTTAAAGAAAGAATATTAAGAGCTGCAAAAGAAAAAGGGCAAGTAACTTATAAAGGTAAACCGATCAGACTTACACCTGACTTCTCGATGGAAACTATGAAAGCCAGAAGGTCCTGGATAGAGGTTCTGCAGAAGCTAAGAGACCATGGATGCAAACCCAAACTACTATACCCAGCCAAGCTATCGTTCACTATCAACGGAGAAAACAAGACATTCCAGGATAAGAACAAATTTAAACAATACGTAGCCACAAATCCAGCCCTACAGAAAGTAATAGAAGGAAAATCGCAACCCAAGGAATCCACCACTGCCAACACTGCCTACAATAACCCAGGCATCTAATGGCCCTTCACGAGCACATCTCAAAGAAAGGAGACACACAATCTCTACTACCAAAAGCAATAAGAATAACCGGAGTAAACAACCACTGGTCATTAATATCACTTAATATTAATGGGCTCAATTCACCTATAAAAAGGCACAGGCTAAAAGATTGGATACGAAAACAGGATCCAACATTCTGCTGTTTGCAAGAAACACATCTCAACCACAAAGACAGGCACCTACTCAGAGTAAAGGGTTGGGAAAAGGTGTTTCAAGCAAATGGTCCTAAGAAAAAAGCAGGTGTGGCCATACTAATTTCTAACAAAACTGACTTCAAACTAAAATCAATCAGAAGAGACCGAGACGGTCACTTTATACTCATAACAGGAACAATTCATCAGGAGGACGTCTCAATCCTGAATATATACGCCCCCAATATAAAAGCACCTACTTATGTAAAAGAAATATTACTAGAACTCAAGGCAGACATCAAACCACACACACTAGTAGTAGGAGACTTCAACACACCTCTCTCTCCAAGGGACAGGTCAATCAGACAGAAACCTAATAGAGAATTAAGAGAATTATTGGAGGTAATGAAGCAAATGGACTTAACAGACATCTATAGAACATTCCACCCAAATAGGAAAGAATATACCTTCTTCTCTGCAGCTCATGGAACCTTCTCAAAAATTGACCACATACTCGGAAACAAAGGAAACCTCCACAGATACAAAAAAATCTCAGTGTCCACCTGTGTCTTATCAGATCATCACGGATTAAAGTTAGAAGGCAACAACCACGCTGCCCCCAAAAAACCGACAAACTCATGGAAACTGAACAGTCAACTACTGAACCACGCCTGGGTCAAGGAAGAAATCAAGAAAGAAATTAAAGTCTTCCTTGAATTTAATGAAAATAAAGGGACAACATACTCAAACCTATGGGACACAATGAAAGCAGTGCTAAGAGGAAAGTTCATAGCACTAAGTGCCCACTTAAAGAAAACGGAGAATGCATACATTGGGGACTTAAAAACACACCTGAAAGCTCTAGAAAAAAAAGAAGCAGACGCGCCCAGGAGAAGTAGAAGACTGGAAATAATAAAACTGAGGGCTGAAATCAACAAAATAGAAACACAGAAAACAGTCCAAAGAATCAATGAAACAAAAAGCTGGTTCTTGGAGAAAATCAACAAGATCGACAAACCCCTATCCAAACTAATTAAACGACAGAGAGAGAACACGCAAATAAATAAGATCAGAAATGAAAAGGGGGACATAACCACAGACACAGAGGAAATTCAGAGAATCATTAGATCTTACTACAAAAGCCTGTATGCCACAAAACTGGAAAATACAAAAGAAATGGACATTTTTTTAAATAAGTATCATATACCAAAGCTAAACCAAGACCAGGTGAATGATCTAAATAGACCGGTTTCTCGCGAAGAATTAGAAATGGTTATCAAAAATCTCCCTTCGAAAAAAAGCCCAGGACCAGATGGTTTCAATGCAGAATTCTACCAGAACTTCCAAGAAGAATTAATACCTATACTCCTTAAGGTATTTCACAATATAGAATCAGAAGAGTCATTGCCAAATTCCTTTTATGAAGCTACAGTTACCCTGATACCAAAACCACAAAAAGACCCAACCAAGAAAGAGAATTACAGACCGATCTCACTCATGAACATCGACGCAAAAATCTTCAATAAAATAATGGCAAACCGAATCCAAGAACACATAAGAAAAATTATCCATTATGATCAAGTAGGCTTCATCCCAGAGATGCAGGGCTGGTTCAACATACGCAAATCTATCAATGTAATCCACCATATAAATAAACTGAAAGAAAAAAACCATATGATCATTTCACTAGATGCGGAAAAAGCATTCGACAAAATTCAACACCCCTTTATGATAAAGGTCTTGGAGAGAATAGGGATACAAGGGTCCTACCTAAATATAATAAAAGCTATTTACAGCAAGCCAACAGCTAACATTAAATTGAACGGAGAAAAACTCAAAGCCATCCCACTAAAATCAGGAACACGACAAGGATGTCCACTCTCGCCATACCTCTTCAATATAGTGCTTGAAATTCTAGCAATAGCAATAAGACAACATAAGGAGATCAAGGGGATTCGTATTGGAAAGGAAGAAGTTAAGCTTTCGTTATTTGCAGATGATATGATAGTGTACATAAGCGACCCCAAAAATTCTACCAAAGAACTCCTACAGCTGATAAACAGCTTTAGTAACGTGGCAGGATACAAGATCAACTCCAAAAAATCAGTTGCCTTCCTATACACCAAGGATAAGAAAGCAGAGAGGGAAATCAGAGAAGCATCACCTTTCACGATAGCCACAAATAGCATAAAATACCTTGGGGTAACCCTGACCAAGGAAGTGAAAGATCTACTTGACAAGAACTATAAGTCTTTGAAGAAAGAAATTGAAGAAGACACCAGAAAATGGAAAGACCTCCCTTGCTCTTGGATTGGGAGGACCAACATAGTAAAAATGGCAATTCTACCAAAAGCAATCTATAGATTCAATGCAATCCCCATCAAAATCCCATCAAAATTCTTCACAGATCTGGAGAAGACAATAATCAACTTTATATGGAAAAACAAAAAACCCAGGATAGCCAAAACAATCTTATACAATAAAGGATTGTCTGGAGGCATTACCATCCCTGACTTCAAACTCTATTACAGAGCTACAGTATTGAAAACAGCTTGGTATTGGCATAAAAACAGAGAAGTCGACCAATGGAATCAAATAGAAGACCCTGACATTAACCCACAAACCTATGAACACCTGATCTTCGATAAAGGAGCTAAAAGTATACAATGGAAAAAAGAGAGCATCTTCAACAAATGGTGCTGGCAAAACTGGATGTCAATCTGTAGAAGAATGAAAATAGATCCATATCTATCACCATGCACAAAACTCAAATCCAAATGGATTAAAGACCTCAATATCAGTCCGAACACACTGAACCTGATAGAAGAGAAAGTGGGAAGTACTCTACAGCACATGGGCACAGGAGACCACTTCCTATGTATAACCCCAGCAGCACAGACACTAAGGGCATCATTGAATAAATGGGACTTCCTGAGGCTGAGAAGCTTCTGTAAAGCAAAGGACACTGTCACTAAGACAAAAAGACAACCCACTGACTGGGAGAAGATCTTCACCAACCCTGCAACTGACAAAGGTTTGATCTCCAAAATATATAAAGAACTCAAGAAACTAGACCGTAAAAGGCTAATCAACCCAATTATAAAATGGGGCACTGATCTGAACAGAGAATTCTCAACAGAAGAACTTCAAATGGCCAAAAGACACTTAAGGTCATGCTCAACTTCCTTAGCGATCAGGGAAATGCAAATCAAGACAACTTTAAGATACCACCTTACACCTGTCAGAATGGCTAAAATCAAAAACACCAATGATAGCCTTTGCTGGAGAGGTTGTGGAGAAAGGGGTACACTCACCCATTGCTGGTGGGAATGCAAACTTGTGCAACCACTCTGGAAAGCAGTGTTTCGGTTTCTCAGGAAATTCGGGATCAACCTACCCCTGGATCCAGCAATACCACTCTTGGGAATATACCCAAGAGAGGCCCTATCATACAACAAAAGTATATGCTCAACTATGTTCATGGCAGCATTGTTTGTAATAGCCAGAACCTGGAAACAACCTAGATGCCCTTCAACGGAAGAATGGATGAAGAAAGTATGGAATATATACATATTAGAGTATTACTCAGCAGTAAAAAACAAGGACTTCTTGAATTTTGCATACAAATGGATGGAAATAGAAAACACTATCCTGAGTGAGGTAAGCCAGACCCAAAAAGAGGAACATGGGATGTACTCACTCATATTTGGTTTCTAGCCATAAATAAAGGACATTGAGCCTATAATTCATGTTCCTAGAGAAGCTAAATAAGGTGAATCCAAAGACAAACACATAGGCATCCTCAGGAATATTAACCTTCATCAGGCGATGAAAGGAGACAGAGACAGAGACCCACACGGGAGCACCGGACAGAAATCTCAAGGTCCAAATCAGGAGCAGAAGGAGACGGAGCACGAGCAAGGAACTCAGGACCACGAGGGGTGCACCCACACACTAAGACAATGGGGATGTTCTATTGGGATCTCACCAAGGCCAGCTGGCCTAGGTCTGAAAAAGCATGGGATAAATCCAGACTAGCTGAACATAGCGGACAATGAGGAATACTGAGAACTCAAGAACAATTGCAGTGGGTTTTTGATCCTACTGCACGTACTGGCTTTGTGGGAGCCTAGGCAGTTTGAATGCTCACCTTAGGAGACCTGGATAGAGGTGGGCAGTCCTTGGGCTTCCCACAGGTCAGGGAACCCTGATTGCTCTTCGAGCAGATGAGGGGGGGGGGGGACTTGATCGGGGGAGGGGGAGGGAAATGGGAAGCGGTTGTGGGGACGAGGCAGAAATTCTTAATAAATAAATAAATTAAAATAAAAAAATAAAAAAAAAATAAAAAGCCAACAGGATTAAACATACAAAGGAAACTAAAGATTAGTTTCTGGGTAGACATTTAATTGGCAAGGGCAAATGGAAATTATCTTCATTGAAATCTCAGGGAATAAAACTCTAAGCTCTGCCTTGTAAAAAAAAAAAAAAAAAAAAAAAAAAAAAGAATCCCCCCTGTAAGTGAGATTAGAGGGAGATGCCTTGCATATAATTATAATGTAATAGTATAAAAACAAGAGAAACTAGAATTGCACAGGGGAGTTAGAACACACACTTTCCTTGTGACTAGGTTTCCAGTGAGGTCCCTAGGAAAGCTCAGATTTGTGACTGGATAGGGTCAAAGGTCATAAGCAGGTGGTAATTGTCCTAGACACTTGATTCTTTACTAGTGAGAGACTCCAATCAGACTCCGGAATAAAGGGCTTCTTTTCCATCCTGCCTCATTGAAAACTATTCCTGGCCCAGGCAGCTCCTTATTCATGTGCTGGTGATTTTACAGGCCAGAGAAGCCAAGCTTCTTGGAATCTAATTCACCCAGAGAAACTGGCTAAGCATAGAACCTCTATCAGGCACTGGGGTAAAAATAGTGAGCAAGACACGGAAGGCCCTCCCTATCTCTGAGGAATGTCCTGCCTACCATAAAAGGTAGGTTCAGAGAAGGGAAAATCTGTAAGCAATCTGTGAACACTCCTTGGCCATGCAGAGAATTAGGAAAGAATCAGTAGACCTGTAGAGGTTGCAGGATTTTGCACACAACCTCCTGAAATCCATTCAACTCCACATCATCAGGTTGAATGGGCTGCATTCACATCATTAAAATAAAGGAACAAAGTTACACCAAGATAATTATTTTCATAATTAAAATGGCCCATCATTAGCACATCTTCCAAAGCCAAGACAACCTGACTACTGACAATTTTCTTTTAAGAAATCAATTAGATAGTTCCATTACAAATAGCACATGCAAGATAATTATGTGATAAAAATACAGCCAAGACAAATGTCGAAAAGTTTTCTCCATCCTCTCCTACACGGCTAGTGTTGAAGATGAGGTTAGTTTTCAGCTGGGCTCTGGGCCTTTAACCTTGAATGCCCGGTTTTTGTTTGCATAACAATAAGATATGGCTACTGTACACTGTCCAAAAATTCCAAAAAGCTCCTATTACTTGGCTTAATGGGCTGTGTAACCTAATTGAAAGTGGGAAAGTGAACTTCAGGTTTTCTCTCTTCAGCTTCCTGTGAAGTAGGCATTTTAGCATCTCATTGTCTTGTAGCTATCATTTATAGTTCCTTCCAGTGAAAGAAAGCTGCCACATCATGGTTTGGTTTGAAAATACCTATTTTAAATGGCTTAGAAGGACACTGAGGAGGTTAGCAGATGGTTCTGGGCCCAGGCATTAAAAGACACCAAATTTACATTTCACTGTAGGTTCTCCATTTCACTGAGCTGCAATGTGACCTTGAGCACAGCAGATAACCTGGCAGAGTGAATCCTTCCTTGTCTCATCTGAGAAGTGGGAGCAGAGACTGCAGTAGCCACCTCCTTTGGGGCTGCCTCCTTTATAAAACCACAGATTACAACCGTGCCCGGGAAATAGTTCTGTCTTAGTTTCTTGTCCTGTTGCTACTGGTGAAACACCCTGACAAAAGCAACAGCAGGAAGAAGGCACTTGTTGCAGCTTACAGTTCCTGGTGCAGTCCATCATGACTGGGAAGTCAAAGCAGCAGGGAGCCGAAGCAGCTGTGCACATCGTGTACACAGCCAGAGACACCAATGGATGCTGCCGCTCAAGATCCCTTCCCCATTTTTATCATCCAGGATCCCAGCCAGGGAATGGTACCACCCGCAGTGGGCGAGTCTTCTCATCCTAATTAACACAACCAAGATAAAGTCCCACAGGCATACCCAGAGACTAGTCTTCCATATTCTATCAAGTTGAAATATTAACCACCACATTTCATTACTTTCTACAACTGATGCATCTAGGAGATTCTTAGCCCAACATAGTCCCTGGTAATGATGATGATGACGATGATGCTGATACAGTCACCACAGGGCATACTGTGTGCCAGAGACTATTGTGAGCAAGTATAAACATTAACTTGTACACATCTTCACATCCATTCCATGTGCTGTGTGCCTTTATAACGATTACCCCTATTTAACAGAGAAGGAAACTGGAACACAGACAGTTTGAGTTCAGGTCATTCATGGAATTCTTTTGGGGAAAGATGCACAAAGCCATGTCTGCTCAAGTCTCTGGAGCATAAAAGCTCTCAGTCTTCGGGCTTCTACTGTTTGGATTCTGCAGGAGCCCCCAGTGCTCCTTTAAAAGGTTCCTCTGGGTGGTTTTCACCAGAGCCAGGTGTTTCTACATATAAAATGCTATAGGTGAATGAGTAAACAAAGGAGCTTGGTGAATGCAATCCTTACATCAGGGCTAGATGTCGTATCGCTTAAGAAAAGCAACTGTAAAGTGCCCTGAGAGAATTTAGAAGAAAGAATCAAGAAGAGTTTTGCCACTCAGCCATCTCAGCTCCCCATGATTAGGCCTGAAGAGAAGCCATAATACTAGTTGAGCGATAGCTATTGAAGGATTGATCTGTGCCTGCCTGGTATTTCTCCCTGGATTCTCACAGGCCTCTGTGAGACATGTGCTTCCATTGTGTCCATTTTATACACAGGAGACTGACACTCTCGTTCCTTTCATACAGATCCACCTCTTTCCTCCCCTTCCTTACCTCTGAGTAGAAAGAAGGCCAGACTTAAAAAGCCAGCGAGTCTGTAGCGTCCCTGACCATAGTTATGTCTCCCCACTGCCACACTTGACAGAGAGGGAAAGCCCAGAGTCTCTGTCCACAGTACTGTAGCTAGGAACACTGTCATGAAGGCTGCAGTCACCCAGCAGAGAGGTCTGGGTTTCCATGTGAACAGAGTAAGCTGTGGAGGAGAGACTGGAAAAGAAGATTGAGAAAAGAGGGGGATCCCAATACTGTTCTAGTCCAGGTCAAGTACTTGGCAAGGAAAGAGGAGTCATGGAGATGAGAGGTCCCCACCTCGTCTAAAGTCAGGGCAATCTCCTATCCTGACCCAAACGGCAAAAGACATTGTGGGGAGTGCTAGGTCGGGGTGATCTACACACAGGTGGGGCACTTCAGCTGGGAGAAGTAGCTTGCTCGTGGTGGTCACACAGCACTGGTATACTGGAAATAAATTGGAATGGCACCATCTGATTCCTGAATCTGTGCCCCTAAACTGTGATTCTGTACAGCCTCATTCCTCATAGACAACTAGAGCAAGCTGGGTTTCCTCAAGGAACCAGATCACTAAACTGCATCCAAGCCTAGTTCAACCTTCATGGCCATGTTTAAATGCTATCTCTTTTTCTGCTGATTTTTTTTCCTAGTTCCTCAAGGCTCAGCATCCTCTGCTTTCTTGACATGCAACATGCTGACACTGTCCCAAATGCTTATGTTAAATTCTTACTCCACCCAAAGGTAATTATCATGGGGTAATGTGGAGGGAAGAAGGGAGAGAAGAGAGGCCTCTGGAAATAGTTAGGTCCTGAAAGCTGGAAGTTTATGATTGGGGTTAGCACCATAAACATGGGAGCCTTGGCTATCTCCAACATGTGAGTATACCAAGTGACTTCCCAAGAGGGAAGAGATCCATCTATGAATTAGGAATGTAACCCTTACAGGACAATGCTGACACTCTGACCTTGGACTTTTCAGCTTCTAGAACTGTGAGTGGCAGAAAAATATCTTCTGATTCCAAGTCACCTAATGAACCATAATTTTGTTCTAGCTGCCCCAGGGGATGAAGGCATTCCCATGGCCTCTGAAACTCTTTAGCGATACAAAATGAATTCTGCTTTTATAAGAGCTCGGTAGGCCTGTCCTTCTTCCTCAACCAGTTGAGATCCTCGAGGCATAAATACAATTGCAACTCCTTTCCCCGTCTCATCCCAGCACACCTCACCGCCACCAAGACAACGCTTTGCACTGAACACCCCATGAAGATTTTCTGTCCTAGAGAAAGCATGCCAGGCAGCAGGGGCTCCAGTTCCCTCTAGCTCCATCCCTCAGACACAGAGTCTTTGAGAAGTTTCTTCAGCAGACAGACAGGGCCCATCACATTGGCTCCTTTCTGCAGAGAGCTAACTTGCTGCCTGATTTAACTGCATGAAAGAGAGACAGGAAGCTCCCCTGACAGAATTCATCACATTGCTCTGGCAATTTCCCCTGGTGCCCATTTGGTCCGGAACTACTTGTTTTATCCCATATCTCCCAGCTCCACCCTAGGGATAAGCCCAGCCCTTCCTAGCACCCCTCGTGGCCACTGAGGTAGTGGTTACCCCTTTCTCATACCCCACTGTTGCTGCAGGATACCAATGAGCTTCCCAAGTGGCCACTTTGAGATCTTGTCCCTGAGCACAATCTGCCTATTTTGTGGAGTAAAAACAAATTTAAAAAGAAAGAAAGAACTGTGGGAGAGGAAAGGACACTGTAAGTAAACATGATATTAGAACCAGTAAATTCAAACCACTGCCAATTAAGTAGATGAGCTGCAAGGATGGTACCTGTGAGAGACGCCATCCATGAAGTCTAATCACAAACACACTGGGGGGGCAGCCTTGGTTCCCACCAGCATCTTTCATTTGTTGCTGTTAAATTTAAACACCAGTGCTCCAATGTGGGTCTCTGTCTCTGTCTCCTTTCATCGCCTGATGAAGGTTAATATTCAGGAGGATGCCTATACGTTTTTCTTTGGGTTCTCCTTATTTAGCTTCTCTAGGATCACTAATTATAGGCTCAATGTTCTTTGTTTATGGCTAGAAACCAAATATGAGTGAGTACATCCCATGTTCCTCTTTTTGGGTCTGGCTTACCTCACTCAGGATAGTGTTTTCTATTTCCATCCATTTGCATGCAAAATTCACATTGGAGCACCGGACAGAAATCTCAAGGTCCAAATCAGGAGTAGAAGGAGAGAGAGCACAAGCAAGGAACTCAGGACCACAAGGGGTGCACCCACACACTGAGACAATGGGGATGTTCTATCGGGAACTCACCAAGGCCAGCTGGCCTGGGTCTGAAAAAGCCTGGGATAAAACCGGACTCGCTGAACATAGCAGACAATGAGGACTACTGAGAACTCAAGTGATCCTACTGCACATACTGGCTTTGTGGGAGCCTAGGCAGTTTGGATGCTCACCTTACTAGACCTGGATGGAGGTGGGTGATCCTTAGACTTCCCACAGGGCAGGAAACCCTGATTGCTCTTTGGGCTGACGAGAGAGGGGGACTTGATCGGGGGAGGGGGAGGGAAATGGGAAGCGGTGGCGGGGAAGAGACAGAAATCTTTAATAAATAAATAAATTTAAAAAAAATTAAACACCAGTTTGTGGGGATTATTTGCAAACTATCTAATAAGGATGAAACTAAATAGTGGTGTGAGCCTTCTCTCTAATGGCCAGCTCTTGAGCCTCATAAGAGTAACATTATCAAAGAGCCAATGTGGTGATCGGGTGGGCTAATCTTACTCCCTTGATATAAAAACTAAACACTAAGTCTTAACCGTCTGTTCTCTTAGAAGCTGCTGTGTTGTAAGAACATAATAAAACATTTCCCGTGTGAAGTTCTTGGGTTGAGCTGCATTATTGAACCTTTTTCCCATTTATACCATAGCTGTCTCGTTCTACTAAGTGCATGGAAACCCCAGAAGAAGTATTGATTACTTTTCTCATCTCTGCAACCAAACACTAGCCAATGAGGGATAAGCATGAAATGTCAACTGTCAACAGATCAGAACACTTGGGTGCTGGGAGGGTATATAAGCTTTTCCCCATTGTTAAATGAGACTTCTGTAAGCCTTCTACCTGACTCCCAGGGTCTGTACTCATTGATATTGCTCCTTTTCACCCCCTCCCCGAGGAAGACATTAGGGCCAGCAGCAATTTCTCAAGTTATTTTCCAATATTATTCATGGAGAAGAGATTACATTGTTACAGAAAGTTTTATATCCACATAAAACATCTTATTCAATGAATAACAGGATGGATTTAAGAAACGGAGTGTTTAGGGGAAACAAGTGAGATGTCTCTTTTGTCATAAAAGATATAAAATCTGGGAAATATAAACCAGACTACTCTGGGGATGAGTTTATTTTCAAGTGTGTTTAGAGGGAAATCACTACAGGAAGATTCTGAATTTAACAAAAATAAAGTGAACAGTACCAATGTTCTGCCTACACCAAGCACCCTGAGATGGAGCCTTAGGGAACAGGCATCTGAAATAGATGTCTTCTTGGGCATCTCATCTCACTCTGGGAAGGTGGCCAGTGGTTCAGTCCTACTTCTCTTTCTTCTCTTTGAATCTTGGGAGCACCCATGAAGAACAGCTGGAGGAATGGCCCCTCCATTCATCTACCTTCTCGTGGCAGTGGGAATCAAGAACTCTTTGCATCATGTTCCCCACAGCTAGACTCAGACCACACCTAGAGTCCCAAAGGAAGAAGCAACAGTTGGAACCCTAAAGTCCCATGGTGTCTGTTCTCCTCCTCTTGCCTTATACTTGCTCCTCTAGAGGCAATAGAGGGTGACTAGGAGCTTGGTTATTTAGAGTTGGAGGTAGCCTGACTTCTGGGTTTTTCCTCCTCTGTGGTGATCAGTAGATATATGGATGGACAGACAGACAGATATTTATGCTTTGCATCTAATACATGTCCCCAAAGTTCACATGTGGCCATCTTTTTGCCCGACAAGGAAGATGCTTTCTCACAACTGACAAGTCCAATCTCACCCATTTGTTCAACTTTCAAACTAATGTTGCTGTCATGTAAACTCTTGTTGTGCTTAAGAGAGTTATCAGTTTACCTAACTTTTTATTATCATTTTAGTGAAATATTTGGGAAAGAGTAGAAAATGATGGGTAATGGAACTACCACCTTTTGAATGTTTTATATGAAACAGCTCCTATGATTTTTTTTTAAAAATTCACGAGTGAAAGCAGGACATCAGTGTTCCCACTAGCAATCTTCTGCTCCATGTGGGTTCTCCACAGACTAGAGGAGCCTAGGGTGAGCATCAGGGAGAGCAGCAGCCTTTCTTCATCTGTTCAGATAGAAGTCTCATCTTCAGACATCCCCACAGACTTGTCTAGAATATGCTTAGACCAAATGTCTGAGCCCTCCATGGCCAGATATGTTGGCATATAAAGTCAGCCAGCATAATACCTGTTGGTATTGTCCAGTAATATTTTTTGACGTAATAAACAATGAAATAAGTTATTTGAGCTCAGCAGAAGGAAACATGCTCAGGACTACTTGGGGGCAAATGGAGAATATCTTGTACTCCCCAATTTTAACCAGAGGCAGAATGCTTCTACAAGTCCCAACTACTGGCCACCCCACCCCTAAGGCTGTCTGCATGGCATGAGGGTTGAGGCTAGTATTCTCCCAGATGCACAACCTCTGCCTTTGGTACCACCATCATGGTCTCAGAGCCTGGCTTAGCTACTGGCTGCTAATCTTGGCAGTTACCTCTTGGCAGTCACTCTCACCCAGACTGGATATGGCCCACGCAGTTACAAAGAAGCTTTCAGGAGAGAGCTTAGAGCCTCTAAGTTCCTGAAGGGTACTTGTTCGGGGATGAAGGGAAACCATCTCTAGTACAAGAGGCTCACAGTGATTTAAAGTACTCTTCAAAGTAAACAGCGCCTGGCCAGGAAAACCTACCCTGTAGTCTTTCTCTAAACTAGCACCGTGATAATCCATCCTCCATGATAGATCAATAAAAGCACTTCTAGGAAGCTTCTGATTAACAGGGCATAATGTTTCCTAGCACACTTTCCAACTGCTGTGTTGGCCATCAGCTCCTTGCTTGTTGCATCTAATTATAAACCCCAATTGCTGAGGCTGTGTGGATATCGATCAAAGCATGGCCATCCTGTTATACTAGTGTTGCTATGGAGAAAGGACTAAAACATTATCTCCGGCTGTAAGAGTACAGCCCCCAATTTAGCTGGAGCTAATCCATTACTAAGGCAGTGGTAGGTAATACACCAAATATATAACATGTTAGCCTATAGTGTCTGAACATGGAGAGGACAGAACATTCCAGAAGAGGAAAAGCACTTCTGGCATGTTGATAGTGTATCTAAGGTACATGATTCTGAATAAGTAAAATGACTAGTGACTGGGTAACCCTCTGGGACCTAAAGAGTTTATCCCTGACTGAGTAGGGGAGATATAGTTAAACATTGTACACCCTACTGTGGGAATATTCTTTCCTGATGGTCCAAGTATTCCTGCACGGTTGGGTAGTGACTGTGATATGCTCTGTGGGTAACATGTTCCTTGTGTCCTCTTCAGTGGTTAATCTGGTCTAGGCAGATTCTGATTCTTAGCAACACACTTAATTCCCCTGTCAGAATTAAGAGTGCTTTGCCTTTATAAAATGAATTTTTTCTTAAAGAATCTTCATGTTATCCAAAGACATTGCTGACAGCCATTCCTTTTCTCCCCTCCCCCACTCCAGATTTAATTCACTTTATTTTGGGGGGGGGGGAGAATAAAAAAAAATCATGTGTAGTAGTTATGGCTGGAATTTGAGTTCTCTGAATAGAGACTCTGATATGCGTTTCCATAAAGGTGGTCTGTGAATTCCTGATAGGGAAACTTAGTGAATACATTCTTTTTTTCCAGGGATTTACTGTCATTTATCACTAGGTCTCAGAGACAGTATCAAAAATGTATGGGTGAAGTCACCCAGGGTAGGAGTTTAGTGGATGTTGTAGCCAGAAATACATGGTTGAAGCTGCCCAGGGTAGCAGTTTAGCAGCTGTGTAGCCAGAAATACATGGTGAAGCTGCCCAGGGTAGCAGTAGAGCGGCTGTGTAGCTGTCATCAGCACTGGCCATTAGCAGCAGCTACGTGGGCACAAGAGCAAAGATGATGCCAGTGTCTGTATGGAAAATGGTTTCTCTGCCCAAAGTCACCATGGCCTGTCACCTTACATGGGACACTGTGAGACTTGTCCGTCTTGTTCCCCAGTAGTGACTCTGAACTGGGACAATGGAAAGTTTTGCTAAGATAATGGGCCCTCAGATTGCAGAGGCTGCTGCTTTGGAGCACTCAATACCCAAGCCAACATGACCGTTGTAGTCCCTCCAGCAGTGTCAAAGCCTTGAACATGGTCCACTGGCCATTTCAAGTCTGCTTTGTGCTAGCATGGTCTTTAGACCCTCTTCATGTAGGGCTGCTCCCAGGAGAAAAAGTCAGTCATCTCAGATTCTTTAATGGCCAAGGAGAACAGGGAGATCTCCTCCAAGGTCTTGATCTTCAGGTTGTCAATGGGAGAGCTCAGTTCAGTGATGGAGATCCACTTGTCTCTGGCTAAGATCACTGCCTAATTCTCCCCAGCAGCTCTGGCAGCCTCAGAAGCCTGAGTTCCCAAGGCCCACCATCTGATGTTTTTCCAAGGAATTTTTTCCCTTTTCCTTCTATTTTCCCAGCTATGTATTTTCTACAGCACCCACTTTTTCAGACATGAAGGTTTGTTTAACATTGTTTGAGAGAATCCTATCCAATCAGGCTCAAAATGCATGGTGATGCTAGAAAATAGAAATCTGAGACATGTCTGAGCCACTCCCTTGGATATAGTTATATCTATATCCACACATATGGATAGTCTGATCTTGTTAAGACAGCAGAGAAATTCCCAAGAAATAATTGAACTTGATATCCAGGCCACAGTGTGAGCCAGCCCTGTTTGACAAGACAGTCTCTCTTGAGTTGCAGAAAAGACTTTCCCTTCTCTTTTGACAAGGAAACAAGATGAGTAGACTTGTATAAAAGACTTCTGGGAGAGAATTCAATGTCAGTGAGTGCATTTACATCAGCCTTGGTCAAGTAGAGTGTGAGGTATGTAAGAATGAATGTAGGCCCTCAGGGTCTAGTGGGCTCCCAGAGAGGAATAAACCAGACAGTGTGCATATGGGTCCTCAGGCAGGATGGTGATGGGGAAACCAGGCTCTTCAATCTTGCTGCACGTGGGGCTGGAGACAAGTATCAAATGTCAAGAGCACTTGTTGCTCTTGAAGAAGATCCTGTTTGATTCCCAGCATCTACGTGGCAGCTCATAATCATCTGTAACTCCAGTTTCGGGGGATAGAATGCCTCTTTCAGCCTGCAAAGGCACCAGGCACACCCATGGTACACAGAAATACATGCAGGCAAAACATTCATACCCTTATTTTTATCAAAATCAATCTTGCTATTTGTTCCTGCCCTTCATTATCCATCTAAGTACAGTGTAGAAGTCAAACTTTTTTTTAAAAAAAAAAAACTTTGCCATTTAAGTCAAGCTCCCCAGAGCATTTCACCTGCATATGACTAAGCAAGAGTCCCTGTTCTGTTCTTTTCCTCTCCCTCAACTGCTTTTTTGCTGGATCTATTAAATTCAAAAACAGCCCAAAACTGGAGGGGAAAAAATACAGGGTAAAAAGAATTCAAATGGTAAGTATTGATTTTTGCCTCTTTTAAAAGAGTTTCTCAATGAGTATTTGGGACAAATGGTTTTGATTCAGTGGTTAACAAGACCTTATCTAGCATTTCTCCTCAGAGAACTCAACTAGCATTCCCAACAGGGGTTCTCACACATCTGTGTAGGACTCCCATGGTCCGCCTTTCTCAGAAAAGGGCTCCAAGGTAGAAGAAAGACCACTGTTGATGACAGAATAGGTAAATGGCAGCTAGGGAAGTCATCTCCCACCAAGAGAAGCTGCCAGAGTCTGCCTGGGCTGTCCCAATGGGTATTTCAGATTTGTACTTCAACTTTCAACCTAGAAGAGAATGAATAGGGGCATAAAGAGGTAAGAGCAGCTTGTCTCTTCTATTTCTATGAGATTAGTCTACCAGTCTCTTCAGCTCTCACACAGAGGCATCCAGAATGTCATGGAACTCCCAGAAGGAGTTCATCTGCCGAGAAAGATATACTTGCTTTGGCCAAGGGGTGAGAGAGCTCTCTTTGCAGAACACGCAATTTACAAGCTAATTTGGCGCCTGATACACAGAGGACACTCACTCAATAAATATTATTGACTGGTGAATAACTTGAAAAGCAATCAGAATGCTGGTGGAATTGATAATGTCTCAACCCCTTGCAGCCTGGTTTGGGTTGGTATTTAATGAATCATTCTTGAGGTTTTCATGTTAAAAACTAGGCTCATTTAGGATTCTTTTAGATCTTTAAGTCCTTTGTATTCTATGGACCTTGGGGGTTTGGGGGTCAATACATCAGAGGGGAATAATGGAAATGGAGGAGCCATGGCTTCTGAGGTTTAAAACAAGGACAGTCACCACGACCAGACACAGCTAAGCTTCCCAGTAATTCTCTGAGGATGGGGAGAAGGCACATTGTGCAAACAGGAGGACCAGTGTTCAACCCCCTAGAAGCTACCTAAAAATTAAAGGCACATGTGATAGAACATAAACATGCCCATGTGAGATGGGAAACTGAGGCAGGAGAATCCTCAGGGGCTCACAGGTCATCTAGGCTGGTGTGCTCAGCGCTCAACCAGAGATTCTGCCTCAAACCAGGTGGATGATGAAGACAGACAACCAAATGATGTTCCGGCTGCTCCTAGGAGGTAGAAGATTCCAGAACATGCAGAATGAGATCCACTTTCTCTTTCACAAGTTCCAATAACACCCCCAGTCCTAACTTGTCACTTCTGGTTTTTAAGTATATTGGACATTGTCGGTAACAACAATACACAGCTTCTTCCTTTCCTTTGTCTGTCAATGTGAACTCTGTTTATGATCTTTCTTTGTGGCGCAAAAGCAGGATAAAAAGTGACAGGCAGATAAAGTGGGACCGAGTTGGTTTCCACAGGAAATGACAGAATGTGGGGCTGATGAGCAGAGTGTGGACATTGAGGATGACATGACATAGGAACGCCAGCTGCTATCCGCACAGGGCTGGCAAGTTTAGGAGCCGAAGGAAGAGTGAGTACAACCAAGGACAGAGGGAGCTGCCAGGGTAACCACCGTGTTCATGAGATGCTGGGAGAGAGAAGCAAATGAAAAAGAGGGTTTAATAACATTCCCTTCGTATTAAGAATGATCTGGGGAAATATTCATAGCATCAAAATTGCTTTTCAGATATTGTCGCTAAATGTCACGGTATCACATGTGCTAAGCAGGGGCCCCCTGGGAGCTCAGCTTTGTGGGAACTGAGGGGATTGCCACAGCTTCACCCAAATCCTACCAGCAGTTGGAAATGTGTTTAAATGCACAATGCCAATTTACAGCCCTAACACAGAGTGATAAGAAACTTCTGAAAGCTTCATCCCACAGAATGTGGAAACTGGACATGGTGTCAGAATAAATCCAACCCAATTGTAATAAGATAGTGTTTGTCCCCTTAGACAGGAGCTATTTAACTCAGGATTCAGCCTCCAGAGTGTTGGATCATACCCTGCTTGGATTATTTTCTAATGCAGATGAAATTTGTGTTGCTTCTAGAGCTCTTATAAATTTATTTTAGAGCTTGAAAGGCATAGTTTAAATCTATTTTCATATATAATAGACTACATTAAAATCTTTAAGTGAACTCATTAACATCCTTTTGTTTTGTTTCAGTATGGGGCAATTGCTTATCAAGATACAATTCACATACCATGCCATTCACCCATTTAAAATAAAGTTTCCCAAGGGATTAAAGGGTCTTCAATATAGCCATTGTACAGCCATCCTCACAATCAAATTCAGAAGATTTTCATAACCCCATAAAGAAAAGTGGAACTCTACCTGCCACACTCCAACTGTGTCTCCTCACAGTGTTCTCAACTGCAGGCAACCACTAGCCTACCCTCCGTCTGCCTAGATTTATGCATTCTGGACATTTCACATAGGATGATAATGCATTGTCCTTCATAATTGTCCCTCACTAACATACTGTTTCCAAGGATCATCATGCTTTGATTTGCGAGTAACTTTTATGTATGCTTTTGGTCAGCTATTTCTTGGCACAGCATACCACGTTTCTTGATTTATTCGCTGACTGATAGACATTTGATTTGTCTCCAGATTCTGCCTGTTTCCGATACTGTAACTAGTGCTGCTCCAATGTCCCTTGTAATGCTGTTATGAACTGTAGAATCAAGTGGATAATTTCTTTAAGGACACCAGTTGGGACCTGAACAGAAATCATGTTAAACTGGGGGGGGGGGGGTGTCAATTTGAGGAGTCCTGCGTCTTGGCAATACCCCAGTCCCTATAAGTGAAATATCTTTCACTTTATTGAATTGTTCTTTACTGTACTTCAACCGTGTTTTGTAGTTTCTGTAGAACAAGCTTTGCGCTTCTTTTGTTAAATTTTTTTCCTCGTATGTTATTCTCTTTGATGCCATTGTACTTATCTTTTTCCGAATTTCTTTTTTACATTGTTTATTGTAAGTATCTGAAAAGACATTTCATTTTTATTGGATTAGATCCTGAAATTTTGCTAAACTGATTGATAAGTTCTAACAATTTTTTAGTGAATTTTGTAAGAATTTTCCACACGCATGATCAGGTCGCCCATGAATAAAGACACTTGTACAAACTCATCCTCCCTCATCTGTGAGCCTTTGATTCTGCTTCCTGCTGCTCCATCTCCCCCCAGCAGTGGTGAGGTTTTGTCAATGCCCTTTACTGAGTTGAGAAAATTTTCTCAATCTTTTCCTTGCTTTATTTTCCATCGTGAAAAGATGTTGAGTTTTGTCAAATGCTTTCTCTATGGCGATGATACGGTTTTTTTTTTCTTCTATTGATGCAGTGAATTGAACTATGTTGATTGCAAATGTGAAACCAAATCTACCTCCCTAGGATAAGCCTTTCACTGCGTGCATAATGCCTAGTGTGTGCTGGCTTCCTAGCACTGTACTGGGAATTCTTATGTCTATACTCATAGCTGTCTGCAATTTCATATTTTCCTTTGATGTTTTCGGTTTGGCATCACAGAGATACTGACCTCAGAGAATGGGTTTGGAAATGTTCCTTGCTATTCTATTTTTTTAGGACAGTCTGTGAATACTTGACATTAAATCATCTTAGAATGTTTGATAGAGAACCGTTCTGATTTTATTCATAAGTTTTTTCCCAAGACCTGCTAGGTATCCCACATACTACACTGACAGAGCTGTTGAGATAACTGAAACTCAAATATTTTGTGCATTTCTGCCCTTCCTCACATTAAGACTTAACAACAAAAAAGCATGGCATATATAAATCTAATATTCTGATTCCTATGGTCCATTAACCATTTAACATTAAAATGACTACTCTCCATACACAACACATTCATTTCCTTCTTTTTGCTCCCTCTCTCCTTTCCAGTTAAGTTCTGCCCCTAATCACGACCCTGCTGTCTGTCCATTGCTATTACCTCAGTCAAGTGCAGGATTTTAACACTCAGGGTCTTCCATATGTAATCCAAACTAACACCTGCCAGTGTTTGCCAGCAAACGTGCCAGTCTCCCTAGGTTCCCCTCCTTGGTCTTTGCTGTCTGCAGGAGGCTCTGAGAACTAAGATTCTGAGAACTGCAGCTCCCTGGTGTGGGGAGGCACTTGGGTGAGTGGGGAGGACCAAGGGCTTCCTTTGTTACTCTAACAAGATCCAGACAGGTACCTCTACCACTAAAGATTTCCTGGCTTTGCTTTAGACATTATGTCCCGGGAGTTCTAGAAATGTGTTTGAAGCATGATGTGGAATCTCGGATGCTGTTAGCTTTCCCACATCGCACCTCACACGCAGTGACTCTTACAGCATTTATCAGCGCCGTCTGCCGCTGTGTCCTGATAGCTTTCCCTCAACATTTCTCACACACACGACTCCAATTGCGTTTATCGCAGACTATTGCTGTGTTTGTTTACAGAACGGCGCATTCCACTGCCTAACGCCTGCTAGAATGTCAAAGGTGTATGATAACTCAAAAGACTTAATTTTAACTTTAATGTCGACTGTCTGTTTTCAAATGCCATTGGGCCAGTCGGTCCCAACAGAACATCTTACTATGGAATTTACTAAAATCGAGATTCCTAGGACCCACCCCAAACAATGAATGAGAAATATCTAAGAGTTACAAAGAATCTGCTTAATTTTCTTTCTCCAAGTGTGTTTAGGGATTAGTTAGACTTGAGAATTACTGCTTTTGACATTCTAGCAAAACGAAGGACTGATTATCTGATTTTTTTTAAAAAAAAAAAATGCCTTCCCATATGTCTCCTCTTTTCTACTGAGTACTCTCTTTAACATTCTTAGGGAAAGTCTGAAGCCACATGTTACAAATAACAGGATTATTTGGGTGGAATTTCCTAATAAGATTATCAAGACTCTTAAAATTGATCCTTTAAACATGTATACTCCTTGATTCAATTATCCCTGATGGTCATGACTTCATCGATTGATGGCAAGGACCAAATGTATGTAAGGGGACCTTAGGTGCTAGCACAGAGCAGCAGGTCTATCTGGTCCCTCCTTTGGTCCTGCCCTTATACCTCTCAGCACATCAAGTCTCATAACCTGAAAGGAGGCACTGGGATTCTTTGGCTTCTGGATGTTCTTTGGTCAAAATTTATTACAAAATTCTCTGTAAGGGAGGCAGGGAGCTGGGTGGAGAGCTCTTCCTGAGGCTTATACTCCAGCTGGGTAAGGGAGGCAGGGAGCTGGGTGGAGAGCTTTTCCTGAGGCTTATACTCCAGCTGGGTAAGGGAGACAGGGAGCTGGGTGGAGAGCTCTTCCTGAGGCTTATACTCCAGCTGGGTAAGGGAGGCAGGGAGCTGGGTGGAGAGCTCTTCCTGAGGCTTATACTCCAGCTGGAAAGCCAGCCACACATCACACTCAGACTGATAGCACACTTTAAGAAGAAATTATCTCTTGGCCTTATGTGACTGACCGGTGTTGTTAAAAAGTACATTAATCCTCTGCCCACTCTAATCGCATGCCGGGGCTGTGTAGGAGCCAACTGGGAAAAAAGGTACCTATGTATCTAGACACAACAAACCATGCAAATGATGGTTATGGCTTGAGTAGATTTTCTGGGATATTTTTTCAATGCTGTCCAGCATTTGTAAATTCATTTCCAACTCAGGGAAGAGTGACCAACAGAGCTGGACCACTGGCCTGAGACTAATAGCTCTAGCCCAGGACTTAGCCAAGCTTTATTCCCCTGACAGGTTTCTCGTTCTGTGCCAGGTTTAGCTCTCATTGCTCCTTACTCAGTGGCTGGCTGGTTACACACGACCATGCCAAAAGCAGTAACACTAAGGCATTTCAGACCTTTAAAGATATCACACGAGTACCACGCAATGATAAAACACTAAGCTACAGTTCTTTTGCAGCCTTTCTGTTGGTGAGTTGGGTGGTGCATATTGCATCACAGTTTGACACTTGTTAGCCAGACCAGTGAGTACCCACAGTGACGAGAGACCTTGCTGCAAAATAAAAAGAATTTTCTCTCCCTCTTATTTGGGCTTATTTCTTAGCCCTTGACATACATATGAAGTAGAGTCTTACTTTCCTAGATGCTTCTACCATAAAACTAAGTCTCTTCCCCATTCTTGCAATATTGCTGCTGTTGTAAAGAAGCCTCTTTAATTATGTGACTGGAAAAAAAAAAACAACAACCTACCTTTAAGTCAATGACTTTAGACTGTTAGAAGTAAACACCCAATATGCTGGTCTGTCTCATGCCATTGGCTAAATTCTCTTTATTTTACGATGTCGAATGGACCAGAAGGGAATGAGTTTCTAGAAGAGCTTGGAAGAAAACAAATGTAACTACCATTCAATTATCGTCAGACCCCACTGTGTTCTCTATAAGAGGTCTAGTCCTTTCTCTCTGTTTCTAGGTTGACCCTAAATACTTACATCGTCTACTTAATCTGAATGAGTGTCGGCTTTTCCCCATCCGTGGAAAGAATTACATCCTTGAGACAGGCCAGGTTCTTCAGCTCTCACCTTACCTTGAGACGTTCTGACTGTAATACACCATCAGACACAAGTCACTTGGAACCCTACTTATTCTCTGTATAACCTCATTCTCAGAAGTAAATTACAGGAATAGACAGCATTCCTCTTCTCAGGCCTGAAATGGAGGACTTATAACAAGTGGTGGCATATTTACCCGTTAAGCTTATTTATTTGCTAATCTAAATGTTCTACTCAGGAGAATAAGGGGGTCAAAGGGATAAAGAGAATGCATGTGGCTAAGATTATATAATACCGTTCTAACAGAGTAATAAAACAGTGTAATAAACTCCCTGACATTTAACGTCAAGAGGGACCACTAGCAATCTTAAGGGCTAAACTGATTAGAGAATTTCCTTAGAGACGGTAACTATGCCATCCATCAAGAGGCTGTGGGTATGTACACTCATTCAGCTTTCATTACAGCATAGGATGACTTGCTGATGCAGTGAGAGAATAGACTGCGTCTACTCGCCATTCACACCTGGGAAAGCCACTCTCTGCATGCTTGTCATTTTAACACACATGAATGTTTTCTGATTGGATTTCTTCTTTATTTAATACAAAGAAACAAAAAGGGTTGGAGAGATAAGAAGAGAGAAACACGCTGTCCTTCTCCAGATAGCTCATGAGGCTGGCAGGACTGTCTTTTTCTTGGCTCTGTCCATTTCCACACTACTTGGTACTCCCAGACTTGAGACACATCAGGAAACTTGTCCATCAACCTGGTTTCTGGCTGAAAGCCTTGCAGTGAATAGTGAAGAAGCTGCAGAGGAAACTTTAAGAGGCGTCTCTTTAAAGATGCTCATTTCTCGGGGCGATTCACAGAGCAGGGTGATGTCCAGCTTAACTGTCCAAGGTCTTTGTCTCTCAGCAGTGGTTAAGGGAGCTACTTCCAAGAATGTCAAAGGAAGAAGAGGTAGGTGACTCTTTTTGCTGTTAGGATCTAAATCCCATGGGGATGCTGCTCCCATGCTGACAGCCAGAGGAAGCAGTAGAGGCTACAAAACAAATACCTTTTCAGGCCCTCAGAGAGCTGAGGTTATAAAACAGCCTAATGAATTAAAATCATGGTATTTCAAAGAGAAAGGACACAGACTCTTTCACATCTGGCTGTCAGAGCAGAAGAGGGTTGACTCTCAGAGGGAAAAAAGGAGGAGTTTGAAGGATTCAATCTCCATTTCCAAATGTCCTTCCAGGAGACACCACTTTTTAAAACTCCATCAGCCACTTGACAACTGTTCACTGACTAAGTATAACAATAACAGCTAATGTTTAGTGTGTGCTATGCTAACAATTCTTGAATCTGTCAATTCTTGGATCTGCTACGGCAGATCAACATTTGTTTTAATTAACATACAAAGAAATGGGTTTCACTCTGAAGTTTTCACAGTAGACTGTTACAAGTGACAAAACAAAAACTGGCAAAAGTTAAACAATATTCCCAGTACAAAGTAGTCTACAGAACCTTCAGCCGGGACTACACTTTCTCCATAGATATTCTCAGGATGAATCACAATATACTTCCACTGTTTAATTTCTCTGAATATATATGGTAGATTTATTTTAAGTCAAAAAGGTCATAGGGAAAATAACATACATAGGGAAAATGTATGAAATATGTTCTCTCTTCTGAGCCTCCCCAAACCACCCGACTGATGGAGGTCCTGAAGGACTTGTGAGAGAGAACTGCAAGCCAGTGAAAATAAGCTATTCTTTGAAGGGAGCAGTTGCTGATGGAAGCTGCTCGTTCATTTCCCGTCCACCCAGACCTGAAATAATCACACTGACACTATATTAATTGTAACACTGTTTGGCTAATGACTCTAGCATATTCCCAGTTAACTCTTACATCTTAAATTAACCCATTTCTATTATTTTATATTTTACCAGGAAGCTCGTGGTTTACCGGAAAGATTCCCAAGCGTCTGTCTCCTTTGGCAGTGGCTACATGGCATCTCTCTGACTCTGCCTACTTTCTCCCAGCATTCAGTTTAGTTTTTCTGCCTAGCTCTATTTTGCCCTATCACAGGCCAAAGCATCTTTTTTTTTCATTAACCAATAAAAGCAATACATATACAAAAGGACTTCCCAAATCAAACAGTTTGGAGTCTGGGATCCTCACTGCAGAATCACTCCATTTTTCTTCCTTTCCTAGGTGATGTATTTAAGTCAGCATACAAGGTAATATCATTTTAAATGTTGGTGCTGGAGAGATGGCTCAGCAGTTAGGAAGGTTTGCTGCTCTTTCAGGGGACCTGGGTTCACCTCCCAGTACCCAAGTCAGACACTCACAATCATCTGTAACTCCAGCTCCAGGAATCCAATGCCATCTTCTGGTCTCCAAGGGCAACCCACACATGAGACACACATACCAAGACATGTAAATAAACCCAATGCTTGTTTAAATAAACTAAATTGAGGTAGTACCATTTGCCCTTCTCATTTGCACAAACAAAAATAGTCTTTTTTTAAAAGGAAGACATTTTCTAACATCATTATAAAAGTATTTTAATTAATTAATAATTTGATACCAATGACACAAAAAAATTCACATATCCAATACTAAATGAAATCCCTGAAGCAAACTAATCCAGGCATTCCCCGTGTGTATCAGGCAACACACTTGCTTGGAGGTTCTTCTGAGAAATCTGCTTTCTCTAATTTGTGACCAAGAGAATAGTATTCTTTTGAGTTTTCATCAAGTAGAATTTCTCTTGACTTAATACATTTAATACAAATTAACTGCCATCCCTCAATCTAAAAGGATATTAAATTGTACTCTCTGGGTCCTAAAACAGAGGAAATTGCCCAGTGCTCTGAAGAGCTCATAATATTAGGGGACTTTTCAGGTGCTTGACTTCATGGGGAAAGGTGTGTCATGACTGCCCGGAAATTGTAGATTTCTATTCTAATCTGTTTCCCTTTCTTTGTTAGAAAGCAGGGAGTCAGAGGACTTGAGTTTGAGCTACTCAGAAAGGGAACCATGCCTGCCAGCAAACAGCCAGAAAATGAGCTGATGGTAATGATGATAATGATAGTTACTAAACAGTCCCCAAGGACATTACAGCAGCTCATTTAATAGTCACAAATGCTTTATTGGGAGGGTATCATACTGCTATTGTTCTAATTTAATAAGTGAGGAGACAGAAAAAGAAAAACAAAAAGGAAGAAGGAAGAACCAAAGTCAAAGCAGCTTGTTCAAACCCCACCAACTACACAGTCATGAGTCCTAGCTTAATCCTTTAGTCAAGCTCCAGACCCGCATCCTCTGCTCCATTGAGCCTCTTAGTTCCTGGAGCTCACCCTGCTGCAGAGAAGCCCTGCAACTCCTTGTCATAACTTGTTAAACAAGGTCTTTAGACAGCCGGCTTGCAATGCCGGGATCCCAGCAAGTGCCTACCAGGGACATGAGATGTGTGCCTGAGTGAAATGCGTCATCTCTTCTTCTGTGTCAGTGTGCCAACAAGCAAGTGCCGGTGGTGGGGGGAAGCCCTGAGCTAGTGCTGGCTGGTGCCCATCTCCTGAGTACTTAGCATCTTCTTGGGTCAGCTGTCTCGCTCTAACCGTGGATTCAAAGTTAAGTGGAGATATTTCCCCAAGTACGTTCCTATTGTCAAAATAGCTCTCAGATCTCCACCATCAGAATTGAAGTTTTGAAAGATGAACATGTCCTGGAACACAGAAAGCACACCCTTGACAGATTCCACACAATGTTCCATCTTGGGTATGTAATGTACTCCAAGTTATGTTGTTCGGGATTGTTTAAAGCAGAACTCATATATTAAATGGTTCCGTTTGTAAATATATCTGCATGTGACAGCCAAGAAAAAGAAAAAGGAGAACCAGAATCTCATCATTACACTTTAAAAAGTAATATTCATTTATTCAAGCAAATTTATAATCAATATTCAAGTGGTTGCCTCCTAATTTTTTTATGTGAACATGATATTCTTCTTTATGGTGATCATTGTCATCATTTTTCAAAATGTTTTCCCAGGGACAGTACAGGTGTGCAGGTGTTGCTGAGGTAGACTGTTCTAGGTACATATAGACTGAAGTAGGTGGATTGTATGGTAGTTCCATTGTCAGTGCTTTAGGCACCCTCATTCTGATTTCCATAGTGAGTGCACTGATTCATATGTCCACCAGCTGTGTATAAGATGACCACCTCTTTCTTGACACACTTCACTGCTGTCATTAGCTATTGTTTATTTTTTATGACGTCACCTATCATTTTCATGGCTAGCCTGAGGTAGAATTTCACTGGAGTTTTGATTTGCATCTCCTTGGTGGTTAAACAGTAGACGTGGTTTCGTGTGATTTTCATTCAGTTGTATTTTGTGTGTGTGTGTGTTTCTTGTAGGAGCTTATATAGCCCAGGCTGGCCTTGAATTATTTGTGTAGCAAAATGGGCCTTGACCTTCTGATTATCCTGCTGCCTGATGCTCAGGCTACAGGTGTGCACCACCAACCACCACACCCATCCTGTTCTTTTGAGAAATTTCTGTCAATCCAGTTGCCTATTTATTGATTGGATTTTTGGAGGGGAAGGAGGGTTCCTGGAGTAGATCTTAGGAACTCTTTAGATCGACAAGCAATGTAACTTTGTCTTCATTTTCTTCCCCTTGCATTAACTCCAGACAGACTGGCCCTGTCCTAGAACATAACACACACACTGAATTTTGGGGTTTTGTTTTTGGTAGTTATACTAAAGATTAAACCTGGGGCTTCCCACGTGCTAAGTAAATAGAGTTATATCTCCAGCTTTTAAAAATTATTTTTATTATTTATTTACTTTCTTATCCTTTGAGAAAGTTCTTGCTAACTTATCCAGGCTGGCCTTGAAGTCATTCTATAGTCCAGATTGATCTTAACTTTATAATCTAGCCTGTGCTTCCTGAGAGCCTAGAGTGTCAGGCATATGGTTTGTCCTAGAAATCTAATCAGGGACCAGTTCCATTCCAAAAAGAGCTAAATGCCACTAACAAGATGGTGTTTTCAGGACAGTTATTACAGAGTTACCGTGTTTCCCTGAGCCTTGAGCTCTCTTCATCATCATTCACCCAAGGGATACCAGACATCCCTACCTCCTTCCCTTTTGACAAATGCTTCAGACAACCAATCAAACAAACAAACCTTTGATGCCTTTTTAAACTGTGTGAGCTTCCATGTTGAATTTAGAATTCCCACCCAGTGGACTAGTATTGATAAACTAAGCCTGATCTAATTTTATATTCCGTCCACCATTATCCCACACTCTTAAAATTTATCCTGACACATAGTCCCCAGACTTCCGCTTGAATGAATTAGAAAACCTTTAAGTTCTTCTCATGGGCTACACTTTCTACCTCCCCTCTAGGAGCCTGGAAGCCTGAAGTCTGGTTACAGATCAAGTGGTAACTGTTGATGGGCCCACACTCTGGGGAAGAGAAGTTTAGTGTGCAGTAGGCAGACACACGGTTGGACTATATGACTTGTCAAAGGCATGGAGTACTGAGACCCACCTTGTTCCTACAGTGTAAAGCCTCTGGTCAGACTTCTCTAAAACATAAACAAACAACAACAACAACAACAAAACCCCTCCTTTCTCCTTCAGGGAAACAGTTCATTCTTGCAGTATAACAACTTTTGTGAAACATTTTTCAAAACCTGGTCAAACCTACTGTATAAAGGGGAAGAAACAGATTTTTATATCACAAGTGGGGAATAAGAGATTGGAGAAATACAGATTTGTATACAGAATAAAGGATTGTCTCAGAGTTTGTTTGCAGAAATAACAAGAAGGCAAATGTTTGAGACTAGCCATCTTCGGGTGAATGAGACGCACTGTCTTTGATGAGACGCAGTCTCTAGGACGCCCCTCGGGTCCACACGGACTTTTCAGCATCTCCCAGGGCACATGTTACAACTCCAGCATTTGCTCTGCTTTCCGAAAACCAAAACCACAGAGAAGAAATGACAAAATCCATATTTCAAAATGAAAAGTCTGTGTTGTGACAGAAGACAGCTCTTTTCCATCTCCTGGCAGTGGCAGCCAAGGGATGAATGGAATTAAGAAAATAATACTAGGTTACTATTGCTTTTCCTTAGCTCGGCTACCTTTGCTATTATACTGTAAGATCCCAGAAGGCCACCTTCCACCAAGGCTGGTCTCTGAAGTGCCCCCTGAGTGATGGAATGGAGCATGTCTGTTGTGAAGCTCTCTGGACCTCTCCTTAGGGCAATAGGGAGAACTCAGCACCCCAGGGCTTGTATATTGTTTCAGGATTTTTCTTCTCGGACTCGCTTCAGCTTGAACAGAAACAGCAGTGAACTTGAGTGATGCTAATTGAGAGACTGGCTGATTCCTATTTTCTTTTTCATCAACTGCTCTGGGAGGAAAGTTAGAAAAGTTTGTTTCGCCGGCAGGCATCGGGAACACGACTGCAATTACCACCCTCTCATTTTCCAAGCGAAGGCTATAAAGGGTGAAGGATGCCAGGCTGCCTTCCGCTCCCGTCACGCTTTTAGCAGTGTTCATTCATCAGTGTGGATTTCTCTGCCGCCCTGGTTAACAACAGGCACCTGTATGAAGACATTGGCAATAGAAACCTGCAAGGCCCCACACTGGCCCAGGTACTGGGGCTACAGCCTTACAAAGTAGAGCCCGTGCCCTTGAGATGGTTGCAGATTCATTTCCCAGGATGACAGGGCTAAAACCGTAAATCATAGAGCAAATAATCTCTTTCCCTTCCAACTTTTATTATGAAAAACTGTCAGCAGTGAGAAAAGCTTTTGGAGCATGCGCTGAACGCCCTTCTGTTCACTGAGACCCCTAAAGGCTGCCGCCATTTGCTTCATGTCCACAAGAGGGGTGGGCCAAAACACAGACAGACAGACAGACAGAGATAGGGAAAATAAGGGTTACTGAACAGCTCAAAAGTAAGCTGTATGTATAACACATAGGTACCTAATTCAATCATAACTCCTAAAAAAAAGAATAAGAATTTTAAAAATTAAACCTTTGTCCCATAGAACTAAAATTCAAATATATCTAAGAAAACTATAATTTCCTAGTTCCATTATATTTAAATGTCCCAACTTGATCTAAAAAAAATTCTTTTAAAATGCTTTTGTTCTCAGCAGAACCTAATTAAGATGTACATGAGATTATTTGACACTCTTCAATCTGAAGTCATGGCCAGCCCTTCTATGTCAGGATGCTGCACACTGGCTTCGTGGGGAGAGCAAGCCAGGTCTACGCGGCCTGCCTCTGAGCTTTCTGATTGCTTCTTCCTCGAGGAGTCCATTAGCTGTCTCCCCCACCCTCAAATGGAAATTAAACCTCAGCTCTCGTTAAGCAGACTCAGCATGCTTGACAAGAAGACTCGGTGCTCCTTGCCGCGGCTGGTGAGAGCACACAGTGACTTTCAGAAACAGTTTCAGGTGCTCAGGCAGAAACACAAACCCACCGCAGGTGCCAGCAACTCCCCTCAAAGGTGCGCAGCCAGGAAAACTGAAACCGTGGGTGCAAACAGAAATGTGTTCCGAAGCGTCCCTAGCAGCACTGCCAATAGAAGCCCAAGTGGGGTTCTTGATCCTACTGCACGTACTGGCTTTGTGGGAGCCTAGGCAGTTTGGATGCTCACCTTATGAGACCTGGATAGAGGTGGGCAGTCCTTGGGCTTCCCACAGGTCAGGGAACCCTGATTGCTCTTCGAGCAGATGAGGGAGGGGGACTTGATCGGGGGAGGGGGAGGGAAATGGGAAGCGGTTGCGGGGAGGAGGCAGAAATCCTTAATAAATAAATAAATTAAAAAAAAAAAAGAAGCCCAAGGGGGAACAACTGGAGTGCCTGACAGAAAAACACAATGATGCATATGCATGGACCACAGGACGCTTGGAAAACAGCCCAGTACAGCGTCCCACTGACCTGTTATAAGAAGAAATGATGTCCTGGTGTCTGGGCGAACCCCAGAAACTCACCAGGTGAAAGCTGCCAGCTGCGACGACCCTGCATGGATGGACTGTCCCAAACAAGCAGGTCTATAGAGTGAGTAGATGTGTGGGAAGGCCTAAGGCCGCTCTGGGTTCTAGTTCCTGTGGCTCTGCGGAGGAGGAGCAGGGTGTGGGAGTGGCTACTAATGGGCATGGGTTTAGGCAGAAGGGGGATGAAATATCCTAAAATGGTCTTGTGGTGGTGCCTGTACAGATCTGTGGCTGTAAAACGACCTCACATTGTATGTGCTTTGAATCAGTGAATTGCAGCGCATGTAGATTCAGGTATAATCTAGCTGCTGAGAAAAAAAAAACATATAAGGAAAATCCCCCAGGAATAGTACAGTGCTTCGTCTTGTAACTCATCGTGATGCCTGTGAGTTCAGGTGGTGTAATCAGTGAATGGAGTCCTATCTGGCTTCTTGATGAAGCGTCTAACCTTGAGTTTCTAAGGTAAGCAAGTGAGCTTTGCCTATGCACTGTGAGCAATCTGGGAGTGACCAGCTGCTCCCCCAGCATCGGATGCTGGGCTATAGCAGATGTTAACAAGTCTTACTTGCAGCACTTCCACCAAGGATTATAGGACGGCCAATATTTCTTTCTCCAGATTCAAAGCTCAGATGGATTGACGGCTTGACGGCTGGTAGCAGACTAAAACTCAGAGCTTCCCTTTCCAGCCTGCTGCACGCTGATGCCTTGGGTTAGGCCTAGTCTTGGGCTGGCTAAAAAGAGAACAGCTGCTGCACTGTGGAGTAGGAAGGGGTTCAGTGAGGTTTGTTCCCAGAATCTGGCAGCAAAATTATGGCCTCCTATCTTAAAGGCAGTCCGGGAAGATGTCCTTCAAGGGGTTGGACTATTGCAGACCCTTAAGTACGAATCCATAGGAGGATTCTATGGGAAGCACAAGTGAAGACTCCTGCCCAAATAGACTCAGCCCAGTGGAGAAACCTTGTGGGTAAACGTCACAATCAGTTATAGCCTCCTGCTGAAGGGCATGAGCTCCAGAGCTAACCTGCCGGGATTCCAAGGTCATGGCTAACATTTATTGCCCATGCAACCTTGAGTTGTGATAGCCTCAGCTATCACAGGAGGATGGTTGTAATGCCAACCTCCTAGGGTTTGGGGGTAGTAAATGAATCTGAGAACAATTCCTAGAAATAGTAAGTCTACAAAAGTCTTGTCTCTCAGCCTAAAGAGATAGCTTAGCCAGCAAAGTGCTCGCTTTGACAGGATAAGGCTCTTAGCTTGGCTCCCTAGAACCCACAGTTTTTAAAAAGCCAAGCATGGTGGTACATGCATGCAATTCCAGCGTTAGAGAGGCAGAGACAGGTAGATCCATAGGGATTACTGTCCAGATACCCTAGCCTACATGACAAGTGCCAGACCTCTGGGAGACCCCATCTAGAAAAAGAAATGAAGTAGATGGCTCTCTTGGTTGTCTTTTGCATACATGTGTATGAACACACACACACACACGTGCATGCATGTACACATAAACTGTCTATCATGACATCCTTACATTCTGCAAATGCTTAAAGAACTCTTTGCAAGGAGTAAGAATTCTGAAAAAGCTAATGACAGCCAGTAGGCTCCTGCTTAGTAGGCTGGTGGCAGCTATTACAAGAGGAGACATGGACTCCAGAGGAAGAAGTCAGGATGAGAAGTCACCAAGACTAGGAGATTTGATTGGCCATCTTACCTCTGCTACCAGCCACTAGGAAATGCAGAGTGAGTCCCTCCCCTTCCGTGAGCCTCCTCCATCTCTATGCTGTAAAAATGGAAAGATTGTACTTGTTCATGACCAAGGGTCCTTCCACTTCCGACCTTGTCTTTTTAGGCGTTGATGCTGAAGCCAGGGTCTTCTGCTCGGAGCTGTGGTGTGCCACAGTCAGCTCTTAGAACTAATGTTTCGCTGACATCAGTCAAAGTCAACACACATCAAAGCACCCAAGGTTACCCAAAGTTGCCTTCACTTCTCCATTAATCAAAGGCAGCAGCTGAAGGGAGCTCCCGAAAGAGTCAGTCCTACTATGGGTATGTAATTTACCCAGTGTCACCAAGACTACAAATCATGAGTGCTCACTGCATTAGCTTTCTTCGTTTTCTACTTTTTATGGCCCATGCAATTTATCAACAGACATGCTGGTCAGAAAACCAAATTTCCAAGGAAAACCATGTTAATATTTAGCTGCATGAAGGCCTACAGATGCTGATAAATACATAATATGAAGAGTGTATCAGCATGCATGCTATCAGATGGGAATCTGGAAGTCCGGGATATCCTCAACCAGACACTGCATTTAGGAATTTTACTTTTTTGCATTGTCTGAGATATTGAGGACACTCAGCCAGTCCAAAGATAACTGTCTGTCTGCCTTACTGCTACTCTAGCCTTTCTGTAGCTTACAGTATCAGTGGGAAATAGAAGCCGGGAAAATATCTCCAAACCCAACTATAGCATAGTTGTTAGAACTATGTAATAATTATAACATAGTTCATAACAATATAGTGACATTCATAGTTCATGACAATCCTCCCCTGAAGCATCACTGTTTTCTTCACTCTCTCACGAACCTCTCACTGCATGTGAAGAACACACTGGGGATAGCCCCACACCATAACCCACCTAATAAGGAGCCAAGGCTTCCGACCTAGAGCCACATCGAGTGAACCTTCTTGAAGCAGACCATCAAATGCAGTCCAGTCCTCACACAGCCACATCCCAGACATCATCCTGCTCACTGCCTCATGAGAGACCCTGCGGCAGAACACCCATCTTAGGCATTCTCACGTCTCTACCACGAAGGGAACTCTTGGCAACATCAGAACAAGCCTTAGACTTGTTTATTGTGTAATAGACAACCAACACAGATGCCTCGAAGGGTGACTACAAGGCGAGCTGCTAAAGGAATGTCAATGTCTGGACAATTTTTTCCTTTAAATTTCTCTAATAGTCCACTTTTTTTTTCATATTTTCAGGAAACATAAAAGTCCATGGGTTGATTTGTGTTTGAACTATCTGACATGGCAATGGCAATAGAAGCAAATGTGCTGTGAGCTGGTTAGAGCATGGAGCCCTAGGCAACTGATGGGCGAGCCCAGAAGCATCACTGAGACACTCGGCACTCTTCCGTCTTTGTTTGTCCTGGCTCCTGTCAACTGCCAGCCCTCTCTGCCTCTCTTCACAGGGGAAAAGCTTGCCTCCCACAGAACTCCCCATGCTCCCTGCCTTCCATTTTGCTTAAGCACTAAGGCAAGCTTGGGCTTGCTGCAGCAATCACAGGCTGAGAAGTAAGCCATGTTATCTGGCAGAAACAGCAATGTTCCAATCAGGGTTGAAGTGATTTCTCTACAGATAAAGAACCAAATATACCTCGAACAGAATTTTCCAAGAAAGCAATATATTTTGGATCTAGCTTTCCCTGTCAATTCATTGGCCAGGCAACTAAGAGGCCAGGATTATTGATTGTATCTTTTTCAAACTAGCTTCACTAGTTTGATTTGTTTGGATATAATTTGACTAAATCCAGAATTCTGGGTTTAGCAATTGCACTTTTAGAAATAACCCAGGAATAAAGGATATAATGGAGTTTTTGTTTGTTTGTTTGGTTGGTTGGTTGATTGTTTCCCTAGTTTCAATCCCATCATAGGTTTTTTGTACTTTGGTCATTTGTGTTTTCTTTTTCATGGTGTATATGTAAATCCCACTTCCTGGATATTGAAACAGCATGTGCAATTTTTGAATCCCCAAAAAATCCAACATGTTATTCCTTTGAGGCAGTGGTTTCTTTACAGTTCCATTGACCGGTCAAGCAATCGGGTTAGACCTGACTAGTTACCATGGCTAGTCACTGCATACATTCATCCCATTGACCCTCTTAGAAAAAGCTGTACTTAAATTTGTTGGAGAAGGGACCGTAAGCTGAAATCTTTCTCTCTGTTTTTTTCTTGCTTAAGACAGTATCAAATCAGTCTGCAACAGCAGTATTTGCTGTGTAAACTTTATTGTTGTATGTAAAATAAATTATGGGTTTTTTTTAAATAAAAAGAAATGATACTGAAGAATGCCTCAACAAAAAATTACCCCCTAAATTTAAAATAGCTCAAAACACCATAAAATGGCCCAGCAAGAGGGTTCAGTGGGTAAAGGCACTTGATACAAAACCTGCTCGCCTGAGTTTGATTCTCAGATAGATCTGTGTGAAAGCTGAAGGTTATTTCTGACCTTTACACCCATGTCCTACTCCCTGACACACACACCACATGTGCGCACGCATACATCATGAAAGTTTATTAACCATAGACATCAGGGTCTAATAACCTCCCATCACTGCCCCGTAAAAATGTCCACCTTCTAATAACCCAAAGCCGAGGACCAAGGATTTAATGCACAGGCCTTTAGAGAACATTCCAGATCTAAGCCATGGTAACCATCTCCAGCTGTTGTAACACAGCTTACAGATGTTGTACTATCTGTAAGACACATGAAGAACTGTGTGTCAAAAAATCTGCAGGCCAGGCCTTGAAATAGCATGCACCATTTCTAGCAGATTTTATTGGCTACTTGATCCCTGTGGCTCCAGACCACAAAGAGAGAGAACTTCTCAGGAAGCCTAGGACAGAACCCTGAATGACCAGTCAGTTTTTGCCATGGAGATGACACCTCTATGGTGCATGACTATAGCTCATCTCCTTGGCAACCTCCCTTTCTAGACCTACGTGCACACCTACCTATATCCCCAACCTGAGACAAATTTAACCCCTTCCCTCTTGCTTCCTCTTCTAATCAGCTTTATGTTGTACCAGTTATCATCACTTATAGATCATTTATTTCGTTGGTAGATTGGCATCCGGAGAGCATTGAGCATGTCCCTGTGTCTGTATATAACAGCGTGTGCAAAGAGCAGGGATCCAGTTTTGAGTTACAAAAAGAATGTTGCAAGACTGGGTAAGTCAGTGTTAACTGTGTGTTGGGAATACTGATTAACAGATCAAGAAGAGGAAAGGTAAGAAGTAGCAGAGCCCAGCACAGCTCCCCAGTGATGCTCGTAAAGAGTGGCTCTTCTTGTTCCCTTACCTCTGGGTGGGGCATCTGTGAGTGCCAAGAGTCCCAGAGTTCTTGCCGATGACAGTCCAATAATAGACAACATGAGCTCTCACTTCAACACTCTTGTTCTCAAATATATATGCTTGAATGCTATTATATTACATATAGTATATTAATATTATTGGGGAACCATGTGAGAGAGAACGTTGGACTCTTAAAGAGAAGATACAGAAGTTAAATTTTAAGCAAGTGCAGACAAGCTTAAGGAAGAAAAACCTTTTGGAGTAGAAATCGGATGCTCTGAAGTTCTGTGTTCCTCTTGCCCTTAGCTAGTGGGGTGTCCTAGGATAAATCATCTACTTTTTCTGTGCCTCCGCTTTCTTGCTTGCAGTGTACGCATATGTAAAGAGATAATGAAACCTGCTGCTTTATGCTAATTTAAAAACTAAACTGAGTGGGAAAATACTGATTTTTTTGTGTATATGCATATGCGCCTGCTCCGTGCACCCACAATAAGTGAGGCACAGTGCAAGTAGCAGCTGTGACTAACAGCGAAGTGGGGCAATGAGCACAACACTCTATCAGAGCCTCCGACATCGCTGCTGCTGCACTCTGAGGCCGTGATTAAGTAAATAAGAATGACTGTCACCCAAACACTGTGAGACTGCCACAGTTTCTCTGATGACTGAGATTCCTACTGAGTGATAACAAGAGGGTACTGCATACAGGGTAGGTACACTGGAGGAGGTTGATTCATGCTTCCGTGGGAATAGCATTTCACCATGCTACTTGGAAACACGCATGATTTTCATTTAGTATTTTTAGACCATGGTTGACTGTAAATAACTAAAGCCACAGAAGGGGAAATCTCAGAACAATTCATAAACATGGTTCTTTGTTCATCAGTAAGAGCCCTGATGTGCCTAAGAAAGGATGCGTTCTGAGCTCAGAGAATGCCTGTTCTGTGCCCGGCAACAGTGGACGGAGCCGCCAATGTTTAAAGGAACTGAAGTGAAACAGAAAACTTAACAACAGCTCATCTCAGAAGGGCTCTGCTTAATCTGGGCTTGTCCTAACAAATAAAGTCAGCCTTGGAGGAAACTCAGTAAGGCAATATAATGGCTTGTCAGGGAAGAGACATCTTTGATTTGGCATTTCCAAGGGTCCAGGTTGTAAGAAGTGTCGTTGAGGGCCATGTGATGGAGACTTGCTAGAATCTTGCTTTGACAATGTGCTTGTAGGCTCACCTTCGGATTTACAAACATAGACAGTGACAGGTGCCTTCGTGGGTCCGCTGAGGGGATGGCATGGGCTGACAATGGGCAGATGCCAACAGAGTGACTGGGACATGGTAGATATCTAATTCAGACATTCTTTTGGTGTTCAGAGCAGTGATGGGTATTTTATTCTATTTTATTTATCTTCAGATCTTTGGAATAGAATAGGAAATCGACCCAAAGTCACAAAGTAAGAAGACGACAAAGGTAAGCGAGCAAGAACTGGTATGACAAAAGTTAAACCATCAAAATGCTGCACTGGTCCCCGGATCATCGGGCTACCAGGCGGCCCTGTTTAGGTACTGAGGAGTTCCATCTGGACGGTTCCATCTGGACTGGACGGTTCCATCTGGACTGGACTGTTCCTGCTTCTACACTGAAGAGTTACAACCAGAGAGTCAGTCACAGCAAAGACTGGACCAAGACACCAGGCCTCTCCTGGCTCCATCTGAAGGAAGAGATGGGAAGGCGCCAAGGCAAGAATTCCTCCAACAACATGAAAGGCAACATGACATCACCAGAATCCAGAGATCCCGAAATAAGAAGAATTGTACATCCTAATCTAGAAGAATTAGAAGAAATCGACTCAAAAGTGAATTATATGAAAATAATAGAAGACCTTAAACAGGAGGTGAAAAACTGCCATAAACAATTAGAGATCACAAACAAAAAGGTAGAGGAAATGAATGAAGCACTCAAAGATACCCAAGAAAACCAAGAGAAACAAGAAAAAGCAATCAAACAGGTAAGGGAAGTGGTTCAAGACATGAAAAAGAAATGGAAGTAATGAAGAAAACACAAACCGAGGAAAGGATGGAGATGGAAAATCTGGGTACATGAACAGGAAATACAGAGACAAGTACTACCAACAGATTACAAGAGATAGAAGAAAGAATTTCAGACACTGAAGATACCATAGAGAAAATAAACACTCTGATCAAAGAAAACAGCAAAGCCAACAAATTCTCAACACAAAACATTCAGGAAATCTGGGACACAATAAAAAGACCAAACCTAAGAATAATAGGAGTAGAAGAAGGAGAAGAAGTACAGCTCAACGGTCTAGAAAATATATTAAATAAAATTATAGAAGAAAACTTTCCCAACCTAAAGAAGGATATTCCTTTGAAGGTTCAAGAAGCATACAGAACACCGAATAGACTGGAGCAAAAAAAAACATCTCCTCGCCATATAATAATCAAAACACAAAACAAACAGAATAAAGAAAGAATATTAAGAGCTGCAAAGGAAAAAGGCCAAGTTACTTATAAAGGGAAACCTATCAGACTTACACCTGATTTCTCTATGGAAACAATGAAAGCCAGAAGGTCCTGGATAGATGTACTGCAGAAACTAAGAGACCATGGATGCAAGCCCAGACTGCTATACCCAGCCAAGCTTTCGTTCACTATAAATGGAGAAAACAAAATTTTGCAGGATAAAAACAAATTTAAACAATACGTAGCCACAAATCCAGCCTTACAGAAAGTAATAGAAGGAAAATCACAAACCAAGGAGTCCAATAATAACCACAATAACTCAAACATCTAGAGACCCTTCACCAGCACAACTCAAAGAAAGGAAACACACAAACTCTACTACTAAAAAAGTGACCGGAATTAACAACCACTGGTCATTAATATCACTTAATGTCAATGGGCTCAACTCACCTATAAAAAGGCACAGGCTAAGAGATTGGATACGAAAACAGGATCCAACATTCTGCTGTTTACAAGAAACACAGCTTAACCACAAAGACAGGCACCTACTCAGAGTAAAGGGCTGGGAAAAGGCTTATCAAGCAAATGGACCTAAGAAACAAGAAGGTGTGGCCATACTAATTTCTAACAAAGTTGACTTCAAACTCAAATCAATCAGAAGAGATGGAGAGGGGCATTTTATACTCATAACAGGAACAATTCATCAGGATGAAGTCTCAATCCTGAATATCTATGCCCCTAATATAAAAGCACCCACATACGTAAAAGAAACATTACTAAAACTCAAGGCTGCCATCAAACCGCACACACTAATAGTAGGAGACTTCAACACTCCTCTCTCACCAATGGACAGGTCAATCAGACAGAAACCTAACAGAGAAATAAGAGAATTAATGGAGGTAATGAATCAAATGGACTTAACAGACATCTATAGAACATTCCACCCAAATAGGAAAGAATATACCTTCTTATCTGCAGCTCATGGAACCTTCTCGAAAATCGACCACATAGTCGGTAACAAAGCAAACTTCCACAGTTAAAAAAAAATATTAGTAACCACCTGTGTCTTTTCAGATCACCATGGATTAAAGTTAGAATTCAACAACAATGCTACCCCCAGAAAGCCTACAAACTCATGGAAACTGAACAGTCAACTACTGATCCACACCTGGATCAAGGAAGAAATAAAGAAAGAAATTAAAGTCTTCCTGGAATTCAATGAAAATAAAGAAACAACCTACTCAAACTTATGGGACACTATGAAAGCAGTCCTGAGAGGAAAGTTCATAGCACTAAGTGCCCACTTAAAGAAAACAGAAAAAGCACACATTGGAGACTTAACAGCCCACCTGAAAGCTCTAGAAAAAAAAAGAAGCAGACTCACCTAGGAGGAGTAGAAGACTGGAAATAATCAAACTGAGGGCTGAAATCAACAAAATAGAAACACAGAAAACAATCCAAAGAATCAATGAAACAAAAAGCTGGTTCCTGGAGAAAATCAACAAGATTGATAAACCCCTATCCAAACTAATCAAACGGCAGAGAGATAATATGCAAATTAATAGGATCAGAAATGAAAAGGGGGACATAACCACAGACACAGAGGAAATTCAGAGAATCGTTAGATCTTACTACAAAAGCCTATATGCCACAAAACTGGAAAATGTAAAAGAAATGGACACTTTTTTAGATAAATACCATATACCAAAGTTAAACCAGGACCAGGTGAACGACCTAATTAGACCTGTTACTCCCGAAGAATTAGGAGCTGTTATCAAAAACCTCCCTACCAAAAAAAGCGCAGGACCAGATGGTTTCAATGCGGAATTCTACCAGAACTTCCAAGAAGACCTAATACCTATACTCCTTAATGTATTTCACAATATAGAAACAAAAGAGTCATTGCCAAATTCCTTTTATGAAGCTACAGTCACTCTGATACCAAAACCACACAAAGACTCAACCAAGAAAGAGAATTACAGGCCAATCTTACTCATGAATATCGATGCAAAAATCCTCAACAAAATACTGGCAAACCGTATCCAAGAACATATTAGGAAAATTATCCATTATGATCAAGTAGGCTTCATCCCAGGGATGCAGGGCTGGTTCAAGATACGAAAATCTATCAATGTAATCCATCATATAAGTAAACTGAAAGAAAAAAAACCATATGATCATTTCATTAGATGCTGAAAAAGCATTTGACAAAATCCAAAATCCCTTTATGATAAAAGTATTGGAGAGATTAGAAATACAAGGGTCATACCTAAATATAATAAAAGCAATATACAGCAAGCCGACAGCTAACATCAAATTAAACGGAGAGAAACTCAAAACCATCCCACTAAACTCAGAAACACAACAAGGCTGTCCACTCTCGCCATACCTCTTCAATATAGTGCTTGAAGTTCTAGCAATAGCAATAAGACAACATAATGGGATCAAGGGGATTCGAATTGGAAAGGAAGAAGTTAAACTTTCGTTATTTGCAGATGATATGATAGTGTACATAAGGGACCCCCAAAACTCCACCAAAGAACTTTTACAGCTGATAAACAGCTTTAGTAATGTGGCAGGATACAAGATCAACTCCAAAAAATCAGTTGCCCTCTTATACACAAAGGATATGGAAGCAGAGAGGGAAATCAGAGAAGCTTTACCTTTCACAATAGCCACAAACAGCGTAAAATATCTTGGGATAACTCTAACCAAGGAAGTAAAAGATCTATTTGACAAGAACTTTAAGGTTTTGAAGAAAGAAATTGAAGAGGATACCAGAAAATGGAAGTACCTCCCCTGCTCTTGGATTGGGAGGATCAACATAGTAAAAATGGCAATTCTACCAAAGGCAATTTATAGATTCAATGCAATCCCCATCAAGGTCCCATCAAAATGCTTCACAGATCTTGAGAGGACAATAATCAACTTTATATGGAAAAACAAAAAACCCAGGATAGCCAAAACAATCCTATACAATAAAGGATCTTCTGGAGGCATTACCATCCCTGACTTCAAACTCTATTACAGAGCTACAGCGATGAAAACAGTGTGGTACTGGCATAAAAACAGAGGAGTTGACGAATGGAATCGTATAGAAGACCCGGATTTTAACCCACAAACCTATGAACACCTGATTTTCGATAAAGGAGCTAAAAGTATACAATGGAAGAAAGAAAGCATCTTTAACAAATGGTGCTGGCACAACTGAATGTCAACCTGTAGAAGAATGAAAATAGACCCATATCTATCACCATGCACAAAACTCAAGTCCAAATGGATTAAAGATCTCAATATAAGTCCGAACACACTGAACCTAATAGAAGAGAAAGTGGGAAATACCCTACAACAGATGGGCACAGGAGATCGCTTCCTAGGTATAACCCCAGAAGCACAGACATTAAGGGCAACATTGAATAAATGGGACCTACTAAAACTGAGAAGCTTCTGTAAAGCAAAGGACACTGTCACTAAGACACAAAGGCAACCTACTGACTGGGAGAAGATCTTTACCAACCCCGCAACAGACAAAGGTCTGATCTCCAAAATATATAGAGAACTCAAGAAACTAGACTTTAAAATGCTAATTAACCCAATTAAAAAATGGGGCACTGAACTGAACAGAGAATTCTCAACAGAAGAAGTTCAAATGGCTAAAAAACACTTAAGGTCATGCTCAACCTCCTTAGCAATCAGGGAAATGCAAATCAAAACAACTTTGAGATATCATCTTATACCTGTCAGAATGGCTAAAATCAAAAACGCCAATGATAGCCTTTGCTGGAGAGGCTGTGGAGGAAGGGGTACACTCATCCATTGCTGGTGGGAATGCAATCTTGTGCAACCACTTTGGAAATCAGTGTTTCGGTTTCTCAGGAAATTCAGGATCAACCTACCCCTGGACCCAGCAATACCACTCCTGGGAATATACCCAAGAGATGCCCTATCATATGACAAGAGCATTTGTTCAACTATGTTCATAGCAGTATTATTTGTAATAGCCAGAACCTGGAAACAACCTAGATGTACTTCAATGGAAGAATGGATGAAGAAAGTGTGGAATATATACACAGTAGAGTACTACGCTGCGGTAAAAAACAATGACTTCTCGAATTTTGCATGCAAATGGATGGAAATAGAAAACACTATCCTGAGTGAGGTAACCCAGACCCAAAAAGATGAACATGGGATGTACTCACTCATAATTGGTTTCTCGCCATAAATAAGGGTCACGGAGTCTCCAACTGGTGATCCTAAAGAAGCTGAGTAAGAAGGTGAACCCAAGGAAAAACATATAGTTATTCTCTTGCCTAGGGGAGGTAGACAAAATTGCCGGGGAGAAAATTGAGATCTTGGGGGTGGAGTGGGTTGGGGGTAAGGGGAGATGGGGAGAGAAAAGTGAGAAGGGGAGGATGGGGGGAAAAGGAGGATTGGGATAAAGGAAGGTTGGATAGGGGAGCACGGAAGCACAATTCTTAGTTAAGGGAGCCACCTTAGGGTTGGCAAGAGACTTGAACCTAGAGTGGCTCCCAGGAGCCCAAGGCGATGTCCCCAGTTAGTTCCTTGGGCAGCTGAGGATAGGGAACCTGAAATGACCCTATCCTATTGCAATACTGACGAATATCTTGCATATCACCATAGAACCTTCATCTGGTGATGGATGGAGATAGAGACAGAGACCCACACTGGAGCACTGGACTGAGCTCCCAAGGTCCCAATGAGGAGCGGAAGGAGGGAGATGATGAGCAAGGAAGTCAGGACCGCGAGGGGTGTACCCACCCACTGAGACAGTGGGGCTGATCTATTGGGAGCTCACCAAGGCCAGCTGGACTATGACTGAAAAAGCATGGGATAAAACCGGACTCTCTGAACATGGCAAACAATGAGGGATGATGAGAAGCCAAGGACAGTGGCACGGGGTTTTGATCCTACTTCATGTTCTGGCTTTGTGGGAGCCTAGCCAGTTTGGATGTTCACCTTCCTAGACATGGACAGAGGGGGGAGGACCTTGGACTTTCCACAGGACAGGGAATCCTGACTGCTCTTTGGACTGGAGAGGGAGGGGGAGAGGAGTGGGGGGAGAGGGAGAAGGGTGGGAGGAGGGGGAGGGAAATGGGATGCTGGGAGGAGGGGGAAATTTTTTTTCCTTTTCTCAATATAAATAAATAAATAAATAAATAAATAAATAAATAAATAAATAAATGCTGAACTGTCAGACAGCCCAAGGCGGGTTTAGAGATGCCACGTTGACAGGGGCATCGCAGAGAGCAGTGTCAGGCATTATTCATAGGTATTAGCGGAAGCAGGGTTCTGGGAACAGACACAGAATCTTAGCAGAAAGACAGGGCCTGCTACATAGTCTTATGTAGGTTTAGATGGTAGTTATTTCTCAGAGATGGTGTTGAAGAAGGCTTAATTATTCCCCAAAGGAAAACAAAGAAAAATGCTTTCGCCCCGCCCTCTCTCCCTGATGTGTATGTGTGTCTTTTCCTAAGAGAAGAACTTCTTTTCTCTTGTACCATACCCTGATTCTTCTGAGAGCACAATCAAGTCAAGTCAACACCAGTCGATAATGTCAAAGTGTGATAAGGGCAGCTGTGATCTGGGTAAGTGTCCTCCAAAGGCCCATGTGGCAAAGGCTTGGTCTCTAGGTTTGGGTCCTTTAGGGAGAAGCTTTGAGAGGTGAGTCCTGAGGTGTTTCTTACAGCACTGGATGTATAATCTCAAAGGGGGCAGAGTCCATCTTGCTTTTTCTTCTGCCACAAGCCATGAGATTAGTTGCTTCCCTACCACCTATGCTTCCGAAATGCCATAGGCCCAAGACAATATGCTCAATCAACCTCAGCATGAAACTTTGAGCCAAAATAAAACTTTCCTCTTTTTAAGTTGATAGTGTTATTCTTAAAAATGATCCCCGGGCAGGCTGGCGGAGCCCACCACGAGAAAGTGGGAGGGCATGCGCAGAGCGGGCGGAGGGTAACAGACACATAAACACAAAAGATAGGCATAAAGATAAAATATTTATTACAAGGAGAGAGGGAGAAAGAGAGACAGAGAGAGAGAAGAAATAAAAGGAGAGAAAGAGATAAAAGGAAAGAGAGAGAAGGTGTGCGCACGCCAAGGAAGCAGAAAAAGGAAGGGCCCAAGATGGCAGAGGGGCAAGTCAGAGGTAATGGGAGTGGGCGTGGCTTGTCCCTTAAAGCGACGGGAAAGCACAACAGATAGTCTCAGAGACAATGTTACAGTTACAGAAAACAAACCCAGGGGCCCTTCAATTCACTAAGATGTAATAGAAAGATTGAATAAAAGTCTCTCCAACATAAATAATAACAAATGGCTCAATTTTTTCTTTTTAAAATTTGTTTGTGTATGTATATATGTCTGTATATGGGTATGCACATATGAGTGAAGGTTCCCACAGAACCCAAAAAGGGGCATTGGGTACCCGGGAGATGGAGGTACAGATGGCTGTGTGCATTCTGACCAAGGTGCTGGGAACTGGACTTGGGTCCTCTTCAAGAGCAGTCCATGCTCTCAATGCCTGAGACATCTCTGCAGTCCCACCACTGAATTCTCTAAAGACTTAGTGGAGATGCTTAATGTGCACGTCCTAACCAACTAAACATTTTTGATAATGCACCTAATTTCTTTTTTTTTTTTTAGACTGAAATACACTTTAATGAGAAACATTTCCTCCTAACTGCAGTTTGTAATCTGCAGCCCTGTGACATCAAGACTTTGCTTCCTGCTCCACAGGCTTCAGATGCCACTGTACCACCAATTCCCCAGTGCTCTTGAGGCACGTGCTAGACATGGTCTCTTCTGTGGGAAGTCCTTGTGGCAGCTTCAGGGGCTGGATACGTATCAAGTGTTTAACTACTTTCAACTTTGTGTTCACTGAAGGGATGTTCTTGTGAATTTGAGGGGTGTGTGCCTTCTGCAGTCCAAGCATCTTGATTGTATCCTTTTCCCAGTACGGACGCCTTTTTGTACTTTTTATTTTTGTAACAATGTGTAGTTTATGAGGGTGCTGGGGGTCCCCACCATATTTTTCATGATCTTCAGGTTTAGGCTGAAACACTTTATCTGGAATCCTTGATCTGGTAAACTTGTGCCGAATCCAATCTGTACCAATGAGAGATCCCACACCTTTCTTCACAGTCAGCAGTCTGCCTGGAGGCCTCTGAAATACTGAACACAAAACACCAGCCATAAGTGTAGTAATTCTTCCCTGCAGAGGCTAGTAACGTCGCTGGGACCTCCAGCTGGGATCGGAAAAAGGAGTCAACACCTGCAGAGAAAGCCTACGTGAAAACACACAACGCCTACAACTCCCGCAACTCGACTCGCCCGCGACCTCCGCACCTAATTTCTTAACGTTGATCCATTTGTTTTGGGTGCTGTGGGCATAAAACCCAAGACTGTTACGTTCAAGTCAATGTCTCTGAGCAAAACTTTACAAGTAGAGAAGAGCCCTGAACTTAGTTGAGGGAACAGAAAATCAATGGTGTGACATTTATAGAAACTGCCTTGTAGCCTGTCTCACTGAATCTTTTTGGGTTTTGTTTTGTTTGTTTGTTTGTTTGTTTGTTTTCAGCTGGTTTTACAAAGTCCACTGAACTCTACTAGTTGAAAATAAAAGGAATCCTGTGATGGTTACAACCAAACTGCTGTCCCTGATGGGCACATTAGATCAGGGCTAGAAGCAGGAGGCAACAACAGAAACAACCTTGAATGGCTAGGGAACTAGCTCAGTAAGGAGACCACTTGCTGTGCAAAGGTCAGGCCCTGTGAGTATTGCACTGTGCAGCTGCAACCCCAGCCCTGGGGAAGCCAGAAATAGGAGGGCCTCTGGGACTTGTTGGCCTACCCAATTGGTGAGCTCCAGGCTCAGTAAGAGACTGCCTTGGGCGGGGTTACAGAGTGAGGACTCCCTGACTGCTGATGGAAGGATGGAGAGCTAGGGAAGCAAGCCCCATGCCAGGCTTTCCCCCCATGCCCCCATGCTGCCTCCCCCCCATGCCTGGGGTGTTGAGGTGCATGCCCCAGGTGTTGAGGTGTGTGCATGTTCTGTGTGCCTATCTGGAACTGGCCTCTTACCAGGGTTTCAAAGCTCCGCTTCTCTCTCATTGCATTTGTTCATAGGGAGCCATTCCCCATCCAGGAAGGTATGTTACTATGAAGATTCAGCTCATCTCAAAAGCAGGTAAGAGAAGGACGCAGCCAGTCTCTACCTCACACAGCAAAGCCAGACACACTGGGACCCCCCTCAAAGCCCCCATTCTGGCTTGTGGTCCAGACAACAAAGGCTGGTCCCTGACCCAGGCTGGCTCTCACCTAGCCTTGCATTTCATTATCTCCAACTCCAGCAGGAGCTGTCCAGCCGGGTGGGGAAAGCTTTATTCTGGCAAGAACAAAGCCGAGCCTCTTATCTCCAATCCACTCTCTGCAGGGGGCCCTGAGCCCAACTGGCAGCACAGCAGGTAGGGGGCGAATTAGCCGGTGCTCTTAAGAGTTGGACTGCGATCCTCCCCTACGGTGGCAAAGGGTTTCTACAAAAGAGGTTTTCACACTCCTGGTTCTATCTCAGTTCAGTTTTCATCCCCCCCCCCCCCCAGGCTTTCAAAAGAAATCTCCGTTTTACTTCTGGGTGTAAAGACCTGGCTGACGGTGGGTGGTACTTAGGAACCAGGGCCCCTTGAGATGGGAGGCACATGGATAGTCTGACTGCAAATAGAACAGAGTATGGGAAGCCCTGGGCTACACAGGGGCAGCTCTCCCCGCTCCCAACCCAGACATAGGAGCTGACACAGATTGGAAGACAGGGCACTGCCTGTGTTATGGTCTGCATGAAACCCAATGTTTACAGAAGGGCATCTCAGTATCCATTCTCCCTGAAACGGGGTACCTACTTAAGAGCTAGGTTCTTAAGTGAGTAATGAAGACCTGAGTGCGATTCTATGGCACAAAAAGCCAAATGTGAAGTTGAACACTGAAAATCCCTGTACTGAGGAGGTGGAGACAGGCACACACCTGGTGTCACTAGCCAGCCAGCCAAGCTGAATTACTAAGCCCCAAGTTCAGTGAGAGATCCTGTCTCAAGAAGCAAAATGGGGAGCCATCTGAGGTTGACCTCTGACCTCCACTTGCAAGTACACACATGTACACATACTTCAAACATAACACAGACATAACATACACGCACAATAAGATATAATAATAAAACTTAAAAAGGATCTATAGCCTTTTTAGTAATTCTGTGATACATACTCAATCCTATCAGAAAAGGAGCCAAAAAGAAAGAAGGTACAGTCAAGTATGAAAATGGGGAGAAACCACCTCCCGGTGACAGAATATGTGTGCCTAAATCAAGTCAGTCCTCAAGGCAGTTGCTTATGGAGTTCTAACACAACCACCATTTTTGTTGAAATTGTTTTAGATTGATTTCTTACTCATAAGTGGAAGGATATCAATGATTCAAGAGATTACATGCCAAAGACCAGATTAGATGTCAAAGACCCGAAGTAGAAAGGACCAGTACCCAAATTTCACTAGGTGTAGAGGCAAAGAAGCTAACAGCCTCTGAGAAGTTTATGCCCAGAATCTCGGCTCTGGACTGCTGATCTTCACGCTTTAGGGACAAAGAACCACACAGAAAATGTGACCAGAGCACAGATCCCCACATGTTCCCACTACCAGTCTTCATCCTTGAATCTACAGTAGGAACCAAAGATCTCATTTTCACCCAAAATTCAACAAGTTGGAAGAGATGATACAGGGAGTTCACTTTGGGAGGCCCCGTTCTCTACTGAGAACCGATGGTTAAACGGTCAACTTCTAGTTTTAGGGGTAGAGTGGGAAAGGTTTCGGGGCCAAGCCTGGAGGTGGAAGTTCAGAGAGTGGCAGAGAGGCACAGAGAGCCTGCAGTGCACAAGCAGTAAGGTTAGAGTTAAAACATCACAACTCAGCAGGGTAGGAATCACCCTGATCCTCAGAATTCTGGTAGCCCTTCTGCGTGTTAATTCACTTCAGGACAATATACTTTATGGAGCAGAGTGGCAGACCTGTGACAGCCGTTGTGCAGGGTCACTGGATCCTTAGATGAAATAATAGCTCTTGCATTTGAAGGGCATGATGGTGGCATGGCGGCATGAAAGGTCCAGTCTTCACAGCTAAGCAGGAAGTACAATAGCAGTGGGAGATGCAGACAGGTCAACCCCAAGGTTTCAGAAAGTCTCCAGAGGAGGAGTTCCCAAATGACTGTTAGGGGAGCTCTCGTAAGGAAGACTAGAAGAACAAAGAGTCCATGCATCATTCTCTAGAGGTCCTGCAAGGTGCCAGTAGCTAGGGTAGGTCATTGTAATCTCTTCACTGAAGCACAGGTTAGAACCAAGACCAGCAGTGACTTCTGGGGACCTCTCCATAGGTCACACTTTGTCACTTGGTAATTAACTAATATGAAATAGGACTCAGTGATTATATGAGGATCATTTTTAAATGAAAAAATAAAATAATATAAAATCAACATATAAATGTGTCTTTCCCCAAATTTCATCACAAGAGGTCAACCATTTTCAATATTTTTGTGTGTAAATCCTTCTAGATGTCTTTGAAGAATGAACAGACTATATATTATTTTATGCTTAACTATTTATTATTAGCATCTTTCCATATTAAATATTTAAAGGCAATGGAATGTTGATATTTAAATAATATTTCCAGTATCATTAAATAATCTCTATTGTTAAATATTTAATTAGTTCCAATTCTGTTCTCCTACAATTTTTGTATGTATTCTTAGTTCTATCCCTAAGGGACATTTCTAAAAATGATCTCTCCTGTCCAAATGGCTTAGATGATTTAAAACTCCTGATGTAAATATTTGAACCTTTGCCATAACTTTGCCCTGGGATTCATTTGGGGTCCTACTCACACTCAAAGGTGTTCAGTATGAGTGAAAGACATCGGGTCATCTTCAAATCATGACTTTGCTATATATTTATCAAAGTGCACTTAGTGGTTATAGGCCATTTTTATTCTGATCATTTTTAAATAGTATTTATCATTTCGTATGCTCATATGTGAGTCCCATTTTCTGAGAAATTGACCTATCATTTTTCATCCATACCCAGAGAATTAAGTTGGAACTCTGGCAACTGGACAGACTGTGTGGGAAAACCCACCTTGGTAGAAGGAGCGTGGGCTTAGGAAATAAGTGACCTTGGTTTTTAGCTCACTCCCAGTGTCTCATTCTTAAGGTTTTAACTGACTTGCCTTCTCTGGGCCTCATTTGCAACTGGAGATAATAATAGTACATCTTATCCCTTATGATTAGAAGTTTGAAAAGTGTGCCAAGGTGTTTTCCAAACTGTGAAGTGCTAGTGCCAGCCTTTACCAATTGCCTTATCAGTGGGAAAAGACAACGGAGAAGTTGGTGGGTGTTATGGTTGCACGGGAAATGTTCCTCACAAGTTGCTGAGTTTGAAACTTTGGCTTCCAGCGGGTGGTCCTATTTTTGAGGTTTTGGATCCTTGGGTGATGAGCCCTAGATGAAGGAGTGAGTCTGTTTCATGGTCCTTGGAGCTCCCTGGAGTCTACCCTACCATGTTTTCCACTCCACAGTGGACTGTACCCTCTTAAACCATGAGCCAAAAGAAACACTTCCAGAAGTTGTATCTTGTCAGCTGTGATAAGGTGTGCTAAGGCCACGGTGATAAGAAAGCAACTTGTACAGTATGACAGAACATTGGTATTGAAAGGAAAGATAGAACTACTGTTGTCAGAATTAAATATTAGATAACCAAGTATTTTGCAAAGTCTGTTGCTTGTGCAGACTAGGGACATTCAGCAAAAGAGAGATGCACTAGTGTGTCCACTTGACACACAACCATATGTCACAACCCTTCCTTTCTTATTCATCCCCAAGATCACACATTAAAAACATAAGTAACTTTAAAAGTCCCATAGTCTTTACAAATTCAAACACATTACAATTTCAGGCCCTTTAAAACAGATAATCTCTTAAAATCTGAGCTTTTAAAATTCAGTCTCTCAACTGTGGGCTCCAGTAAAATACTTTCTTACTTCAAGAGGGAAAAATCAGGACATAGTCACAATCAAATCAAAGCAAAACCAAATTCCAATCATCCAGTGTCTGGAATCCACTCACCATCTTCTCGACTCCTCCAAAGGGCTTGGGTCCCTTCTTCAGCTCTGCCCTCTGCAGCACACACAGCTTGTCGTCTAGGCTTTAGCTGGCTCTATTCCACTGCTGCTGCTATTCTTGGTGGTCATTTTATGGTACTGGCATCTCCAAAACACTGGGGTCTTCTGCTGCATCAGGCTGCACTTTCACCAATAGCCTCTCATAGACTCACTTCACGGTGCCAAGCCTCACCTTCTTTGCATGACCACTTCAGTCCTGAGCCTTGAACTGGCACTGAGGTTACACCATCATCAATGACCACTCCTGGCCTCTAACAGTGCCAAGCCTCAGTTGCTCCATATGACCCCTTCATGCCTTCAAAGCCAGTACCACCTGAGTGACTCTTACACATTACCAAGTCCAGCTGCCAGCACAAGGTACAACCTTGGCCATCTCTGAAGTGTAGCTTCTCTATTCTCTCTGGAAATGCTCTGCTATGGGATAATGCTCTTGTACACATAAAAATTTGTTACTTGTATTGGTTTACTAAAATACTGATTGGCCAGTAGCCAGGCAGGAAGTAGAGGCGGGGTGATCAGACTAGAAGAATTCTGGGAGGAGAGGAAAGGCAGAGATACAGTCACAAGCCAGACACAGAGGAAGCAAGATGAGAATGCCTTACTGAGAAAAGGTACCAAGCCATGTGGCTAAACATAATATTATGGGTTAGTTTAAGTTGTAAGAGCTAGTTAATAATAAGCCTGAGCTAAGAAGCAAAACAGTTTATAATTAATAGAAGCCTCTGTGTATTTCTTTGGGACCAAATGGTTGTAGGACCAGGCAGGACAGAAACTTCAATCCACACAGTTCTCAGAGGATTTCACCTCAATGATGTTGGTCTCTTCTTGATCACCACTAATTTCTTAGCTCCAACTGACAAACATCAAGTATTCCAGCAAAGTAAAGTTTCACTTCAGCAGTTCTGGTGTCTTGTGTATCACAGATGACTCTGCAGCCCCAGCTAACGAGAACCACAGAATCTTAATTCAAAATAACAAATTGTCCTGATAGAGTCTTTAAATTTCTCTCTGAAACTTCACAAATCAGGCCTCCATCTTCTGCACTGTTCTTAGCATTCTTATCTTCCAAGCTCCCACAGCTCATCCCACAGAACTCTTTACACTCAATGGCTCTTCTAGCTCAAACTTCCAAAGTCCTTCCAAAATCCTCCTAAAACCGTGGTCAGATCTGTAACAGCAATACCCCACTATGCTGGTACCAATTTGTCATAGTTGGGGTTTCTATTGCTGTGTTGACTATGACCAAAAAGCAAGTTGGGAAGGAAAGCATTTTATTCGGCTTATAGTCCTACATTTCTGTTCATCACTGAAGGAAGTCAGAACAGGAACTCAAACAGGGCAGGAACCTGGAGGCAAGAGCTGATGCAGAGGCCATGGAGGGGTGCTACTTACTGGCTTACGTCCATAGCTTGTTCAACCTGATTTCTTATAGAATCCAGGACCACCAATCCAGGGATGGCACCACCCACCATGGGCTGGGCCCTCCCCCATTGATCACTAATTGAGAAAACGCCTTACAGCTGGAGCTCATGGAGACATTTCCTCAACCGAGGCTCCTTCCTCTCTGATGACTCTGGCTTGTGTCAAGTTGACACCCAAAACCAGCCAGTACACCCTTCAATTCTGGATCTAGGGACCAGAGACTAGGAGAGCTAGAAACACAAAGCATGAAGGAGATTCCATGAGCTTCAAACCTCAGTAGGACCCTATGGCAAGTACCCAGTTCAGTGCTACAGCTCATCTTAGTCCTGGAGAATTTACTGTGAGGGATGGAAGATTAAGAAAAAAACACATACCAGGTGTGGTGGCACATGCCTTTAATCCCAGTTCATGTGAGGCAGAGGCAGGTGGATCTCTGTGAGTTTGAAGACAACCTGGTCTAAAAATCGAGTTCCAGGACAGCTAGAACTATTACACAAGGAAACCCTGGAGAGAGAGAGAGAGAGAGAGAGAGAGAGAGAGAGAGAGAGAGATGCATCAGCAGCCTGGATACTCATCAAGGTTATTATATACATCATGCATAAGGATGTGGGCCAGCTAATCTTAGTAGGAGGTTTCAGTAGGTGGTATCAGTAGGGGAGACGTCTCAGGGAAATGTGGTCACGCAGTTATCCCTGACAAATAAGCTGCCTTCTGTGTTTTTTGCATGCACTCCTTTTAGCTAAATATCAAGCATTTATCAGTATCTATACTTGAACCAGAAGTCCCCGCCATTCACCTGAGCCTGACCTGGGATAGGCCTTGCCACTCCCATGACTGCATTGGCATTCTTGACATGCCATGCTCATTTCATGAATTCTCATCTATACAGGATACTTTTGTTCCTCCACACAGTTTAGGAGCTGAGTGCATGCACACACATACACATGGAGACACGGGGGGGGGGGGGTAGACGGAGGGAGGGAGGGAGGGAGGGAGGGAGGGAGGGAGGGAGGGAGAGAGGGAGGAAGGGAGAAGGAGAGAAATGGACACACTTCCACAGATGGCAAGAACATAGGAACTTCATTCTTACAACCTCAGGAACTGAATCTCCAAAAGCTGTGGTTTGAAGGAAGACATGAGGCTCCCGATGAGAACAACAGTGGTTTCATCCCTGTGAAATTCCCAGGCAGAGCATCCAGCCATGCGGCACCTGAACTTCTGAGTTAGGAAAACTTCAGAATCGTGAAGCAGCATGCACTTCAAACTGCCATGTTTATAGTGGTTAGTTGTGCACAAGAAGAAATGGATGATTCTGACATACCGGAGTGTGTTCTGGGATATTGTTAAGCTCACTCTCAGAAGGAATGAAAGCTTTGCACTCAGTGTTTCCCTCCTGCCTTCTGTGAGTGTCAGGAGCTGGGCAGACTCGCAGGTGCAGACAGTTATGCATAAAACTCTGTCTTTTCAATCCAAAAAGGAGACTTCAGTGGAACCGGAGGCTGTCAGAAGACCATTGACAAACAGGAGGACAGAGAACTGAGCCATAGAGAGGCCATGACATCAGCCACCACAGGACTGAGAATGGAGCTGTCTGGGGGTGTGGGAACTAGTGGAAACAGGGATGGCACCTCAGAATTTTCAGGCCACAGTCATTATAACAAAGGACCTGAAGCCCAGGGTAGGTAGCAGGTCAGTAAGGGTCAGTAAGAGATAGTTCCAGAAAGGTAGAAGCAGGTGAAATTGTGCAAAGGGTTGACTCCTCAATCCAGGGTCTGGGCATGATTCTACATGCCATAGAAAGCCTTGGAAGAGTCACACTGAAGTGGCTTTCCCAGAAGCAGACACAAGAAGGCTGATCAGAGAACATGACAATGCATAGCTGCATGGGCTCTTTATCATGCATGGTTTTATTGACTGGCAAAGGTGCATGTGCGGTCCCCTATCTATTCTTGATTTATCTATATTACCTGAATTTCTGTGCCAGTCACTTCTTGCCACCAACAGCCCACAGGGATATACCCCCACTCTGGCTGAGACAGAGAAGGATCTACTTTTCCTTGGGACCCTGGGGCAAGCATTAAGCACTACTCAAATCAGTTAGGGTTAATGATAAGCTCTTTAAATTTGTACTGTAAAAACTCCTGATGTTCATCTTCATAGGTGGGTGAGAATACAGCAATCTGATCCCCTAATTAGTAGCTGTTGCACTTTTGCAGACCCTCCTGGATGCCTTGAGTAAAAAGACTGTCACTCATGTGGCTGGTCAACCAATCTCTGTACAAGCACTAGCAACTTGGACTTTCCACAGATCCATTTTGAAAACTGCATGACAATCAAAGCAAGTTGACCCAGTCAGCTCCAGAAGGCAAGGCCTAAGCCAGGGCAGCTCTAAGCAGTTTGGAACAGCCAGTCTTGCAATTATCAGAAGCCTCTGGGAATTCTAAATGACCCTGTAACTATTTCCATCTCTGCTGGAGGAGGAGCACTTCCCCTGGTGCCCAGCAGGGGCACTGCTGAGACAATCTGTGATTGGCCCAAATGTAAACATCTATGACTATGACTGGCATTCAAGAGGCAAGGCTGTGATTGGACGGAACATCTTTTTTCCGACACTCATACTCAGTGATTAACCTGGGACGCACACTCTTATGCTGCCTCTTGGGTGTCAAAACATGAAGCCCAATAAGGCTCGCTTGCTCCAGTGATCTTCAATTGACTTCTTTTCGTGGTGTGAAGTCTAAAGGCAACAAAGAAAGAAGCAGCGGAGCCAGCAATATAGAGGTGACTGCAGAGTCAAAGGAGCAGCTGGCAGTGCCAGCCGAGCTGTTGGCAGGCCAAACTGTGAACATGGGAACATGGCCAGATCATTGGCTGCTTTGCAGTTGAAGCGAAAGTAGTGGAACAGCTTGAGAACAGCCTTGGAAGGAGAAGGGAGGAAGGAGAGAGATGTGAACAGCAGTCAACGGCTGAGGCTGAGAAGGCTAAAAGGCAGGTTACCAGAGCCAAGTAGGAGTTCCAGGGAATGTCAAGTGTTGAGGGCCACGGGTCTCAGTGATAAGAGCTGTAATATAGCCAATGCTAAAAACTGGGCAACTTTCCTTTCCTAGGCCAACCCAAGAGATGGCATTGACTTCTACCAAAGGCTGGGGAACTCCAATACCTGGGCCACCCAGTCAAGGACTGAGGAATCGTGACTTCCTAAGCAGACAAAGGAGCTATGACACTTGCAGGGCTAAGGCTCTTGTACCTGAGGCTGACAAGAGGATTCTACTTAGGGTCACTACCCACTGCTGTCCCTACCTGTCCACTGCCTTGTCCACTCGCTACTGTCAAACACCAAGAGTCACAAAGAGGGATGAAGCCTAGCACCTGAGGAGCTTCTCCCTGCCTCTCTGAAAAAAGCAGTCCTTTGACTGGCGACACAGCTCTTTCATTCCACACCGCACCTCCTCTTCTCTGTCTCAGCCTTCATGATGCCTGCCTGCTTGTTTGTTCATTTGTTTCTCTGAGTCAGGGTCTCACTGTGCAGCTCAGCTGGTCTTGTGCTCTTGGTCCTGCTTCTGCCTCCTAAGGACTCCTGGGCCCAGCTGAAGCAAGCAAGTTTGTGCTTGTTTGTCCAGTGCTGGCCAGGCAGGAGCTCTATTCCTCAGCGGCACCTCCAGCCCTGCCCCCTGCTTTGCTGATGAGAAGGCACATCTTAATAGATAATAACAAGTTTTCTCAGCAAGAATTCATGGCATCAAATATGCATAGTAACTCCGGAAAGGGCTGCAGATGCTCTGCATGCCCCAGTTGTCTCAGGCCACCCAGCCAACGACAGCATTTGCTGCCTTTGTCATAAACCAGCGCTGAGGTATTCAGCTGCCAGCAGCACTGCTGCCTCCAGTGGCTTTGTCTGCGACAAGCTGGCATGCCTATGCCAATGGCCTTGGAAGGGGAGAACCGCAGATGTGGCAATGATGTCTTCTCCAAGCCAGAGGAACACATTTGGTAGTGGTGGTGGTGGTGATGTAGCAAGGCCATAAATATGAAGACTATAATTTCCATATCATTTTATTGTCATGGGAGAATTTTCTTTTCTTTCTTTGTTCCGCGCGTGTGTGTGTGTGTCCCCTTCTCCCAAGAATGTAAACTCCCAAGAGAGCAAGAGCATAGTTTGTTGTTGTAACCCAGAAGACTACACAATGCCTTAAAGACATGTTTGGAAAATGTAAGAGGAAAGAGAGAGGGAAGGATGGGAGAGAGGAAGAGAGGCAGGGAAGGGAGGGATGGAAGAGAGGAAGGAAAGAAAGAAGGGAGGGAAGAAAGGGAGAAATGAAAGGGAGGAAGGGAACAAGGGAATAAAAAGAAAGAAGGAAGAGAAGGAAGAAAGGAAAGGAGGGAAAAGGAATGAAGGAAGGAAGAAGAGAGGAAGGGAGGGGAGGAGAGAGGGAGAAAGGGAGTCACATAAACTATTAGTTATTTTTTTAAAAGAAGAAACAAAAAAAAAATCCTGGGATTACATTTTTTTTTTATGCCAGACTGTGGTGGCATACACCTTTAAGGCCAAAATTTGGGAGATGGGGTGGGCAGATCTCTGTGAATTCAAAGCCAGCCAGGTCTACAAAGTGAGTTCCAGGACAGCCAAGGCTACATACAGTCTGTCTTGAAAAATCCTAAAACAAACAAATACAATCATTTTTATAGTAATTATAGCTGTGCAAAAATATAGATGAGGTGCCAGGCATGGTGGCTGACACCATGGCACTATGGAGACACTGTGGAGGCAGAGGCAGGCAGATCTCTTTGAGCTCCAGGACAGTCAGGACTACATGGTAAGACCCTGTATCAAAAGACAAAGAAGGGGTGAGCTCATTGTTTACCTGGAGTCTCTTCCTCATAACACTAATGGCAGAGGTGATAAAGAGCAGTCACAGGAGGAAGGCTCCTAGCTCTTCTGGGCAACTAAATCCTTGAAACTCATTTAACTCTTTACACTAAGCCGGGCGGTGGTGGCGCACGCCTTTAATCCCAGCACTCGGGAGGCAGAGGCAGGCGGATCTCTGTGAGTTCGAGACCAGCCTGGTCTACAAGAGCTAGTTCCAGGACAGGCTCCAAAACCACAGAGAAACCCTGTCTCGAAAAACCAAAAAAAAAAAAAAAAAAAAAAAAAAAAAAAAAAAAAAAAAAAAAACAACAACAAAAAAAACTCTTTACACTATTTTCCCCTAGAATTACAGCAAGTGACATTCTAGATCTAAGACATGAGTACTGAGGGCCCATTGGTGCATCCTAGGTAAGGATGCTCACCAAGCTGCCTGAGCCCTGATCCCTGTGCTACTTGCCCAACAATACCAGGTCTTCCTTGTTTGCTGAGTTCAGTGTGTGTTACTGTTTTCTCTCCGCTCCCATCTTCCATACTTTGGTTCTCTTACCAGAGTCCCAGTGTTTCTTATAACACATGTGAGCTCACACCACCTCCACAGGGGACCCTAGTCCATGACTCGCACATGAGAAGGAACCTCAAGTCAACATAGCCTGCTTCTCCCCACCTCACTTCCTCCTAAGCCCCAACAATTCTTAGGATTTTCCCCTGGGGCCTTTAGTTAAATTGTCAAAGTATAACTTTCAAAAAGTGAAAACCGTCTTCCCCTGAACATTGTGGAGATTTATTGACTTCATAAGAAAGAGAACCACAAGAGGGTAACACTATTTCAAGAACAATTTGAAGGGCAAAGATTTCAATGGCCATCAGGAACAGCTGAAAAGTATGCTAATTTCCAGACCACACTGGTTAATGTGCTGGGAGGCAATAAAATCTTTTTGCAAGAAGAAAGCCATTAGCATCTTCGCCAGACAAAAAATTACCATGTAACTTCATAGAGTCTGGACCGTAATCGATAGCAAATAGTAAGTCAAACAAAGACTATTTCCCTAGACAATTAAATGTCTTTGGGGCTGGTAGGTAACATGCCAGAATATTCTGAAATGGTGCTGGGAACACATGTGGTTTGGATTTTTTTTTTTTTTAACATTCTCCTGTGCCCCAGGTTGGCCTCAGATTTACTAAGTAGCTGAGGATGAGCTTGAACTTCTGACCCTCTTCACTCACCACCTTCTGAGTGCTGGGTCCTTCAGGCACATACCACTATGTCTGTTTTTGCAAAACTGGGCATAGAGCCAAGTTAGTGCTTTGTCCCTGTTATGCAAGCATTGTACCAACTGAACTGTGTTCCTGGGCCTAAACACTGAACTGCCCTCTCGCTTTACTTTCCATGATAGACTTGATTCCCTGCAGCCCAGTCTATGCCAGTACAGTCTTTGGAAGTCCTGTGGTGCTCTAGAGGCCATCACTTCTTGATAGTTCTCAACTGAAGAAGGCGCCTGTTCAGATAGTTCCGGACTTTATCCCTGGCCCGGTCAGCTGTATCCACGGATGCTTACCAAGCAGGCAGGGCTGCTCTCTCTCTCTCTCTCTCTCTCTCTCTCTCTCTCTCTCTCTCTCTCTCTCTGAAGCTTCTGTGCTAGTTAGTGAACCATCATTATAACAAAATACCTGAGGTGATTAGCTTATGAAGTGGAGAGGTTAAGCTCTGGAGAGGTCACAGCTCTGGGGGCTTCAGTTGGCCTTGCTGCTTTGGGATGGAGCTGAGCCTGCACATCACAGTAGGTGTGCTTGTTGTAGCAAAGGTGCTCACTGCAGGAGAAACAGGAAGTCTCCCTTTATTCCCCTCCATGACAGTCTCAGTGACCTAAAGACCTTCCTCTGGGTCTGACCCTGGAAGATTCCACCACCTCACAAACAGTGTAGCCCCAGAACACAATCTCTGAGATACGAGCCTCAGAGGATGTCAGTTTCCAGACTATAGCATCACTTTACAAAAAAGGGACTAGCCTGGGACAGAGAAGAGTCTACAAGAAGAGCCAAGAGCACCCTTGTTAAGACCTCTTCTTCTCCAAGGTTGTCCCATTAGAGGGCAGCATGAGCCGAGTGGCAGAAATCCTAGGGCAGTCATCTATCAGTAGCCACAGGGGCAGGCTGGAATCCATCCCGTCCTCGTCAGGGAGTGAACCCTTATAGGTAAGAATCGCCTCTTCATTGGCCTCCACAGCCCAGTGTAGACCTCATGCCCAAACCGCCATTTAGAAGGCTGCAGTGAATGACATTTCCAGGGGAAGAGACGGGTGAACAAGGCTCTCTAATTCCATTTGGCTGTCTCCCCACTGGGCTCCAATGGGAGGTGTCTTATCTGCAGCCTTTTTATCTTAGGCTAACTAATGGATCTATTCAGAGTTAGGAATTATAAAGCCCTTTGTGATTTCAGGAGGAGGTGAGAAGTGCAAAGTGTAATTATAGAATTAGCTTTGTCACCAGTGTCCCCAGCCAACACATCACATACAGTAGCAGTTTTTAACTGCTTCAAAGAGGGAAAGGGGAATCTCCAGTGTTGACAGAGGGCCTCAGCACTGTGCCTAGAACCCACCTGGGATTTAGAATACATATCATCACCCCACCTTTGGTTCCTGGAGCAGGTAAGAAGCAATGTTTTCATCTTTTTTTAAAAAAAAAAAAAACTCTGTTTTTAATGGATTTTGTACCCATGAAGGTCAGAGGACAACTTGGAGAATCCGGGTCTCTCCTTTCTGCTTTGTGGGTCCCTGTGCTCAAACTCAGACAGTCAGAGTCTGCAGCAGGAACCTTTACTCACCCAACCATCTCGCCAACCCCAACTTCATCCTCTGAAGAGGAAGAAATGGGACCGCCATGAGGCAAGGCTGGGGTAGGGGGTACTCTGGCTCTTGAGAAAACCATCACCCGAGTGTCAGGGATGAACTGCACCAGCTGGGAAGCTCTGCGGTCAGCAGGCTAAGTATTCTACTTGGGGCCAACAAAAGAGGAGCAAGTTCCAATCCTGTGCTCCTGTAGGAAGCCTTTCAGAGTTCACGTGGACAGTGTTTAATCTGGGTGACTGCTGTCTTGGGTGGAATTTGGGGTGTGTGTGGTATGTGTGTGCCTGCCCATGGGGACACGCGTGTGTGCAGAGGCCAGTCTCAGGTGTAATTCTCAAGAGTTGTCCAGCGTGTTTTGTTTCGCTGGCCTGGAGTTCACCGGTTAGGCTGACTGGCCAGAGAGCCCAGAAGACTCCTTTGTCTCTCTCTCCCTCCCCAGAGCTGGGATTCTAAGAGGAGCTCACCATCACAGCTAGCCTTTTGTTTGCTGTTGTTGTTGAGACAGGGTCACACTATGTATATCTATGCCCAGCTGGCCTAGAACTTGCTATATAGACCAGGATAACCTTGAACTCACAGAAATTCACCTGCCTCTGCTCTCTGCAACCCCCACCCTGCTCCACTGTTAAGATCAGAGGTGAATGGCATCACATTCAGCCGTGCCAGACCCACACCTAGCTTTACCCAGGGCTCAAACTCAGGTCTTGAAGCTCGCTCAGTAACAATTTAAAACCCGAACTGACACCTCAGCACCCCCTGGACCTAACATTTCAATAAAATGTCTCAAATGTGTCAGGATTGAGTGCTCTTGTCCAAAGCAATATTTCTCAGAATATTTTCTGTGGACCCTAAGCTCACCGCAGCAGCAGCCGAGACCAAATACCTCTCAACATTAGACCCTTCAGCGTTCCATTGTGGACAGGGAAGGGGAGAGCTCCTGAGCTGCCCACTGGCTCCTGAGGGGCTACTGGTAGTTCATAGCTGCTGGGACAGGCAGGGAGTGGGCAGGTTTGGCTGTGTCATTTCCTTCCATGGTGTAATCATTGGTGAGTTGCTCAGGCTCCAATCAAACCACACCTTACCCCTGATCACTCAAGAAATGCTAATTAAATTCAGTGGGTCAAAAGAAAAGGCATAAAAGATGGAGAGCAGCTAGTTGAGAACATGAAGCAAGTCAGCAGCAGCAGCAGGAGGAGGGTAAAGGGTATAGACACCATCACGGGTAACAGCACAGACACAATCGCAATACATAGTATTTGTACTTGAAGCTGTTAAAAGGATGTTAGTGTCAACAAAACAATAAAGAGGAAAAAGTTAAACATTTTATAATATAAACAACTTATACTCTATCAAGCATATAGCTACAAGAAAATTTTTCAAATGAACAAATTTGGAAATTTAAGAATTAGATCCCTCCTTTCAATATTCCCAATTGCCCCTTTGTTTATCATAGCCTGTGTAGAAATTAATGTTCTGTGGGAAACACTCCATGAAAATCATTCTCTACAATTGTGGAAAATAGAGCATGACATACAGTAATCCCACTTATAAAATCACACCAAGACGGTCCCAGAAACAGGCTGAAATGCCCACCTTAATACAAGGTAAGAGCAGGAGGATGCGTTGTATCATTACATCCTGAGAGTTACCTTACTAGGTAAGTAAAATTCTCTTCATTAAAGACATAAACAAGGAGGCTGGGGGGTGGGGAGTGGTCAGTGGTTTGAGTGGAAATGGCACCTTATGATCATATGTTTGAACAGTTAGTCCCTGGTTGATGGAACTCTTTGGGTTTGGGATTAGGATTAAGAAATGTGGCCTGGTTAAAAGAGGTGTGCCACTGGGGGTGGGCTTTGAGATGTCGAAAGTCCACATTGTGCCCAATCTCTCTCTTCCTTGGGACTGCATCCAAGATGTGAGTGCTCAGCCAGCTACTACTCCAGCACCCAGCCTGCCTGCTAGTTGTAGTACCTCCTTCCCCAGCCATCGTGAACTCTAACCCTCTGAAACTGTAAGCCCCGAATCAACTCTTCCTTCTATGAGGTGCCTTGGTCATGACGTCTTATCAAAGCAATAGAAAAGTAATGAAGACAAGGGTCTAAGGGGCTTTCTCAAGGTCACCTTTCTAAGAAGAGACAAAACCAAACTTTTGAGTCTAAACCAAAAGTTTAGGCCCTTGGAGCTGCTGCTGTTGCGGTGCCTGTGGGAGGAGACTTGCCTATACCAGGGGACACACTTTCTCCAGAGCCCATCAGGGCTCTCCCCAGGACTGCTTAGGGAACACAAGCCAGACTATGAGGTCCTCTGAGCTCTGCACCTGCAGCCAGCTAAGGCCTGGCTCAGCACCACCTCCAGGGCTGCCACCAGCCAAGAAGGGGCTGGGGCTAGAGGCAGAGGGAAGCAGTGTGCAGAGAATTACTCAGGCCTCTCTATTCATTGGCTTGGGGCAGGAGGACAGGAAGTGTCTCCCAGTGAGAGTCCGTGCTAAGCCAGCTTTCCATTTGATCTTTGAACACCTGTGTGGCCTTGGTCTGCACTTTTCTGGATTCCCCAGCTACAGTAAGAAAGGGTGGCTGCTGGACTTGGCAGTGCAAGCCTGTAATCTCAGCAGTGGGGAGGTGAAGGCAAGAGGATGAGGAGTTCAAGGCCAGCCTTGGCTATGGGAGATTCTGAATTATAAATGAACAAAGTGGTCCATTGTAAGTCTGCAGGATTGTGTTCAGAGCTAAATGAGCTAATAAAGACAAAACACTTAAAAGGCACAGAAGATATGATCTTTATTAATATCCTATGTGCCGTGTGTGTGTGTGTGTGTGTGTGTGTGTGTGTGTCCATGTTTTCAACATCTATCACTGTGACAAAACATCTGAGATATAGGTCTTTTCCCATGGCTTGACCATTTGGATTCTGATCAGAGGTGACACAATCCTTCACAGTAGGAACACGGTGTGGCACAGCTAATCCTACAATGGCAGCTCAAAAGTAGAAGCAGAGGAAGTGGGGCGGGGGCAACTGGTCCCTTGAAGGACGTGCCTCCGGTTCCCTAAATGACTCCCTAGACCTTGTCCCCTGAAAGGCCCTGTTCCCAAATAGCACCCCAGGGTCAAAGCCTTCAATACACTGACCTTTGGTGGACATTTGAGACCCAGGCTGTGGGAATATGTCGCATGCACGTGCGTTACAGAGAAGGAAGTAGGTAGACAAACAATCAATAAAGCCTCTTCTGGAAAAATCATTTTTTTCATCACGTTTTGTCTGACACTTCCCATTCCTAGTTTCCCCAGAAGTAATCAATACTTACTATGAGGTTTTGTGACCTTTGTCCCATCTGATCGTATAAGAGCCAACACTGAGGCAATGGGTAGATGTCTCAGGAAATTAACAATATGTTGGTAATCACTGTGATTATCAGAATGGCTGCATCAGGACAAATCTGAAGTCACCTAAAGTACAGAAGCATGATTCCCCACAGGTGAAAAGAAACTCTTTATTTGCTTCTGCTAATTAAAAAATCAGAACTGGAGATACTTAAACACCACAGTTAAAATGGCATGGCTTGATACTGACTTAATGAATTCTCTTATGAAATCAACGCTGGAATGCACCCCATCGTAAATTATGAAACACAACCTTCCTTGTTCTCATTTGAACTTCAGGATTAATTTAAAAAATCGGTGGCACATTCTGTTCTATAGATTCTGCAATCATCTTTGCCCAGGAAAAAAAAAAATGTAACTCTGGCTTTCTGACTTTTCTGTATATTGCCTACAATGGAAATGAGAATACTTTTTTTTTCATTTGATTGACATTGTTCATCCTCCATGTTAGTTTCTACTCACTCCTATTCTGTTTAGATAAGGTCCTCTATATGGATCTGCCCATCAGCATTCTCCACACAAATGCATTCAGAAACATTTTTTAAAAACAAAACCTAAATTCGACAGCTGGAGAGAAGGCTCAACAGTAAGCAAATTTGCTGTGCAGCATGAAGACCTCAGTTCGGATCCCAGCACCCATTAGAAAAGCTAAGCACATCCACATGTCCTGGAACCACAAGGCGTAAAGAAAGAGGCTCACTGGAGGTCCCAGCCACTAGCCTAGCTCCACTTCCAATGAAAGACCCTGTCCCAAAGGTGCAAGGCAGAGCGTGATAAAGCAGGGCACTCAACATCTCCCTCTGGCCTACACACACACACACACACACACACACACACACCACATAACACCCATATGCTATCCAGCTGTATTGTGTGGAATGACATCTTCATCCATGGTGAGCATTATAGCTTCCCTATCAACTTGACACAAATCATCTGGGCATGAGGAACCTTAGCTGAAGAATTGCCCTGACCAGATTGGCCTGCAGCCACGACTAGGAGGCATTTTCTAAATTTGCTAATAATAGATAAGGGTCCAGTCCACTGTGAGTGGTGCCATCCCCTAGGCAATCAGGCCTGGGATGCATAACAAAGGTATCTGGGCAAGCAAGTAAACAAAGCTTTTCTGTGGTTTCTGCTTCAAGCTCCTGCCTTAGCTTTCCTTAAGCATAGGCTGCCTAACCTATAAAATGAAGTAAGCTCATGCCTTCCCAGGTTGCTTTTGGTCATGGTGTTTACGACAGCAACAGAAAACAAAGAGGACAGTAAGCTCCATGCATGTGCCCGTGTGTTGGCTAGAAGCCCTTGTTCTCTCCACTGACTGACTTTTCATCCTCCAGGAGATTAAACACACAGCCATCTCAGGCCGTGTCTGAAGTCAGAAGAAGTAGATGCTCCAAGGTTTTTTATGGTTCAATCTTAAAAGTTCCCTAATATTGCTCCCCCTGCTCCATGTCTGTGTGTCTTTGTGTGTACTTGTGTTCATTTCAAGCCTTACCTAGATCCAGGGTGGATACATTTCCTTTCCCATAGGAGAAGAGGCAAAGTTGTATATGCCTGCCCCTGAGGTCATAGGCCTGAATTTAGCAATCTGTAATGTGGACCTAGAGTAGATGTTTTCCTAAAGGGGCAGAGATAAAAGGAACTTTGACCACTCATTTGGCTGTGACACAAATCTAGAAAGCCTAGGACTATGGCTAACCTAAGGCAAAGAGGGGCTAGGAGAACCTGGATGTTCTTAGAAGAAAGCATAATAGTTTATTTTTAATTAATTAATTGGAGTTTGGTGTGTGCAGCTATGTTTGCACACACAAGCCGGAGGGTATCAGGCATCTTCCTCAATCCTTCTCTGTCTCATCATCTTGAGATAAGGGCCAGTGAACTAGAAGTTCACTGAATCTGCTAGGCTGGTTGGCCAAGAGCTCTCATCACCTCTAACTCCCATCACTGGGGTTATATCGCAGGCAAATACAGCCATGCCCAGCCTTTTACTTGGGTACTGCGGATTTGAACTCAGGTCTATGTTCTACCACAGTACGTGCTCTTACGTAGAACCACAGAACCACATCCAGTCCAGAACCACATCCCCATCCCTCGTGGCTGTTCCATCTCCATTTTCAAAGTGTAATAAACCTAGGTAGCTACCAGGAGGAAGACAAAGGAAGTGATCAGAATATTCACGGAGTCTCTGAGCCTCTTCATTTAATCACATGTTTAGAATTCCCAAGAGTTAAAAATTAAGAATGCTTATTGGAGTAAACGCCATTTCCATTGCTTGTGCTGTCCGTCCTAAATTTCTAAGAAACACCACATCTATAAAAGCAGCAGGAGACAATGGTTTCTGAACAGTGTCCCATGTGTAATTGATACATGTCTAGTGCAGAAAGTATGGAAGAATCTGGGAAAGGAAAAAAGAAATGTCTCCAACAAACCTGTAACCCAGAGCTACCTATTAAAGACACATTCATCAGAGGCTTCAGCCTCCCGAAATCCCCACTTGTAACATCTGTATCTCCTGTCTCCCCGAGCTACAGACATCTTTTGCCTTGTGTTGGCTACTTTAAGTCAGGATGGATCTCACATGGAGTAAGCCTTCAGGCTGCCCAAGTCACACTGGACAGGGAGAGGACAGATCCATCCAAGGATGCTCAAGGACAATAAGCCAATGACGTCAAGGAATTCAGTGCACACTTGTCACCAGCTCTGTTACACTGCTCAGAAAGGCTTGAAGGAGCGTAGGGAGACACACAGCCACTGGTGGGTCTCATCCCTCACAGCTGGAGAGGCCTGGTGCCCGACAACTGGGAACAGTTGGTTTTCAGCCACTCCTCTCAGCTGTACTATGGGCCCACTCTGTCTTGGATATGGAGCAAACAGCTTCACAGAGACGCCAACATCAATGAGAAAGTTTCACAAATACCATGATTTATAGACTCTGGGAGATGTAAATTGCTGATAAGGGGATGAATGTCACTCTTAACTCAATATGAATTGTTGAGCTGAGCCTGGTTGTACAAGCGATAAACCAAGGCATTCCAGAGGCTAAGCAGTTTGAGTCTACCCTGGGCTGTAGAAAAGACAAGTATGTGGGAGTGAGGATATAGCTCATCTCAGTGGGAGAGCACTAGTCTAGGGTGCATGAGGCCCAGGTTCTCTATCCACTACAGCGTGGTGGGTAGAATTGTCAGATGACTGGAAATTGGGATTCCCTTCGGGCTAATGTGGCCATAGCATTGAAAACATGGAAGGAAGGGGAGAAGAAGAAGAAGAAGAAGAAGAAGAAGAAGAAGAAGAAGAAGAAGAAGAAGAAGAAGAAGAGGAGGAGGAGGAGGAGGAGGAGGAGGAGGAGGAGGAGAAGAAGAAGAAGAAGAAGAAGAAGAAGAAGAAGAAGAAGAAGAAGAAGAAGAAAGCATGACCATGGAAGGAGGCAGCTCTTGCAGAAACACACACACACCCCCATTCACATTCACCCTGAGACCGTCAGGACATGGGGCAGGTACCTGCACTTGCATACACAAAAGCAATAAAATAAAATACGCATAAAATGAAAATATTTTTTTTCTAAAAAGAAGAGATGGACCCCCAATTGTAGACTTGAGAATGAAGCAAACTCATATGTTCTGCTTCTGTTTTGTTTCACAATTTCTAACATTGCTGTAACAGGGATAGGTTCTTGGAGGGTAAGCAGAAGGAAATTGGTTTTGTTTCACTTTTCATTTGTTTTTCTAGTGGGTAGGCTAAACCCTACTAGAAACAAACATGCTTACAAGTGAAATTAAAGTGGTATGGATTGTGCTGTGTGTGTGAGTGGGGTACAAAGAGTAAGAATGAGAACCCAGGGCCTCCCGTCTAACTGGACAAGCTATATACAACACCAGCACAATCTCTAGGGAAAACTTCACTTCAGCACCTTAGTCCTTCTTCTGTTGTTGTGTCTGAGTACTGGATTGGGTTATTTTCAGGGCTGCCATTAGGTGAGGGCTGGTGGGGATCCTACCACATCCCACGATGGCACAAAATGTAATACGGCAAGAGGTAGATAGCTAAGAAATGGAGCCCAGTTGACTTTCCTGATAGAGGTACTGTGGACATAACTAACTCATGAATGGATAACCCCATGAGCTATGTGTGTGTGTCTGTGTGTGTGTGCGTGTGTACGTGCGGGCGTGTGTGTGTGTGTGTGTGTGTGTGTGTGTGTAGAGGTGGTCCTCAGGATTCTAACTAAGAAATCATATAAATTCTATTGTCTGAGGCTTCTAGTCCCCTACTATCCCATTCTAATGGAACCAAGGCAAGCGCTGTGCTTCTGAAGCTGGATATTTCCCTCAGAGCTCCATGTGCAAGATAGCATCTTATAAAGATCTCACTCTTCTCCTTCTGCCATTGCTGCTGACTCATTTCGTGGCTTTTTAAAAATCATCTTTACATAGAGACCTCACGTCTAAAAAATATATAGGCAATTTCTGAAGGTTACATGGATATCTGAATTCCCCCACTTACTGTCAGGGAACTGAGCATAGCAAAGAAGGAAAATACAATAATTGTTAGGAAATGGCAGGCTAAGTACCCAGTGAAGGGCTTCATAAAAATGTGACTTTTGTCTACATTCAGTTGTGTTGTGTGGGGTTTTTTAACTAGTATTGGATAACTAATTAACTTCTAGGACCATTTAACTAATTAACTGCTAGGACCATTTGACTTCATAAAGAAAGGGTCTTCACAAAAATTAGGGATAGCTTTAGGGAGGCCAATGAATATATAAGAAATTACCTTAAAGAACGCTGAGTAGCCTAAATCACTCTCAGACAGCAGAAAGGCACTGACATGTGCCTTTCTAGTAACTGTATTTAATTGATGAATAAAAATGTGTGTGTGTGTGTGTGTGTGTGTGTGTGTGTGTGTCTGTGTCTGTGTCTGTGTCTGTGTGTGTATAATGGGTTATTTATTTAGGGGTAGACTCACAGATCACAGTCCTCTGCTAGAATGGGGAGCAGCAACTGAATCCCGCAGCTGGAAGAGAGAGGAAATGTGCTTTACATCAGCATTTATAGTGTAAGAGGCCACACCCAAGTGGGCTGGGAACTTAAAGGCTACTGGCTGTAGGATTTCCTACAGCATGTGTGTGACAGAGAGAGTGATTATTATGCTTTATCAGTAGAAAACATGTTCTCAGGCTTTTAAGAGAAGAACAAGAGCCATTGCCAAGAGCTTTGGTGGCCTTCTGGTTGTTTTATAGCCATCCTTGGATGCCCACTGTCATTTAGCCCAAGACTTATGTTGTGCTAAATCTGAATGATAGCAACAAATACTCAGCTAGGCTGTTATCAATTGAGAAGACAAATTACCATATTCATAAATTAAGTATTTGCTCTCTCTTCTTTAGTCAAACACAAACATTTGTTAAAAGATACTTTTCTTTAACCAAAGATTTTCTCCCAGGAATTAAGCATATGTTTGAAAGCCCACCTTGCTGCTTGAAGCTGCTGGTTTTCCATCCTGCCAGGCACCCAGGAACAGTTACACTGTGTCATGACTGTGAGTTAGCTAGCCAGTCTATGGGAACTTGTGAACTAGGAGAAGGGATTCAGGTCGAGCATTGCAGGACACACTGCTCTCTTGCCAGGCTTTTATGGGAAGAATGGCAGGACATTAGAGGACTCAGGATATCCCTCATTGGAAGGTGGCCACACAGGCAGTATATGAGCAATAGCTGTGAAGTTTTAAGTTCTAATTTTCAATCTAAGAGATGCAAAGACTGATGTATTGACACTGAGAAAGGATGGGGGATTTCTGAAGATGGAGTCATCATCACACTAATTATACAGAACTGGGCTAATGAGTTACCAAGATAGTCTGGAACTTTCTGTAGTCACAGGAAGGAAGTGAACTGTCTAGTGGTGTCATGCCTTGCATACACATCCTCTCCACACAAAGGCGCTTTTATGAAATGCTCAGTTATAATCAGAATCATGTTTGATGAATGATGACCCACAATGAGAGATGTTAATTGAACAAATTTGAGGCCTGTGTGGAGGTTCTAGCAGGGGTGATCATCTCTATATTCGCTTGACTAAAGACCAGGCCTCCTATCAGAGAAGAAAGATCATCCTCTTCCACTGATCAAACAGCTTCTGGAGGGGTGTACACGGAGAGGAAAGGGACACTTGCCTAGCCAACTTGATCAACTGAATCAACCCTGGGATCAATGTGAAAACAAATGTTGCAGCCAGATTGCTCTCAATCCTAATTGGATACATTTGTAAGAATGTACCTCAGGTCCGGTGGCTCATGCCTTTAATCCCAGGACATGGGAGGCAGAGACAGGCCGATCTCTGTGAGTTCGAGGCCAGAGCTAGTTCCAGGACAGGCTCCAAAGCTACAGAGAAACCTTGTCTCAAAAAAAAAAAAAAAAAAAAAAAAAACACAAAAAAAGAATGTACCTCAGACAAAATAGCATGAGATACCCTTTGCCATAAGATTATCTTGCATATCACCATAGAACCTTCATCTGGCCATGGATGGAGATAGAGACAGAGACCCACACTGGAGCACTGGACTGAGCTCCCAAGGTCCCAATGAGGAGCAAAAGGAGGGAGAACATGAGCAAGGAAGTCAGGACCGCGAGGGGTGCACCCACCCACTGAGACGGTGGGGCTGATCTAACAGGAGCTCACCAAGGCCAGCTGGACTATGACTGAAAAAGCATGGGATAAAACCGGACTCTCTGAACATGGCGGACAATGAGGGCTGCTGATAAGCCAAGGACAATGGCACTGGGTTTTGATCCTACTGCATGTACTGGCTTTGTGGGAGCCTAGTCTGTTTGGATGCTCACCTTCCTAGACCTGGATGGAGGGGGGAGGACCTTGGACTTCTCACAGGGCAGGGAACCCTGACTGCTCTTTGGACTGGAGAGGGAGGGGGGAGTAGGGAATCAGGAGTGGGGAAAGGGGGAGGGAAAAGGGAGGCAGGGAGGAGGCGGAAATTTTTAATAAAAAAAAATTATCTTGACCAGTGGATCAGTAACATTGAAGACATACAATGAATACTCGGCTTTGGACAGTTCCTGGTTATTTTCTCTTTGTTATGGAAAGATACACTGACAAAAGCAACTAGAAGATAATGGGTTTACTTTAGTTGAAGGTTCTAGAGGGATACAGTCTATCATGGCAAAGATAACAATGTAGTGGGCAAGGAAGGCTGGAAGGCAGTAGCAGGGACAGGATAGTAACAGTGTAACTACTCTCAGGAAACAGAGGGGAGTTAGCAAGTGTGACCAGAGTATATGATCTCAAGGCTAAGTCCCAGTATCTCACTTCATCCAAAGAAGTTCCACATCTTAAATGTTCTGCAGCCTTCCCAAATGGAGATATCAGCTGGAGAGCAAGTCTTCAAACAGATGAGCCTATGTGGGACAGTACATATTCAAATCACCATATCTTGGAAGGTCCAATAACTGTTGATTAAGTCTTGCATAAAAACAGACACCAGTTCTCATTTTTGTAGGTGATTCTTCATGCCTCTGTCTTAATTTTGGGCCCTGGGCTAGCTAAACTGGACAACCTATGATGTGGGAGCTGTCCGTGGTCCTGAAGTACTGTTCTTGCCTTTGAGATCTGCTGGAATCTTAGTCAAACCTCTCCCTGGTATTTTAAAACTCGTGTTAAACACCAGAACACATCAGGCTCAAAGAGGAGAGGAAAAACCTTGATGCCACACATGAACAATATGTTAATGGATATTTATAAAACATTTCATGAGGGTGGCACATTGGAATGAAAGGTGCTACATGAAGAAAAACTGTGATAAAGTAAGATTTAATTTGCCTCTAATTTTAGGACATAGCAATAAGATAATGAAACTCTATGGGAGGTCTCAATGCATAGACACATAATTATGTAGCTGTGCCCACAACCCGAAGAGGAAAATATTGCATTATTAAACAAATTTGAACACATAAAAATGTTTCCTATATATGTGTGGTGGTGTATACTTACAAGCTAGGTCATTTGGAGTTTGAGACCACTCTAGGTAAAGTAGAGAGTTCTATGCCTTCCAGGACTCCACAGTAAGCTTAAGCAACAACAACAACAAAAATGTATACTGATGATATTCTCTGATTGCAATGCAATGTAGTTAAAAATTACAACATGGACATTTTAAGCTCCCTCCTAAATAATGATTTTATCAAAAAGAAATGTAAACAAAATTTGCAGAGTGTTTCGAGAGCAGGGACAATAAAAATGACTTCTTACAAGAAATAACTATGGCAGATTGAAAATAAATTATTGTTTTGAACAAAAAATTAAAAGATTAGTGACTTGAGGAAAGTGGCATTAGTGTTATGATAACTGTGGAAGCAGGAACTAATGAGTTAGGAAACAAATCGGGCTAATCCATGCATCAAAAGCTATCCCTCAGCAAAAAGTAGGGGAATACCTTGGCGAATTCGAAGAGAGAGTTCTCACTACAAATGAGCTCTCTCAGTTCTCTCTCTTTCTCTCCCTCTGTGCATGTCCATGTCTGTATCCGTGTTCATGTCCATGTACTTGAGTGTGTGTGTGTGTGTGTGTGTGTGTGTGTGTATTGTATATAGAGAAGAAAATCAGAGAGAGCTAAGTGAACAAAGTCAGCAGGAGAGTTAAAAAATGCAGTGAGACAATCGGGAGTCTAAAGAAAGGTACTATTCAAATCTTTTCAAATGTTTGCAGTTGCCAGTAAGAGCATTTTCTACTTTCTAGAAGTCTGAGTAAACAATTCTCCTGTCTACTGCCTGTTTTCCCCACACCATCATAGGTGGTTCATGCTTCTCCTATTCTCAAGTGACACAGCTCATGAGGGACCCTTTGTGCCAGTGTGTCTTTTAAAAGAGTGACCATCCCCTTCTATGTATGTATGAAACCACCATTTGTTGGATCCCTACTATAGGCCAAACAGAGCATAAGAGATTGGCAGGCATATCTGCTAAGGACACACCAAATCTTTCAGATTCTCTCTGCGTATAAAGAAGTTGAAGCTCATCGAGTTTAGGTTCCCTTTTCTGTATTGCATGGCTATACTACATGTTCTCTGCTACAAAGTTCAGCTTTCCTCACAATCCTATACTGCCTCTCCATGGTTAAAGATAGAGAGTACACATTCATAAAAGCTGCACACTGCTGCCAAGTCATTGAGAAGGAAGGCTAAGGTAATTCTGAAAACAAGAGTCACAAGTCCTCAACACCAATTTTAAATACCTCCCTGGGAACCAAGTTCAAAAGTCATGTGTTTGGGAGCTTAAGACAATTACATACGCAGACTCAAGGAGACCTGCTCTCGTGCAGTTCAAGTGCTTCAACGTGCTTATATCTGTGTGCTTCCTGTGCCCATGGGGGTAGGCAGAGAAAGGGGTTGCATTCTCCAAAAGTTAACTAGGAGAATTTGAGGAAAGGTCTGTCACAGAGCTAGGGAACTAACAAGCAATAGGTACTAGGGATTGGCTTTGTAGAGTATCTCCTTGTTCTCTCTGTCTCTCTCTGTCTCTCTGTGTGTATTTTTCTTTGTCTCTTTCTGTGTCTCTGTCTCAGTGTCTCTGTGTGTCTGTTTCTGTCTCTGTTTCTCTCTGTGTGTGTGTCTCTCTGTATCTCTCTGTTTTATAGAGGTCTCTCATTGGCTCTCATCAACCAGGATCAAAGTAGCATGGACATCTGAGTGGGGTACTAAGTCAAGATTAATCTCCTTCAGTATTCTGCACAGAGGACTAAAATAGAGAACCTATGAGATGGAAAAGCACCCCAACACACAGCCCCAATCCTAACTCAATCTCAGGATCTATTTGTGTACACTCTAGTTCTTTAGCCCTTGGGATAGAACCCAGGGCTTTGTGGATATTGGGGCAGTGCTCTCCCACTGGGCAGCATCCCCAGTCCTAAGTCCTGCATCCTATGTCCTGCATCATTTGTCAGGAATCACAGTCCTGTGGAGGCTCTCCACAAAGCAGAACGCTCTTGGATGCCATGTTCAGTCTAAGTGCCTCACAGTGAAGGGAATTTAGGCTGATGGAAAGAGCCAGTGGATCTGCCAACCACTGCAAAAGCTAATGAGCTTAATGTCAGGAAGAGCAGAGTCAGGAAAAAACAAGTATAAAGACTAAATTGAAGTGGACCAGATAGCAGACACGGAATATGCAAGAGAATTGCTGGGGAGAAGAACTCGTTTCACCATGATTAGTAAGGTCCTTACTTCTAAAACTATCTACCAGTGGAAAGGAATGAGATGGAAAAAGAGAGCGCCTGTCACCTAGAGAGTTCAGTCTTGGGCAAGACTGCCACCTGCTGCTGGGGCTGCTGCAATAGAAATGTCTGAACTGGGCAAACCAGGCTAGAGAGCAGAGGGCTCTAAAACTCTGCGCCAACCTCCCCATTCCAGAGCCAAGCCAAGACCCACATAGATGATTAACCAACTTGTTGGCCCATGAACGTAGGACCCCAAAGTATGGATTTTCTAATTTATTATCTCTGTTATGACCTTAAATATTCCCCAAAGGCTCATGTGTTCAAGATTCAGTCCCTATTCTGTGGTGCTCAAAGATGGTAGCGCCTTTGAAAGGAGGGGCCTAGGGAGAGAACGTGAGGGCTTGGAGAGTGAGCATGCACAGTGGATATTGACGTTTCAGCCTCTTGGCTTCATAAGCACCATGAGATGAACGTCATTTGCTGTATGCTTCTGTCGTCGGGCTGCCATAGACCCAAAGCACCAGGAATAAGTGACCATAGGCTGAAAATCTTTAAACTGTGACTTTGAAATAATTCTCTTGAAACGGGAAGATGCCCCAGTGGATTGAAGTGCTTACCTGAGATGGAAGGAGAGTTGTCAATTCCTGAATGTTGTTCTTTCCCCTTCATGTGTATGCCATGACACCCCATGCAAGCACACACACATATACACCCCACTACCATCACCACTGCCACCACCATCACATATGTATAATAATAATAAAATAAATAACTCTCCTCCTGGGAGTTGATTATTTCAGATATTTGTCATTGGTAAGATGCCTAACAATCAATTAGCTACCTTCATATGGATAGTACCACTTCTCAGTGAGGAAAACCATTTCGATCAAATATCCCAAAGTTCATAATGCTTTTAAATCCTCTCAAAAATGACAAAATGTGACTCAAAAGGAAGGAGTTCTTCACTCGACCTTAGGCCTCATGCTGAACCTCAGCAATAGTTGTGGGTGGAGTCACTTTTTCCATGCTCGGGACAATGATCTGTGTACCCAGATTAAAAAGCAAAGGCAAAATTCTGATGATTTTTAAGAAAAAGTATTATATTGATAACCTAGACATCTGTTCATTTATCCAGGGACAGAGTTCTGAAACTGGGCTGAGTGTTCTGTGTACAGTCTGCAGAGACAGAGGAAATATGTATGCACAGAGAAGTCACCGCCGCCTTTATCTAGTAGAAGCTGAGCTGCCTTCTATTGTCTTCTTTGACCTACTGTATCCTTTTTTTCTTCCTTTCCTTTTTTTTTTTTTAACAAAAATACAGCTTTTAACAAAATTAAGGTTTTCTGGTTCATTTGTGTGTGTGTGTGTGTGTACATGTGTGTGTGTGTGTGTACATGTGTATATGTGTGTGTTACATTCCCATGTTTCTGGTGGGGGTGCATGTGTAGGTCAGAGATCAATGTTATAAGGTAAAGCCATTTTAATTATTTATATGTTTGTACATAGATATAGTTTAGGGGGTTTCAGCAGCTGTAGGTTTCTATATTCCTTCTTTGTCGAGACTAGAATTATTTAATTCTCCCAGTTTTCTTCCTCTCCCCTCTACTCCCTCACCCAAATTTATCCCTTTTTGTTCCATAAGTCCCATTTAGACCAGTGTATTTTATCTCCCATTCCATGACTGCCCCCTTAGTAAGGTCCTGGCCTCTATGAGTATTACAAATGAAACACATCTAAATATTCAAAGCTAACATTTCTACTGGGTAGCTTTCACAACACTGGAAGGTGCCTTGTGTAATTCTGAAGGGGAAAAATAATCATCAGTCTTACCCAGCTGTGAACTCTGTGAGCTACAGTAATCGCTGGCCTGTAAGACATTTCTTGTTGCTGCAATAGTAACCACTTTCTGCTTGAACTTAAGGTCTTCTCCACAAGATAAAAAACAATATCCATCACCAGTATCAGGCCAAGAACCAAGGGCTAGAGACTATAGACGTTTGGATAGAACTTACCACTATTATTCTGTTAAATAGGCCTAGTATTAAACCAACTCCTAATAGCATACTATTATATCCATCAGAAGCTCTGTTTACAGTAGGCAATGACCAACAGTTATCCACAACTGGCCAAGGTAAAGAAAATAAGAGACTGGAGAGTGTTCAGTCCTCAATGAATATCTATACTACCACCACTAACCCCCGAAGGTTTAGGGGTCATTGAGGAAGAAGGGTCAGAAAGAGTGTAAAAGCTAGAGGCAGTGGATAACTACAAGGAAATGGTGTCTCCTTGTTACATGAGGAGGGTGGCCCTTTGTTTGTCCAGGCTGCCTGGCTAGCTTACACCTGAAATAACCACACGGAAATTGTATTAATTAAATCACTGCCCAGCCCATCATCTCTAGCCTCTTATTGGCTAACTCTCACATCTTGATTTAACCCATTTCTATTAAATCTGTATATCAGCATGAGGTTGTGGCTTACCGGGAAAGATTCAGCATGTCTGATTCTGGTGGCCCCATGGTGGTTCTCTCACTCTGCTTTCTTTCTCCCAGAATTCAGTTCTGTCTTCTCCACCTACCTAAGTTCCACCCTATCAACTAGTCCAAGGCAGTTTCTTTATTCATTATCCAATAAAAGCAACACACAAACAGAAGGACCTCCTACACCATCTCCTGGACACAGGGGGGCGGCTGCACATATGAACTCACAGTCGTGTGGCAAGGCCTATGCTAACTCAATCCAGAGCAAACCCCAGCATAGACAGGCAGTTGGTATGAAGCTCCACCCCCAGATGAGAATCCCAGGTGCTAGCAGAAGGCGACTCAGTTTTCTCTAAGAACAATAACGTAAGATGATCAGTAAACACCTCCTCTGGCTATTTACTAGGGGGCAATGGAGGACAGAAGAATCTAGAAAAATAAGTCACTTTAGTTCTGGTTATCAATTATAATTATACCTAACTGTTAGTGTCTGAAATAGGAGATAGACGTCAAATGGTGTGGCCCTGGCTAACAGGTTCCATCCTCAGCATCACAAAGATGGAAATGGTACAACTAAGAAAAGCTACATCTCCTTTTTATGAATCGCTCTGTGTTGGCAACACCACCTGCCCTTATGCTTCTCCACAGGCCCCATGAGCACCCTGAGGAGCAGTCCATGGTGGGAAGAGGACAAAGTTCTCCAGAACTGGAGAAAAGAAACTTTTGTGGTGTTTGGGATTCCTATTCCTTCCCTTCCTTTCCATTTGTCTCCTCTTCTTAACAGTTCTTTCCTTCCTAAGGTGCTTGCTTGTTTACTTGGGGGTAGAAACTGTATTCCTTTCACAAGAGATAAAGTCAGTGGGTCACCTGTGTCCCGAGACCCTGGCACGAAACCGATCTTGACAGAACAATGTGTGTTCTCTCATTTGCATATTTTGCCTTAATTGGATCTTAGACTCATTCTGCTTTTTCCTCATTTAAAAGTCCCCTAAATTTCCTCCTCTTTGAAAAATTAAGTTTTCTTCCTCCCTGACTCCCTTGTTTATAGACAGTGTCTGCAACTGTGAGGAAGTGATCAGCCAAGGACAAACGCTTCAGACAAATTTCATTTCGCAAGTACCGTGTATGATTTTACCGACATCAAAGCAGTTTTGTGCCATCATGCGATTAGAATTGTAGAGTAGCCCCGGCACTGCAAGGCTAAGCACTTTTTCTCTATTACTCCTCTGAGGGTGTGAGGTTAATATACACGAACACCTCACAGAGCTTGAAGTGTATTCACAAATGTCTGCTCTCCATTTCCATTCAAGCGGTAAGGTTAAATCCCAAGTGCAGGGGGGCTTCTGAGAGTGACGAGTCTATTGTTTTACTTCCACGGGTTTGATCTCATTTTAACTGCAATGGCAAAGAGACACGGAAAGGAATGCCTTTGATAGAGTCACCCCAACTCCAAAAGTCCACGATGACACATGGAACTGTGGGGGACACCAAGACTTTGGAAAAACAGGAACTTGAGTCCATCAGCACCCAGCTGTGACTCATTTGGGAAAGCAAGTGCAGAAAGCGCCTTTTTACTTTTGGATAACGGAATAGACTTTTCCCGGTTTCCAATGTGTTGGTAGACATGAAAGGAAGCTCTAAGGGACTCTGAGTCACCGTTCTAGCTTCATCTGGGTTGACGCCATGAAACACTTGACCAAAGCACCACAGGGGAGGAAAGGATGTGGTTCAGCTTACAGATCCCAGTCCATCATCCCAGAAAGTCAAGACAGGAACGTCAGGCAGAAACCATGGAGGAGTGTTGCTGGCTGTCTCTCAGGCTCACTCTTAACTCCCTTTATGCTACTCAGTGAGCAGCTCAGGGAATGATGCTTCCTAGAGTGGGCCTTCAACACCAATTGTCGGGCGAGACAGTCCCCAAAGACATGCTCATGAAGTAATCTGATCTGAGTAATAACTCAACCAAGACTCGCTTCTCGAGGCTGTGTCACGCTGACAGTTGAAGCTCACTAGTGCAGTCACACTTGAAGCCCGAGGTCCCTGATTCCACCCCGTATTTTAGTTTGTTTGTGAAAGCCGGATGAACATAAATGGGAAGGATTTGTTGAGATATCAGCACAGTTCCAAGGTCTGACTTTTTTTTTTTGTCAGAGTAGCCAATTACTTAGCAAATGATACCTCAAAGTCTTCACAGAAGCAAAGAATTTCAGAGAATTCACCTCTTAATACTGTCATATTCCTACATAGACAAATGTTCCTTCAAAAAGATCATCACTTTCCTAGAGACAGATCAATATGGTGATTACTCAGTGCATCTGGAAGGAGAGAGGTTTGGAGATATGTGAGTCCACAAAGGTCACAAAATCTCAGGGGAAGTAAGTTAAGAAGATTTGCTCTGCTTTACCATGACTAGAACAGCCATAAAGGCCACAAAGAGAGTGGATTATACATGTTCTCACATACAAAAAAAAGGAAAGCTTGTATGTTCATATATGAGATAATTGCTAAATGTGGCCCTTCCCCAATATGTCACAATATCTCATTGTCCTTCAGAACATTCCACTATTTTTATTTTCTAATTTATAAAATGAGTAAGATTATTGTTGCTAGAAAACTGACAATTGCTGCTTTGTACAAATGTCTTCTGTGCCACGCACATGTTGCATGCTGTGTTTAATTCTTAAAATAGTTTGTTTAACTCTTAAAATAATTCTGGGTTATAATCATTTTGCAGCCACTTCTGGATTGAGGAAAATGAGGTATCTTTGGTATCCATGGAAACATACCTTAGGAACAAAGCTTTGTGTTTGCTTTACATACAAAAAAAATCTAATAAGCAAACTTATTTTGAACAATTTGACAAAGTTGTTCATTGTTGTATATAACTCAGAGACCCACAAAAAATGCCGCAGGCTAGGAGTGGTGTGGCTCAGTGGGTAGAGCATTTGTCAGGCAAGTGTGGGGCCCTGGTCTCCATCCACAGTGTTCCACACCCAACCAAAAAGTGGTGTTTCTATAACAGACACTGTGTTCCAGTATTGGTTATTGATCTGATTTATAACATTTAAGAAAGTCACTTAAATGTCTGACTGTCTTATGCTTGCTTTGAGACAGGCTATTACACTGTAGCCCAGGCCAGCCTCAAACCCAACAATCTTGACTCAGTGTCCAGAGAGCTGTAGTTTGGTAGGAGCCATCATGCCCACCTTGGCTGTGCCTTTAAAGTAATTAAATGAACATCTATGTAACAGGGAGCTTTGGGTAAGCATAGAGGTCAATAAGAGAACATCCCTCTAGAGTTAAACGTCCTCTTTTGGTGACTACATCATTGCCTCCCAGTAACAAGTCTCTCCCCGTTCCTTAGTAGCAGATTGATTCTGCTTGCAATTGAGCCTTTTAGCAATAAAATAAATGACTAATTTCCCCTGGGGTCAGGTGAAGTCATAGAAACTAGTTCTGACTAAACCAGGTAAGCAAAAGTTGTGTGTGGGGGGGGGGGGCGGGGAAGGGGTTCCAGAAGTCTCCTTCACCACATAAGCAATGTCAGGACCCCAGCCTGGTATCACCTCTGCCTTCTGGCTCATCCGGGGGTTCCCTTTTCTTCATTGGCCTTCTCTCTTCCTTTCAGCCTGGATCCTCAGCAACCATCAAGACAGGTGAGGTGGTACAGTTGTCTCATTTAGGTCAGGCCTGTGGGAAGTACCTCTACTCTAAATTACCTGGTAGCTTTTGGTTGGTTAGCCTGGAGTTTCAGTTTTCTTTAAGAGAGGCCTATATAAGAAGGAGCCCAAGTTAACTTGCACTGACATTTGTAAACCACACAAGCTTAATGTCGTTTGTAAGGTCTAACTGGCATTGTATGCTCAAGGATCCTTCAGGCTTTGTCTACATTTTAATTGACCTTAGCAGGACTTCAGATGAAAATGTTGCATTGTATATGGAATATTGGCTGGGAGAAGAGATTTTAGACACTCTCAAATGTGAATGTATGCATGCATGTGGACACCACACACACACACACACACAGTATGGAGGAAGGTGTCCATTTCCATAACCACATTAATATTTTCATTGTTTTCATGTACAGCAAAATAGTGTGCTGTATATCATAAATAAGAACAATAAGCATTAAAAATGTACATAAATAGTGTGTAATAGAGTGTGTTCTAGCTAGTTTTATATCAACGTGACACAGGCTAGAGTTTTCTGAAAATAGGGAAATTTAATTGATAAAATTTCTCTCTAAGACTGAGCTGTGAGCAAGCTGTGAGATGTTTTTTAATTAAAGATTGATGGGAGATGTGGGTGGTGTCACCCCTGTGCTGATGGTCCTGGGTTCTGTAAGAAAGCAGGCTGAGCAAACCATGAGGAGGAAGCCAGTAAGCAGCATCCCTCCATTGCCTCTGCATCAGCTCCTGCCTCCAGGTTCCTGCCCTGCTTGAGTTCCCATTATAACTTCCTTTGATGATGAATAGTGATATGGCAATGTAAGCCAAAAACAAAAAAACAAACAAACAAACAAAAAAACCCTTTCCTCCCCAAGTTGCTTTGGTCATGGTGTTTCATGACAAAAATAGAAATCCGTAATAAAATTTAATTGTCATCATTCGGATTACTCTTTCCAGGCAAAATGTGGTTAGCATGGCAGAGGAAACCTATTTCCAGCTTGTTCCCAGTGGATCCCCATCAATCCCATTCAGATCCAGCACAGGCAGCTTCTGTCCATTGTTCCTCCTCTCTCTACCTCCCATCCTTCAAACATCTCCCAGGACAGGGATTTGTAATCAATTTCTCCCACCACCATAACAAACCTGTAGAAATTTCGTGATTTAAAACAATACACATAGCTGGGCATGATGACGTATTGGTGTGGGAAGTCCTTATGTATATATGTTGCTTTTATTGGTTAATGTATAAAACTGCTTTGGCCTATGACAGGACAGACTAGGGTAAGGTGGGATAGAGGAAGAAAGAAGAAGGTGGAGTCAGGGGAGGCGCCATGTAGCTGCAGAAGGAGACAGATGCCCCAGAACCTTACCAGTAAACCATGAGCCTCATGGTAAAATATAAAATAATAGGAATGGGTTAATTTAAGATACAAGAGTTAGCTAAAAAGAGGCCTAAGCTATTAGCCAAGCAGTGTTGTAATTAATACAGTTTCTGTGTGATTATTTCAGGTCTGCGCATCTGGGAAACAAAAGAGCCATCTCCTACTACAGCATATGCCTTTAGTCTCAGCACTTGAGAAGTGAATACAGAAGGATCAGCCATTCACAGTCATCACATTCATCCTTGCCTACATAGGAAGTTTAAGGCTAGTCTGGGCTACATGAAGCACCATAGATAGATAGATAGATAGATAGATAGATAGATAGATAGATAGATAGATCTATAGATAGATAGATAGATCTATAGATAGATAGATAGATAGATAGATAGATAGATAGATAGATGGTAGATCTATAGATAGATAGATCTATTGATAGATAGATCTATAGATAAATCTATAGATAGATAGATCTATAGATAGATAGATGATAGATAGATCTATAGATAGACATGAGCTCCCTCATGCTACTGCAAGTCATAAGTCTACATTAAGTTGTTTGGCTAGAATCACATTTTATCAGGCTGAACTCTTTGGGAAGGCTATTGAAGACGATCTATTTCCTGCCATTCTCAGCTTACAGAGGCTGCCTGTGCCCCCTTGGTTGTGTCTCTCTTCCTTCATCTTCAAAGCCAGCAATGTAGCATCTTCACATCGATGTCTGAACTACTAAAAGGACCATTATGATTACATTCTGTCCACCTAGAAAACCCAAGACAATCTCTGCATTTTAGAAACTGCAGATGGGCAAACCTAGTTTCATCTATAACATCAATACTCATTCTCTATGAAGCCTAGCATATTGGTCTGGAGATGAGAAAGCAGGCAGTCAATTTTTAATATATTTTATTGATTTTTTTGAGAATTTCATACATGAATATAATGTATTTATCATTCACCTAACTCTCTGGAACTCCCCCTCCCCATCCTCCTACCAACTATGTGATGTTCTTTTTTATGTTTTTTATGTCCCACTGAGTCCAAAATCAACACTGTCTGTATGTATGTGGGCTTGGGACATGGTCAACCTATCAGGGACTTCATTTCTAAAGAAAACTGACTCATTGGACCCATTAACTTTCAATAGCTCCTTAAGTATGGGTGGGGGCTTGTATCCTTCATTCGTGTTGGAAAGCAGACTAGTTTGCTCTTGTTCAAGTGTCATACAGACAACCACAGCTGCTATGAGTTTGTGAGCAAAGTAGCCCTAACATATCTAGAAGACACTGTTTTTACCCCAACCCTCCCCAAACTGTGGATCTTACAGCCTTCCTCCTGCCTCTTACTAATGTTCCCTAAGCGCTGAAGGAGGCACGATGCACAGGTCCCATTTATAGCTGAGGACTCCACAGGTACTTATTCTTTACATTTTGGCCAGCTGTGACTCTGCACATTAGCCTCCAGGAAGTAAGCATCTTTGGGAGAAGATGTTTCAATGTTGCAAAGGTCCTTTGGGCCAACCCAGTTATAGCACTTGTTATATAATCCAGTAGCTTCGGGATCAGCATGAGGATGCTTGAGAGCAAATCTCAGCAGAGTTCTTTCGCCTATTATGAAAGGGACCAATTTTTTTTTTTTTTACTGCCCTGGGCAGTTCCCCCTTTGTAAAAAGGTAATATTTATTTCATTGATTCAGTAAGAGAATTAAAGTACCTTACATAACCCATGCTTAGCACTTCACGGAATGTGTGGCCCAGAGCAATTACTAAATAAATGGCAGTGTTGTCTGTGATCACACAGCCCTGATTAGAACTCCAACATTTTATGAAAATTGGGGGCTTATGAGTTACTCTTCTCCCTTCTCCATCCTCCTCGAATTTATGCATTTTCTATTAAATGGAGTCTTGAAGAACAGAATAAAAGCCCACCACACTTACTCTGGATGCAAACCCTAAGAGGAAAAAGAACTATTTCTTAAGCCAGCTGCCAATGTGACTGATGGGCAGGAAGTAGCAGACTGCACAGTACAGTGTGACAGACAATCAGGACATTGAACTCAGGTGTAGGCTCCAATGGGCCATCAGTGAGCATAGTGTGAGCCTGGAGACCAACGTGGGGATCCCAGAATGTCAGGAACACTCAAAGAGGGCAGAGTTCCAACGTTCTAAGGGAGTGTGGGTCTCCTCAGTAATTGACAAATGAGAAATAGTCAGAGCGTCTCCAACTGCCCAGGAGGAAGAGAGAGTGGGAGAGGAATTGGATTAACCAAGTAGGCCGGGCAGGCTGTTCTGTCTCAGAACATTAATTTGGAGAGATATTAGGTTAAGCTTTGCAGAGAGGCAATGCTAGCCTATGAGAAGTGGCTGCCCACTCTGCTGGCCTCAGAATTTCCCAGGAGATGACAATTTATTTCAGTTAAACCCGCTGCTCTCTTGACAGTTCCATGTTTTCACGAAAGAGTATGCACTTGCCTAGGAAGATCATTTTAGTTCAAAGAAATACTATAGCTAACAAATAAGACTAATTAAAATACATTGAACTTCTCTAGAGGTATGCATACATATACTCTGTAGGGGTGTATGTATTTGTGTGTGTGTGTGTGTGTGTGTGTGTGTGTGCGCACGTGCACACATGTGCTCATGTGCCACCACACATGTGTTGAGGTCAGGGAACAAGTAGAAGTCCTTTCCCTCCCTATGTGGGTCCTAAGGATAGAAGTTGTCAGGCTTGGTGTCAAATGCTGAATCATCTCACCAGCCTAATCAACCTCTTTAAAATATGGGTTCCACGTCCCCAGTTAGTTCCTTGGGCAGCTGAGGATAGGGAACCTGAAATGACCCTATCCTATAGCAATACTGACGAATATCTTGCATATCACCATAGAACCTTCATCTGGTGATGGATGGAGATAGAGACAGAGACCCACACTGGAGCACTGGACTGAGCTCCCAAGGTCCCAATGAGGAGTGGAAGGAGGGAGAAGATGAGCAAGGAAGTCAAGACCACGAGGGGTGCACCCACCCACTGAGACAGTGGGGCTGATCTATTGGGAGCTCACCAAGGCCAGCAGGACTGTGACTGAAAAAGCATGGGATAAAACTGGACTCTCTGAGCATGGCGAACAATGAGGGCTGATGAGAAGCCAAGGACAATGGCTCAGGGTTTTGATCCTACTTCATGTTCTGGCTTTGTGGGAGCCTAGCCAGTTTGGATGTTCACCTTCCTAGACATGGACGGCAGGGGGAAGACCTTGGACTTTCCACAGGGCAGGGAACCCTGACTGTTCTTTGGATTGGAGAGGGAGGGGGAGAGGAGTGAGGGAAGGGGGAGAAGGGTGGGAGGAGGGGGAGGGAAATGGGAGGCTGGGGGGAGGCGGAAACTTTTTTCTTTTTTTTTCATTTTCTCAATTAAAAAATATGGGTTCCACTTATTATTAATATATGGGTGCTTTCTGATACAAATAGTAGGTACAAAGAATTTATTAAGAGAATATTTAATATCTCATGGGATGATGGGAAGCCTGGAGACTGAGACTTGGAAAATACAAGTCCAAGAATAACCAAAGCTGTCCCAAAAGGTCATGACACGGGAGCAACCAGCTTAGGGAATGACGGTCACCAGTGGACCTGTGAGAAGCTGCCCAATGTGCTGTGGGTTAATCCAGCTGGACCCATGAATTAATCCAGGATCTGCACCCATGTCTTTGCCCTGTGTCAGCTTCCTCATGCCATCAGAGTAACCTGGACAACTTGGAGAGCAAGGCCTGGAATTCTTAGAAAATGAGAAGATTGACCTTATTCCTCTAAACCCAATTTCTCTGTCCTTCTGGCCGTGGGTAGAAATACACCAGTCAATGGTATCTAGAAACTGCAATTCAGAACTTCCCAAGGCTCTGCAGTCCATAGGCCAAAAACATGAGTCAGAACCAAGATGAACCAAACACAGAAAATTCCCTCTGCAGTGCAGTTCAATGACCTTTGTAAGTTACCCACTTTATTCATTCCAGCGAGGTGTTGGGAGCATCCTAACAACATTGCTCACTCTCTTAGTTACTTTTCCCATTGCTGAAACCAAATGTTCTAACCTCAGCACCTTCAAGATGGGCAGATTAATTTTACCTTACAATTTGAGGGTATAGCCTATTATGGTGAGGAAGTCACCAGGATAGGAATGTGAGGGGCTGGTCACATCATATCGGCAACTAAAAAGCATAGAGAGCAATGAGTATGAGTGATCATCCAGTTCCCTTTCTGGGAGCTTTGCTTGAGCATTTTTTGTCTTATTGGTTTTTACTTTCATATTCTGGTTATTCTGGTTTCTGACTTTGTGTTTCTGTGGGGTGTGTGAGCTTCTTGTTTCATTTATTTTTTTTAGAGAGAGAAAGAAAGGATTTGGAATTGGGTAGGGAGGGAGGGAGGATCTGGGGGGAGTCGGTAAATGGAAAAGTGTGATCAGAATATACTTCCTTTCTGGGATTCAACCTGGGACCCCAGTACAGGGAATGATGACACCCACATTCAGGGTGGATCCTTCCACCTCCACTAGAGTAATCTACATGCTCTCTCAAGGGCATGCTAAGCAACAAGTCTCTTGGGTGATTCTAGATCATGTCTAGTTGACAATAGTAATGATCATGCCTACTTAATCCCTTCAGCCCTCTAAATTAGGTTTATTAAGTTCAGTAAGGCTCGCAAATTACACAACTTTTCTCAAATCACCTGGCTGGAACAAGAAAGGCCAGGATTCAAGCCCAAGCATGTTCAATTTGAAAATTCATGGTGTTTTCACAATTTCAGTACCAAAACCTTCCTGAGGAAAACTTAGTCACTTATCCACAAAGTCAGATTGAAATCTTTACTGACTTCATGATTTAGGGGAATAGATTTCCTTTTGGAGGTTCTTAGTCTCATCAGTAAAAGAATTTAAGAATGAACTCAACTGAAAGCTCAAGAACAATGTTACTAAAGTGTTCAATTGAAAAAGAATTGTTTTCAGATGGGCGGTGGTGGCGCATGCCTTTAATCCTAGCACTCTGGAGGCAGAGGCAGGCAAATCTCTGTGAGTTCGAGACCAGCCTGCTCTACAAGAGCTAGTTCCAGGACAGGCACCAAACTACAGAGAAACCTTGTCTCGGAAAACAAAACAAAACAAAAACTGCAAAGGAATTGTTTTCATACAGTATATTCTGATCACAATTTCCCATTTCCCAACTCCCCCCAGATCCTCCCTACATCCCCAATTTCACACCCTTTCTTTCTCTCTCTAAAAAATAAATAAAACAAGAAACTCACGACCCCACAGAAACACAAAATCAGAAATCAAAAGTAAAAACCAATAAGACAAAAAAAAAATGCTCAAACAAAGCTATATGAGACAAAAGTCTACAGAAATACCATTGAGCTCATTTTGGGTTGGCCATCTACTCTTGGGCCTGAGGCCTACTCTGAAGTGTGACTAATATACCCAGTGAAACTCACTGGAGATGACTAATTTTTCCTTTATCAATTGCAGATAGCTTCTTCGGTGCTGGGAGCCATGTGGCTTAAACCTGTGCAGTCTCTGTTCATGCCGCCACAGCCTCTGCAAGCTCATGTGTACATCAGTCCTATTGTCTCTGGAGGACACTGTTTCTTTGGGGTCACCTGTCACCTCTGTCATCTTCCTGCCTCCTCTTCCACATAGTTCCCTGAACCCTGAGGGCTGGTGAAGACATCCTATTTAGTACTGAGTCCCCCAATGCTTCTCACCCTCTCTATATTGTCCAGTTGTGGCTTGCTGTGTTATTTGCTGTTAAGTCCCACCTACCAAAAGAAAAAGCTTCTCTGATGATGACTGAATTCCAACCCCACTTCTTCTATTAGATTTTAAAAGCACAACTCCAGGACCATCAACCTATAAACTTCAGCAGTTGCCTGGGGAAGAGAAGGGAAAAGCCTGCCACTTCAGTAGCCATGGAGATGAGACACTTGGCCAACAAGCAGACACTTGGAGGAGAGGCTTGGGGAGGAGTGAGGAAGCACAGCGTGTTGGGGGAGGGGAAGCTGAGGAAGGCCTGCTGAGAAGTGAAATAAGAAGTAGAAAAGGCGCCGGGCGATGGTGGCGCACGCCTTTAATCCCAGCACTTGGGAGGCAGAGGCAGGCGGATCTCTGTGAGTTCGAGACCAGCCTGGTCTACAGAGCTAGTTCCAGGACAGGCTCCAAAACCACGGAGAAACCCTGTCTTGAAAAACCAAAAAAAAAAAGAAGTAGAAAAGGCAAAAAAGCTCCAGTAAGACAGGCAAAGTTGACACCCAACCTTAGGATAAAAGTGGCCACTAGTCTGAAATTCAAATGCAAGCAGACGTCCTGTAGGGCTATTCCCTCAATCTAATAGCCAGCAGAGGCTGAAGCCTCCCTCCGTTACCTCCGCGTTGCTTCCAGCACTGTCCTGGAGAGGGATTACTAAGGAATACAGAAGTCGGTGTCCTCTGAAAGGGAAGAGATTCTGACACTCAGTAGCAAGCTTAGGGTTATTGTCCCATGTCCTCCTGCAACTGGGGCTCCTCTGATAGACTGGGCTCCCTTTTGACATCTAAACATGTGCTTTAAACAGACATTTAAAAGCATGTGTGTGGGAAGTATGTGTGTGCATGTCTGTGAGTGTGCAGTGCGCATGTCCCCATGCTGGCACACAGAGCTCCGAGGAGGATGTCAGGCGTCCTCTGTCACCGCCACCGTATTCCTTTAAAGATAGGCTCTCTGACTGAACCCCAAGCCCACCCCTTGTCTCCACTCCCTGTATCTGAGATTACAGACACACACAGCTAGGCCTAATGTTTTGTGTGGCGCTGGGGGTTTAGATTCAGGTCCTCAAACCTGCCCAGTATGAACTACCACCCACTGAGCCATCTCTCCAGCTACACTGGTTGTTTGAGTGAGTGAGTTTGGTTCCTGCTACACTGATTGAAATGGGTGTTTGGTGTAGAAATAACACAACGGAAGGAGAAAAGGAGAAAACTTGTCCCCTCTTGAAAGAAGAGCTCCGGGTTCCAGTTGCACCTAAGATCAGGGGCACATGTCACAGACTGTGTCTGCCTGTGTCTGTGTGACTCGCCCACTTCCTGTCGTGAAACGGCAAGGCTTCAGGCTGCAGCTTTGAATGCCCAGAACATCTGCTGGTAGCACATGCAGATGACCACAGGGGACTTTGGCGGATTACTAATGGAACAATTCCCTCAAAGCCAACCACTCAAGTTGCCCTTAAATGGAAACCCCTGCGGGCTTCCCTGCAGGAAGGCTCTGCCTTTCTACTTCAAAAAGCTTTTATGAAGATTAATAAATGAATGTTTTCGGTGGTGATTAGGAACTCTGGAAAAGCGTTGCTATTGTGCGCTTTAGAAATATATGAAGACTTGCATTACTGAGATATTTAGTATGGCCCCCACAAAGAAGAACTACAAGCTAGAAGACTTTCATGAAACACTTAAAATATAGCTTGTGTAACTGAAGAACTGGTCTTTAATTTTTCATCTTAATTTTAATAGTTGCACCTGGCTGGTGGCTACATTTTATGGCTACATTTTACAGAGCAGAAGATTAAAATAATCACCACACAGACATATTTAATATGCAAAGAGTCCAGCCCATGGCATAGTCCTAATTATTGCCAGAGTCATAGCATCACATCGTAATTATAGACCTGGACCAGAGGTTTCCAAATTGATTTCTCGAATAACATTTCCCTCAAGACATGTGGAATTTAATAAAATGTTGGTTTAAACAATCCAAAGCAGGGTTTGTCATATATTTAACATGACTGTGCATTATCCATACCTGAAAACCACTGTATGCAGGGCTTTTCAGTATTTATTTCCTGAGATTCTTTTATCCACAAAGTCCATACTGGCATTTCCTGAAGATGTGTTTATGAGACATCCTGAAACACAGTTTGGGAAATGCCAGTTTGGAATAAAGGATACAATAAGATTTAAATCTAGAGCCTATATAGTACTACTCTTTTTTATTTTTATTAATTTTATTTTTTAAAAACAATCTTTTCTCATTTTACATACCTATCCCAGTTCCTACTCCCTCCCCTCCTCCTGCTCCCCCTACCTTCCCCTCACCCCAGCCCCCCATCCACTCCTCAGAGAGAGTAAGGCTCCAAGTGGAGTTAACTAAGTCTGACACATTATTTTGAGGCAGAACTGAGGCCCTTGACCCCTGTATCTAGGTTGAGCAAGGTAACCCTCCAAAATGAATGGGCTCCAAAAAGCCAGTTCAAGCACTAGGGATAAATTCTGATCCCACTGCCAGTAGGCCCACAGACTGCCCAAGCCACACAGCTGTCACCCACATTCACTGGGCCTAGTTTGGGTCCTACGGCAGGTTCCCCCACTATCTATTCAGAGTCAGTGAGTTCTCACTAGGTCTGTCAGCTGTTTCTGGGGGTGTCCCCATCATAGCCTTCACCTATTTGCTCATATTGCCACTCCTCTCTCTCTTGGACTGGTCTCTAGAAGGTCAGCCCCGTGCTTAGCTGTGGATCTCTGCAACTGCTTCCATCAGTTGCTGGATAAAGATTCTATGATGACAATTAAGGTGGTCATCAGACACCCTCTCCACTATTGCTTTGGGTCTTTGTTGAGGGTCATCCTTGTAGATTCCTGGGAATTTTCTTAGTGCCAGATTTCTCACTAGCCCCATAATGGGTCCCTCAATCAAGATATCTCTTTCCTTGCTCTCTGTCCTCCCATCTCAACCATCTCAGCCCCTTCCCTCATGTTCTCCTCCTCCCTCTCCTACTCCCCTCACCTTCTGCTCTCCCTTCTCCCCGATCCCCACTCCTATTTTCTCTGGAGATTTGTCTAATCCCCTTCCCAGGGGTATCCATGTATGTCTCTCTTAAGGTTCTCCTTGTTACCTAGCTTCTCTGGGGTTGTGGGCTGTAGGTTGGTATCCTTTGCTTTAGGTCTAATGTCTACTTATGAGTGAGTACATACCATGTTTGTCTTTCTGGGTCTGGGTATCTCACTCAAGATGGTTTTTCTAGTTCCATCCATTTGCATAGCTTTTTTTGTTGTTGTTGTTTTGTTTTTCCCTGATGTTAATCAGCTTTCTGTTACTGTGACAAAATTCCTGATAAAATCCACTTAAAAAGGAAATTTTTTTTTGTCTCTTAAAGAAATTATTTTGTCTGGGTTTCCCCAGCAGCCTAGCTTCCATTACTAAGGCTTCCTGCCATTGATTCCACCACCTCCCAACAGTGCCACAGCCTATCTACCATGGGCCTTTGGGGGTATATTCAGAATCTAAAATATAATGCTTTCAGGGAAGGGAAAAAAAACTCATAATTCGTGGATTGTGTATATCAATAGATGGCTTTTAATCAGTGTAGAGACAAAGTAACTTGACATTAAAGACTGTCGCGATCCTACGTAATGAATGTTAGCCTAAAAAGAGTCATTTAAGAATAAAGCTCAAGAATGTTTTAGAAATACAGTTATTCATCACTGTAGATGAAAATGTTTGGCATCTAGTCAAAATTATTCAACATGCCAAGAAGCAATAAAGTGTGACCCACAGTAAACAGAAAAACCTAATCAGTGGAAATAGACCTTGAAATGGCAGGGAGTAGAACTGGTAGATGATGGACACCAGACAGTCATAAATGTTATGACCCATGTACTCAAGAGAATAAGAAGATGGATCATATTCTGTAGTTGTAAAAGATATTTTTTTTTCATTTTTATCTCTAGGAGATACATGCATGGTCATAGGGCAATGAATGGCATTTGATTTTCTCCCACCCTGTGGGTCACAAGGGTCAGGCTTAGGGCAGATGCCTTTACTAACTGAGCAATCTTACCAACTCATAAGGAGATACTTTTTAAAAACCTTGATTAAATTACCAAAGATAAAACTGTAAAATCCAAGATGAAAGAGATGTTAGAGAGATTAATGGCAGCTAGGCACTTGAGAGGGAAAGACTAGTCAGCCCAAAGACTGTAATAGAAACTTCAAGCACAAGAGGAAAACACGAAAAAATGAATATAGTCTTGGGGCAAAGCTAAGGAGGGTAAGATCCATCAATTCATTCTCCTAGAACAAGAGGTGAGCAAGAACAATGGGGAAAAATATTTGTAGAGCCATAACTAAAAACTTTCTAGAGTTGATACAAATTTTCAGCTCACAGACATGAGTTCTAAGTCCCCAAACACCAGAAATAGGAAGAACACTACATCAAGGTTCACCCTAACCAAATGTGTGGAATCAGCTGTTAGTGAACAAGTCTAAAAGTAGTCTGTGAATCAGGAAATTGAAGAAAATCCTTCCCTAACCTAGAAGAGTGCAGTCAACTTTCTCTACCTACCAGGCCTTTTGCTGTTACCTAGGGGCTCCAGAATGGGACCCTGGTTTCTTCCCTTTGTCGATACTTTTCTTCCCAACTACTCTCATTCAATTGGGAAGCATGTGATCATAGCAACCACAGTAGTTCAGGTCTGTCAGAGTACCAGAAACACCAGAATATTTTATAGAAGACAGAAATGAGATGCAGATATGCATGGGAAGAAATGGAAGAAATAGATACATGTGTGACAGGGGCAGAGATGGAAATTTTAGAGATGGGGACAGAGACAAAGGAGACTGTTATGAGGAGGGAGCCCACTCATTTGTTCCCAGCCGCTCAAACCCAAAATAATCACTCAGAATCTATATTATTTGTAATACTGTTTGGCCAATAGCTTAAGCATATTTTTGGCTTACTCTTAAATCTTAAATTAACCCATTTCTATTATTTTTATATTTTACCATGAGGTTTGTGGCCTACCAGCAAGGTTCTAGCTGGCAGAGTGTGTCTTTCCCCTCTGGTGGCTCCATGGTGTCTCCCTGACTCTGCCTTCTTTCTTCCAGCATTCAGTTTAGTTTTCACGGCCTAGCTCTACTCTTCTCTATCACAGGCCAAGGCAAATTCATTATTCATTAACCAATAAAAGCAACACATATACAAAAGGACCTCCCACACCAGGAGGAAGGGTTTGCTGTGCAAGCATGAGGATCTGAGTTCAAATCCCAAGATCCAGGTAGAAAACTGGGCCTGGTGGGTGTGTGCTTATAATCCTAACAAGGAAAAGAAAGAGATGAGAAGGTCCCTGGGGCTTGCTGGCTAGCCAGCCTACTCAAATATGTGAGACTCTGGTTTCTGAGTTAGACTCTGCTTCAACAATAAAGTAGCTAGTCCTGAAGAATGACACTCAAGGTTCGCCTCTAGCTTCCATTCACATGTTCATACACATATACTTGTATTTGCACATGCATGTACACACAGAAATTTTTAAAAAATAGAGAAAATACATTTTTCTCCTCATAGCCCCTGCTTAAGATTACGATTGGCCATTGATATTATTTGGCTTGTTGGAGAATGTCAGATGTTAGGAATTAGGAGTTATCAGGAGCAGTCATCCAGTGCATAGACAGGCTCCTAATGAATCTGTGAAGCAAGTAATTCCCTGCCACATCACAGCTGTCTGACTTCCCTGTATCGCTAATTCTGTACCCAAGCAAATATAAAAATTGCTTCTTCAGAGATCAGTGATTTCAAGAGATTAAGTTATTGGCCATAAGTTTTCATCCCTCCCCCAGGCTATCCAGTTTAGAACACACATGTGCAGTTCTTCCCACTACTTGTAAATTTCCCTAATTCTTAATTTTGGGTCTGGCCTTGGAACTGCCTGTACGGATTGGCTAGGGGCAAAGGTTAGAGTTTTGGTTGGTTCTGTGTAGGAGCTTTAAGAAGGTCACTTGGGCTTCTGCCCCTGCTGGGAGTAGAGCATGACTCAGCTGGCCTGCTAGTGCAAGAAGACAAAAGACTTACAGAGGGCTGATGGGTCGCCTAGAGCTCCCGTCCAAACAGTGCTAAACTGAAATCAGCCCACTCCAAGCTAACTTCAGCTCCCAAGCAAGTCAGTGTTTTAAGCTGTTTGACAAGCAGTTAAACAAAGCCAGTCATTTACTGATTCTCTGTGATACTTCAGACATGGATTAGTAGCGAGGCATACACAGACGTGCAGAGTAGTCTTATCTCCTGATGGTCTCTGTCAAGTTGGGAGTTTAGGCCTCAGTCCCTTACATCTATCCCAACCCCCAGGCCTGGTCTGGACTCCAAATCCCAGCAGGCCAGATCCTGATGCCTCCCTCGGGATGGGGTCAGGACCACTCCCCAGGGTACTTAAGTGATCTACCGAAAGAGGAACACGTGGTCTCCCTTTCTTCCTCCCTGGGGTCGCATTCCTGCGGCTTCCCCATTCCCCCTCGGGGTCACCCAAGAGTTCAGATCTCCCATTAAATCTGGATATTTCTTAATTCTGCTTGTTTTTATTTGGCTTGATTGGGAATTTTGCGTCGGCAGGGAGCTTGTATTAAGAAATATTCCTAACAGTCTCATCTCACCCAGATGAACATTCTGTCATCTCACAATGAGATATCCCCTGGGAGAAGGGTACAGAATCCCAAGCTCTCTGTCTCCTGCTCTAATATCATCTTTTCAGGTCATAATTTCCATAGCATTCTCGTAGTTGGTGGTTGTCACAATGCCAATCAAGAAAGCTAAGAAAACATTATAGGAATTCTTTATTATTATTAATTTTATTTTACATCCTGATCCCAGTTTCCCATTGTTGTTCTTTTGGTCCCTGCCCTAGCCACGCCCACTCCTTTTAACTCCTGACCTCCACCTTGCCTGCTCTCTTCCTGCTTTTCCTCTCACAAGGGGCATTTGCCTCTCTCTCCTCTCTCTCCTTTCTTTTCTCTCTCTCTTCTCCTCTCTCTCTCTCTCCCTCTCTCCTTCTCTCTCTCTCTCTCTCTCTCTCTCTCTCTCCCTTCCCCTTTTTAATAAACATTTATGGCTATTTCCTGTGTTTATATGTCTGACCCGCCGCCACCGCCGCCGACTGTAGTCGCTTGCGCACCCGCCGGAGTTTGCTGCGGGGCAGGGGGACCCCAAGGGATATTTTTTAAAAAATAAGATTGGTGCCGTGCCGTGACTCGGATGATTCGTCCGCCCCGGATTTTCACCTGGGGCCGAAGTTCCGGCTTTCGGCGCAGTCCCGGGGCAGAATCAGGACCTGAGTACGACCACTTGTTCCATCTGCCTGGATCAACTAATTGTGAGTGTCCCCATCTCGGCCAGCTTAACCATCTCTTTTAACCTAAGGGTTTGACCGTTGAGCTCCCGGCAACCCTTCACGGTTTCTAGGGATGGGGGGACCTCCAACCACGGGCTTTCAGGGCCTCGGTTGTTCCCTTCGCTGGCATTCAATTCGGCTTGTCTCCTGTGCTAAGCCTGTGCCTGAGACGGCTGGCCTTAGCCAGCCCCTCAGTTCACCCGCGCCTGGAGGCCCGGGGTCTCCAGTTCTCCCTCTTTTTCTTTTTTCATTCCTTTTCTTCCTTCCTTTCGTCGTAACTGCTGCTACGGTGCAGCACGCCGCTCGGTGCGGCCTGACCTAGGCTGGATCCCTCTTGGCTGCGAGTCGATTCAGCTAGGTTATAGCCTCCCCCCCTATGGAATCGGACGCCTTTCCATAGGGCCCGGAGGTTCGTGCCATCTGCATCTCGCCTTAACGGGGAGCCGTTCTCGTTGTAGGCTTGAGGTGCCACGGTTTTTGCGGGTATTTGCACGGCCTTCACCATGGGAGTCAAGCTATTCAGACCTATCACTCCGGTCTCATGCTTTAATGCCTTACACTTACACAGCCGTTTTTCGGTTCCAGCCTTTTGCCCCTTCCCTGTGCGGCTTTTATTGTGGCATGGCGGGCTCTAACAGAGCAGACTACACGTGGTGGTCGCCATCTTGGCTGAAGGCCAGATGGGTCAGGTGACTTTTTCTGCCCTCTTGCCTGAGGGCCAGACCACGTGACCACACTCTCCCGGTTTTACCCTGCCTTCTCACCCGGTTTTCACTAAAATCCTCCTGTTAACTCTGTTACAAGTGTTTTGAGCAATGGCATGTCTCTGATAGGGCCCATCAGAGTCGTCCACTTGCCCAATTCCTGTTCACTCTTTCTATACATAATAATACATATATTTTAAGTTGGTATGTACCTTTAAGTCTCTTAAGCTGTTCTCTACCATTGTCAGTAATATAACCTTATATTACAAGCTTTTTTCCCCTCTATTTGCCTTTTTACAAATGTAAATCTTACCTGTTGAGAGCCAGTGTGGTCAAGCTCAGACCCAACTTTCCAAACAAATTCTATACTATAGTTATACCTGATAAACAGCGCTCAACTGCTCAGAGATCTGGGGAATGTGATATTTAAGTATTTAATTATTAAAAACTTTTCACAACAATAAAAAAGAGACAGGTTGGCTCCTAGCAGCTGCTCCCTCCAAAGAAGACAGAAGACAGACACATGCAGAACAACGTCCTTCTGCATTTCGCTTTGACTGCAGAGCGCTGACCATTGGGAAAACCTGCCTTTCATCTAAAGTAAAGACCTCTAGACGTGGATGGAATCACTGGAATCGACAGCCTAGCTGCTCAGGTCAAGGTAGGCCTGTCTTCCTACAGATTTCTTAGCCCACAGGATCTTCTGCAGTCTGGCAGGCCCTGCGCTAAACAGCAAAGGTCAAGTGCAACCTTCAGTGACCATGGAGGACCCAAAAAGAGTAGCTCTGGGTGCCAACCAAGTAAGTTCTCTGTCATTTTTTAATCAGTAACTCAAGTAAAATCTTATCCTTCTCAAAGATCTCTGACAGTTTGACAGCTAAGAGGTTTTGCAAGGTGACCTCACCAAACAAATTTCAAACCAAATTTATCTCTTATGCTACAGTCATTATGTGTCTAAAACTTCTGTTTTCACAAATCCAAGGAGTTCTCGTGAGTTCCAGGGAGCCGAATTAAAGAATCCATCTTAAACAGGTCAGATACCCCCTCAATCCCCTGGTCCTAAAAATTTTTTTTTTCCCTTAATTTAACTTTGTTCTTTGTTTTGCCAATACCTTAAACAGGGTAAGAGATACCAGACATTTCCATGCCACAGACATCGGTCAAAAGCAAAGAGACCAGCTATGCCAGGATGTTCCCAGCACCCAGCCTTCTCTCGCGCCCCCCCCCCCCCCAAAGACGACGCCCACAATCAGCCGGAAGCAGTCTTGAGAATTCACCGCCCCAATTCCTTCAAACTGGAGTGTCTAATTTGCTTTTTATTAAAAGCAAGATGTGGGAATGTTGTTCTTTTGGTCCCTGCCCTAGCCACGCCCACTCCTTTTAACTCCTGACCTCCGCCTTGCCCGCTCTCTTCCTGCTTTTCCTCTCACAAGGGGCATTTGCCTCTCTCTCCTCTCTCTCCTTTCTTTTCTCTCTCTCTTCTCCTCTCTCTCTCTCTCCCTCTCTCCTTCTCTCTCTCTCTCTCCCTTCCCCTTTTTAATAAACATTTATGGCTATTTCCTGTGTTTATATGTCTGACCCGCCGCCACCCGCCGCCGACTGTAGTCGCTTGCGCACCCGCCGGAGTTTGCTGCGGGGCAGGGGGACCCCAAGGGATATTTTTTAAAAAATAAGATTGGTGCCGTGACTCGGATGATTCGTCCGCCCCGGATTTTCACCTGGGGCCGAAGTTCCGGCTTTCGGCGCAGTCCCGGGGCAGAATCAGGACCTGAGTACGACCACTTGTTCCATCTGCCTGGATCAACTAATTGTGAGTGTCCCCATCTCGGCCAGCTTAACCATCTCTTTTAACCTAAGGGTTTGACCGTTGAGCTCCCGGCAACCCTTCACGGTTTCTAGGGATGGGGGGACCTCCAACCACGGGCTTTCAGGGCCTCGGTTGTTCCCTTCGCTGGCATTCAATTCGGCTTGTCTCCTGTGCTAAGCCTGTGCCTGAGACGGCTGGCCTTAGCCAGCCCCTCAGTTCACCCGCGCCTGGAGGCCCGGGGTCTCCAGTTCTCCCTCTTTTTCTTTTTTCATTCCTTTTCTTCCTTCCTTTCGTCGTAACTGCTGCTACGGTGCAGCACGCCGCTCGGTGCGGCCTGACCTAGGCTGGATCCCTCTTGGCTGCGAGTCGATTCAGCTAGGTTATAGCCTCCCCCCCTATGGAATCGGACGCCTTTCCATAGGGCCCGGAGGTTCGTGCCATCTGCATCTCGCCTTAACGGGGAGCCGTTCTCGTTGTAGGCTTGAGGTGCCACGGTTTTTGCGGGTATTTGCACGGCCTTCACCATGGGAGTCAAGCTATTCAGACCTATCACTCCGGTCTCATGCTTTAATGCCTTACACTTACACAGCCGTTTTTCGGTTCCAGCCTTTTGCCCCTTCCCTGTGCGGCTTTTATTGTGGCATGGCGGGCTCTAACAGAGCAGACTACACGTGGTGGTCGCCATCTTGGCTGAAGGCCAGATGGGTCAGGTGACTTTTTCTGCCCTCTTGCCTGAGGGCCAGACCACGTGACCACACTCTCCCGGTTTTACCCTGCCTTCTCACCCGGTTTTCACTAAAATCCTCCTGTTAACTCTGTTACAAGTGTTTTGAGCAATGGCATGTCTCTGATAGGGCCCATCAGAGTCGTCCACTTGCCCAATTCCTGTTCACTCTTTCTATACATAATAATACATATATTTTAAGTTGGTATGTACCTTTAAGTCTCTTAAGCTGTTCTCTACCATTGTCAGTAATATAACCTTATATTACAAGCTTTTTTCCCCTCTATTTGCCTTTTTACAAATGTAAATCTTACCTGTTGAGAGCCAGTGTGGTCAAGCTCAGACCCAACTTTCCAAACAAATTCTATACTATAGTTATACCTGATAAACAGCGCTCAACTGCTCAGAGATCTGGGGAATGTGATATTTAAGTATTTAATTATTAAAAACTTTTCACAACAATAAAAAAGAGACAGGTTGGCTCCTAGCAGCTGCTCCCTCCAAAGAAGACAGAAGACAGACACATGCAGAACAACGTCCTTCTGCATTTCGCTTTGACTGCAGAGCGCTGACCATTGGGAAAACCTGCCTTTCATCTAAAGTAAAGACCTCTAGACGTGGATGGAATCACTGGAATCGACAGCCTAGCTGCTCAGGTCAAGGTAGGCCTGTCTTCCTACAGATTTCTTAGCCCACAGGATCTTCTGCAGTCTGGCAGGCCCTGCGCTAAACAGCAAAGGTCAAGTGCAACCTTCAGTGACCATGGAGGACCCAAAAAGAGTAGCTCTGGGTGCCAACCAAGTAAGTTCTCTGTCATTTTTTAATCAGTAACTCAAGTAAAATCTTATCCTTCTCAAAGATCTCTGACAGTTTGACAGCTAAGAGGTTTTGCAAGGTGACCTCACCAAACAAATTTCAAACCAAATTTATCTCTTATGCTACAGTCATTATGTGTCTAAAACTTCTGTTTTCACAAATCCAAGGAGTTCTCGTGAGTTCCAGGGAGCCGAATTAAAGAATCCATCTTAAACAGGTCAGATACCCCCTCAATCCCCTGGTCCTAAAAATTTTTTTTTTCCCTTAATTTAACTTTGTTCTTTGTTTTGCCAATACCTTAAACAGGGTAAGAGATACCAGACATTTCCATGCCACAGACATCGGTCAAAAGCAAAGAGACCAGCTATGCCAGGATGTTCCCAGCACCCAGCCTTCTCTCGCGCCCCCCCCCCCCCCAAAGACGACGCCCACAATCAGCCGGAAGCAGTCTTGAGAATTCACCGCCCCAATTCCTTCAAACTGGAGTGTCTAATTTGCTTTTTATTAAAAGCAAGATGTGGGAATGTTGTTCTTTTGGTCCCTGCCCTAGCCACGCCCACTCCTTTTAACTCCTGACCTCCGCCTTGCCCGCTCTCTTCCTGCTTTTCCTCTCACAAGGGGCATTTGCCTCTCTCTCCTCTCTCTCCTTTCTTTTCTCTCTCTCTTCTCCTCTCTCTCTCTCTCCCTCTCTCCTTCTCTCTCTCTCTCTCCCTTCCCCTTTTTAATAAACATTTATGGCTATTTCCTGTGTTTATATGTCTGACCCGCCGCCACCGCCGCCGACTGTAGTCGCTTGCGCACCCGCCGGAGTTTGCTGCGGGGCAGGGGGACCCCAAGGGATATTTTTTTAAAGAATAAGACCCATCCCTCCTCTCCTCCCATTCCCTCCCCTCCCCTCTCCCTGTCCCTGCCCCAATCCACTCTTCCATTTCTGTTCAGAAAGGGACAGATCTCCCCCGGATATCAACAAAGCATAGCATATCAAGTTGTGGTAGGACTAATAAGCACCTCCCTATTGTGTAATATTTAATTATGTAAAGGTGTGTTACATTTGTTTATGCTACAGAATATTATTTTAACTGTGTGAAGGTGTGTTACATTTGTTTCTGCTGTCTTTATTAACTATGTAAAAATGTATTGCATTTATTTATACTGTAGTTGTTTAATATGCAAAGATGTGTAACTGTTTCACCTTGGCTTCTCAGTCAGCCTTCATTGTCCGCCACGTTCAGAGAGTCCGGTTTGAACACATGCTCCATCAGTCCCAGTCCCAGTTCAGCTGGCCTTGGTGAGCTCCCATTAGATCAGCCCCACTGTCTCAGTGGGTGGGTGCACCCCTCGCGGTCCTGACTTCCTTGCTCATGTTCTCCCTCCTTCTGCTTCTCATTTGGACCTTGGGAGCTCAGTCCATTGCTCCCAAGAGAGTCTCTGTCTCTATCTCTCTCCATCCATCGCCAGATGAAGGTTCTATGGTGAAATGCATGATATTCATCAGTATGACTATAGGATAGGGCCATTTCAGGCTCCCTCTCCTCAGCTGCCCAAGGAACTAGCTGGAGACATCTCCTTGGACACCTGGGAACCTCTTTAGGGTCGTCTCTAAATATTGCTTGAAGTATTCTATCAAACCATTTAATTCCTAAAAAATTAGTGGTTCTTTAGTAAATTGACACCTAGCTTAAGGAAAGACTGTGTGGTTTGGTCAAGAGTCTCTACAACAGAGCATCCTACAGTCTCTTCCTGATGAACTCAGTACATAAGCTCAGTGAAGGCTCAGCAGAGATCCCAGATTCTTGCTCCTTTTTCATCTCCACTGCTTGTGTATGGGCTGAAGGAGGAAGCTCACTGGAAACTACATCTTTCCACCTAGACCACAGAAACAAGACCAGGCATAGATCACTCGACACTTTATTATACCTTTAGGAGCCAAAGGCCAAGCACTTCATTTCAATGGAACTTTTGCACTGACCATTGCTTGGTTTTGTCTTTTGAAAATTTGACTTCTCTGAGAATTGGGGTTAGGGAGGGAGACGGCAGATTTGAAGAAAGGATGATTCTCTCCCACTGAAAAGACTTGTTAGAGAGCTACTAATCAGCTTGGGAAGAAAATGAAGACACCCACATCCAAGGAGTTTGAGGAAGCATACACATCAAAGTTAAAAGGAAACATCTATGTCTTTTTAATATCTTATTTTGAGAAATAATTTACATGTTAAGTACCCTCTTGCATGTACATTCTGGTGAATCTCCAAATGTATTTTACCCACCCTTTCAGTCACTTCCTTCGTTTCCATCCTTCCATTCTCCTAGCTGTGCTTAGTGGCTACTGGTTTTGCCTTTACTAGAATTATATGAACTGAGTCCCTAATGTATGTATTCTGCAGTCAGCTTCTTTCTGTATTTTCTTAAACTGGTGTTACCACTTACGTCTGTAGCTGGCTTGCTCCTTCTCATTGTTTTATAGAACTTCATTTCATGGATAAGTATAATTGCTTATTTACTTGTTGGTGAACATTGGTCACGTTTCTAGGTTTTGGATATTACAAATAAAAAGATTGTGTATGTTTTATGGTCATGAGATTTCATTTCTTTTGGAAAGTAAATGACTGGAATGTAGGATAGGTAGTTTTAAAAGGAATTTATATACCTTTTTCTGAAACCACTTTTCTGTCTTAAATATAAAAGTGTAATTACACATTATGAAGTTGTATAGAGTAATTTAAAATTTCAATGTCAATTGGTTTTTCTTCTTTGGAGACTCGAGATACTGGCAATGGAAAGCAGATACAGCACAGATCCACCCTGTGCTGGACTAAAGTCTGGGAAACTGGAGTGATGGCCATGAGCCTTCTTTTGGTTACCAAGAAAGAAATAGCACAGAGGAGTGGGGGCATATTTTTCTCAGTTTAAAAAACTTTCTTTTAGTCGGGCAATGGTGGCGCACACCTTTAATGCCAGCACTTGGGAGAGAGATACAGGTGGATCTTTGTAACTTCGAGGCCAGCCTGGTCTACATGAGTTTCCAGGACAGCCAGGGATGTTCCACACAGAAACCGTCTCAACTTCCTTTCTATGGAAGTCTATTGCCACTACTCTGAATATTGTAAGTTGACACTGGAAACCCTGTTATTGTATCTACAGGGGGCAAACTCCATGCTAGTATCACTCCTTCTCCTCTCCCAGTAGTTCTAGCTGTATTCCACCTAGACCCAAGGCACAGTTCCTCTTATTTTAACTTGGCTTACTTAGAGATAGGTGGAAAGTGTTGGAAGCACATTTCTGGTGACAGTCTTGATGCAGGGCCACCAGTTCCTATTATAGCCCTGGGTTTCCACCTTTAAAACATCAGACAGCCCCTCTGAGGTAACAGTTTTCCTTGAAGCACTCAACATCCAGCTCTGTACTGGGTTCTTTCTTCCATCAGAGTTTATTGTAAGACATAGCAAGATTTTCTGCTTCTGTTTTAAAGTGGGATCTGATGACCGTTTCTGAGGCTGTAGTCACTCACGCAAGGGTGGGTTGCCCAAGCTCTACCAGCTGTTTTCAGCTTATAAACTATGAACAATCTGAACACCTAGGGAGATCTTGATTCAAATCCCAAACAGACTACTGAGTAAACTCCCTGTTGTCAGACTGCAGGTTCCTTAATCTCTAAAAGAGATGATCTCATTCAGAGCTCTGGGAACTGAGACAGTGCAGCTAATCCACTTGGTATACTGCAACAAGGCCCGTCCTCTTCTCCATCTATACCTCAACTACCTCAAATATGAAGGAGTTGAACTATGTAGTAGATGTCTGCCTATTCTGTCAAGATCCAATACTGCACACCTCAAAACTAAAAGGATTCCATCCAGTTAAAAGTCAGACTTTGCAATAGCTTGAGTAGCTATGTTGAAAATAAGGAAAAGATGTCAATGAACAAATGTGTACTATATACCGAGTTTAGCATAAGGGCAAGGCAGAGTAGCAAACATTCCAACAAGCAATGGCTCCAGGTGGTGAAGTTGGTGAGATACAGCGGGGTGGTGGTGGTGGTGAGACTGGCTTTGTTTCAGAAAATTGCATTTGGAGGGAAGTGGGGGAGTGGGTAAGAGAATTAACTTAGGTCAGCTTGGAGCTTACAAATCTTTGAATCTAGAGCCACAGGACTCAGACATTACTGCTGGATTTCTGTTACTGGACACTCCCACATTCACATACCAAACGAGTTCCTCAAAACTAGACAGGCTGTGGATAGTTTCTTGGAGATTTGCAATTTACATGCAGCTCCAGGTCCAGCTCAACTGCACAGGAGAGTATCTCAGAGGTGGACCGGGGAGCCTCTCCAGCTGTCTAAGACCTACTAATTGGACTGTGTAGCACAGTGGATGTCAGGTAAACTAAGAGCACACATGGAGGCTAAAAGGGAAGAGAAGGGCTGCAAGGCAGAACATGGAACATTCTTACAACCAGATCAGAATAAAAATGAACTGAAAGGAATCTGCACATACAAAGCAGTCTGTACTCCCTTCAAGATGAGCAAAGGGACAGCCCATGAATAATCCATGGTACTAGGAGCCTGTCTCTCAACTAATGTTTACTCACTCAACTCTGAGCTAGCAGTGTCTCCCTCTCACCGTAGAGTCAAGGACATCTGTCTCTGTTCACTGTCAGGAGCCTCAGTGATAAGAATACTTAGTATGTTAAGATAGTAACTAGAGAATGGATCAGATCTGTCTAGGCAGAACTAAATCTGATGGGTTAAGAGACTTCAATGAGAAGAATCCGCAGTGTTTTTGAAGGAGTGTACTTCCTAGTCCCTACAAAAGCCTTGGGTAAGAATGATGCCCTCTCATTTCGTAAATCAGAGTTGGAGGACCACATCCACACAGATAGGGCCAGGTCTCAAAACATTAAATCCAAGAGTTACTCCTATCAGAGATATAGCAAGCAAGCTCACAGACATGAAGGAGGCATCTGGAAAGGATATGCCTACCTAGGAAAAGCAAGTCCAAGGACACACAGGAAGCCAAATGGCACAGAAGAATGGGATCCACCCAGGAGACAATGAGTCATTTAAAGAGAAGTACACATCCATGAAAGTAAAACACCTTGCTATGGTATCAAAGGAGGAAAACTTTATAAAGATATAGGTGGGAATTGAGGATGGGAGGGCTACGGGCGAGCAGTGAAGGCAAAGAACAAGCATACAGAGGGATGAAATGCCCAAGATAGCCCAGAGTCTTCTAGGAGGAGTCAGTGGAAATTCTATTCATAAACAGGATTAGAATATGGAAAGCCCCACAGTCAAGCTGTGAAATTGGTGATGTTGATTAGTAAAAGGGTGACATTCAAGACTCAAGCTCTACTGAGAATGAAGAAAAAAAGTTTGATAGTTTTCAATGATGTTGAAGGTATTGAAACCTCTCCTTTGTTCCCCCAATACACTGCTATCACAAAGCTTTTGGATGACCCAAGGTTCACTGCAATTAACAGGCATGTGTGTGTTACACTGGAGTATTAAACTACTGTATACATTTATTGTAATTCTCTAAGAATATTTTCTTTGGATGATCATATATATTCATTGACACTGGAAGTCTCCTTCACTAGAGCACTAGAAAATGCCCTGTAAACAGCTGTTTGGTAAACTGATGAACGTACATCTGTCAGATGGTAGAAGATATGAATTCTATAATGCATAAAGTTCCAGAAACACTTTATTTAAAAATGGAGTTGTAAATGCATAACAAAATAACGTAATAAATGTAACAAAAATAAATAAGGAGAATGTATTCATACAAAATAAAAACATAGTAAAAGGCCAAATGTTTATAATTGAACAAAACTGTGTAAACAAACAATAATGTAAGTATATATTTTAATACTTTCTTAGACTCCTTATCGTGTACTTCCATGTGGACATTAACTAAAGGAGGGAACAATGGTGATTATTCTGCGTAACTTTTTCTTCAAATGGACCAACCCTGTTTCTGTTTTGTTTTTCTTCAAAGCACCTCACTCCCCTTACAACCTCTGAAATCCCTTTGAAGCCTTACTTCATGAGAATTGTGAATTTAGCTTTATAAGGAGGACAATTCCTTTTTTTTAAAAGAAAAATACGAGATCCATTATACCAGAAGACTTTTGCTTTTACATCTTTACAAAAAGATTTTGCATTTTTATTAACTGATCCAACAGCACAGGATTTCTTAGATCCTGAAAAATCTTGAAGTATACAGTTAATCTCCCCTTAAAACAAACATAGCATAGGTTATTGCTAATATATCAAAGATCATATCATAAAAGTTGCAGTTTATTCTTTATAGACTAATGGGGCCATTAAAGCAAATCCAGGCCTATTAATATTTAAAAGAATTAAGATTCACCCAAATTATAGCATTCTGGGAACACAAAAATAATTCCTTTATTTAAAAACTTATCGAAATGTGAGTTTACCAGAAAGAAAACAAAACAGTAACAAAAACAAAGTTTAAAGAAGGTATTTTTCACAGGCTTTTTTTATAGTAGCTATTAGCCCAAAGCCTTAGTCGTCATCACTGTCTTGCAGGGTCCTTACAAATGTGTAAGACAGACACAGGGTTAACTATGGACCTACAGGGAAACCACAGAAGCAATTCAGTGACTGGGAGTGGAACTATCAACTACTCTCACAATTACTGGTTCTCAATGTCTCCTAATGAAGAAAAATTAACCTCATAATCATTTCAGAGGGATCCCCCTCCCCAACTGCAACATAAAAACTTGCTAACACAGGATAAATATACATGTTCTTAATTTAAAAAATATACTCCACCTAAACTATCTGTGAAGTTTAACCTTTCTAGCTGTCATTTCATCTAAAATGAGAGACAAAAATCTTATTTCCTTAAAGTAGAAAGAAAGAAAGGAAGTAAAAAAGGAAGGGAGAGAGCAAAGGAAAAAAAAAGAAAAAAGTGCCAAATGGATCTTTTTGAAAAGTGGAGTAAAACACTGTGGGGTTAAAACAAATATAGTATTGTCAACTTCCTATGTACAGAAAGACAAGTCAGTCCTTAATGATATATAGGTATGTCCATCTATCACTCCCAGTAAACCTTAGTGCAAACATAATAATTAATTTCCGTAAACCCCAAGACAAGTTACTTAGCAACAGTTATATAAATCACACTATGCTGGAAACTCTTAGGACCCAGGATGACTGCTGTGGAGGGTCTGCTTTACTCTACAGAGCATGGTGTCACTGTGTCCAGTGACAGTGAGTAATAATAGAAACCCTACTATTAAGAAGCAAATTGAATGGTTTAACAATCTGTACAGCTGACGAGAAGTTCATCTCAGGGAGTAGCTTGGCACAAGAAGACACGGGGGCTCAGAAACCTTGGATATTTCAGTTTGTTTGTAGGTCACAGAATGGCTGAAAACAAACAAACAAACACAAAGATCTCTGAAGGGAAAGGATGCAACGATATGGTTCAATCAGAAAATCACGAAACCACAAAAGGCAAAGCTGACACAAGCTGCCTTTTGCTAAGTGTGCTTCAAGTGGTTGTGTGAGTGGTCTGAAAAGACTGGCATGACACATTAGAGGTAAAAATAAATAAATAAATCAAGAAGACAAAGATAAGATTGTTGCTGACCAAGCTCTCTTGTTTTGTATGTCAACACCATGCTGCTTCCAATACCCCTAGTCACTCCACAGGTAGCATCTCTACCAGGCAAGAGAACATCACTCTTGTACTGTAACGTCTTCCTCCTCCCCATCAGGGTTGAACCTATTGAAATGGATACTGAAATCAGCCTCAGATTCAGCGTTCTCAAACTCAGTTGAGGCTGCAGCTGCTGCAGGGTGCAGAGCCCTAGTGTCTGGGCCGCAAAGTGCTGGTGTCTGACCAGGGCTGCTGTGGTTATTAACCGGACTCGATTTCTGTTTTGGTGGAGATGGCAGGATAGCATTGGGAAATCCCATGTTGTTAAGAGCCTCCAAAGTTCCATCTGGGTCAATCATGGCATTGATCACTGAAGGCAATAAAAAAAAAAAAAAAAAAAAAAAAAAAAGGAAAAGAGAGATGTAATTCTGCTTTTAGTAAGATGAGGATATGAGCATTGCTTTATCATTAAGACAGAATTTAGTTAGTCCTTTACTACTGTACTTAACCTGATTTAATAATCCTGTGGTTAACCTATATTGATTATACAGACCTGAATGTGCTTCCTAGGCCCCTAGGGTCCCTATAGATACTTCAGGAAACAGACTAGCACTTGGAAGGGTAAAAGCCAAAAGCCTTTGAAAACTTACTTGTACCATCATTGAAGGGTACTGAAAATACTGATTATGTTTTTAACACCCAAATTTTGTCAAATATAAATACCAAAATATGTTCATGATCTCACTTTATGCCAAGTGTGGTGGCACCAGAAGGGAGGTGAACCAAGAGTTCCAGGTCATCCCCAGCTACATAGAGAGAGCTAGAGATCAATTTGCATTAAAAGCGAAAGAGAAATTTTTTTTTAAAATCTAATTTTATAATATTTTAGTTTTTATATTGGAAACTATCCATATATTCACTTTATGTGGCTAGGATAGAAGGTAGCGCCTCACATGTGCAAGACAGGCACTCTAGGCCTGAGGAACATCTCCGGTCCTTTATATAGAGCTGTAAAACTTTCCTTTTATGAATAATTTGGATATATTCAGCTCTATACATTTATACGTACTGGTTGGTAGTAGTCAAATACTGTCTCAATAATTAAAAAAATATATAAAAAGTACATTTTCAGAAGTAGAATACACTAAGCTGGTCTCAAAATCAATTCTCCTGCCTCTGCCTCCCATATCCTTGGATTAGACATCCACCCTATACTACTAAATCCAGAAGCATAGTTACTTAATTTAGTAGTAAATTTACCTTGCAATTGTTTTTCAACTCTTTTCAGCTCTTGTAAAATAGAAGAAATCTCCTGCAGGGAAAACAATACTCCAAATTAGCTTACTAAGAAAGACATTCTCGGACCACAAGTCATGCTCCTCATTATTTCTACAGTACTGCGTTAGTAGCCATATCAAAGACACCCAGCAAACAAGATCCAAATTAGATTCTTTAATAATGAAATTGAGTACTTTTTTTCAATAAGACGTTCAAGGCAATTTACTACTATACAAAGGAAGGTTTCGAAACATCTTGTCTGGTCGACTTTGTAATATCTTAATGTGCCTGTGAGTTTTCTTTGGAAAAATATATAAAGTGAAACATCAACATAGAACAACCTGATAAATCCATGCTTTAAAACAGACAAATACTGTATTAAATAAATGGAAACAATATGTCAACTTAAAATTTAAAGCTACTTCTTTCTAATGTATAATTATCATGTAAACAGGATGTACCAGTGAGAACTACAGAAGGTCCTCCATGCTCTCTACAACCTTCAAACAGCTGATGTTTTAAACACTATTTGGCTGAAATTTACTCAATCTATGCATTCATAGTCTTTGAGTATGTGAAAAAATATTCAAAACCATTTCTTTCCCTACAAAGGAAGCCATGCTACTGAAATATCTTAATTTTGAAAACCCATCATACCATGCTTGACGTCTTCACAATAGGGACTTCACCTTCAGCTCTTAACTTGCTCTCGATGTCATCCCAGTTCCGATCCTTGTCTTTAAATAATATCCTACAGGTCAAAACACACAAGCATTTTAACCTTTCATGGTCTTGGTGATAATACAAACAACAAGATATCATTTCAAAACTACATAAAGAAAAAATAAAACAATTAATTGAATTCAGAATTAATAATTAGTTAAAACTATCAATTCATGCCTGTGAAAAACTATTAAAAACATAACTAACTGCATACTAATATATGCCTAAAACTAATATTTGTCTTATTTTTAACTGAAAATTGAATGAAAGTGTTAGTATTATTTGTAACTAATGATATACCCACCACTTAAGAAATATTTAACTTTACTGTGATAGAAATGTAAAAAAAAAGTAAAACAAAATTAACAAAATATGCTTACAGGTATGTAATTGTTGGTTAAAATCTCTTTACAGAAGAACCATCAACCTTGTTGATGGATCAAAGAATGAACATCTTAAAAAATGGAAAAGTACTTACTATGCTGCTATTCAAACTCTTAATTCATGCTAGCGTATTCGCACAAAACTTAGGAGTTAAGTCAGTGTGAAGTTTTATACATTTCTAACAAAAAGAATAAAATAACTGTTTTGTATGAGAAACTCAAACTTCTTAATTTTTAAAGTACTACAATTTTTTTGTCAACCAATACATTAAAATCTCAAACACAAATCAGCACTTTTAGAAATATTTAAACACCTTTCTGTTTATTAAGTTCTCCAATAAATCTGGTCTACAAATATACTTTAAATCCTGTACATTAACCGTCTTTTTATTTAAAGATTTATTTTAACCAATGAGCCATCCCTCCAGCCAAGCTGGCTTTGTGGGAGCCTAGCCAGTTTGGATGTTTACCTTCCTAGATATGGATGGAGGGGGGAGGACCTTGGACTTTCCACAGGGCAGGGAACCCTGACTGCTCTTTGGACTGGAGAGGGAGGGGGAGAGGAGTAGGAGGAGGGGGAGAAGAGTGGGAGGAGGGGAGGGAATAAGAGTGGGAGGAGGGGGAGGGAAATGGGAGGCTGGGAGGAGGCGGAAACTTGTTTTTTTTCCTTTTCTCAATAAAAAAAAAAGATTTATTTTATTATTATGTATACAGTGTTCTGCCGGCATGAATGCCTGAATGACAGAAGAGGGCACCAGATCTCAGTATAGGTGGTTGTGAGGTACCACATAGTTGCTGGGAATTGAACTCAGGACCTATGGAACAGCGGCCAGTGCTCTTAACCTCTGAGCCATCTCTCCAACCCTCACTTTAACATTAATGGTATTTCTTCAAATGTTATTTGAAAGCACACATTAATCAAAATCAAGATCTCATCATCTGTGATTTTTCATAATCAGATTAAAAAGGGTGGAGAGTCTGCAGAAGAAAATTCTTCTGAGCTAAGAAATTTTTCAAATAGAAAGGACTAAATCTCAATGCCAGGCACCCAAGAGCTTCATTTAATGATGGTAACACCAAGGAATAAAAAATGTACGGTTCCTTTTTAAGTAGTCTTTTTAGCAACAAGATTTACGGAAAGTAAGAAAATAATGAGGGCTCCACAGGCTGTCAGACCTAAAGTGGGCTGGACAAAGTAGTGTGTGCTTAGTAGTGAGGTGATAAAAATTCAGGGACTTTCCCCATAAAATAATTAATGAGTGCAACCCACATGGCTTCTAAAACTCCTAAAAGTTTCCTTGATGGTGAAAAAAACATAGGGCAGCAGTTCCTTAAGGCTCCTGATTCACTGAAAACAATGTCCTATTGGAAGAATAAGACCTTATTTTTAAAAACATAAGATGTCAAACTTATCACTTCGGCTTTAGGAAACTAACTCTAATTAATATGTGGATGTTAAGGAAGCAGAAAACCACATCAGCACGTTATTTTAGACAAAGCTTACTGGTCAAAACTTTTTTATTTAAAATGGTCATTTAACAATGGCCATCAGATTATAATTAAATTCAAAACAGTAGTTGGGCTAAGCTCCACTATGAAAAAACAAAAAAATTTAAAGCTATTTCATTCAAAATTAGTAAAATAAAAAATCTTTCCAATGAAGTTACTGGCATTGGGAGAAAAAAACGTCTTACTAAATAAGTCCTTGATACAAGTAGTCTGGGCCACCTGAGGAGTTTATCACTCTGAGGGCCAATTGTCACAAAGCTAGGGGACTGTAAGGTTGCAAGAAAGCTGGATAGTAGGAACATTCAAACAATTTAAGTATACATATGCTTAGATTTTCACTGGGCATCTTGAGTCTGCTTCTAAGCTGTGGTCATTCCCCAAACCACCATGGCAATCCCCTAGAGTGTACCTCTCTGTAGGCACAAACTGACCTGAGGGTATCACAGGTGGATGGGGTGACCTGTGAGGAGAGCTCTTGCTCATGAAAGAAAATGGAATCAACAAACAGGTCTGATATGATCATAGCAAAATAAACCTCATGTAAGACAGGCTCAGAATGATAACTACATCATTACCAAGTATGAGTAAAATACAAACGGAAGATTAATAGAGAAGATCAGACGTATGCAGTGTTTTATAAGTAACATTCAATTAATTTCTCTAAAATCAACAGCAAACCTTAACTTTTAAAATTCAACTCATTTTTAATTTAATTCACCGAAATTAGTACCATTTATAATTTTCATCACCTTTATCCAATTAGTAATTTCAATAATAAAAAGGGGCAGACTTAGTTTAGAGGGACCAGCAACTGCGAACAGTGAAGCACAGTTACCACTCAAGAAAGCAATGAAATGAAGACAAGTCTTCTGAGTGCGCAGAAGTTAAGCCCAGGTTGACTCACTAAGCAAACAAGCTGGCATATGTGTCTTTGCTCTGGTGAAGTCTAATATATCTGTGTTCTCCATAACTAGTGAATACGGAATTATTATTGTTGGAAATTAAGTTTATTTAAATATCAGGAGTGTATGAGAATTAACAAAGAAATTTTCTTTAAAAAACAATGCATACTATATGAAAGTAGCCATTAAAATAATTTTCAAAACCCTGTTTACAGTTACTCATTAAGAAAAGTCAAATATTCAATCCCTTAAGGCACTATGCCTCTTATTCTGATCAAACACTAAGGATCTATCAATATGTTTAACTGATACTTTTGAAAAACTAAGATATTAGGCTAAAAATAAAGGCTCAAGATGCAAAGAGCAAGTAATCATGTTTCCATCTGTTTGAGACTTTTGAGAGCTGAACTTAAAGGGGAAAATATATATACATGTGATATTTTATATATAATATAAATATATCTTGAATATTTGTATTTTTAAATCATGCTCATATATTGTTAAAAACTACTAAAAATAAAGAGGAAAACGGACAGTGCAGATCACACATTTCATTTCATTTATTTATTTAATTCATTTATTTCATCTCGGCCACAGTCCTGGGTCCCCCCTCCCTAATCCCCTCTTCTTCTGTCTCCATTGAGGAAAGGACAGGTCTCCCATGAGTATCAATAAAACATGGCATATCAAGTTGCAGTAAGACTAATAAGAACTACACTACTTATTTTATTGAGGATTCTTTTACTACATTTATTTGTTTACTTATTTAAGTTCAGAGCTAGATCAAATTTAAAGCCTCACAAATGGCAGGCAAGCACCCTACCATTCAACCATATAGGCTCTGGACTCTTATCACCAGCTCCAGTTACTTTTTTTTTTTTCTTTTTTGAGACAAGGTTTTTCTATCCAGGCTGTCCTGGAACTAGTTCTGTAGACCAGGCTTGCCTCAAACTCACAGAAATCCATTTGCCTCTGAGTGCTGGGATTAAATGTGTGTGCTGCCACTGACCAACTTAGTTACTATTTTTTTTTTTTTAATTAAGAATGTGGACCTAGACAGTGAAGTACTGAGCTGAGCTCCCAAAGTCCAGTAGAAGAGAGATAATATGAGCAAAGGGATCAAGACTATGATGGGGACATCCACTGAAACAGTTTATCTGAGTTAATGGGGGCTCACTGACTCTGGACTGACAGCAGGAAAAACAGCATAGGACCAAACTAGCCTCTGAATGTGGGACACAGTGGTATGGCTGGGGCAGTCTGTGGGACCACTGGCAGTGGGACGAGGATTTATCCCTACTGCTTGAACTGGCTTTTTGGAGCCATTCTCTTTGAAGGGATACCTTGCTCAGCCTAGAAATATAGTGGGGAGAGCCTTGATTCTGCTCAAAATGATGTGCTAGACTTTGTTGACTCCCCATGGGAAGCCGTAGGTTTCTGGAAGGTGGAGAGAGTGGGAGGAGGGGACGGAGTGGGAACTGGGATTGGTATATAGAATGAGAAAAGATTGTTTTTAAAAAATAAAGAATGTGAACCTCGAGCTGAGCAGTGTACATAGACTGAATCACTAAGGTTGCCACACCACACATTTCCTGAGTCTTAAGAGCTGACTGTCCCTTTTTCCCCTGCAGAAGACACTTGAGTCCAGTCTGAGCAAGAGAAACCTCAAGAGTCTGTCAATTTAAAAATATTTACTAATATTTTGTGAAGAAGGAAAATGGCTTTGGTTACTAAATACTCAAAAAGTGTTAATTCTCAATTATAAATGGGTTCATGACCAGGGACACTGGCTTAGCCGAGAATACTCCTTACAGCTGAAAAGCAACTGGCAGCAAAAGCAGTAAGAATTCACATCGGTGATGTCACTAGCTCCTCACAGCTGTGGCAACAGCTGGAACAGAAAATGGAACAGGAAACAAAGCTGTGATCAGAGAAACAAAGTACCTAATTTTCCCAGCTGTTTTATCAATAGATTGTCTTATCTTCCTAGAGAACTGAAAGACAGATGAGAGCAGCAGATTATCTCCCATGACCTGAAACAGAAAAAACGCATATTAATATGTATTTACTGAATAACTTAAGAACACTAGCTGCAACTGATTATACTAATACTATTTATGGCAATTTTAATTTAAAAGAAATGATGTAATCAAAGTAATTAAATTGATAAAACAGAAGAAACACTAACAGTTGCTTTGTTAAATAACTTGTCAAAGTTCTCTATTATTTTGGTCATCCCATTTCAAAAATAACCTGTTTTATCCTCTTTAATCACAAACACGATCTTGCCTCTCATATTTACAATTCACGTTATTATCATAAAAGGAAAAATGCAAGCAACGTACTATATTATTTACTTATTCTTCAGAGATTATTGAGGGAGAAAAATTTTAAAGAATTTACTCAAAGTAGTAAATTTTCATGATGGGGGTTGATATTGCTGCAGTTGTGAACCAGGGGTAAAAGTAGAGGTCAGCAAATTTATGTCAATGCCACAGAGAGATTTTAGGTTCCGAGGGTCACATGATCTCTGGTACAACTTAGTTCTCCTGCTGCAGAGAAGACAGCCACAGACAGCATGAGGCCAAGGAGCACAGAGCATTAAGATAGGTGGCAAGCTGAGTGAGGCCTAAATCACAAAAGACAAAGCTAGTGTACAAGAGTAGAAGGAGGACTCAATTTGATTCTAGATGTGGCTTCCAAAATAGCCCTATACTGCAGATTCTCTAAATGGAACTCAGAAAGATAAAGCATGACTTTGGATAACAAAATGCTTTAGAAAAACAACAGAACATGGCATAACAATGTAACACAGGGGATGCTACTAAATACTGCGTAAGAAAGCAGGCAAAGAAATCACTCTAGGTTTTGTGATGCAGCACTGTAAGAACTGTGAAGTAGTTCATGAGTGGGACAGGTATAGGAAGTGCTCAGGACACAGATCTGGACGCACCGAGGACAGCAGGCTGAGTGAGGAAATATAGAAAGCCACAACAAGACAAGGAAAGGTGAGGAGGAATTATGTGATTAGTGTGCCTCGAGGAAACAGATGAAATACAAGAGGAAAATTATGTAAGAAGAAAGGGTACAGCATTCTATGGAATACCATATAGAACAAGGTTTCTCTTTTCTACTCCATAAAGTATAGGACAGTGTTACAGTGTATTAAACTTCTCATATCAGCCTTGAGATGACTTCATTGAAAACATAAACTTCTCCCTCAAAATTTCACTACATTTAGAGGAATTTGTCATCTCATACCTGAGGGTACACAATGAATATGGGTAAAATCAGGAGAACAGGTTCTTTTGTTTATACTAAAAACAAACTATCCACGATCAGGGTACACAGAAAAATTAAGTTGTAAAAGTCTCTCAGGGATTGGCATTGCAACTCTGTAGCTTTCTCATTCAGCAAATCTTCGGTTCAGTATTATTAAAACATTCAGTACTGATCACAGTGGAAAACATCTACAAAACAGTATTTGTGAGGTAGAGGCAAGAGGAAAGGAGCTGAGCTGAAACTAACCATAACTATATGGTACTTGAGGCCAGTCTGGGCTACATGAGACCGTTTCCAGAACCTGTAAGTTTGATTTTTCGAGACAGGGTTTCTGTGTAGCCCTGGCTGTCCTGAAACTTACTATGTAGTAGTCTACACAGTTCAAGGTTGGCCTTAAACTCAGAATTCTGCCTGCCTCTACATCCCAAGCATCTGGATTAAAGGCTTGTACCACCACACCTGGCAACCCCAAACATTCAAAGGTTTATGTATGTACACTACATGCAAGCTTGGTGCCCAATGAGATCAGAAGATGTAAGAGCCTCTGGAACTGGACATGGTTATGAGTCACTATGTGGGTGCTAGGAAACAAGCTTGGGTCCTGTACAATACAGTAAGAGCTCTTAACTGTGGAGCCATCTTTCTAGTCTCATATTTATTTATTTAATTTTATTTTGGTTTTTTGAGACAGGGTTTCTCTGTAGCTCTGGCTGTCCTGGAACTAGCTCTTGTAGACCAGGCTGGCCTCGAATTCACAGAGATCTGCCTGCCTCTGCCTCCCAAGTGCTGGGATTAAAGGCGTGAGCCACCACCGCCCGGCTCAATTTATTTTAAGATTTAATAATTTTTATAAATAGTGGCTCTTAGGTTAACTTAGAATTAATCTCAACTCTTATAAACATTATTAGTTTAGCTTGGACAACTCATCCTCTTTAGTAACGTATTAACAAACTTGATACCCCTAAAGTAACTGGGACCTAATGGCAAGTAGGGATGTCTCTTCACTATATGTTAAAAGTTGGCAGTTTACTTACTTCATCTCTACTCCAGGTTCTCCGTCTTGTAATTGTTAAGTGATCAGGAGGCTCTGCTGGTTGAGATCTTGAATCACCAGATCGACCATTGTTTCCTTCTGGTGTTTTAGAATGAACTAATGGAGGTATCTTTCGGAAGTTGAGGCTTTCATCAAAAACACGGTCAACCAACTAGTAGGACAAAAGCAAAGCCTTATGAGAAAAGAGCAGTAGCAAGTGTAGAAATACTGGCATTATACTTTTTCATATTAGAGAGAAGTTACTTATTTTCATGAGTAACAGAAACATGGTATCTTCAATAAACTTTTTAAATAAGCACACCAAACAGGTTTCTTCCCTGAAGTAGACGTTCATCTATACTGATCTTATTTTCAGAATCAAAAACATTGAACTATGCTAAATTCAACCTTTTCATGATTAATATGTTCTCCAAACAAAGAACAGATGCTAAAAGAAAGCACCTTGAGCCACATGTCAGTGGACAATGAGTTCACTCTACTCACATTGCCTTACGAGGATAAAACAATGGTTTTTTTCTTAGTTTTCTATTTTTTTTCCTCCCCAAATCCAGGTGCCAAATTTCTTCACAAGATACATATATGGCAAATTCCAATTAATTTTACAAAAGGAAACAAAAATTAATTCACGTAAGTATTTTGGCCTTAGGCAAACTTTCAACAGTGATAGAGAACATACATCTTTCTACAGTAAAAATGGTCCTGCCACCTACAGTGCAGACTATGGACATGCAACACCAAGTAACGGGTTTACCGACGAGAACAACTACTGTAACGTTCTGAAATAAAAAAAGGGGGAATGGAGATATATCCCATGAAATATCTCAGTAATTCCACAGGGTCTAAGTGAATGAATAACCATGTTAGATAAAACTGAGTTAGAAAGCTGAGAAAATAATATTATTTAAATGTACCAGAGACATGTGTATGTCTTGCCACCATGAAGATCCTCTTGTTTTTTTTTTAAACCAACAAAGATGATTTTATATACATTTACAATTGATCAGTGTGGTAACAAAACTCTACACAGATTCATGAAATATCATTTATTAAATTAGAAAACATACAAACAAAAAATAAATAAAAAGTGACCACTAAGGAGCTTTATAAGAAAAAATGTGACAAAAAGCAACTGAAGTAAAGATTATCAGCGCAGTTTACCAGAAGAAAATGTCCAAAAGGCTAGGCATTTTTGGTTACTATTTAGAACATTTACTAAGATAAAGAAGTGGAGTTATCGGTATGTGGGGCTGGCAGCATTGTTGTATAAAGAAGCAGATAGCAAATGTTCTTGGCTTTGCAACCGTATCAGTCTGTCTGAGAACTCAGTTTTGCACTGCAACAAAGAAACAGCCATAGACAACAGTTAGGCAAGCGAGAATGGCTATACTGTAATAAAACTTAATTTATGGGTCCTGAAATGTGAACTTAAAATAATTTTCATGTTACCAATTACTATTCTTTTCATATTTTCAACCAATTAAAAATAAAAAAATCTATTTCTAGTTTTTAGTCCATATAAAGACAAATTCATTCCTTTAAAGGCTAACCTTTGACTTATACTTTGGGTCAAAATAAAAATAGTCAACTAAACATTAAAAATATTTTTTTAATGCTGTGTGTTTATTAGAGATATATGGACCTCTTTCTTCTCACTATTCTCTAAATAGTACATACTATAGTATGTAAATAATCCAAAGATGAGCGTTAAAGAGGAAGGATGCTTATAGCCTACATGTAAACGCTGTACCATTTTATCTAAAAGACTGGGATACCCAAGCTTTGAGCCTTGAAATGAATCTCCATAGATACAGAGGGAAAAGAGACTGTATCATCAACTTAAGTTAAAGGTTCTTTATGAAACAATGTTATACAAGTGGGGTCTCCTGGAGCTGTACTTACTGTGAGGCCATGGTTTGGGGTGACCAACAGTCTACAAATTCTTATATTCCAGAGTTTGTAAGAATATCTGGAGTATATATGTGTATGTGAGAGAAACAGTGTTTTGATATTATATATTTCAGTTTTTAAAACCAATACTGTGTATATTTGTCAGCAGAATTACTGTTTTTAAAAGCTGGACAATCTTTTCTTTCTTTGCTATTAACTAGTAATGGTCATTTCTTTTAATTGGAGTATTTTCATGCCAAACTTCATTGAAACCTTTTATAGACATTTGTTGAACTTCAGTTTGCTTTCCAAATTTACATTTACATTCACATTTCAAGTAATGTTATAGATCAGGAATCAACAGATGAAGTGCTTAAAGCTAAATAATTTTCCATTTTATGTTAATAGTAGACCAAATATTAGCCTTTTAGTCTTTAGTAAATTGTTACAAAAAATAAATTTGTTAAAGTTAGACAATGAAGAGCTGCATGCAGACAGGGAGGGTGGACATAATTAAAATAAACTAAGCAAAAAGCTAAAAGCAAAAGAAATTAAGAAAAGAAAGAACCTTATGCATTTCTCCATGAAGATCTCCTACCTCTTCTCTAGTGTCTATGGCAGAGCCAGGGGTGGTGGCAGCAGTGCTTACTGTGGTACTAGGGGCAGTGCCTGAGGAAGTCACTGAATCTATTTCTCCTGCTACATCGTTGATCTCCCGAGCAATGAGAGCAAGATCTTGGCTGATCCTGGAAATAATTTTAAAAAAGAAATTTAATTCCCTTTAAATAATAGCTTTAGTGACAATCAGCTTTGGCAGTCATGTAACTTGTATATCTAATTACAGATTTATATGCCCAAATTAAGATTCGTTGGAAATGTTCTTTACTATTTTGACACACACACACACACACACACACACACACACCCCTTTAGCTTCAAATACTACTATTAATGAATGCAGTTCCAAATAATCTATCTTGAAAATGCATTTTGAATACCTAAAATATATAGTTAATGTTAGTGATTGGCATTAACATGATACAGAAATCTTAAATTTGGAAATGACAGAATTCAGGAAGTATCTAAACATGAATAACAAGAAACAAGGACATTATTTTCACTAACCTAACCGATGCAACAGACTACAGTAGAGTTGACAAGGCTAGGGATTTTTGTCACCAACAGAAATCACACTGTTGTCATTTATAGATATCTCAAAACATCATTTATATGATTACTTTTTCAAATTTATACAGCCATTAAAACCCCGAACTAATGACATTTACAAATGTGTTAATAAAGAACCATCAGTCACTATATTGTTGAATATTTTGATAACTGTATTTCTACTAAACTGATAATTATTAAAATTCTTTGTATGCAATTGGAATCATGCAATTGGAAATGCTAAGATAGCTTCCTAAGCTTCACCTAAGAGGACTATGGCCCTGAGAAGCAAGAGCTCTGAAGCACTGTTTTACACTATGATAGCATGTTCTACTCTGTATCATGTTATCCGAGGACCATAATATTCTTCTGAAGTAGGATTTAGGCGAAACTGTTCATAAACACATTACTAGAAAAGTTTGGTGACTTGCTTATGACTGTGCAACTTGGAAGGACCAGATCTTAGTTCATCACTCAAGTCTATGAAGCTCTGTGTTCACTCACATGGGCTCAGGAAAGTGATGTTTGTTTGTTGAGACACAGTACTTGGCTAGTCTGAAGACTGAAATAGTCAGCATTCATTCTGCCTCTGCCTCCTGAGTACAGGGATGACATGTATTCACAACATCTGGCTCACCAGCACGCCAGGCAAGCACTCTCCCAGTTACCCTTCCAGCTCAGTTGTCAATAGCAGTGACAATTAAAAGTGGAAAGAATTATCTCTTAGCATTTAAAGAAATTCTTGGAACAAGAGATAAAACAGAAGTCTGTCACTGATATTTCACACATCTTAAAAAAGATTTAATTCTTAGAATTTTTCCACATTATGTATTTGTTGGATATAAAACTCAATTTGGTTTATTCCAGAGAAGGTTCTAGAATGACAGAATATACTTAAAAACACACATGAAAGCTTAAATAACTTTCAAAGTACAAAGAAACATTTTAAAAAGTTATACAAAATATGGGTTTAATTTATTCCTTAAAAAAGTTCTTTTAGATTTATATGTCTGGATATTTGCCTGTATGCCTATGTACATGTACACACATGTATAAGTATATACACATGTGTATGCACAGACCATATACATTCTGATGCCCAGGGAGGTTAGAGGAGGGCCTTGATGGAAGGTTGTGAGCCACCATGTGGGTGTAAGAAACCAAATCTGGGTCCTCTGGGAAAACAACAATCACTTTTAACCTCTGAGCCATTTCATTATCTCCAAAATGTGGGTTTAAAAGATAGTCAAGGAGCACAGTAATTGTGTAAAAATTTAACCAACTTTAAAAAGAAGCAGTGTTGAAGTTGATGGGCTGACAGATATATAAGATGATATATAGACATATATAGATATATTCCTTGTAAGAAACTGCAGCTTTGCTTTTTTTTATGCCAATGCAAAAAAAGTAGGAAAAACACCAAGTATGTACTGATCACTTGTTATTTGCTAGATACCACCCCTTGCTCTTCTGGAGCTTAGAATAATGGAACTTAAGAAACTCACAAACGTCTTCTAAGTGAGGTATTTAGCATCTTATTTTACAGATGATAGAAACGAAGCTTAGAGTCAATGTGAGCTTTGTAGGCTAAGGACACAGGAATAAGAATACCACTAGACCTTTGCACTACAGCACACTAATATGCAATTTTTCAAACTGAGAATAAGCTGGTGTTATGTTATGTAAGATAGATTTACTATCCCTAAACTGAAATTACTGAATCTAAAATGCTTCAAAACACAATGCTTTTAAGCATCAACATAACAGCAAAAATAGATAATTGTATATCTGATCTTATGTCATAAGTTTCAGACAAACTTAGGTATATTAAAAAAATACTTGTTCAAAATTATCTTCAGGCTATGTGTATAAAGTATATATGAAATAAATTGTGTCAAGAACTGTGTTCCCGTCCCAAGATACCTCACCATTTTTATGAAATAAAAACTCTAAACCCAAACCACAAACACTTCTAGTTTCAAGTACTCTGGACAAGATGACCAATCTGTGTTATAAATTCTTTCCTGAAATAAATGAGCTAGGCTAAGAAGCAGAGTAATAAAGGTTTGATAAGCATCAGTTTACATTTTTAAGAAAATATTTTGCTTTGCAGATACTCATACAATGAAACATGACAATCATTTAAAATGGTAATAAAAGGGAAATAAATTATTCTCATGTATTAGATGGAAAATACTTTGTAAAAATAAGAGATTCTCACGTATGTACACCATGTAATGTGCAAGCAACAACAGGAGCAACCTCTTTTATTTGCTGGCATCTTCTGTATATGCCTGCTATATCTTGGAAAGGTAATTCCTGTCTTAAAGTTGCTTCACAGCCTATTACTAGAAATTTAAGTAACTGGTCAGGTGTGGCGGCACATATCTTTAATATAAACACTTGAGAAGGGAAAGCAAGAAAATCAGGAACTCCAGAATATCCTCAGCTTATGCTTGAGGCCAGCCTGGACTACAGGCGACCTTGTCGCACACACAAAGACACAAACAAGCCCTCAGCATTTACTACAAGAATCATAAGAAAATTTGAGAGGAAAATAAAAGTGGTAGAAAAGTGTTATGGAAATATTCCAAACAGAAGTGAGGCACCTGCTCAATCTAGATAATGTTTCTCAATTGCATCTATTGGATTACAGTCACATGTTTGTTTACATGTATTGCTGTGTTCTGCTTTTAAACTCTAAGCCTAAAATCCCTGCTCCTCCTCTCATTCTCCATCCCTTTCAAATCTGCTACAAGAAATCCCAAAACAGTAAAAACATTTTATTTGGGGCTGTATAAAATAATATTTCCTTAGCAAGTATCAAAATTTTAAAGTTGCCAATTTTAAAACATAACATACAATTCCACATGTTATTCCATTTTCTTTATTACAAAACTTTAAGAGAAAAAGTCCCAAAGATCAAAAGTATAAACCAAGTATAAAGACCAAGAATACCACTATAGTAATTCTATACCAAGTGACAAAAGCTGCCCTTACATTTCATGTATTTTGTAGAAGGAATTATCTGTTAAAAAGTAAAGCAAACTGAAAAATATACTTTGGGTCAGAAAGTTTATGATTTTTATGCTTGTGCTTAGTGTTGAACCTTCTTTATTTGATACATTAGAGGTTTATTTTCTTTTGAGTGTATCTTGTAAAATATATTATTACAGACTTACAGGTTATACTGGAAGCTTAAGAAAATATTTCAAGAATTATTTTTAGTATTAAGAAACACAGACAACTTATAAAGTATTTTTTATTATGAGAATAATATAAAATCATAAAATTATTTGAGTTTTGACTTGGTTATAATAGTCTAGCAAAATATTTTGTAAACCATTAAAAACAATGTTGGCCTTAAACTCCAACTATAAGTGGATTCTCATAATGTTTATGGAATAAGGAGAAAACTGATGTCCTAATGAAAATCAACTACTACTATTTTCTGTTGTAACATTTTTTAGTAACCTACTATCAATGTCAAACACTAATCCTAGACTGGTATTATGCCCACCAAAGATTTGTACAGATTTTACCGTAAAAAAAGATATGAATCCAGGTGCGACTCTATAGTCCATTTCTGGACCATCTGGTTACTCTTTGGCTCTATAATTTAGGTGACCACCTAGAGCCACAAGCATTCAGTCCTTTCACAATCTCTTGTGATACCATTTAGTACCATGGCTTTTAATTATTTTGTGAATGACTTCTACAATTTTGACCCTAACCCCAACTGGTGTCTCATGCCTCAGCACTAAAATATGACTATGTTATCCTCATGGGAACACTTAAAATCTTGAATTAATATACAGAACACATATAAAGAACTCAACTATATAAATATGATGCAAAATATTATTCTAGAGGTGTATATAAAAAGAACATGATATCTATAAATCATAGAACTGAGATAAAATATTATATTGGCTTTATTTTTACATGTTTTAATGTAATATCTATAATGAACTGTTTTCTCTTAATACACTGTTTACTAAAATTCTCAAAGTGTAATTAAATGATACATTGCATATGTAATAATGAATTTAAAATACAATACTACTGCTAGGTTCCTTGTGATCCAAATGTTAAAAGTACTTGGTCATTTGCAAAGGTAAAACTATAGCTTTGTTTACCTTAGTATTTATAAAGCCACCAAAATCTATCAAATTCCTACTGGAAGGAAACTTATATTGTACTTAGGCACATAGGTCAGGAATATCTGGAAGAAAATCTTCCTTTACAAACTGAAAGACCAACTGTGCTGTATTTTCTTATACATTTTCTATTCTGTATTAACCTTATTTTTATTTAAATACAGGCAAAGAAAGATGAACTAAACAGGTCTACATTTAAAAGAGACGAATCTATAAGAGCATAAGCCATCTTTGCAATAAAGTTTAAAATTACATTTCTCAATGTAATTACAAGAATCTCAAGTATTCTTCAATGCTTAGTGAGTTTCCTTTAGGTGACAGCAATATTCCATAAAAAGGCAATTATTTCTCTTATTTAGTTTGATTTAAAGCCTTTGAAAATAATTTCTCACATTACTCTAACTTATCTTTAGTAGAACACTATAAACATCAATTCCCACCCCTGATAGTTTTGTTCATCCTTCCTCTTCTATTTTTCATGGGAAAAAAACAGTTTTCCAGCTTATATTCTTTCTAAAAATTAAAAATCCCAAAGACTAGATATTATTATCACAGTTCTGCTGACAAATAGAATCCTCTTGTAGTATATATAGAGACAACAGCAATACCAAAACTCGTAACAAATAAAACCCAGAGACAGCAATGTTGTTTGGAGCCACTGTCTTCCTTCTTCCATGCTCACTGTTCTCTATTTGGACTCATGAAAGGTATGACCTTCCAAAGTAAAAGGATTTTAGTCTAATTGATAGCAGAGAGAGACAGACATGTTCTAATTCATTTGGCACCACCTGACCTTGCACACCCAAGGGGACAATGACAAAAGCAAAGCTGGCAGCTATGATCAGAACAGAGAGCATGCCAGGATTCTTTGACTATAGCATATGTGGGCTCACAATTCACAGGTTTCTTTTCTCTAATTAAAACAACTACCTTAAAAACTTTAGTATGTATTCTCATTAAAAACCTGATCACAAAAGTTAACGAAGAAAATAACATCAAATTGTGGTAAAAGTTGCTGCTGCCCTGAAAGCATTATAGACTATTGTACACACACTATTTGATAATATTGCCAAGTATAAAATTTAATGTCTTAATGAGAAGGCAAAAATAATTGGCATATAACATAGTAAAAAATGTTTAGGCAACACAAGCATACTACAGTAAAATTTAAAAATCTTAGATTTAAAGAAATGAAATGCTTTACTGCTGTGTTACTAATTATACATACAATGTGTTTCACTTTCTGTACATATTTAAATGTTATAATAAGCAGTCACTTAGTATTCAAAATAATCATGTTTTGACTAAAGGGCTGTACTAACTGCATTTTATGACTTTATAAAAATGTAAACAAAACAGGGCAAGGTTGCGCATACCTGTAACCCCAGTATTTGCGGCCTACAAGGATCCCAAATTCATGGCCAACTCAGCTTAGCTTTTATAGCAAAACTGTCTCAAAAACCAAACAGCAATAAAAAAGATAAAAAAGATTAAAGTTGCTCAGTAACATTCGTAGCCTATCTGAAACAGATAGACTGTTTATTTAGATTAGATTAAAAGGAAAGTACTCTGTACACTGTCTAAACTAATGTTAACTAGGTGTAGTTAAACCATCTTTCAAAAGTTATTCTTACCAGCATCTCTATTAGAATCTTAAAAAAGTGTGAAGGGGACCAAAATAGATGGGTTCTATGAAGTGCTCTGCCCTATGTCAAGAGCATGAACATTAAATAATTTAAAATGAAAACAAACAGAAAGTCTGATAGAGAGTAATTCTTTGGATAAAACATTTAATTCTGAGGGATTTCATTTCTTAGATAATTTGTACAAATGTAGAAGGGAACTTTTGTTATTAAACTGTAATGTTTTTATTTTTAATTTTTTTATGTGCACGTGTGTGTGTGCTTCTGAGTGTTTGTCTGTGCATCACATAATGCAGGCGCTTTTTGCACCAGATCCTCAGGAACTGAAGTAATAGACAGTTTAGATGTGTGTGCTAGGAGCCAAACTCAGGTCATCTACTTAGCCCTTAACTGCTAGCCCTTAGCCAGTTCTCTCCAGCCCCCCTCAATGTGCAATGCTCATAAAGACTGAAAACCAACCTGGCTATCTCTTCTCGATGGGCAGTCCAATCTCGGATATAGTCTTCCTGCTCTTTAATTCGGTGCTTGAATGAAGAACTAGCAGGCATTGCTGATCCAGTGCTCTGCATGCGAGTGGTTTTCAGGGCTGGAGAAGTACGTAGACGAGTATGTTTAGGGGAATTACGGTTTGATCCAAATTCATCTTCTGAGGTGGAAGCATAATCAGTGGGAAAGCGCCTCCATCTTGAATTTACTAAATTAGTTTAATTATTAAAAAAAGAATTATTATGTTATCATTTTGAAGATAAAATAAAAATCATGATTTCAAAATCACCACGAGAGCTCACACACAACACAATTTTCAGTAACTGACATACATATACACACCTCACAAAAAACTGTAGTCTACTACTCCTTAAGATAGAAACATTGTATTTTGGGAAATTAAAAACAATGAATAATTAAAAACAATTGAAAAGACCGTTTTTTTTTTTTAAAATACTGTAGTGAATAAACATTCCAATGCAAAAGTTCACTAATGATAAACGACTAAACAAGCTCTAGTCAAAAATGCTTAACAGGGGTGTTTTTCAGTTGCAAATATTTCTTGAGTAGCGATATGGATGCTTTTTAAATGACAGCAACAACATTAACATGACAAAAATAAAATGGGAAAAGATTTCCTCATGCCACATGGACTTTGAACACGGAGATGATGAAAACCCTCTTTTCCCAACACAGAAACGTGCATAATTCCTGTTATAGAAATTATGCCTTTATGGCAGAAAAAAAAAACATTACCTCTGTCATTCAACATCCTGTTACGCTATGGTTGGAAAAAACTTTTTACATGGTAAAAAACACAACAAAGCATCTTCAATACAACTCTTTGCTGCTTTAACAATGAAAACATACGGTCAAAATAGACAATGGTGTAAAATCTACAAAGCATAAAACTACACAAGCTACTCTCACAACCACCAACATTTAAGGCACAAGAGATCATTCAGATAGAAATATCAAAGTGCCAATTACTTTCTCATTTACAGTTAGTAAAGACATTTAAAAATATTACTGCTGACACACTAATAATCAGAAGACAAATTAATGTGGACATTTTACTAATACAAGTAATTTGTAAAGTATAAACAAGTGAAGAACAGAGAAGATAATGTCTAATTCATGGCAGGAAATATTTATTTAATGACTAATATATACCTAGCACTTGGGTCAAGTAACTGGCTCACAAGTGCTAAGAATAGTTTTTAATGAATGAATTCCTGGATAGCTATCATTTGCATTTATAAAATTTAGAATAATGAAATATCTTTGGTATTCTAAGCGACGAAAAATTTAGCAACCGCTGCAATTCCCAACTGCCACTAATAGCACTATGTGACTTTTCTTTCTCTTCTTTCTCTTCAATCCTGAACCTGGCTTACTCCATGTAACCTCAGAATTTCCTCATCTTCCACTAGAATTTTATACTCCTCTTGATACCTCTTCCCAAAATTGTATTTTCCTTGAAGTTAGTTGGTTCATAGATAAAACCGACATCAATGCCAACAGAGATGGCTTAAAGCAGAGAAATCTATAAGAATAATATGTAATAAGTCAGAGCCCACTTCTCTGTGCTCATTAATACCCTATTTGCAGCTCTTGGGATGGGGTCTAGATTGATGGGTACAGGAGAATAAGCATACGTAGAAAAAGTTCATGGGTCACTGTAAAAATAAATATATAAATAGTTGTTTGTTTTTTTCCTGAAGGGAGATGTGTAATAGTTATTATTTCATTGTTAATTTCACAGGATTTCAAAATCATCATGGAAACACAACTCTGGTGTCTATGAGCATGTTTCTAGAAGGACTTAACTGAGCATCGAAGATTTACTCTAAACTCAGGTTGGTGCCCGGTATGGGAGAGAAAAAGAGGAGAAAGTGGATTGACAAAGAAAATAGAATATAAAAAGGTTTTCTGACTTATTCAGATTAAATGAAAAAATACTTTCATTCTTTGGAATTTTCTGTTTACACAATACATTTAATTTATATAACTAGGTCCATTTGACCTAGTATTAGATCACTAAATTGAGTATCTAAACTGGGAATGTTTGAAACACCAATTCTATAATTTGTTGGTTGGTGAAGCACTAGTTATACAAATGAAAATGAGAGTAAGTTTCAAGATCATTTTAAACTTGTAATCACAAGAAACTAGTTTATTTATAACATTATTAAATTTGTTTTCACATAGCAAACAGAATCATGCCTTGAAAGTACGTATCATATATGTATTTATATAATCCTTTGAGAAATTAAATTATTTGTGCAGGTTTTTTTTTTTGGTTTTTCGAGACAGGGTTTCTCTGTAGTTTTAGAGCTTGCCCTGGATTGTGCAGCTTTAATTTGACAATAAATAATATTCTGTCACTGCCAAAAATTATTTTAGTTAGAAAATGTACAACATTCTTTCCTTGCTGAAGGTGTAAACATGTTTACTACAAAATACTGTTATCCATGATGTCTAGAATAAAAAAGGTTCATTAGTAGATAGCTGTGAATGTTCCTTTTTAATGTAATTAACACATTAATGCTAAAATACAATTACAGATTAGAAGATCAGAAAACACATTTTATTTTCATTATATATCAGAATATTTTAAAGGGGAAATTAAAGCACAAAAGTTTTGTTGTATATAAGCATTTAGCGGTAAGATCATTTGAGGACATAAAATTCTGAGCATACTTTGTATTTTGTATTTTTGTTCTTCACTTGAAGAATTAACAAAAGTCATGCATGCTTTTTTAATTTTCACTATTTAGATTTTGAGATTTAGAATAAAAAGAAAAACATTCAAGAAAAAAACTGAAAATATTAATAACATTTTCTAAAGTGTGCACTTAAAATAACGAACCTCGGCCACTTTATTAGTAGTGGCGGTGCTCCGTTCATAACAGTGTACAGCTGTTAGAGACAGGATCCTCTATACAGTGCAAGTCTGGGGCAGAGTAAGTAGCCCAGGCTAGCCTAGACTGCAGCTGGTCAGCTACTTTATTTTGATAACTTAGGGTCCTTAATTTTAAACACCAAAATCTCAAACAAAACAAACTTGGGGTATTTTCATTGTCACCAAAAGAATATGGGAGAAAGGCAAGTCATTAAACCCTTGGAAGCAAATTATACCAGAGATGCATAAAAGAATGGCTACCAATGTTGCTAGACATTTCCAATCAACAATGCTTACCATATTAAATGAAAGAAAAACCTGCTCATGACTTAGTCCAAAACACTGAATCAAAATAATTGTTACATATGTTAATGTAGACAGTATAATAGGAGGTAGGTAACTTCAAGATCTTTAAAGTTTAAATGGAGAATAGAAACATTGACCAGTATGATTCCATGTTCTTTTAAGCCTTATTTTCTTCTCTTTTCCCACTCAAGATAATACAATCATTTTAAACAGAAATGTTATAGCATCATAGACATTCAATTGTTAGAACCAAACATAAATCTGTTAGTAATCATTCCATGCAACAACTATTAAGTATATTCTTCACTGACATGGACTGGATAATACAATAGGATTTCAATGATTTAGTAAACAATACCCAAACTATTATAATGCATGGTCACCTTGTATATATACTTCTAGTCATAACAGATACTAGCTGTCTTCTGGAAGCTAGTATTTAGCTCCATTTCTTTACAGTACAGTAGCAAAAGCTAGTAATAAAGGCCCTTGATTCTCATCTTGTCTTGATATTTGACCAAAAATTATTTCATATCCCCAGTTCCCCTCTTAAATTCCATGGCTGCAATTATGTAATATCTGATGACTTAGTATAAAGAATAAAAGTAACAATTTTCCCTTGAGAAATTAAGGAATTCTAAGATACTTGATTTGTTTTAGATAAAGAAAAGTGAATATCAAGCTCTATATTCAAAGCAGAAATCAAAATTAGTCTGTCTATATATAATATGAAATCTTATACTTGTTTCTCAGACTTGCCAGGTGGTCCTATTTAGACCACATCTTAAAAAAGCCCCTCATACTCAAGAATAAGGAATAAAGCTGGATTGTCCATATGGAAAGAGCGAGTCATTCAGCAGAGAAGACGGTACTTCATGCTTCTTGCTAACACACAGCTTACATCACGGCTCACGTCAGGATGCAAGGAAACGTAAATATGTTAATGTGCTTGAATGGGGGTGAGGTAGTAAAACAAGCAGTCTTTCAGAGGAAATCAGAGTACACACCAGAGAACACAGCACAAAGGGAAGGAACTGAGAAGAAAGATCCATAAAAAACAAATAACAATACCTAGCAATCAATTCATTAATGGTAGGTTAAAGACTGACATGTGGAAGCAGACCAGAATAACAAAGAAAATGTCATTCATCCTCCAGGAAGCGTGACTGTATTCTCTAGCTTCAGTATACATCGATCCTACCAGAGTCTATGACTGTCATTATCAAAGCCCCTGACCAATGGAGATGGAAAGAAAGTAAGAGTGGACGAAAGCAGCAGTAAAAAAACAAAAACCAAACCCACAACATTTACAAAATACTACTTGTTTTGAGTCAGAGAGGATGTATTATAAATCAAGCAAAAATAAAGGAAAGATTATATACCAATGTTCCTCCACTTTTAACTCAAAACTTAGGCTCACTTAGCTTGCTGGAAAAGAATCATAAACCTTCAAGTCTTCAAAAAGCCGGTCTACCCTTCCTGGCCTTTTCAGCCACACCCATATAAGTAGTTGATTGTGAGGTAATAAGAACACACTTATTACATGAGAATACACACAAAGCTATCTGTCTCACTGCTGTGGTCACATACTCTTAGTGGCTTCAGCTTAAATACAAATAAGCCAATAGCACTTCAATACTGGCAGACTGTATGTACTGACTGCAATTATATTCAATTAGGTAATTACTCCAGTTAAATGCTACAACAGGACTTTGTGAGATAATGCTCACAATTAATTAGCCTTCCAATTTAGTTTAACCCACATATGATTAGTAATTGTTCCATGAATCCACTTTCTTCCACTGAAATAAATGAAGAGTTAATTTTCAAGAGCCCCAACCACAAATGTAAGTATATAAAACACAATATATATGTATTACTTATATTTTATATAAATAAATATACATATATTTTCTCTTTAAATCAGCGATTTCTTTCCAAAAGGGCTGAAAAAAGGTATATTGCTTCTCTCTGGGTTCAGAAGACATTTGAAATTTCTGATTTTAGAAGCATAACATTATTTTTAGAATGGATAGTAATTCTTAATATAATTCTGACAAACAAATCCAACTATTATCAAATAAAAAAATTAAAACTCCTAAATCTGTTCAGTTATTTTGTAATCACTTTTTTGTCTAAGACTTTAATTGGAAGTACATTGACTTCTGAATTTTTCATTTTAATGGAGGGGACATTAACCCTCTAATCTTAACCTTATTTTTGAATTATTTTGCTAAGAGAGCTAGAAATTTAATTTTAAATAAAGACTCCACACAGAGAGCATGCTAATGTTATTAGAAATCTGGATCCAATTACCTGAAGGAGAGCCATGAGTGGAGGTCACGCTTTTGACCTTGGAGTCTGATAGCCGTGAGATACTGTTGGCTCTAGTTCTAGGAGAAAATTTATCTGATGGCACTAATCTGGCTCCACTCCTAATGATGGCTTCTGCAGTGCGGGAAGAGGCACTACTTCTTGATATTGTTGCTTCAGAGTCACTGCGGGCAGATAATGAGCCAAGTCTTGTTCTTCGAGGCTGAGCTAATAAATCAATCCGAGAGATGGTTCGCCTTCCTGTGGGTGGTTTTGATGTGGAACTTGTGGTGGACACTTCAGAGGCAACAGATGCTTTGTCAGCATCAGCAAGTTCACTGTCAGAAGCCTCACCAAGCCGGGCTCGGCGCAGAAGGGAAGTCCTGGTGGGCCTTGGCCTTGGGAGAGTGGTCGATTTACTTGACGAACCAGAGGCAACAGGAGAAGTCTTAGACTTTGTTCCTTTGCCTCCTTCCAGTTTGGAATGTATGTTGTGCTCGTCAGCTGAGGTGAATGGAGTCCTCCCATGAGGTTTGCAGGAGTATGTTTCCTGGTCAGATGACATAATGTCAGAGATAGCAGAATGAGGTACACTAGAGGTCTGGTCATCATCTGTTAAGTCTACAGAAGGCTGCCGTATTCTTCCACTGGACTGGACAAATTTTCGACCATCTGCTCTTGCACCTATATCTGTAGAGCGGCTTTTTGCTTTCTTTTCAATTTTCTCCCTAGTGCCTGACTTTGTAGCATCTTTGGAAGGGGAACTCGTGGAACACCTGTCTTTATAGAGGCTAGTGAAACTCTTCCGCTTTTGGGTGGACTTTCTTTCTGTCTCTCCAGTAACCAGACTAATTGTACTGGCTGTGTCTACATCAGATTCTGGTGAAATAGAATTGTCTCTATTGTAACTAGGAGTATCTGGGCCTTCATCAGTTTTATTATTATCCTCACGCAGTTTAGCTTCTAGAAAAGCCATCACTGCTTCCGTGTCTTTTAGAATCAAGGTTGTGTCCATGCTAGAATCAGTATCTAAAGAGTCGCTTCTTTCTCGAAGTCTGCTTGCAGATGCCAAGGCTAAGGAAGTGGGAGCAGAAGAACTCTGTTTGTTGATATGGGGAATAAGCTCTATGGGTATGTTTGAGCTGGGCTTTTCTATGGTGAAACTCCCTTGACGCACTAACGACTTTGAGGACTCTTTCTTGTCTCCTTTGGACGTCTGACTTTTTGAAATTTCCTCAGCTTTTCTTCTCTTGCTTTCATTTTGCATAACTCTTTCTCCCTTGCTTGTAGAATGTCCTGAAATTCTTTCTACAGGTTGGGACTCTTGCTTAGAAGACTCCTCCCTATATTTATCTATGTGGCCGGAAGCACTTTTTGAAGACAGTTTAGCAGGAGTCCACTGGGCCTGCTCCTTCTGTTCTTGTTGTTGTTGGATTTTAGCTAATGTTTGTTTTACCAAAGAAGTTTCTTTATCGGTCTCACTCTTCTCCTTGCTAGAAGAGCTAGCTGAGTGAAGGAGGGCTTTATTGTCACCACCAGTTTTAGGAATCTCACCATTGACTGCCCTGTTCATTTGATTCAGGCTTCTGTCTGCATCATGCTTCTCGTGCTGGGGTACCTGGGCAGCAGATTCTTTTTCCTGCAGTTCTGTATCTTGCTTCTCTCCTATCTCTGACCTCTGTGTTAGCACCTTTGCTCTGGAGCTCTCTAGAGGCTTTTCTTCATTTGGGAGCTGGGGAAGAGTTCGCCTCTTTCTCTCTCCCTGACTAGCCAAGGAAGCTGCAGAGCTAGTACTTCTCAGTGAAACACCAACTTCACTAGCATCTGTCTCTATAAAATAAAAACACCAAAGTAGGAATTTATTAGAGCAAAAAGATACAAATATAAAAGTGTCAAATTATACTACATTTTGAGTGATAAGTCTAAAAATAGCCTCGGTATGAAATGAATGCCATCACTTCAGGAAATCTGTACTTCCTGAGGGGGGCACCTTAGCCCTTACAAGGCATTAAAAGAAATCTGTATCAATAAAAAAAATGTGAGAGTAGTAAAAAAAAAAAAAGTGGCAAGATATGTCATAATTTTATATACCAAGGTACTTTTAAACTGTAATTTTCTGGTATATTAAGGCAGCTTATAAAAGTAAAAGACTACTTTCCTTCTTTTCAACTTGGTAGATCTCAATGAAAAAATAAACACTTTGAAGCAACAATGTAGAGACAAATTTGATAATATTAAAAAATTTGAGGGGATCTCTAAGTTTGTCTTTACTTCTGTAAAACTAATTATAAAAAATTTAAGTATAAATTGACAGTTTAGAATTCTATATACTTATAGGCATAAGATGACATTATTGCTTATGAACATAGTGAAAAATAATTAAGTCAGTACTTTGATAACTTAATTCATAATATAAATTCATATATAAAGCTCATCTAGAGATGATCACTTGTCTTTAGTTTGATTACACTGTAATGATAGTTGCACATTTTCTAATAGACTGGCATATCAAGAAGGGTATTTTTTTAACTGAAAAGGAAAACCATGAAGCTTTAACATTATACTTGAATAGCAAAAAAATTTACAATAGTAAGTATCCTTTTGCCTTTGGAAGGTTCAACTTATGAGCTAGCTACATCAAAGTTTTTGAAGGGAAAAGGACTTGGAGCCAGGTCGTATAGCAGAACACTGTGCATAACATAAAAAATGAGCTCCTCAGTTTACCCCCAACACTGCGGAAAGAGATAGGTTTTATTAGTTAGATACTTTCTACTGCTTATATTTCCCCAACATACAAAATATTAATTAAAGCCTAGCATTTACTCAAAGTCAACATACTGTTCAAGCATGAAATATATGAATATGCTCATTAAGCTTATTTACATAAGTTTGGCTTGTTTCTTTTTAAGACACGTGATCTATTTATAAAGAAGACAGAAAAAGTAAAAAATGGAGGAAGATGAGAAAAAAGAAATTACCGTTTTCTACAGTTGCAGACAATTCCATTAACCTTTCTTCTGGATCATGCCTTGTGTGATTAGCAGCCAAACTAGCCCACTGTGACACCCAACGTTTGCTTCCAGATGAAGCTACCCCTTCCTAAACAAGGAAAACAGAGTGAGACAATGCAGCAGTCTGTCAACGCTGATTGTCATGAAAGAGACCTTCATTCAGTCACATCATGTGACACTGAAGCCGTGTCTGAAGCTCAGCATGTTATGCTTCATATCTAAGAGGAAGATTCTCTAACTGCCCTTTCAACTAGATTTTACCATCACTGAATTTAGTGTATCATTTCCTGTGCTTATACAGTAACAGTGCCAGGCCCACTCCAGAAGCTTACAGTTTACATATCACAGCTCTGCAGCTAGCCCAGTGGAGTCAGGTTTAATCCATTAAAAGGAACAGAGAGTCTAAAGAGCTATTGAAGTACCTGCTAGTCTTCTACTCTCTAGGAAATCAGGCAGACTCCAACTTTCATGAACTATTAAATATGCTAGGACAAGTCTTAATAGATTTCAAGAACCCAAAGCCTGAGACTTTTTATGGTATTTAAGCTGAAAATAACTCTATGAGTTTTTCTATATCCAGTCTGAACTCAGACCCATTTGTGTTTAGATTTGTCTTTTAGACAAATGGTTTTTGAACCTTTCTAGTGAAGTGTATAGGTCCCTTAACCCATGAACACAACACCCTAGCATTTCTTAAGAGTAATATAAACACTGTATCTCTCAAGCCATAATCAGAGGTGAGAACAGCCGGTGAAATAAAAAAAAAGGGGGGGGGGGGTAGGGAGTGGGGATGCTGGGAGTATCCAGTTCTGTGGAAGAGCACTTGCTCAGCACACACGAGGCCAAATTCAATCCCTAATTATACGAACAAAAAAAGACTCCTCTCCAAATCTTAACTCAGGAATTCACACGAAAACTGAAATGCCAATAGGAAATGGAAAACAACAACATAAGGTTTATTTTGAACTATTTAAAACATACCTTATTAAAAAAGAAAGAAACCCAAGTTACTGTTTTAATTATGAATAGGCTAAGGTTAGATACTTATAAAGTAATGATTTCATATAGATAATACACTGTATGGTTTCAAAAATAGGTTAAAATAGTCAAGTACAGAGATTGATGTATTTAGACAAAAGGAGACCAAAGCTATCTGCCTTCCTGAACTCCCTTCCAAGGTCCTGCAGTACCTGCCCACCGCTCTGAGCACTAAAGGCAGAGCACATCATCCTGCACTATGCTGAGAAATCCAAGACAGGGTGGTCTTGCAACAGGTGTTTCCCCAAACAGGTGGCTTTACATACTTAGGGCATGCTGTTTTTTTGTTATAATGGTCTGTCATGTGATGGCTGTGAAGGTAGGAACTTATTAGAGCTATATGAATTTTACTTGGCATGGATTGAGAAAGAAAGAAGAGGGAATATAAAGTAATTCACAAAAACCTTTCCCTGAATTTATCAAAATATCAACACACTACTTGATATCACTATTGATAATTACCTGTTTTTAGGGTATGAATTAAAAAGAAATGACAAATTTCTCTAAAGGGGAAATAAAGAACACTAAAAAGCTGTAATTGCTTTGACAATTTTCAGAAAATGGCAAACCACTGAGGAATAGTTTTAATACTATTCAATAAACATACCTGTCTCTAAAGCTATTTAATTTGTAAGAATATAAATGAAATAGTGTTATATAACATGATTTTTAATTTATATTTACCCACCATTCACTTATAACTAATTCGTTTCCTTAAAGAAACATAATCTTAAGAGTAAGATAACAAATTAAGAAAGCGAGGCCAGGTGAGGAAGTGGCTCAGTGATTATGAACACTTGCTGTACAAGTCTGACAACTGGAGTTCAAATTCCCAGCAATCACATAAAAAGCTGGGCATGGCTATGTGTGCCTGTGGAAAGACCCTGTCCTAAAGGAGTAAGGTGGAGTGTTAATAGAGGAAGACACTTGTGTGCTTCTCTGGCTCTCACATGCACACACAACACACACACACACACACACACACATGCACGCGCGCACACATCCACCCACCTCCCCCCCCCCGAAAAAATAACCAAAGTTCAAATTCTGGCTCCACAAATGACAACATTTAAGACCACAGCAAGGTTAATTTCTATGTTCTGCATTTTCCTAATTTGTAAAACAGCCTGAAGGCTTCCATCCACTGAAAGTTGCTGCCTATTATCTGAACAAATAATACTTCCAACTCATACAAACATTTTATATTTTCTTTTGCTACATAAAATGGAGTGGAAGTTTGAAGTCATTGCTATGTCAATAAAAGCTACCCTCAGTTGTCCTTCTCATTGCATCCTGGCTTGCACCACACGGCACTCACTGCAGTGTTTAAGCTGCACCTTTCACATGTTTCCTGAGCTCGGTTGTCTACTTCCAAGCACATACCTCTTAAAAAGCCTAAGTAGTGTGTATTTCTGTTTTGTCTCATTGTACTACTTACAAAAAGGGGAATATAATTTATTATTTTTTTCCTGAATTGTAATTATTCTCCTAACTTTGAAACAACAATGAAAACTAAGAACTAAACCAAAACTGCTTTAGGTTTTCATTCAAAATAAAAAGTCAAAATTTAGTTTTTGAGGTATTTTACAAGGGGAGATCTATATCAACACTTAAAATTACTTCCAAATGGTAAGAACTTACATTTTATGCATATAAAAAGAATCGCATACCTCTGAGTTATGAAACCCAGGTGTGCTGAATGGCTTTCTTTCTTCCATTACTACTGAAGCAGAGTTGATAGCCCAATCTTTAATCAGACCTTTATGCTTTTCATTGATAATAGGCCTACTATAATCCTGATTGTCATCTACTCCAAATACCTAGGAGGAAAAATTTGTTTCACAATGAAAATGAAAGTGTGGGTACCAGGTTAGTATGTGAACATCAACAGCATCAGAAGCAAACAAAAATATCCTAAATTAACCTCACCTAGCAATTTCAGAAACAGGGAAATTTCATGACAGGATGACTCCCCAGCTGGACTGGACAGAAAGCCAACAGCTGCAGATATGGCTATCCTTTTTAATAGTTAGCAAATATTCTAGTTGATAGAGGGAAATATTCATAACACTACATTAGATCTGTTGAATGACTTAATGATTCTGAACACTACAATCATGAGAATCGTGTTTTTAGCTTGTTTCATGTTTCTATTTTGGAGAAGCACACAAAAGAGAAATATATGCCTCTTCTTTATTTGCTTTTTTACTAAAAAAGTTTCATGAACATATATCACTTACATTTATACATGTAATTTCCTAAGGTGCCAAACAAGATTTTATTGTTGATTTTCACAAAGTACAGCATTTGTTGGAAATGCAGGTTCTTGGTCTACTCACACAGATAGCAATAAGTAAATGGCTGTCAATGGTCAATACTTTAAAAAGTTCTCAACACAGAGACAATAGTCATACAATTATATTTTCCCAACAGGAAAGACTCCAGACTTTGTCATTTTCTGGCATACAAAAAAACCTGGATATAATACTTTGCCAACAAATTGGAATAAAGCAATAGCTAATTATATTTAACATTTTATTTTAATATTCAATCTCTACTTGGTTCAACTGAATGGATAAATATCCCTCAGATTTACTCATTACTATTACTATATGGGACATTGATCATTACAAGCAGAAAAATGTGCCCTTGAAGTAGCAATCTGTAGAAATGTCCTTTGAAATCTTCACTTCCTACAAGAGAAAACCACTTCCAGTGGTGCCGACTCTTCTCATGCTGACTCATCTACAAATGTGTGGGATAGTATTCATAGCTACACTGAGACACATGAAGCCCACAGGTTGTAGGTTGGAAATTGATGGTCCTATAATAATCTGATAAATTCTGAACTGTGCATTTAGTAGAGACTATATCTCTAAATTCAGTGAAATATGGAAATTTTTACCACTAAACAGCTTTATTGCTTAATTTAATTTAAATGCAGTTTTTCAAGAATTTGATTAGAATTATCATTCCTTTAAAAACAAGTTGCACATTATTAACTTAAGTTAAATGAAACCATTAATAGTACATGGAATACAGGATATAGACAGGAATAAATAAAAAGAATTTCTTTGCTTCATCCTGCTAAACATTGGAGTAAACTAAGCAATTAAAGCAGAGAAAGAAAGAGAGTATACCTGGGTCTTGTTGACTTTACCCTGATTTGTAAGGAAAGCAACATTAGAGCTTAAGTGGCTTGTAGATCTTTTGCCAAATAGTTCACTACAAGTTTACTGGTTAGTTATTGTTATATTACCAGAAAAAGCAATAACTCAAATTTGAAGTAAAATAACCATATATGATTCCTTACATTTTGCATCACTGTGGTATGTCAATTTATAGTTTCTGATTTGGTGACAGTTAACTGAATCGACTTCTTAAAATACAATCACCAGAGTTTCCAATAAATATGGTAAACCTCTTCAAAATACTTCTAATAAAAATGACTTGGACATTGCATGAATAGATTAGTATTTTGAAAATGTAACAAATTATACCCAGAATTGTGCTCTAATGGGAGTTGAAGGCAACAGAACTCCCAGCGATTTTCTACACATTCCCTTTAAAGTACCATCTGTTAGAGAATTGCCATTTTCTTTCTATACAGGTGACAGGGCAGGAAAAATTCCAGTGGGACAAAAAAGCTTTGAGATTTCACATTTACGATTTATCAACTATTGAGGCAATCTCAGAGTGTAGTCCAGACTGACCTAAAACTCACTATTCATCTCACCTCAGCTTCTCAAGTGCTGTAATTACAGGCATGAATAAGCCACCATGGCCAGCTTTTAAAACACATTGAAAAATATGAGTAAGATAGCAATGGCTAGTCTACCTTAAACCAGTATGCATTCGTGTCTCACAGACAGCTTGCACAAGGAAACACAGTGCACAGTCAGTTACACTATCTATATGCTTGGAGGCATGCATGGTTTTTGCATTTCTAAAGTACACATTTTGACATATGATCTAATAATGGTCTAGAATTTGGGAGTGTCTCAAACACGAAGAACGGATTTGTAAGACTTCCCATCTTTCATTCTAGACTGTCACCAGGAGATTTCATACATATGCACATAACTATTTGATTTACCAACTGTAGCTTACCTGTCATCATGGACAGCTCAAGATACTTGAAAAGCAGTCTGTTTGTCTTACGCTCATTATTTTCTCTGTGCCCTACTCTATTTGGTGTCTACTACAACTTCAAACTTGTTCATAACAAAATCTCTCTCCTTTAGCCAGGAATTCTTTAGGCTGGAGAAAGATACAAACCTGTCTAGTACCTTTCCTTACTACAAGAGTCACAGAACAGACACAACAGGAGCTCTTTGGGGTCTGACAGATTACTGAGATAACTCTCATATAATCAAGGGGAAGAATGACATTCACATGCTATCTACTGCTATCTCCTTGATCCAGAGAGATCCGCACCCTGGGACACCTGGGACTGATCCCTCCAACACACTCTAGTATTGGGGAAGGAGGAGAGCACCTTTCACTCCACAATACTGCATGTCTCACAGAACACAATCTCAGGCTTCACCTCAGAATATGCACAGACCGTATTCACTGTAGAATTCTCACCTACACCTCAGTGGCTACTCTAAGCAATTAAAACTGGCTACTGAGGCATAGTATTTACTAAATGTACAATAGGGTGGACACTACAGGAAATTTAAGTCTGTATGACTTAGTCCTACTAGGGTCTAATACACACACACCCAAGAACTTTAGAACCATATAGAGGCACTCCATTATTAAACCAAACACCTGTGAATACCAGACTTTTAGATTCTGATCTCAACTTTGGATTAACATAAAAGAAAGGAATTCTCCAGATAAAACAGACTGTTATATACAACACAAGGAAGCCCATGACTTTGGTTTTTCTACTACTAGATTATTATTTAAAAGTACAAAATACAGAGCCCAGCATTTCATACATTTCCATTCAAAATGGTAACAGTGGGGCTGGGGACTAGTGGTACTTCTATTAAGTAGCTGATTTTTTTGATATTCTATGGATATTTATGTTCCACCTATTAAACAAGTACACAGGTCAAATTATACGTATTAATATCAGATATAGGAGACTGGTTCACTGTAACAGAAAACAGAGCTCAATGTGAAAGGAGGGAGGGGGGAAACTATGTTATTATTATAGCAACACAAATGAAGAAAAAATGAGAATTTCATTGTATAATACTTAATTTATTAAATTAAAAATAGAACTGAGGGTATAGATAAGTGGCAGACTGCATATCTAACATGAATGAGGCCCAGTGCCAAAAAAGTCCTAATCAATTAGAATCCACCTTCTCAAAGAAATGTGGAAGCTAATAATGAACGCCAAGCTTTTGTAGGCTTATACTAATTAAAGGATGGTGAAGGACTAAGATTTTAATCCTAACAAGGTGTCAAAATAAAAACACAGTCGAGTTTTAGACCAGAACAATTTTTCCACAAAGAACAAGATCCTGCTGGCTAAGTCAAATGGGGTTTCTGTAAGTTAAATCATTAGTACAGGATCCCACACCTGACAAAAGAACATTTAAGAAACAATCCATTTTGGCTATCCTGAGTTTTTTGCTTTTCCATATAAGTTGAGTATTGTTCTTTTGAAGTCTGTGAAGAATTTTGCTGGGATTTCGATGGGCACTGCATTGAATCTGCAGATGGTTTTTGGTAAGATTGCTAGTAACTTCTGGAAGCATCATGATCCCTGACTTCAAACTCTACTACAGACCTACAATGCTGAAAACAGCCTGGTATTGGCATAAGAACAGACAGGAGGACCAATGGAATCGAATTGAAGATCCAGATATTAATCCACACACCTACAAACACCTGATTTTTGACAAAGGAGCAAAAAATATCAAACGGAAAAAAGAAAGCATTTTCAACAAATGGTGCTGGCATAACTGGATATGAACATATAGAAAAATGAAAACAGATGCATATCAATCGCCATGCACAAAACTCAAGTCCAAATCAATCAAAGACCTCAATATAAAACCAACCACACTGAACCTCATGGAAGAGAAAGTGGGAATTACACTTGAACACATTGGCATTTCCTAATATACAGATCACTTCCTAAATACAGCCCCAGTAGCACAAACACTGAGAGAAACAATAAGTGGGACCTCCTGAAACTGAAAAGCTTCTGTAAAGCAAAGGACACGATCAACAAGACAAAACAGCAGCCTACAGAATGGGAAAAGATCTTCACCCACCCCACATCAGACAGAGGTCGGTCTGATCTCCAAAATACACAAAGCACTCAAGAAATTGGCCATCAAAATAACAAATAATCAAAAAAAAAATGAGTTAAGGTACAGAGAACTCTCAACAGAGGAATCTAAAATGGCTGAAAGACACTTAAAAAGGCTCAGCATCCTTAGTAATCAGAGAAATGCATATCAAAACAACTCTGAGATCCCATCTTACACCTGTAACAATAGCCAAGATCAAAAACACTGATAATAACTTATGCTGGAGAGGATGTAGGGTAAAGGGAACACTCCTCCATTGCTGGTGGGAATGCAAACTGGTACAGATTGCAGCATTATTTGTAATAGTCAGAACCTGGAAACAGCTTTAATGTCCCTCAACCGAAGAATGGATAAGGAAAACGTGGTACATTTACATAATGGAGTACTACACAGCAGGAAAAAATAATGACATCTTGAATTTTGCAGGCAAATGGATAGATCCAAAAACATTACACTGAATGAAGTAACCCAGACCCAGAAAGACAAATATCATATGTACTCACTCATAAGTGGCTTTCTGACATAAAGCAAAGAAAAACCAGCCTATAATTCACAACCTGAGAGAACCTAGACAACAAATAGGACCCTAAGAGAGACATGCCTGGACCTAAACTACAAGGGAAGTAGAAAAAGACAAGATTGGTTAAATTGGGAGTGTGGGGATCATGGAAGAGGGTAGAAGGGGAGGGAAGAAAATAGGAGAGGAACAGAGAAAAAAATATATAGCTAAATAAAAACAATTAAAAAAAGTCAATCCTTGAAGAACTATGCTGAATTCCAAGGATATATTGTCAAAGAAATCAAAATGCCCTAAGAAAGTTGGTTTGTTTTTTTTTTCTTTTTCTTTTGGTTTCTCGAGACAGTGTTTCTCTGTAGGTTTGGAGTCTGACCTGGAACTAGCTCTTGTAGATCAGGCTGGCCTCGAACTCACATAGATTCACCTGCTTCTGCCTCCTTAGTGCTGGGATTAAAGCTGTGTGCCACCACCTCCTGGCCAAAAGTTTTGTTCTTAAATTTATAGTATGTTCCCAGGAAAATATAACTTAATTTTTAAAAAAGAAAAATACCTTAAAATTCATTGGAATAAATATACAGTAATTATTTAACACTGTGATTCTGTTATTTGTAACTAATTTTTCAAATGTAAAATTTAGAAAGGTTGTTACAAGAGCTCAGAATGGGTTAGGAGAGAGCATTTACCACTTCTTGTTCACAGCATTGTTATCTACAAAGATAGACTCAAGCTCAACATCTGTCAATAGATGAATAGATAAAAAGATCTATCACAGAATTAATTAAGATTTATGATAAAAAAGAATGAGTAACAATGCATGTCATAACATAGATAAACCTTGAAGACAAAACTGGTTGGTCATTGAAGGCCACATATAGAATCTGAAATATCCAGACTAAGTAAATGTATAGAGGCAGAAAGCAAATAGTTGTCAATGGGTTCGAACAATGGGAAGAGACTACTGAAATGCAGTTTCTCTTTCAAGTAATGAACACATTCTGGAGTTAGGCAATGCACTCATCCCACAACAGTATGAATTACTACAGCTTCCAGACTGTACGTTAATGTTTTACTTTTGAGAGCTGATGTTCCACTAATCATCATTCTGCCTCAGCTTACTAATTCCTGGAGTTATAGGTGTGTATTGTAGCATCTAACTGAACTGCACATTCTCTAGGACTAAAATACCCAATTTTATGTTATGTAAATTTTACTTCAATTTTAAAATAAGTACTATATAACCTTTTCCTTGGTGCATTTTTCTTAATAACAAGAGTTTAATTTGTTATATAGTTAAATTACTTATATAGTCAAAATTTCTAATTTTTCCACCTTTTATATACCACTTCATTAAATCTGGCTATTTATCAGTGACTCTTTGTGCCAAACAGATTTTAAGCTGGAGGTGTTAGCAATTGGTAGAGCTCATCAGGCCCTATAGTCTTCCACTATATGGGTACTTTTACTGAAATTAACATATCTTCTTTTCTTCTGACCTAATCTCTATTCATTTACAGTTTTCAATATTATTAACTAGCTAAGCTTGTAACATAGATAGGACTTTTCAAGATCAAGATGTAAAAACTAGTTTTAGTTCATAAAAAAAAAAAAAGCTTGGCAGTTGTGGCGCACACCTTTAATAGCAGAACTCAGGAGGCAGAGATGGGAATCTCTGTGAGTTGGAGGTCAGCATGGTCTACAGAGCAAATCCAGAACAATAGTTACACCAAGAAACCCAGTCTCAAAACACCAAAAGAAAATTAAATACTTGGGTATCATGTTGGGTTTAACCAATCTATAAATTTACTGGGATACATCAGCTAATATATCAAAGATCATATAAATATAGTCAATGAAAAAGTACATCAAACTTTTACACTCATGCTTTCAAAAGATAGTTATGTTCTACTACAAAACAAGATCATTCTAGAGATGGCAGGCAGAATTAAAACAGACAGAGGTTACTTCTATAGAGGAAAAAAAAAAAACACATGATAGATGCCCTGATAGACAGTACAATCTAGTAGCTACTCTAGGGCCATCAGATAAAGCCTTTTAAGAAAGTTTAAGGAGTTCTTGTCTTAGTAAGACAAAAATGAGTTATGGAGGGGCTGGTGAGATAGCTAAGCAGGTACAAAGGCACTTGTTGTCATGCATGACAACCTGAGTTCAATCCCATGAACTCAAAAGGTGAGAACTGAATTCCCCCAACTTGCTTGTCTGTCCTCTGACATCTACATTCAGGTTCTCTCTCTCTCTCTCTCTCTCTCTCTCTCTCTCTCCCTCTCTCTCTCTCTCTCATACACACACACAGATGTATGTAATAAGTGTTACTGAAATGGATGGTAATCATTGTTGTACAATGTTATAAATGTATTTTGAAACACTATACTACACACTTAGAATGGCAAACTATATGTTTTTTACAATAAAAATATTCAAAAAATAAAGAAGGTGAATTATGAAGAAATAGGCATGTAAGAATACAAGCACTTATTGGACTGAATATTAAGAGAAAAACTCTTCAAGCAGAAAAAAAATCAAGACTTCATAAAACAATAAACAAAAGGAAACAATCTATTAAATGTCAGACTTCTAACAGAAAATGAGTTCCTCAGTCAGCTTTGAAAATTAGCATAGGATAGTTTCTTATACCCATGAAGGAAATGAAAATGGCTAAAATGGTTTAAGAATTAGACAGAAAAGAAGTAAATAATTTTTGTTTTCTCAAAAATAAACCAATCAACCAACCAAAAAAAATGATGGGGAAAAAACATTACCATCAAAATTCAAAATGTAGAAATATGAAAGTCCTACGATAACATCTGAGGCTCTCTAAATTACTCTCTTAGTTTCCATACACATGTAGTTTTTAGTGTATTCCAGTTTCTGCATCTATTTGGCTATGTCAATGCAAATTCTCTGTGGTATGTTTATATGTGCACGTAAGTGTTCATGTAAGCATGTGTATGTATGCATTCAGTGCACATGCATGTGCACTGCACACGTGTGGAAGCCAGAGGTTATTATTAAATGTCTTCCTTGATTGCCTTTCACCTTAGTTTCTGAGACAGGATCTCTTACAAAACTTGGAGTCTATTGATTAAGCTAGACTGATTGGCCAATGAGCTAAGACAGGAGGACCACCTATCTCTGCCCTGTCAACACGCCCCTCGCTCTGTAGTTACAGATGTGTATTGACACTCCTGGCTTTATATAATTGCTGAAGATCCAAACGTAAGTCCTCATGCTTGTACAAAGTACTTTACAAGACAGCCACCTTTCCAGCTCTTCAAGTTTCTGATTCTGTATATCATGTTTTCCCTGGCTCTGATATAGATTCGATCTTGCTGTCACCATCAGGATTCAAACTGTCACTCCTGGATCCATGTTCTCAGTACTTGCTTTCTGACTCATTGCTCTGTCCATTTTATATTATATGGAGTTTTCTGTCTTGTTATTTATAGTCTCTTGGGTCTTTCCTTGGTCAAGAACTAAAACTAAGTAGACAATTTGCTACCAATGGGAATCTATAAATGTTGATAAGTTTTTAATAAATCTCCACAACCTTCAGCATTAAAAAGAAAAAATAGGAAGTAAGTCCTCAGTGTCATATATAAGGGACTTCAATTCTCTTTCTCCAAAAGTAACTGTGGTCTTCTGAACAAGACTTTCTCCTTTACTGATGACCCCCCCCCCCCCAATCTGGCTACTCTTGCCCTTCACTTTCTGAATAAGACTGGTCTATTCTTTTTATGAAAACTCTGTTATCCTTATTACAGGGGTAATTGTGTATGCTAAAAAAGAAGTCATCTGGCAGTTAAATCTAGTATTCATTGAGAATACTGAGGACAGTCCTATAGCCATCGAGTTTATAATTCTCCTTCCTCCTCAGGCAACTAAGGACAAAACCACAGAACTAGTAAAGTAATGATAATGCTTAGGATTAGAGTCAACAAGATGATAGTGAGTATGGAATCCTCTTTAGATTAGAGAGCTTTAGCTATTATATTAGATGGCTGAGATGTGTAACCTAAGACCTCATCTTGGGCACTACTGTAACATTTCCTTCAACACGTTAAACTTCTCAAAGCATTCAATATACTACATTAAATTTATTTGTAATTATATTCCACTATACTTATTTCTTGAGACAAAGAATACACAGTCTTTTCAATTAGAATAATCCTCTCCTCATGCAATGTCTGGCACACTATCAATGAAATAATTACTCTTTAAAAGGTGAAGTAAGAAAGGAAGAAGCTATATGGAAGCTTTTGGGTACCAAGCAAATTCAGTTGGACAACAGATGCTCCAACTGTTATCACACAAACTTCAAAGGAGACTGCAGATGAATGAGCATGTCTGTTTACTACTCTGATCCAAGGTGCTGCTTATGCCTCAGTATGGTTACTCTTGTCCTCCTTTTTCTCTGCATCTACAGGATACTTTGTCTTCTTCAGATATATGAATCCACTTCTCCATGTCTGCTCCTGCAAAACAAACTTTAAGCTGACCTGACTTTGGCTTCCATATTTAAGCAGACCTACTGGATGGACTCTCAGCTCTCTTACTGTGGTAGTTCCATGATAATGGAGTGATTATTTTTTTCTTTGAAGCAATCTTGGTTTTAGTTACTGGTTTGTCCAAATGAAAAATGGCTAAATTAGCTATCCAGTCACATAATGTCATTGTTTTTAATGGGTCTTGCTCTAAAATCTTTGGTTTCTCCATTCTGAAAGTGATGATATTATTTCTGTCAAATACAGGATTCCTTAAGAATAAAAAAGACTACATATGATAATTTAAAACAATAATTAATAATCAGATTCTGCAAACTCCTCACTGCGTATCAGTTTCCTAAAGAGGCCCATTTGTAGCAATGCCTTTTTTCTTAATGGCTGGCCCAGGTCAGGCTGGTCCTTTACACTGTAACTTCACTTTGGCTTCACATTTAATCCTTTTAGTGCTGAAAGAACTTTCGAGAACTTGCTAGTACTTTGGGTAGAGAGTCATATGTGGAAATGAATAATATAAAATGTAATAATCAGAGATTGTTTATATACAGTTCTCATAATAGACACCATAATAAGCATACTATGTGTTTTTAAATTCCTGTTAAACTTAAAAGAACCCTTCATTTCAGAAATGAATGACACTTAAGCTTAAAGTTGTTGGTTTATCCCAAGAGTATAGTACATGTAGAGTTTATACATTTAATTCCAGATGCCTGCAAGTAGCCATGTTCTTAACCTCTCTAATATATATAAAATCATAAAATAATATTTTAATGGAAAAATATTAATCACTGTCAATATTAATATTAGTTAATATTGATATTAAGCCAATATCAATGGCTTTTTAAAACCCATACTTCTTATTTAACATCAATAAAAGTATATATATTTTTATATACAACAAAAACATATAAGAATTATTTCCAAGACTAATGGGTCTCAAAGTCTGGCATTATGTGACTCTTAACAGTAAAATAATTAGACTCCTCAATAAACTTATGTCTACAAATTATATATGTATACCAGTGAATGCATCATAATACTACAGAACAGACTAAAATAGAAACAATACACTGAGAATTAAGAGAACATAATCCTACTATGTTTTCCTGCATCCCAGAAGGTTAGATCTTGACCACTGACAGGACAATCTGACAACTCATCACCTAACTAGCACACTCCAAATGTTAATGTGCATGTGAACTACATGGTTATCTTATTTTAATCACAGATTCGATTCAATATGTCTGTACTGGCCTCCTAAGTGATTCAATGTTTTACACTCATGAGCACATTTTGCGCAACAAGAATCTAAATGAGATTACTGTTTAGCCAAACTTAGGTTGCTGTTTTCAAGGAAGTAAAATAAATAGCTCATTCTAAGGTTAACTCTTCACTATCACGACAAAATTGGGAAGTACTTTTAAACCATACAGAAATCATCATATAAATAAACCAACAACATCAAAGAAATATCTGAAATAAAGACAATCATTAGGACTGGGTAAAAGCCTGACTAAAATATAAAAACTGATTTTATTCTGATTTCATCAGATAGAAGTAAAAAGAAACAAAGAGAATCAAAAATAATCACAACATATGCTTTTAACCTGCTTCCAAAATGAAATTAGTAGGTAGAAACCTCTTAATATTTATATTTATTTAATAATAATAGCAATATATTTCTTTGTTCAGTTTTGATATAAATGCAAAATGGCATTACTTCTAAAGTAAAGGCCTAGCTAGTTTAACATAGAAGACCTTACATATAGAACTTGGGAAAATTCAGAATATAAACAAATAAAAGAAAATATTTTGTCTTGCTGTTAATCTTCTAGGTCCCTAATAAAATTCTAAAGTTCCAATACCACCAACTGAATAAGAACATTTCACACCAACTCTCCAGTAAGGTCCAACAGTCAAAAACCCCACAAAACTAACATCATACTCAAATTTCAATTATTTACCTTGTCAATCATTTTTCTTGCTTCCACCTCCTCACTGTTGGGATTCTCTAACTCAATGGTATAAGTACCCTTGTCACTTTGGTCATCATCATTATCCTTTTCTGAAGTAGCAGAAGTAGCTTGATTTTTTAACATTTTATCCATCTCCTGGCTTGGTCTGTGCCCAAGACTCCCTGAACTTCTTAATAATGCAGATTGTAGGAAGGGTATGGACACCGATGGCTCCTCTGATTTCTGTTTTAACAATTTCCCATGTGGAACACCATGCCCCCCTCTGTGATGCGTAGAGCTAGTCTGTAAAGACAAAGAAACCACTTTGGCATCTGCTGGTGGAGATTCTGCTTTTTCAAGTTTTGTATGTGGTGTTGAGAAAGTAGTTTCCTGACATAAGATTCCTGAATTTTGAGTAAAAGAATATGACCTTCTCTTTCTGGAATGATCTTCATCAAAGAATGCAATCATAAAAGTAGTTTGACTTACAACAGTTTGGTCTTGATGCTTTTCAGTAGACTGGACCTTCTTTTTCTGTTCTGAGTGATGGCGTCGTAAATGTTCCTCAAGAGTTGCACGCCTGCTACAGCGCCTGTGCGCACCAGCATTCTCTGAATCACTCTGTGTGCCATCATCGTGTTTGTTTCCTAGATACAAGAAAGAAATGATATCGTAGCAAACACAAAAATTCCAAGGAGAAAATCAGAAGCACACACAAAACTGCTATTTGTTTTGACACTCTTCCCCTTTCTAATACAAAGTCGCATGTTCTTTTCTGTAACAGGCTCTGCACACTGTCCTCAAATGCAATGGTTACAAATACATTTAATCAATCAACAATGAGGTCCTTCAGTAACAACTGGATATATTACTTTCCTTTCTCTAAATCCTTATAAAAATTTATCAGTGACTTAAAAGATAAGCAGTGTTTCATCATTACTCATAGTCTGTACTTATAACAGCAATACACATTAATTCTGCCTCTGAATCGTAAACCCTTGTCAACAAAAAACTGACTTTTAAGATTAAGAGTAAGCAAAGCCTCAACCCTACACAAGAACTACAGGCAAGTAAGAAATACTGAGTGGAAGGAATAGTCTTCCCCAAGGAAGAACATACCAATTGGTTATCCAATATCAAATGGCCAGCCCTGCCTGAAAACACACACAAACAAGATTATACAGACTAAGCAGGTTATGCTATGTATTGAGGAGTTACATTTGCAACGAGAATTAATGAAAAAAAGAAGGCAATAATTTGAAAGAGACAGAACTGAGAAGGGGTGTCTGGGAGGCTCTAGAGGGAGGAAAGGAAATGGGAAAATGAAGTCATTATAATCTCAAAAAGGCAATTTTTTAAAAGACTGGTGCAACTGAAACAACTTATTAAACAGAATATGAATGTCATGAAAATGGAGTATATCTAAATTATGATATTCAATACTTTTAAAAGTTCAGTATAACTTTCAATGAAAAGATTCGATTTTGTAGCTTCTATTAATAATGACATAATTTTTAGAAATGCTTTCTTAGCCGAGATTTCTAAACTCTAGTGGCTTCAAAGGGTTAAAGGATGCTGAGAGCCCTACCAAAAACAATCAAGCCTACGACACCCTTCCGTCTACTAACTTAAATAGTACAAATATAGGCAGATGTCATGTCCAGAAACACAGTGAATTTTGACCCACCAGCCTCCTAGTAACAGTTTTTCTAGATCAGTGGCAAGAGTTACTCTAGGCATGATTCAGATGAAATCATCAATCAAGTATTAACTAAAATCCTTTGAATCTAGTACAATGGAAAATACATTGGCAGGTTCCAATCTTGCAGAAGTAATCTGATTCTGAACATTCCCGAACATTTCCAGGCTATCTACTCTAATGTGAACACCTGCAGATAACATGTTAGCCAACAAGTCAATCGGAAGACAAGACCTGATGTGTATGAAAGAATATGTGCTGAATATCTAGGGGAAAGGATTTATAAAGTGCATGGGCTTATTCCTAGTAAACCTGGAAGCTACCAACAGGTGATAATTTAACACAAGAGAATTCCCTACAAAATGTAGCAGATAAAAGGAACAAGGATAGACAAGGGAATGGTAGAATTGAATGACATCTTGAAAAAGATACAAAGGGAGCTAATAAGGTAAAAATATTGGGGGTTGGTCTCACTCAAAGTGATATAGTAATATAAAATCCAAATATCAAAAATGTAACCTGAAAAGAAAAAAACCTGTTTAGTAAATGGAATCTTTGCCACTGATAATTTAGGCATCATGGGTAGTATATGGAGTAAATATAAATATAACTACTAGTTCAAATGCAATTTTTTCTACAGCACTGCTTAAAGCATATTGGGGTTGATAAACTCAGTAAGAACTCAGTTTGCTAAGGTCCAAAATAATATTTCCTGTACAGCAAGACTTACAATCAGAATTTTTAATGAAAACATCATTTTGTATCTTTCCTGTTACTAATCTGTTGGAGATTCATCGTTTTCTCTCTTGTAAAATCACTATGCCTTCTAGTGCTTCTGTGTCCTACACAAGTGAGAAGGCGAGGCATCAGGTCAGAGCTGCAATCTTCTGTTTCTACTCGGCAAAAAGACCATCACGAAATGCTCAACATGCCCATCACTAATTATGTCTAAACCAGATGTTCATTTACTGTCTCTCAGGTTAGCTTGGCTGTACTCCGTAACAAGTTAAACCAGATGTTCATTTACTGTCTCTCAGGTTAGCTTGGCTGTACTCCGTAACAAGTTATGGCTAAAACAAGCTGCAACTCTCCTAAAGGGTGAAAGTGTATGGGCTTTGTGAACATTATTTTCCTCACTGTCCCAAAGCGCGTGCACTTTACTCTTGTAGGAGCAAGGCATCTATCTATCTATCTATCTATCTATCTATCTATCTATCTATCCATCCATCCATCCCCAATTGTTTAACTCATTTTTATAGTTTCTAAAAGTCCAAGTTTTAAGAAATCATTATTAACTACTATCTTCACTTATTCACATCCCGAAACTGTTGTCTATTGATAGCAACTTTGATTTCTGAAGCAAGTCAAACATCATCTGTGAATAAGCATGAAGAAATAACATGTGTCTATTTGAGATACAAAGCGAGTTACTGCTGGGAAGGGATTTTCTTGAAGGGCTTTCAAAAGGGGATAATGTTAATTCTGAAAGAAGAGTTCCCAGCAATGGTACCACACTGGAAGATGCCTACCTGTAAATCAAATTAAAAGTGGACAGTGAATAGATTTTTGGCAAAAATTTAAAATATATACTGATCAGTGTAGAGATAGTGTTCATATGGATGGATATTAATGATCCTACTCTTAGCATCAAAACTTTATTTATTTATTTATTCATTCATTGGTTTTTCGAGACAGGGTTTCTCTGTAGCTTTGGAGCTTGTCCTGGAACTAGCTCTTGTAGACCAGGCTGGCCTCGAACTCACAGAGATCCACCTATTTCTGTCTCCCAAGTGCTGGGATTAAAAGCGTGTGACACCACAACCTGGCCTTTTTTTACGCACTAGAACTTTTTTTTTTTTGGTATGATCTTATTATTAATTAGGATCAAATAGGTCTTGGTGAAGAGCAGAGAATAAACCAAATTAATGGCTTAAAATAATTGTTAATACAGGAAACAATAACAATGGCACTGTTATGAAAGGAGTGTAAAAGATTTTTTCTAAGCATTTATTTGATTTTACGTCTATAAGTGGTTTGCCTGCATGTATGTATATTCAACCTCTGCGTGCTAGTGCCTGAAGAAATCAGCAGAGGGCACTGGACCCCTCATTGAGGATTGTATGTAGCGATCATCTGGGTGCTGGAAACAGAACCTGGGTCCAATTGCTGAGCCTCTTCAGTCCATGAACAAAGATTTTTAAATGGTACCTTCCTAAAGGATCTTTTCAATTCAACCATCAAATTATTAAGAACATAAATTTTAAGACAACTTATTTTCAAGGTATATACTATCTCTGATATCATACTAACTTATTAATATTATTCATTAAATTTACATTAATGGTCAGTTTACAAATGCTCCTTCAACCTGTGTATGCATATTTTTCAATTATATATAAATATCATCTAGTAGGAGTAAATATATCATACATCAAAACTCAAAAAACTTTATGCCAGGTGACTACTGACAAGTATAACTAAATATTATAATAGGTGACAACAAAGATTAGGTAATCACATGATCTCACTATCCTGAAATGTCTTAGAAACCAATTGAAACTAAATATAAATTGCTCTTTCTTCATTACTTGACTGGAATTCCAGGGCATGTGGTATGGATTGAACCAGTCAGTTCTGCCATTATCAATGATGTCACTAGTTAACATATATGCTGAAGTTCAAATAAAGTGTTAAGGAATAGAGTAGGTTACCTATTGATCCCTACCTCAAAAAGCATTTTTTAAAAACAGAATTAATCAGCTCCTAATAAAAGTCACAGAATGGTTAGATTCACATACACTCATAATTTGTTCAAAACCATTTCTATATTGGTAACATATTAAAACACAAGACAGAATAACACAAATTTCAAAATAAATTCAATTCACAAAAGCCAGTGGGAATAAAGCTGGTTATTTGTCATAACCAACGTACATGTATAAAGTTTTTAGTGATTATGATTAAGTGTGGCATACAGTATATACAATAACTAATATTATATAATAATATATAATGTTCATAAATGGACATTTAAGTTATAATTCTTGATAGCACAAAATTTATATTAGAATAACTAATGCTTAGTAAATACATCTAAACTGAAAGTATGTGTATTGTGAGCAGCCTCTGCTAACAGTTTAGTCTGAAGCGCCCCATCAGTAATGTGACTATCTGATAGAAACAGAACTTTCAGACCATACCAAGCAGTTTAATTTGGTTTTCAAAACCTAGATATGATACTTTATTGGAAGCATGATACAGCAAAAAAAAATCTGTACATATCCTTTCTTTAAATCAAGAAAACAATGGGGATATCTTTTAGGAAATTCTATTTTATATGATTAATAAATTTTATATTTCTGTAGGAAAAAACAAAGATAATTATTGACATAAATAACCACATCCGCCAAAACCAAAGTAACCACACTGGGAAGAAAATAAAGAAAGGATACTTTAAATGAGTAATTCAGACATGACCAGTGTTGTTGGTATTTGAGCTTTAAAATTACATATAAATTTGAAAAATGAGGTATTTTCCACTGTATAATTAAGTGATAACAGTCGGGTAACTCTGATGACCAACTTTTTCTTACAACACAAAGAATTTCTGAAAGTCACTTTACCTTTCAACCTTTTCAAGTACACGGGAACATCACTTTTGATGCTCTTGGAATCCTCTTCTGCTCTCTCCCACACCATCTGAGGAGGGTTGTTCTGTGCTAGCCAGTCAGCTACTTTGTTTTCTGGTGCCATCATTCCTGTCTGAATTCCCGGCAAGTCTTGAGTTCCGGGAGAGGCCTTCTTTGACTTGTGGCGCTGGTCAGAAGTGAATTTTGTCACATGGTCTCTAATAGTTACTTTTCCGGGTGTACTGTCATCAAATTCAATGGTAAATGAAGCATGCCCTGCAGCTGTGGTATGGGAACTTGAGGTGTCTTTTGTTGGAATCTCATGAATAGTGCTCTCTGCTATTTGTGATGGCTGCTGGAAGTCTTTTGTAGGGATTTCAAAATAACTTGGTTCCCTACAGAAAGGAAAAAGTGATTCTTCATTTGCAGCTGCAGACGGTTCCTCCACTTGCTTGGCATCTATGCTGCACCCTAATGAGAAAAATGAGAGAGAAATCAAAATATTTGGGAGCCTGTAGCACAAGGGTCCCTGGTAATGACCATCTGCACTATTCTGAGACTTGGAAGGCAGATAACAATCTGGATGAAAAACAACAGCATTGATAAGACAGAAAGTCACAGAGATGATCCAATTACCAATAGGAGATGCAAGATAAACAGCAACAATGGCAAAAAAAAAAAAAGACAAAACAGTAAAAGATGGACCCTGTATGGACAGACTCATTCATTTCTCAACTAGAAAACTTAGAAAGAAATCATCAAAATGAGAAAGAATTAAAGTATAGAAGGAGATGTTCTATACATACACATGTGTGTGTAAAATATACACACACATAGTATAATAGAAAAAGCATGAATTACCTAATTCAGTTACCATAATGAGTGATTTGAAATACTTGAGAACAAATGTAGGGCTCTAATAGTAAAGAGGCAGTCAAATGAGGATGGAGATAGGAAGTATATATAGAAGTAATGCTTTTTAAGTAACAACTCCACTTACCAGTCTCTATCATATTCAGAAACCACCACTTTAGGACAAAATTGATAATATGGAAACTTGGGAGATGACACACATGTTATAAGGTAAGAGTAGTTAGCAATAAACACGTGGTTTCCTTGCAGCATGGCAATTCAAGCAGTCATATGAAAGAAATAGTGAAAAAAACAAATTCTGTAGTCAGCCAGTAAGTCAGGAAGAAGTTAGGTTACACCTTTGTACAGCAGAATGTGCACAACCGCCCAAAGGTCATGGGTCAAAGCTGAATAACAAGCTGTGAGTGACAAGGAAAACAGGCAAATATGGAACATATGGAACACTGTGACAGTTCTTCCACTGCTTAAGCCACTGACTGCATAAAGATGTGAAAACAGGTGGTGTTTGTAGCACAATGTACAAGAAAAAAGGTGAAGATTAAGCTGCCCTTTGAGAAAAGAAAATCTATTACCAAGACAGTCTATTATCATAAAAGAATTAATATAAATAAATTTCCCTAAGGCTTAAATATTAACTTTATTTAAATAGTTTTCAGAGTAAATCAATCACAATTTTCTAGGAAGAAAAAGCAAAACAGGCATACTAGGCTGTTTCTGATCATTTTTTTAATTACATGAACTATTTAGGCTTCTGAAAAATTTTCAAATACTACATCTTTCTACAACACATTAGGTACAATAATTTATTTCTTTATAGTACATCGAATATGAAATTATAACAAAACCATCTTTTATGTTACAAAGTAATATTCTTGCCATCAAATATGTGAGATATGATATAGGTGGTATCAGGTTCCATTACTAAAATAATAACGATCATAATAGCCACAGTCACACTGTCAAAAAATGTATAAAAAAGGCAGAGAACATTAAGAAAATTTCAAAGTAAAAGTTATTCTTTTCAAAATTTACTTCAAAGTAAATTTTGTCAAAGAAAAGTGATAGTATTTTAGAGAAATTATTATAGTGAGGAAGAGGAAAATCAAGAGCAGATAAATGACCTTGAAAACAGTATCCCAGTAACACAGTATCAAGAGCCTAGGAGGCTCAGGCTTTGGAGGACATTACTGTAGGTTTTATTGTTCAATAACTTATACAATGATGATTCTCAATAATAAAGGAAAAACTTAAGTTGTTCTTAGCTCTCTGTCTTTTGTGTACTGTTAACAAAATCAACGGTGAATAAAGTCTGCTCTGCACTTGCTGTATGCGAATCTGGAGTGTGTCTATTCTTGAAATCCCATGAAGAGTGTTCTCTTCAGGAAGGAAGTTACTATCACTCTTCCTCTATTCTCTTATCTACAAAGTGGGCAGAAATAACAGTGACTACTACCTTTAGATATTGCCATAAAGGTGAGATGCAAATGGATCATTTGGAAGAAATGGACAACTCAAGTGCAACTGAATGCTTGTCATCATTTGTTACGGTTCTACTCGGTATCATAGTGACATGAGGGAATCACTGTATTTTATAAGTTATGTACATCAGAATTTCAAGGTTGTGTGAGGGAGCAAAGGCTACATTTATTATGCCTCCTTAATTTTCACTATCATGCAATTATTTTCTGAATTTTGTAATAGTTAAATTGATCTGTTTTTCTAACCTTTCTAATTAGTTATATTCCCCTTACTCCATACCAGATAGTTCTGGTGCAAAATGAGATTAGAATATATGGTACTTGAAGTAAGGAATTTAGAGTTCAGTCATAAAGATTTACACAAAAATGAAACAGTACTGTACACTAGCAATATAATATCATTTAGTAATTTACACTGCACATATTGTAGGAGAAGAGGAGGCAGGAATTAGCACAATTCATGTAGGAGTACACTGGGAAAGGACACTAAAACAGTAATAATCAGATATAAAGTACACTCTGGAATAAAAAGTTCAAAATCTACTTGTCAGGCAAAACAAGGTCACTCTAGTTTTTGGAACTAAAGATCAGTTCATATTTGCTATGCAAAGATTACTGCAATGAGGTTGAAACTTAAGGTCAAAAGTTTAATTATGACTCAGCAATGAAAGCGAAGACAACAAAGGTAGGTAATATATTAGATAAAATGGAGAAGCCAAAAAAAAAAAAATAGACATTCTTGAAGATGCCCAGTTTCTTTCCTAAAGGAACTTTTTCCTAAAAGAACTTCGGTTGGTTTCTAGAACAACTCTTCTAGGACAATGCCCATATGCCCTAGGGACAAATAACTCCACACATGCTTCAAGGTGAGCAAGATAATGATGACCTCACGTGGTTTGCCAGAGACTGATTAGAACAGCAGGTGACCTCAATCTGTGAGGAACTAATGAGAGCTGTGCTGAAGATTTTGGAAGAGGAGTCTCCTTCCAAATCCTGAAAGGTCTTCTGTATACAACATTTGTTCTTTATTGCTGAGTGTGATAAAAAATTTCTAACTTTGAATGCTGATGGCTGCAGCTTTGAATGTAAGTAGTCCATTAGTATGTAAGTACTGTGGATAGCAAGACAGAGATGGCAAAACTAGCTAACAATACTGTCTATTGCACCAAACAACCCTGAGAGAAATCATGCATGGGATGCAAAACCTTCATTTCCTACTTGGTATTGGACAGCAGTCCTTTCACTTACATCTGAAGGCAGGATAAATAATACTAAGAAACAGCACTGCTTAAACAAAGCTGTGATAGAAACGTATTGGCAAGCTTGGCATTATAAGACCTACTTCATTATGACAGCTTTTAAAGACTTGTACTCTGGTGTAATTATACTATGTCAGAAGACAGAATGTTCTTAATTCTCCAGCTAAGAAAACTGTTTTGCTTACTTTGTGTAAATAAAATAAAAAATACCTTAAAGCATTCTGATGTGGTCTGTCCTTGTCTCAAGAGTCACACCCTGTCCTCCAAACTGACTCTTGACGTCTGTATTTAGTTCCTCCACTTTTGGATCCTTATCTGATGTTACTAAACAAACTGGCTGTTCCATCCTACAGTTCTGACGTCTCTTCAACAACTCTGGGACAATCTGTAACTCGGTATCTCCATTTATCTTGGAAATCTTGTCTTTTCTAGATACTGGTCACCACTTACCAACATCACCAACAAAAGAACATATTCCTTAGTTACTGACATGAGGATCTATTTCTGTACTTTGGCTGCTGAATTCTAAATCTTATTGCTATCCTATCTCAATAAAGTAAGCATACTAAGGCTTTAAGGAACTTATAATTTCATATTATATTTCTGAACATAACAGAATTATTATATTTTACAGTGAGTATATAAGCATGAATCAAGTAAAAACGTAACTCACATGTCCTACTATTTTATCAATTCATGTAAATATTTCAAAATAGTTAATATGTCCAGTTATAGCATTAATTTTTTATAGTTTTCAACAATTTCATAAGCTAGAAAATATAGCAAGCGTTTATAAACATTTCAAAAGCAAACCATCATCATCTTTAAAAAATCAAGTTATGGTACAGATCATTTTTCAGAGTAGACTGACTTTTGTTTGGAATATATTTGACCAATATGAATTTAATATCATAGCCATTGAGGTACTTTTACCTGAAGCCCCAGCTTCATGACTTTTTTCTTCAGGCTTGCCATTAGACTTGAAAACTCTTTGTTCATCCACCTCATCATCTCCCCACCATGATGGCTGCCCATATAAAGGAGTACCACGGGGCATAGCAGAAACATCTAAAAGAGGTGGGGAGAAAAAAAAATTACTAAAGTAGATGAAGCAGGAAAATACATTTTGCATGATGCTAGATTTACTTAGTTGATTAAAAGTACTCAATTTTCAGTAATGTAACATTTGAAAATTGTCTTAAACAGCACTATACATGACTAAGTGAACAAGTAATACAGCTTACTATAACCAATCCAACAGCTTTTTGTTAAGTGTTTGGGGCTCTCTGATCTATATCTGAGCCTCAGTAACAAATGATCTTTGAGTATTTAGACAGAAGTGTCTTAGGTGGAAGAATTTTGTTACCAAAGGAATAATGAAACCAGTTTAATCAGAAATGTCATTAAATCTTATATATAAAAAGATGAAATGAAAGCAAATACTGGCATGAGCAACAACACAAAGTATTATATAGTAACTATATTTGCATTCAATGATAACAAATCTGCAGTTTCAGTAGCTGTAGTACTGTTTATCAATTTAATACATTTGTTATGTGAAGGGATTATCTACATAAAGCATCTTTGTAGTTATTAAAACTGTAAGCAGCCGGGCGATGGTGGTGCACGCCTTTAATCCCAGCACTCGGGGGGCAGAGGCAGGCGGATCTCTGTGAGTTCGAGACCAGCCTGGTCTACAGAGCTAGTTCCAGGACAGGCTCCACAGCCACAGAGAAACCCTGTCTCGAAAAACCAAAATAAATAAATAAATAAATAAAAAATAAAATAAAACTGTAAGCATTATATAAGGATGGTATATTAAATTTTCCCTTTTACTTCAATTGTAATTCAGAGAAATATAGATAATATGAAACAATAAACTATTTCTTTCAAATACTGAAATCACTTTAAATATTTAACATATTGGGTGTACCTGCACATAGTTGTCAATGTTTCCTAGGGAAAACGGGATATATTAAAATGTACTCTGGGATCAATCACTAGTATACATTATTTTTATACAAGCACATGTGTTTGGGAACAAAGAACGTAATTTCTTCAAAATCAAGTATAAATTAGGAATTTCCAAAAGAGTTAATGTATTGTAATGTATATTATATTGACAATGATCATGGGCTGTTACTGTAATATACCTTTTATTTGACAAACTACCATGTGTTGTTTGAGATCACTGAGAAGCTAGTTCTAGATTGGGGTAGACACCAACCCCCACTTCAGACCCTGAGTGGGTTTGTCTCAAAGTGTCTTCCAAGGTCTGGGGATAAGCTAGTGCCCCTAACTCTGACGGTTCAGAGAAAACAAAAGCGTCCAAAAGTAAAACATGTGTTCTTGAGGACAATGGAGGTTATTATTATTAATCCAGGAATATTTAAGTCTGCAGAGGAAAAGAGAAACTGGAAATGCATCTCTGGGAAGCTGAGCCACCAAGAGACAGCTTAATTGAGAACAGTAACTGGCCGCCTCAGTTTCCCGTTAGTTTCTGCAGGAATATGTGAGCAACCTATTAGACGATGTTTTCTCTCCATATTTTATATGCTGTTAATTGCAAGCCTCACCCTAAGGGACAGTCTACTCTGGGACTTTGCATTGGGAACTCCAGTTGGCGGCTTTAAAGGAGCTTCCAGAGTTGGTTTCTTAGAGCACCAAACTTGATGTTTTTCTTTTGTGCTTCTTCTCTTCTTCCCCTCCCACTTCCTTCCCTCCCTCTCTCCCCCTGAATAGATAGGGCTATTGCAGACCACTCTTCAGATCCTACAGGGCACTTACCCACAGATTTCTCCTCGGATTTCAGGCTTTCTGTAGCTCTATGCTGCACCTCGGCAGTAGCATCCACTTTTGAGTCTGTGCCTTTAGCACTTGCCGATTTTGATAATTCTGATTCTGAAGATTTCTGGGACAACTGAAGCTGAATAGTAAACTTCTCATGCTACAAAACATTTTAAACCAAAGGGAAGCTTTCATGAAAGACGTCTACTGTAGTGAGCAATAGACTAACAATAGGATAAATGCTTACCTTAAGAGCTTCTTCAGGGACCCTCATCTCTCCTCGAACTACAGTGAAGAGATTTGTATGTAAATAGAGCTAAGGAAGAATATAACACCAAAATTTTGGTCCCTGTACTTGAAAGTGGTTATTAAGTATAATCTGGAAATTGTCCTACTTCAAGAGTAAATACAGAATTTTGTGTTTATTTATTTTCTATTTAAACATGTCCTGGGGATTAAATCCAAGACCTTGTATATGCTAGACTACTACTCCACCACTGAACCACATCCTCAGATTAAAAAAAAATTATTTTTCCTTTGTAGACAAGGTCTTCAGGCTGTCCTCAAAGTTAAGATTCTTCTGGCAGCTCACAGAATACCTGGAAAGTAAGATGTGCCTATAATACTCCCTTTAATAAGAAAAAATACTTAAAATACATAATGTCATTTATAAATATTAACAACCTTAAAAATTCTGAAGTTGATTACTCAAATTTTATAAACTTTAATAAAAATGAGGTTCATTTTGTAAGTACAAAGAAAATGAATGCTGTAATCAGGGTTTATATGCAACCATAATACCCCCTTTCCCTCCATGTACTGCAGTAAGGTCATATTACATTATAAAACAATGATTCTATACACATAAGAACAAGTGCTAAATATAATGAATACTTTCATTATTATACCAAAACAACGAGGCTTCTTATTAAGGATCAATTCACTAGAGGTCATATTTCCTACCATTAGTTAACCTTAAAATTTTATAATCATATACTAATTCAAAGCATTCATCAATCACTTTAAGGGTAGAAAACTGTAATCACTGTGGTGTGTATGTGTGTGAAAGAGAGAGACAGAGAGAGAGGGAAGGAAGGATGGAGGGAGGGAGAAGAGAGAGAATGTCCAAATGTAATGGGAGCAGTAAACTTATTAACAAAGCTTCTTAGAGCTGTAAACAACCTTGAAGAATGCTCTGTTCAATCCACTGACTTGTGTTCTTATTCAATAAATAATTCAATGAACAGAACCCCTACCTCCAAAGAATCTACTTAGAGAATTCTCTCTGGAGCTTTCTTGTCACTAAAGTGGCTTCCTAATGCTTTGAAATATTAAAATTATTTCCTTTCTTGTCATGTACAAATTTGCTGATACACATAAAAACATACATGTAACTAAACATTTAGTGAAAAATCGTTTAGCAAGCAGTTCTCAACCTGTGGGTCACAACTCCCACAGGGGTTGCCTATTAGATATCCTGAATAGCAGATGTTTATAACTCATAACTAACAAAATTACGGTATAAAATAGCAACAAAATAATTTTATGGTTGGGGTCACCACAAGGATCACAGTATTAGGAAGGATGAGAAATCACTGGTCTAGCACTTTTTTGCCTCAGGAATTAAGAGAAAGATATAAAATACAAAAGGAAGAGTCAGATTATCCGTATTTGCACATGTGATGATTCTATATCTAAGAGGCTCTACAGATTCCATCAGATCTTAAACACTTTCAGAAATATTGTAGGGCATAAAATCAACATAAAAACAACAACAAATTTGCTGAGAAAAAAATTATGAAAAAAAACATTCCATCCACCTGCCAAAATAAAGTACCTAGGGATACACATAAGGAAGTAGACCTTTTCAATGAAAACTTGAGATACTGGAAAAATAGCTGATCATAGAAATGGTCCTAACTGGCAGAATTATGTAAGTCTTGAATATGGATGTTACAAAAGTAATTTGCAGATTCAATGCAATCTTAATCAAAATACCAATGTCTTTCTTTATGCAACTATAAAAGATAATCTAGAAATATAAAAACATAAATGGCCAAAAATAGCCAAAGCAATTCTAAGTAACAAGTACATTGCTGGAAATATCACAATACCTGATCTCCAAAGTACACTGCAGAGCAAGTGACAAAGACAGCACGGTTCTGGCACAAGAAGAGACAGACACACTGACCAACAGAACATAACGGAGGATCCAGAAGCAAACCCCCACAGCGACGAATAGCTAATATAACAAGGTTGTCGCAAACACATGCTGCAACAAAGACAGTCTATTAAAAATCAGTGCCGCAGGCAAAACGGGGTATCTACTTTCAGAAGTATGAAATTTGATCCAAATCTGGCACAAAAATAAACTTAAAGTGGATGAAAGGCTTTAATTTAGAACCTGAAATGCTGATACTGCTAGAGAAAAACATTGCAAGACACAGTCATGGCCAAAAACTTTCTGAACAGGATCTGATAGCACAGCAAATAACCTTTGTGGGATTGCATGGAATTGTGAAACTTCTGCACAGCGAAGCAAACTACCAGCAGAGTGAACAAATAGCCACAGAATGGGAGAAAATGTGTTAGCTATACGTATAATGGAGTCAATATCTAGAATGTATTATGAACTTCAAAAATAGGCCACTAAAAGTAAAACTGCAAATCATTAAACTAATTAAAGACAGTTCTGAAGACAAATATATATATATACATATATATGCACATAGGATGTTGAACTTCCATCAGAAAAATGAAAATCAAAAGTACTTTGAGTTCTATCTTACCACATCGAAATGGCTCGCTATTATCAGAAAAATAAAAGACAACAAATGCTGGTTGAAGATATGGGGGTAGGAGAAACATTTATTCATTATTAATGGTAGTATAAGCTGATATAAAAATAATAGGCATCTGTATCAAGGTGTCTCGAAAAAAAAAAAAAACCAAAAAGAGAGTTATCATATGATCCAGCTATCCACCACAACTGGGAATATACCAAAGTGTTCCACATCCCACCAAAGAGGTACCTGAACATCTGTGTTTGTTATTCTTTATTCACAATAGCAAGGAAACAGAGCTAGCACAGATGTCTATCAACAGTTCAATGTTTAATGAAAATGTAGTACATACATATAGTGGAATTTTACTCAGCTATAAATAAAATTATAAAGTGTGCATGGAAGTGGGTGGATCTGTAATTCAGCAAGGCAATTAAAATACAGAAAGACAAATACTACATTTTCTATTCTGTATACAGACTTTGGATCTTAATGTGCATATGTATGTATAGATGTGTGTGTGATAAGCGTATAGGTCGCGAAACTGGAAAGAAGATCAAAAGAGTAGAAGTGGTAAAGACAGTAATAGAACATACATGACATGAGAGCAGAAGGGGGTCAAAGGGCATGTAAGATTGTAAAGAGGATAACAAAAGCAAATTGTATTTGAAACCCAGTACTTTGTATGGAAATTAAAAATCTTAAGAAAAAAAGTAAAATGCAATGAGGTATGGTGGCATATGCCTATAATCTTAGCACTTAGGGAACTAAGGCACAAGGCTTATGAGTCTGAGGATAATCACTGGACTAGAGTCAGTTTTCTTCAATGATGCAACCCCGGTAGGCCCACCCTGAGGTTGGCTAGCTAGGCCACACAAACTGAAAAGGTGTGGGCGAGGAACTAAAAAAAGAATACTCAAAGTTGGGAGGCAAGGGAGGGAATGGTGGTTACAAAAGGAGTTGGGGGAGGGAAAGTATGTTCAAAATACATTGCATGATTTCTTCAGACTAAAACAACACTGTTTAAAAAATCATTTAGTATAGCCTCAGATCACCAAAACTGTACCTGCAAAATAGGAAGTACCTATCAGATATGAAGGAAGGAACTTATTAGGCCTCTTTCCTGCCCATTTGTGGTCATTTGAATGATCACAAGTTTCTGAGGTTTATTGATTGTTGTTTTGAGTTTAAGGTAATTTTGAAAATTTGAATATTTCACTGAGATTCATCCTTTTCACAAGAAAAACTCTCTAGTTAGAAAACAGACTTATGGCATATGCATTATGTTCTCTAGTTCAAATCTTAAGCCATGTTAATGTTGTCTCTCCTATAAGGTGACGGTGTTAATCAGAGCTTTCCACGCTAGGGCATTTTCTGTATAGACTGGCTATCAATTTTATATACGAATAAAGCATGACAAGTTCCCTAGTCTAGTATAATTAATACAGAAACAAACACAGCTATCACGTAAAATGATTTCGAAAATTCTGTACCATGAAATAAAATTTCTGCCAATTTAACAGCCCTATGTTCCTTTATATCTGGTTCTCAACCTTCTTGATGCTGCAACCCTTTAATCATTTTGTGGTTACCTCCTCGACCATAAAATTCTTTTCATTGTTACTTCATAACTTTATGCCATTTAAAACATTTACATTTATTTATGTGGCATATGTGTGAATGCATGTGCACCAAGACACATATGTAGTGGTCACCCAATATACTGCAGAAGTCTTTTCTCTCCTTCCACTCTGTGGGTCATGGGGATTGAGCTCAGGTTGCCAGTCTTGGCAGCAAGTAACCTTACCTGTTGAGCCCTCTCACAAGCTTCACCAGATATATTGTTTAAAAGATTTAGAATATATAACAAATAAGTATTTAATTTATATTTTTACTTTTTCAAATATAAATGTAATGTGCTATAAAACTATTCTAGCTTTAAATTTTAAACTTTAAATTTTCTATCTTTTGTTACTTGTGTTAATACATTTGAGTATCAGCTAGAGCTATCTGAGGCTACAATTTCTCTGATAGAGTGATCTAAGTCTACCAGATTGCTAATGTTTAATTTTTAAACTATTATTTGAGTCTTGGTACATGTTTAAGAACTAAATAAATCTCAAGATAAAGTTCCATCATAATGAGAAATATTTTTATTTCAATTATATACAAATAGAAGTGTTTTTATCGCTTAGTCATTTTACTAGGTTCCTTCTACTATTCTTTACAGTACAGTAAAATCTTACAACTGTTCAGTTATTAGACTTTGATTATTAAACAAAAATTCAAACATACATTAAATGATAATGTTCTAGTAAAACTTGTGTCAGACTACATAGGATATGTTAAAGTTTGAATTAAACCAGCAGGATAGCACGGAAGGGAAGGCAGGTTAATGTTTTATATCCTCCTAAGAGACTGGCTTGGGCCCTCATAATCCCCCTGGCAAGAACCTAGGTAGACAGTACTTAAGACTTTCACTGTCCTCCCCCCAGCTCCAGTCTTTAGCACCTAAATTATATGCATAGCAGCACGGCAGAGAGATGGGAAGCAGCTGCGTCTTACCAAGCTTTCCAGGACCATTCCCAGGAACCAGTAATGGAAAAGCAAGCAGAAAGCTTCTAATAAGCATAAACTTCAATATTGTGAATCCTTATATCACAAGATGTTAATTTGTAGCATAGTAAATATTTTTAATTCATTTAATGAATGCAAAAACTTATATAAGGATATCATATCCAAATCTCAGCTTATCTTCAAGTTTCAAAGTGATGTAAGTCTGCTCTGGTATCCTTACATCATTCACAAAAGTCTACAAGGAAGAAAGAAAAAGGTTCAATTGCATATGAATATTAATTCTCACATTCCAGTCAAATTCATCAAAAGTATTTACCGTTAAGTGTATCCTAACACGTGTGAAGCAGCATGTATTATTTCATACTAAACCTGTTGTCAATATTACTGGTAACACAAAGCACAGTGAGGCCAGGCTGAATTTTGGCACTTGGAATTTTTCTAAAAAGGAAGTTAGGAAAGTGCTTAACCTGAAGCTGGAAACCTGTACAAAGTAAAGTACTTAACTCTAAACAGCTTCAGGATTTTTAGTAATTTTATTTGTAGGGATTAACATTTTATCACATCATTCTCAGAATCATTCCTTTTAAAACATTACATTTTTTTATTTGTGGTATATGTATGTGTAAGCATGTGTGCAATACTGTGCATGTGGAGGTCAGGACATCTTGCTGGAATTAGTTCTTTTTCCACCATGTGGGTTTCAAGAATTCAGTTCAGTTCATCAGGCTTAGCTGTAAGTATCTTTAACTGCTGAGCCATCTTGGGGTTGCTTTACAGCTGCCATATGGATCCTTTGGATCTATGAATCTAAGATACACAATGGTATCTTAGTAAATGGATTTTTACTATATGTTGAAATTCTACTTTCTCTTCACCAGGGTATTTTATTTTTACTCAATTATTTCTAACAATGCTGAATATTATGAAAGTAACAAGACAGATAGCAGAATTATCTAGAAAAGCACCATACAAGAGAAATATATCAGAATTCCCAAACAGTATACACTACTTGTATTTTCTTGCAGGCTTATAACAGGAACTAAAATCAGTTTTGATAATGCATTTGAGGTGTAATCTAGTGCATTAAAAACATACTAGTTCAAGAAGTAAAATTGGTAAGATATTTTACATATATGTATAAGTCTTTGGAATTTAACCTAGTTACATCTCAAATATTCAATGGTTGCTAATGGCTACAGTGAAAAGCCCAGACAGAAGAATACGGCAAGGCAATAGAGAAATAAATCAACATTCTGTCATCCTTCAGTTTCTTACTGCAATGCCTGACATATTGCATTAGCTTTCTAAGAGGACATCTGGAGATGCTATTTTTTTATTTTTGTTATTTGAGACCGGGTTTCTCTGTAACTTTGTAGCCTAGCCTGGAACTAGCTCTTGTAGACCACGCTGGCCCCAAACTCATGGAGATCGGGCTGCCTCTGCCTCCCAAGTGCTGGGATTAAAAGCATGCGTCACCATCACCCAGCTTGGAGATGCTATCTTTGTAGGCTTTTTCTTCTTTTCCTTTAGTTCCCATTTTTTTAAACACTATTAAAGAGGACAGCTGAAAATACTCAGTTTAAATGTCTACTGAAGCAAAGGGAGATAAACAGGAAAAAAAATAAAATTCAATTATACAATGAATAGACAAGAACACTGTAGATTATTACAATGATGATATAATCATAGCATAGACAAAACAATTAAAACTGTGTATCTTCAGGGAATGAAGATAATTCTAGCTCACTTTTCTTTCATCCAGAATCAATAAGAGAAAAGGGTACTTATAAGAACAAAAAGAAAACATTTTCATACTGTTAGCCATTTATTAAGAAGGACCATGCAGTATTTCCCGACAAAAACCTAAATAAAATAATTTTATATTTTTAAATTTTATTTTAATGTTTTATTTACATTGTGTGCACATACATGTATGCACTCATCAGTGCTCCTGTCTGTGGAGGACAGTGGTCAACTTCAGGTAGTGGTCTTCACAATCCATCTAACTTATTTTTGAGGCAAAGTCTTACTGGGACCCAGGACTGCTAGTTTAGGCTAGGTGTGCGGGCCAGCAAGTGCTGCAAATCACCTGTCTCTGCTCCCCAGTGCTAGAATTACAAACATGCAGGTAATCACATTCAACTTTTTATGAATGTGCTGGGTATTGCACTCATGTCCTCACCGAACTCCAGTCTGAAAAAAGGGAGACAACGGTGTAGGCTGGAACCTAGGCTGCTGTGTAGCGGCAAAGCAACAGAAGACAGGACTGGGATGTGCGAGGCATGGCAAGGTACAGAGGCAAGTGCTCTGGTGGAAGAAGTCAACAGGAATTGTAATCCACACTATTAATATATATATCCTTTACAGTACGTGTGCCTAGTTTGTCTGTTTTTGTTTTTTAATTTTAATTCTTTCATCATGTTAACATTAACTAGTTTATGTTCCTAAATGTAAGGGCCTTCTCTTTGTCCCTTTAAGAAGTAGAATTTGAGTTTTACTCTTGCCAGTCGGTGATGGCAGGCACCTTTAATCCCATTTAATCCCAGCACTTGGGAGGCAGAGGCAGGCAGATCTCTGTGAGTTCAAGGTCAGCCTGGTCTACAGAGCCAGTTCCAGGACAGGTTCCAAAGCTACAGAGAAACCCTGTCTCTGAAAAAAAAAAAAAGTAGAATTTGAGCTTTGCTCTTTTAAAAAGTACAGAATGGCAAGGAGAATGGAAAGAACTCTGCCAAAGAAAATCTAATCCGTTCGGACTCCTCCTAGGAGAACAGAAGAGCAGGAAGACTACAGTTCTGGTTCTGGAGGAATGTCAAGGGAGAAGGGGACAGTCTATAATGGTTCATGCCACATGGGAGGAATTTCAGTTCAAAGTTGAAGAATGTAGACTTAATTACATGTACTAGAATCAACAGAATAGCTAACCAAAAAAGTTCAAATAATCAATATTAAAGTCTTTTATTAGTAGGCAAATTAAAAAGTAAAAAAAAAAACTTATGCGTTTGCTTTCCATGTGTTCAATGTGTATTTTTCACGGCAGCAATTTGAATCACTCAAAAAACAAATAGTTTATCAAATTTCAACAGGATATGATATCAAAGATAATATATTTTCTTGTTAGAAGAGTCACAGGAAAATTAAAATGTTGAAATAATTTAATACATCAACCTTCTTTCAATCCTCTATTAAATATTCTGTAAAATGTAGGAAGATCATATAGAAATAACAAAAAACCCTACCAGTTACACAAATATATTTAAAAAGACAAAGAGCAACAAGAGCAAATCCTAGTGTTCCAATAATGTATTGTGTGTGTTAAAGCACATGTTTAAATCCCTTATATTTACTCCAGCCCTAATAGAGAAGGTCTTCCAGTATCTAGCACCAAATCTACCTTTCCATTCTTATTTTCTAAAGTGAGAATGTATCTCTTGTGCCCAGAGTTTTACACATTCTGACCACCAGGGCCTTCTGTTTCCCTGCACATGAACTGCAGTCACACAGTGAGCTCAAACTCCATCTCATCTCCTTACAGGAATCTTTGTCACACATCACATCATTAAATGCTTTTCTTAGTTCCTCTTTATTCTTTTGCTCCTAAGTATAGTTTCAATGCACTATGCACCTTTTAATTATTTGAAAGGGAAAGATAAACTGAAGAAAAGGGGACTATACAAATAAGGAATATAACTTTATTAACATTAAATAAGTATTCGACCAAAGTAAAAACCACATGGTTATCTTACCCCATTTAGGCTGCCTAAGTCTTTCACCAAATGTTCATCCGCAGACGCATCATAATTGATTACTGCATGCTGCTTATCCACACTACGGGACTAAAAGTAAAAACTTTAAGCTAATAACTACAAGAAAATACTAAAATAAGTAACAAAAAAAGATTTTTACCTATATAGACAATATTATTAGGACAGCTGATAAATACAGGAATATATAAAAAAGTAGATTAAATGAAATCTAAACTGTGTTATGATAAATATAAAACATAAATTTGGCATCATTTCCTAAAGATGAAAGTAGCTAAATTTCCAAAATACTCTTTCCAATAAATTCAAATTTTAATTCTGAATGTAAATTAATTGATTTTGTTGGATGTATCAAAGTACATATTTTAAAAATTGTGAAATTATTACACAGAAATTCAATGAATTATTTTCTATTTTACCTATTTTATTGTCAGAAAATTGCTACCTTGCAAGATTTCTTCCTTTAATACTATTATAACATACTATTATAATATAAACTGCATAAAAAACCCAAAGACTAAGATGATAAAAAGGGACAAAATGTAGTATTTTCTGACCAAATTGATTATCACTTAAAGTGTGATTTCTAAAACTGCAGTTTTTGGAAATGAGTTTTTCTATAAATATAGGTAAGTGTACATATATATGTATGCATGTGCGCAGACATTTCTGTTTTAAGCTTTCTTTTTTCAAAATATAATCCTCAAAATACAGAACTTATTTACAAATAGTACAAATTATTTAATAAATAATTTATTATAAATAAAATTAATAAAACTGATACAAGAGTTAGGTGAGCCAGAAGATTTAAGTCTTAATTTTAAAAAGTGTATCTGATAGCTGACTGAATCCTATGGCTCTGTAAAGGGGAGGACAGCTCTCGGGGCCTAGCTAAGCTAGTGCTTGCATACAGAAAAGGCGGCCACATTACCTGTAGCATGAGCTCACAGTCATCTCTTCCAACAAAAATCATTTCTCGAGGCAGCCTGTGGCGAGTGCCTCCACTGCTCACCAAAAACCAGGATGTCAAGCTCATTTCTGCTTAGCTTCTGAATCCTTAGCAAAGCTACATCATCCTGCAGATGAAGAAAAGCACATTAGAAACTCTTCAGTATCTAGTTACCAGCACTGTGAGTAAGCCTAAAATAGAATTACCTTTATCAACATTTACAACCAATATAAACCATATTCTCATCAGTGTTGTAATCCAGAAACTCTAAAAGTCCAGTTAAAAATGAAAGAATTAAGGTTAATAAGTAGATGGTCAATTAATAATTTTTTTATTATATTACTAAAAGGCTTCTAGACTCAATCTGCAATTTCCAAGCAAATACAGCTAGTAGTATAGCAATATAAAAAACAACTATGCAGTACAAATGCATGTCTAGGGGAAAAGTTCGAGAAAGAATGAAACTGAGAAAGTAAATCTGATATATAACCAGAATAACTCTGGAATCCAAAGACACTGCTTGTCTATCAAGTGTAGAAGAAGTTCCTCGGCAGATCAGGCAGTCTTGAGGAGGCTGCTGCCTCCTCAGTGCTCATGGTTCACAGGAGCACTCTATCTTTTCAATGCATTTTTCCTAGAGTAGCAATTCTTTAACTTTTGGTACTTAGGACTCTCTAGTACTTACAAAAAAGGACCCTAAGAGTACTGCTTTACATGGTTATGATATACTTGAAAAACTAGTATTTGTTTCATTTAAAAGAATAATAACAAAGAAATCTCACTTAAAATCACTAATATTTGTAGAAAACTTCATTTTCTAGCCCGCTTTCCAAGGAGAAAAATAGCACTACTTACAATATGAGCTATCTTTTAAACAACTGGATGAACAGAAAATCCCTGCTTCTTGCACTTACTGTCCCACCATAAAGTGTGTAAAGGAAAGCTGTTTTAGAGTGATAAAGAAGGATTTTATCTTAAATCTTTGAAATATCTTTAGGGTGTTTTAAAGACACTAAAAATAACTATACAAAGCCAATTTTTTTTTGATTCTGTGCACTATGGAAACCCTGCATAGACTATGCACATGTTCATCTTCCCTCGGTGGACTTTTGTAACATCATACATTGGTCTTTTGAAAATATATGGCTTTCAGAATTGTGTAGATCTTCACAATACTTGATCCTTTCATTTCCACTACTTTAAAACACATTCATTAAACATTACCACTCATCTCAACAGAAAGATTTTTAATATTAGTTTGCTACTAAGCTCACAAGAAGAATTCATTATCTCAAATGATGTCCTTGATACCTAAAATTTTATTACTGAAAAGAAAATCCTGTCACTTTTTAAGGTTCATTTTGACAAATGCTTAGCTCTACTTTAGTAATCTGCCAATCACTGACATAAAATGATATTTTATGAAAGCAAAGCATGGGCCTAGTTCAGCTTACAACTCACATAGGGACACAACTTACTTTCTAGGAGACAACCACAATAGTCTGGCACTGAGTGTAACTACCCTATAAGTACTTTCGTCTAGTTCTGAGAACACACTACAAAAATATGAATCCAAGATTGAAGAGAGTAACCAACCATTACGATTTTTCTGAGATAATCGTAAGCGAAGCGGGTGGCTTTTTAAGACTTTCTAACTGCAGTCGTACAAGAGTGATGTCTATAGCTACCACTGGTATAGTCTGGTCCTGGGCCCTAATCTGAGCTGAAGTTTACCACAGTTGTTTCTGTGTCATGTGTACTAACAAATGCAACAAGAGAGGCAGAAAGTTCTTTGATATCATTAAACATCTGGTCCCATGGACCATTGAAATGATTTCCTTCAGGAACCCTGAAGGACCAGTAGACTGACATTCTAACAATTGTCTTATGGGATGTGGCATTGTTAGTAAGAAACCCAAACACTGGAGTCATACAGATCGATGGGTGAGTCTGATCCCAGAAGTTCTACTGCTTCTCTTCTGCAAGGCCTTAGGTAAGGTACTACGTGCCAAGCTCCTTAGCTTCCTCTCCTAAACTCAAGAGTCTTGGTATTAATTAACTACTCAAGTTTTATCTTAGGAATCCAAAGAATATTTTCATTCTTTTCTAAGATGTACACTATGCTACATTTGTATAGGAAATAAACTATAATGGAAGAGAGTATTCTACAATAAAATAGAAGCATACATTAAAGCAAACACCGTCCAATGTACTGGGGAAAATGCTTATTGTATGTTAAAGTCACTATCTTAGTTCCTTTTATGTTATGTGATAAATATCATAATGACAAGCAATTTGGACAGAAAGTGTTTATTTGGTTTACAGGCATCATCAGAGGAAGCCAAGACAGAATGTCAGAGAAAGAAAGTGGAGTCAGGAACTGAAGCAGAGGCCAAGGAGGAAATGTCAGACTGGCTTGTTCAGCTTGCTTTCTTACACAATCCAGGATCACTTTCCCAGGGGCAGCACTGTCCACAGTGGGATAGGCCCTCTCCCATCAGTTACCCGTCATGAAAATGCTCCACAGGCTGCCTACTGGCCAGTTTGATGAAGACATTTTCTCAGCTGAGGTTCTCTCCCCTAGGTAACCTTAGTTTGTATAAAGTTGACAGAAAACTAACCACCCCAGTCATGTACACATACACGATGCACACAACTCTTACTAAAAAGTTAAAACAATCAAATCTTAATACTTTCTCAGCTTATTTAATTAGTTTGGTCGAATTAAATGTTTTAATTAAGTTTCCTAGTTATCCAGTTATTCAATGCATACTTTCTGTCAAATTGGTGTTCAGCATTTCTTTCACTATTTCAGAACAGTCTCCAAGACCATGTCAATAGAGAACCAGACTTAACTAAAGGAAATCTCTTATGTAAATATATTACATAATTCACATACTCCATGTACAAGGAAGAAGCCATTTTAAAGCACTGAATAGTAAGTAGGTCAATAGTCACATACTTTTAAAAGGGAACAAAAATGAAAACTACAGTATGACATATTCAAAGGAAATCAAATTCAGCTTTAAAAGCAATCTAAACCACAGGGACCAAACATGAACAAAAAAAAGCAACTTCTTTATGTAGAAAAAAATAGTTTAAACAAGCACTATTCATATGTCATAAAAGTTTTTAATTCTCATTTGCTATAAGATAGTCTTTAAACATGTCTATAGCATGACACGTAATATAACTAATTATAATTCGACATATAATTGATTTCATGCAGTTATTATGATTATATAAAACAATGCAGTTAAAATTTCTTTTTATAAGTCTTATTTGTTTTTAATGAAACTATAAGTTAGAGAATACACATTTTTTAAAATAAAACAAAAATGTAATATTTAGTATATTCTTTTATGGGCTACGGCAATGACCTAGAGCCTATTAAGTGTCTTCTCTTTTGGGGAATGCAATATAACATAAAGCTAGATTATATGCTTTTCTTTAAATATCTCTAAGATAGATTTACAATCATTCCCCCAGGTACTCATTTTTTTTCCTTTTTTCATGTGCCTCTGTATATGTGGTATATTTGTGTTTACAGGTTATGTGGCAAGAGAACAATGTAGAGACTGGAGGTTACTGTTGGGTATCTTCCTTGATCACTATTTATGGAGGTGGGTTCTCTCCTTGAACCTAGAACTGATCCAGCTAGTTGAGATAACCAGACTGCACCAGGGACCCCAGGCCTGTACCTCGTAAGTGCTGGAATTACAGGTAGGTCATTCACCTGGGCTCCAAGCAATTTCAAACTGGGAAATAGACCCAAAGAGACACTTCTCAAAAGAAGACATGTAAGTGGCCAATAGTAAACACCAGGGAAATGAAAGTCAAGACCAGAATGAACTACCTACCACCTTAATCCAGAAAGTAGGTACCCCAAAGATAATAAGTGCTGGTAGTAATTGTAGTTGGGAATATAAACTAACACAGCTATTATGAAAAGCATTATGGAGGTTCTTAAAAGTCTAAAAATAGAGCCACTGTATGATGCTGCAGCCCCATATACAGGTCTATTTATATACAAAGGAAGTGAGACAGAAGGGAGAAGCATTTCTATTCGCATGTGTACTGCAGCACTAACTCCAACAGCTAAGAAACAAAACAACCCAAATGTCCATATACTCAACCATAATAAAGCAAAAAATCCTGCCATTCGACCCAGCACTGATGGAAATAGAGGCTCTTGGGTTAAGTCAAACAGGCTAGGCACATAAAAACAAAGTATTATAAAATCACTGGCATGTACAATCTGAAAACATTGCTCTCACAGAAGTAAAAGATATAATGGTGGATACCAGAATCTGGGAATAGCCAGGAGAGGGGGGATGAGGAGAGGCTGGTCAATCAATGATCAACTAATTTATGGTTCAATGGAAGCAAGAAGCTTCGATATACTATTGCATAAGATTACAATACATACATATTATATCTATTAAATTACATAGATAATATAAATTCCAAAACACTAGGAAAAAAATTAATGTTGAGGAAACAGACAAGTTCAACTCATGTAAATGTCATACCAAGTATTTATGTATTAAAACATATGATATACTTAAGTATATACACACACACCTATTGAGAAGCCTACCAAATCCAGGGTTGCTAGGGCAAACAAACAAAAGAATCTTGCTTCAGGGAACTCAGCCTTGTAGAGAATGCTGCACAGTTAGATGGAAACAGGAAGCTGTCCTTATTCTAAACTGGACCGAGAACACAAGATCTCACCTATGCCAGCAGGAGGCCAAAAGAGAGTTTCTTCATCTCTAGCTCCTAGTCTAGAACAACCTTTCACCCACCATAATTGACACCCTTCCTCCCTCTTCCCATCATCTCCCTCTCCCTTTCCCTCTCTTCCTTCTCTCTCCCTCCCTCTCCCTAAGAACATTTTTAATAAATGAAGGAGCAGTGATGACTACCAGAAGTCTTGACGAGCAGGTAACCTGGAACTCTTTAGGGTCACCTTACTTGTAAATCTGGTCCTTACTTTCTAGTTATGTTCCTCTGTAACAATCTCTTACAGTTTATCTTCTTCCATATAGGACTTGGCTTTTCAGCAACTGGTGTGGGAAGTCCTTCTGTCTATGTGTTGCTTTTATTGGTTAATGAATAAATCTGTTTCAGCCAGTGGTTTAGTAAAAGAGAGCTAGGAGGGAAAACTAAACTAAATGCTGGGAAAAAGAAGGCAGTCAGTGAACAGCCTTGTAGCCGCCAGGGACAGATGCCTGGGGCTAGAGTCAACTGAAACTTTGCCCGTAGGCCATGACCTCTTGGTGATGCACAGATTAATGGACATGTTAGTTTGGGATGTAGGAGCTAGCTGGGAATACGTTTAAGCTATTGGCCAAACAGTACTGCAATTAATACAGATTTTTGTGTGATCATTTTTGGAGTCTGGGTGGCAAGGAAACAAACAAGCAGCTTCCCACCAACACAACTAGATGACAGAGGTTTAACATTCAAACTCTCAGGAGCTAGACAGCACCTAGCACCACAGTTACACTTTCACCTTCCTAGAACTATATTCAGTTTTAAAACTGGACTTTCCTGTGGAATCAGTTCATCTTAGGATACAATGGACTAGCATTTTAATACTTAAACACTAAAGTCTAAGAAGAGACCAATCAAAATCTCTGTGCAGTTGTCAAGCGGAGCACACAGCTTCACTGCACTGTACATTCCAAAGCTTTATGTTAAAAATGTTGGCTGTTGTTAGAATTAAATGAAAATGATAGTGCAAACTATCACACATGGCAATCTAGCATACAGCTGAAGAAGCTCTGACAGCAAAGTTTAGTTTATATTTTTTATTCACCACCCCTTTAAAACCAGCACTCCAGAAGTAGAGGCAGAGGCAGGCAGATCTGAGTTCAGGCCAGTCTGTTCTACACAGTTAAACTCTGTTTTAAGAACAACCAACCAAAATAACACACATCAAAAGTTTTAGAAAATGATAAAGTGAGCCAGGCAGTAGTTGTGCACGCCTTTAATCCCAGCACTCAAGGGGCAGAGGCAGGTGGATTTCTGTGAGTTCGAGGCCAGCCTGGTCTACAGAGTGAGTTCCAGAACAGGCTTCAAAACTACCTGGTCTAGAGAGCTAGTTCCAGGACAGGCTCCAAAGCCACAGAGAAACCCTGTCTCGAAAAAACAAACAAAAACAAAAACAAAAACTACACAGAGAAACCCTGTCTCAAACAAAGTGGAATGGGGTCTAGAAAATAGAGAAAGAAAAAGAGTAAGGGGTGAGGGAGGGGAGTAAGGGAAGAAGCTCAATGGGGGAAAAGTATGTATGAAAATGCCAGAGGGAAACCCATTACTATGTTGTTATTAAGAAAATAAATTTTTTAAATGCTGCTTGTAGTTACATGTAATTCAAATTGAGAACTGATGTCAAGGGATCTGAATGATGCAAATTATTATAATGAAGTTTTGAGATGGACAACAGCATTGGCACAGAACTAGGAAATAGTGCGTTGTGCAATCCATGCCAAAAACTCCGGCTTCCTTACATTGCATACCTAGTATATAATTAATGCATGCAATTACTTGAGCTAGGCCACATGTTAAGTCCATCCTTAACTATCAGCTGGGAAGCAGCTGGCTGATTCATCACCAGATGGCTTTACACAGAATAATGCTCACCTTACCCTGTAATTTCTGCTCTCGCAGAGAAATAAATAGCTGGCTATCAGTCTTCAAAGCAGAAAGGACTTTTCTCTAACCTTTCTAGTTTAATAAAATACTATCATTTTGTCATGTGATAACCTTTTATCAGTTACCAGGAGGTACGAGAAACAACCACCTCTCAAGACTTGGCCCACTGACTCCCTGTTTGCAAAGGATATGTTTTTCTCCTAATAAAATAAATGAAAATTTGAACAAAAAGAAACAAAGTGATAAATTTCATCTTCCAAATTTGTCTTTTGACCATCAGTAAAACTTATAACTAAACAAATGTAATAAGCTACTGCATGAACTAGTTCCTAAGACTTTATAACTTATATCATGCCCCTTTCCCCCATCATGTCAAACATTTAAAAGATACACACAAAAAAAACTTTTAACTAAATGCACAAAACTGAGATCCCTGTTTCACTTCTGGCCCTGAACTCAGGCTCTTACAGAAAATACATCTGAAATTAAACTCTTTGATTTTTGGCGCCATGTATTTGAAAATGGAAGAAATAGCTAAAGCTGAATTTTACATATGGACTAAGGATCAAACAAAATGCCACTCTGGTTTCAAAAAAATAGACACAATTTTCTGTTACCTTGTAATAAAACAGAATACCATAAATTAACTATTTCTAGGAATTACACATGTAAGAAATGAACATGTGTAAGTATAAATATATTGTCTTAACAAAATCCTGATTTTCTTGAAAACAAACTGAAATAATAATTATCAATTTTCAGGAATTCTTCAGTATTATAGATATTTGAGAAAAATTAATCCATTTTTCATTTCCAAGTTTTAAATATTATAATGGAGAAACTGGAAAATCAATACAGAAAAAGTACCTAATCTCATAGAAGCAAAACTAAACAAATACCTAAATAAACTAAAGCAGCTTCCCTGACAAACCAAAGAGAAAAGGAAGATGTAACAGTTTAGGGTGGTATTCTTTATGCTGGATGGTCAGAGGCTGTAGCTCTGAGAAAGTAACAAAGCCATACAACATCGAAAATTTCAACTCTGCTGTATAGCTAACTTGATCTGGGACAGATAATGAAAAACACTCTTGGGAAAACTTCATTTACTTGCAACTCCACCCTCATTTGTACAGTTCCCACAAAAAAATAACAGCTGTGCTGTTTTTGGATTCCTACCAAGATACTGACTCCACACTCATGTAAAAAACCAGCAGTGCGAATACTTTCGCAAGAAAAAAATGCTCTCATATTAGTGATGGTTTTGGAATAAATGCTCCAAACTTTATCCTTATTAGTTGCAATAAATCGAGGATTCTTCTTTAAAAGCAATTAAAATAAATAACTATGGACAAATGTAATCTACAACTTACATTTGAAATAGCATTAAAAAGTCCTACTTCCCCCCCAAAATGATGATGGCATTCCAAGTCTCAAGCCTTATTCTGTATCTAACTTTACCATGTATTTTCAAAAGACAACTTCAATTTTCTAAGAAAAGCAAGCAACTTAAACTTCCTTCATAAGATCACTTTATTAAATCTTCAATGTCCTGCCAGAAAAATGCTACACCTTTGTACGTCCAAGGTATTAAAAGTTCTTACGAAGATTTCTATGCTAGTTTAGGGAAAATGTAAAGTATGATTTGCCTTTTTTTTTTTAAAGGAGTTAACTAAGTAACAGTGTAACATGTGATAATTTCTGAAAACATGAAATACAAAGATTTTGGTAAAAAGGGATAATCCCTAGACATAGCCAGCACAAAATACTTGGATGTATTATTTCATTTGGACATCAACTTATGTAATTTTGAGGCAGAAAACAGCTAAAGTAGATAAATGATTACTGGTATTAATAGTCAATACATAGGAAATAATGCAAGTGTTCATGGTCAGATGTATGAATAAACAAAATAAGGTACATGCAACTTTTTAGAGGAAGAGAATTCTGATGCCTGGTACAGTACGGATCAACCTAAAGACAATAAGCTAGGTAAAATAAGCCATTCACAGAAAGGTAAGCACTATGTGATTTTTAACTATACAGGTACTTTCAGTAGCAGAAGTTGTAGAGATATAATAGTAGTTGCCAGGGCCTGGGGATGGGAGCACTGAAGAAGTTACAGGTTAATAGTTCTACATTTCAGTTTTACAGATGAATGGTGGTGATGGCTGTACAGTATTGTGTGTATTTACTAGATTAAATGCTTAATATGGTAATGGTATGTGTGTGGTGTCCATGTGAGTGCACATGAGAGCACATACATGTGGTAGCCTGATGTTAAAACTGGGAATTATCATCAACTGCTCTTCCACCTTATTTATTGAAGCAAGGTCTCAAATTTAAACCAAGCATTCACCAATATGGCTACTTTTGTAATCCCACCTTCCAGAGAAGCTTGAATTATAAGCAGACTTCCATACCCACCCAGCGTTCACGTCGGTTTCTAGGAATCGGAACTCTAGCCCTCAAGCTTGCTCACTTAAGTGCTTAAATTATCAGTGAGCCATTTCCTTAGCCCCAAATATTAATAATTTTAAGAACAATTATTGTTAGAAAATAATAAACTGACCCTGGGTGAACTCATGTCAACCCTATCGCCAATAAAATGTCAACCCTACCACTCATAAAACAAAATTGTTTACCTTCCAAAAAAGAACTTCAATCCCACCTTTATTTCCTCCTGTCTAACCCCTTTCTCTTTTTCTGGTTTCAATCGCTACAACTACATAGCATCCATATCCTTCAATTTCTTTGACTTTCTGCTATGGTTTAAATGAAGGTATTTGTTATAGTTTGGATATTAAACGTCCCCCAACAGCCTCGTGTGTCCGAATATTGTCTGGGAGGTGCATTAAAAACTTTTGAAGCATGAGGCCTAGATGATAAAGACCACTAAGGCCTGAGAACTGGAGTTTTTTCTTTTTTCCTGTTTATTAGCCAGCTCTCTGATTTCCAATATGCCAACCCATGCAGATGGCATACCCTAAGCTTCTGCTACCATGAGTCAGGACATTTCAGCTACCAGGCTCTCCCTGCCCATGATAGGACTACACCATGTAAAACTGAGAAGAAAAAAAAAAGCACAACCTTCCTCACATTCTTTCTTTTAGACATTTGTACACAGCAATGAAAAAAATAACTAAGACAGTATCCTTTTCAAAATTCATGCATCCTCAATACAACTGAGAGATGTGGCCTTTGGGAGGGAGAAGAATCAGTATTCATATAAAAGACAGAAGTTGAGGGAGAGTCGGTCCTCTTGCTCATCTATCCACTGCATAGATGATGCTATCTCTATGGAAAATACCTTTAGTAGGTATTTAGCCTGCCAGAACTTTGGTAATAGCCTTTGGAGTTTTCACAACTATGAGTTCATCTTATTAAATACGTAACTTATTTATAATTTATGGAAATTGCATTTTAAAAATTGTAAACATTAGAATGGACACTTCTGATCTGTGTAGAAATCACTGTTTTCCTTTGGCTTGAAAGAACTGTATCAGATCCAATGCAAATACAAATGCAGAATTCTAAAACTCATACTCATTTTAAAATGAGATTTTTCCCTTATCCCCAGGTCTATACAAAAATTTTTATAATTTTTTCCAACTTAATAAAAATATTTAAATTAAAAAATACTCAAAAAGTCTAACCCCAAGATAGAATCATGCCAAATAAAATAAGAATATACAATATGTAACAGATATAACAAAGGCTAGTGAGTTATCAATGTGTGTGCTTTTTGACTCAACACTTTTAGAACTTTCTACAATGTATAAGAATTATTTTTAAATTTGTAAAAGAATAAGAAAGCAGTAAGTAGCTTTTTACTCTGCAATGCATTAGTTATACAACGAGAAAGACTTCTCTTGAGCAATCACAGCAAATAACAGTAGTCTTCAAAATATATCGGGACACACTCAAACACATACTACCACGGGTTTCAAATTCATGGTTCAATAAATTCGGATAAAAAATAGTAGAGGGAGAGACTAATTTTGCCTGTTTTGAATATATAGACATTTTTCATTTGCCATCATTTTCCAAGTGACAGAGAATAGTATTGTATTAAATACTATTAATATAAATAATTAAATAGTATTATATTGAAACACTGCATTGTATTAGGCAATCTAAGTAATACAGAAATGATGTACATAGGAGGATCAAGCAGAGAGAACACAGTGGACAGATGCACTTGCTGCCAAGTCTGATAACCAGAACTAATTCCTGGAACTCACATGGTGGAAGGGGGAACTGACCTGTCCAAGAAACCCTTTGGCCTCCTCGTGATCCACATCATACACACACACACACACACACACACAGATTTTTTTCTAAGTATGTAGGAAGATGTTAATGGGTGTAAACGGTATCCCATTTTATTTCAAGGTCTCAAACAATCGAAGATTTAACTCCCCTTGGACACTGAGAGGATAACTGCATTTGTGTGTGCCTGTCTACTTTGTGATCCTAGAGACAAAGATGGGGCTCCACATCCTGAGCAGAGTCTACCATTGTCTATACTACTTCAGCTCTTGTATTTTTAAACCATGTATTCCCTGTCTCATGAAGCTTACCACATAAAGTTTCCTATTTTCAACGTGTTTTTCAATAAATTGAATATTTTATTCAATTCCTTTTTGTTCAATAGGCTCTCTTTTCCCTTTTCCTTGAATTTGCTCAGATCAGTTTTCTAGTTCTTTGTCTGGAGTACAAGACTCCTATTTAAGCTTTAAGGTTTGACTTGCTATCCTTTATTCCATGTAACATGTAACAAATCTTTACCCAGTAGACCATCTAACAAAATAAGGTTAGTTTGGAACAGATTAGTTGAGGATTGGAGAAAGTTATCTAAAAGCTTGCTTGTTCTTTTCTTCTTCCTGGCATTGTGCCCCTTTCTCTATGCCACAGAATGCTACAAAATGATATGCAAAACTGCCCAATGAGACAGAACCCACGAGAGGTAAATATTACTTCTATGGAATATATGAAAGATTTTTCTTATGAGGTGGCATCCAATTTGAGGCTGTATGCAAAGCAAAATCCGTGATTAGATATTTCATTTATTTTTTATAATAAGCCTCTGAGAATGTAGCCTAGCACTAACTAAACATAGCAGAAGAAACCGAGCTTCTGAGATAAATAGACTCAATATGACACAACTAGTAACACCGAGGCACCACCTGATCAACTCTCACCAACAGATCCCTGTCAGTCTAGCTAAAATCAACAATGCCCTGTTTGTGAACAAACTTTGTTCAAGGATACAGATGGCTAATTTAGAGGAAAAATGGTTGCAAGCATTCTCATTAATAAATGAGAACAAAGAGAAGTCTATTAAAGTATGTGTTAAGAGACCACCAGTGAGAGGGTACTATATTTCTTAAGATGTATTTAAGTACCTAAATGTGACACAGTGTCCGAACACTCTTACCTTCAAACATTCTAGCCTCCCTTGGCTTCTGGGGCATCACACACATGTAATTTTCTCTTATCTCTGACTGCATTTCAATCTTTCCTAGTACTAATAGTCCAATGTAGGGTCCCAAATGTTGGGCCTTTTGGCACCTTAATTTCCTAAGTGACCTCTTCTGTTGACAGGAGTTTCTGTCCCACCCAGTCCTGCTTGGTCAGGTAGCTGTTCAGTCACAAAAAAAAATACAGAGGTCTACATTAATTATAAACTGATTGGCTTATTAGCTCAGGTTTCTTATTAACTCTTATAACTTATATTGGCCCATTATTCTTGTTTGTGTTGGCCATGTGGCTTGGTACCTTTTTCAGCAAGGCAGTCATATCTTGCTACCTCTGCATCTGGCTTCCTCTGTGTCTGGGTGACTCCAGACTGAAACTTCCCTCTTCTCAGAATTCTTTTTTTTTTTAAATATTTATTTATTTATTTGATATTCTGTCTGTATGTATGCCTGCAGGCCAGAAGAGGGCACCAGACCTCATTACAGATGGTTGTGAGCCACCATGTGGTTGCTGGGAATTGAACTCAGGACCTTTGGAAGAGCAGGCAATACTCTTAACCACTGAGCCATCTCTCCAGCCCCCTCTTCCTAGAATTCTTGTTGCCCCACCTCTACTTGGTGCCTGGCTACTGGCCAATCAGCATTTATTTAAAATACAAGTGACAGGGTACAGACCATTGTCCCACAGCACTCTTCCAGTTTACCAGTGGAGTTAAATTTTATCTATCTTTAACCCTTCGCCTCAGAATTTGTGTCTTATATATCCCATTACCTACTTGACATGGTTACTTAGATGTTCAGTAATGATCCCTAAGTTTATAATCAATCCCAGCTCTTGATTCTGTAAAGCCAGACATGGACAGCTTTCATTACCACCATCACATCTACTCTAACCAAAGTTAGTCTCGATCACTCCAATTATTTCTTAGTTCATCTTATTCCCATACTTGCTCCCCTCTAGCCACTATCTATAAAACAGGGCAATCCTTTCAAAGCCCTCGATAAATTCCCACGGCACTTAAATAACATCATGCAATAAAAGCTCCCTCCAGTCTTAATTCCTCCTACTCGTCCCTCCTCTCATGCATCTCAATCACAGTGGTCTCTTTGTTCTCAAAGTTACTTACCCGTTCCTTGCAGAACCACACTGCATGTGAGAATATTCTCTACTCTGATACCTACATGCCTCCCATCCCCCCCTAACTAAGATGGAATGTTAAATCCTTGGGATGGGGTGGAGTTTCTAAGAGTGATTTCTGAAACACTCAGAAATAACAGCATTCAGGATACAGTGTGTAATGAGGCTTTCTTTCCTGTCAGAGATGGAAGGAGAGTTAAGAATATTTTTATTTCTTTGAACTGAGGGATAAATAAAATATAATAAAGTTACTTAAATGCATGGGAAAAAGTGATAATTATTTACAAAACTGGGGTAAGAAGGAATTTATACATCATCAATAAAAAGGACCACTTGAACCAAGTGTATGTACTGACATTTTGAAAATGAAAAAAGGAATGTCAACCATCACTTACTCTTTAATTTTGATAATTTTTCAGTTTCTTTTGCCTTTCCTTTCTGCCAAAGTTTTGCCAATGCCATTTTGTACAATTCTGATCTAGCTTCCAAGCTCAATTCTGTAGCTACAGTGTCAATGCAGTTGGAATATAACCATTGTCCTCGTTTCAAGCTCTGCAGTCTAAAGTTGTGTCACAGCTGTCTCACAGCGAGGCCTTTCTTGGTTCTGATGAACTCATCTTCGTAGCACCCTTCCTTACCCAGCTTTAGTATCATATAATATTATTATCCTTAGCGTCCAAACTCTTAGTTTCATACAATTCCTGTTACTCAGGGAAATAAGAAAACAAAGCCAAAACTATGCAAATAATTTTCATCTCCTCTGTATTACTTCTCCACCCCCAGCATATTTTATGTATCATTGATTCTATTTATAAATCTGGATGGCTTTATCCTTGGCTATGACAAGTACATGGACAGGAAGGATGATGACAGTAGAGATATGGCTTATTAAATTTATTTATGTCCAAAAGTCAAGAAGTGAAACTAATCCCTTAGATGACAAGACAGAACCATGATCTAAGAAAATCCCAACAGATTTTTAACTATACTCACATTAAAAAAGATAAAATTTAGTAGTAGGTCAGGATAAATCATGGCTTCAGAAATATCACCTATTAATAAATGGAGTATGTGAAACCTAGGTAAATATAACGATGTTTATATAGACTGCATCAGCAATTTTCAAACATTTCAAAAAAAAAATGAAAGCTGCTGACTTTCGAAAGGCTAAAAACACTAGAAAAACAAAACCCACCGCTAGTATCCAAGAAAGCTTGCCACTTATTAACAATTTCAGTTCAAAAGAAAGAACTTTAACATTAGCAGAAGTACAGAATTTCATCCTGAATCACATGAGGTAACTTTTAAGAACTATATTACTCCCCTTCCTTCCCCATCTCAGAAATTGGAAAAACATTACTGTTGCTAAAGATGTGACGCAACTTCAAACTGCAAACAAAGATACACGGCTGTAAATAAGCGCCAGGTCGCCACTCCACAGCCAGACCATAACTGCAGAGCTGAATACAGACGCTAAATAAGCGACAGGTCACCACTCCACAGCCAGACCATAACTGCAGAGCTGAATACACACGGTTGTAAATAAGCGCCAGGTCGCCACTCTACAGCCAGACCATAACTGCAGAGCTGAATACAGACGCTAAATAAGCGACAGGTCGCCACTCTACAGCCAGACCATACTGCAGAGCTGAATACAGACGCTAAATAAGCGACAGGTCGCCACTCTACAGCCAGACCATAACTGCAGAGCTGAATACAGACGCTAAACTGGAAAAGAGGCACTGACTCAACTGTAATATGAAGTTGTAAATGGTAATTTTGAAAAATTTTATTGAGAAAAGTCTCAGTGTATTGTTCTTAAGACAGCAGCTACAGCTAACAGGAAGAAGTCATATAGCAAAATCAGCACTAGATTTGAGGCTGTTTATACCTTGTTATGGTTGACCATAACTTCCAATTTGTCCCCAGCTCTTTGTCCTCACTCCCTACTTTCCATCCTAACCCTTCTAACTCACATGTGTTCTACTACCCTCCCGTTTCCCTAAAGAATCCTATTTTCCTCTCACAGGCTCCTGTCTACTGCCCTAGGTTCTGTGTATGTATGCGCGCGTGAGAGAGAGATGATCAAAATATATTATGTACTCATATGAAATGTCATAACAAAAGCCATTATTATAATTAATGTCACTTATATATATAAATATTAAAAATTGCAATATGGCTCATTTTAAGTTATCTTTTGCTCCCCTGAAGAAAGACAGTTACTGTCCCAATTGATCTCACTTTGCTTCCTCCGTCTTTTCTCTCGAGTCCCTTTCTACAATATCTTGCATTGTAGGAACCCTGAGCCCTGTTGTCTTACTTTCTGAAAGGATCCTAGGTTGCTCTCCTAAACAGAAGCAATCATCCCCTAAAAGGAACGGAGCTGTCCCTTCAAGCATCAATGATTTCGTGGTGCCAACAGTACACAGCAGAACCAGATAACGATCTATCAGATCAAGTTGGCTAATACAGTTTGGTTACATCAGGTCCTGGCTCCCCACTTGATCCTTATCTTCTATAGGTCCAGAGCTACTTCAATCATTCTCCAGAAGACAGGAGTTAGTATGCAGATTCTAGTCCTTGCTAGTGTAGCCACACAGAAAAATTCCTTCCTGGTTTCACCTCTCTCTTCTCTATGCCCCTGCAGCACATGGCTCAACCTGGTCAGCTGGGACTTCCTAGGGCCTAGGACTCTGGCAACAACCTTCCATTAAACTTTTTGAAGTTAAATGGGCTTCCTTGCAAGCCCAGGGAAGGGCGCATGGAGAAGCTGGGTCTCAACAATATTAGCGATGTGCACGCTGTGCAGGCACACTGTACAGAAGACGTGTAAACTGCTTCCAACACCAGCATTTTGTCAATGTCAATAAGGGAATAGGTATCATCAGTAAACTTACAGGAAAAGATTAAGTTAAAAGACAAGAGTCCAGTTACAGACTAAACAATTCGGAAACGTGTGTCACAGAAACAGATATTTACTAACTCTGGGCTTCAATTTTTTTTTTCAAATTTTAAAAAGAGAGCTTACTAAAAATAATATGTGCTTTACCTGCATGTAGAGATATTGACCATGTGTGTTCCTGGGGTCGCGTCCAGAAGAGGGTGCCTGACTCCTAAAGCTGGAATTGCAGGCGGTTGTGAGGCACTACATGGAAGCTGCGAACTAAACCTGGATCTTCCACAAGAGCAGTTAGCAATCTTAGCTGCCGAGCCACTTCTCCACCCCTTAGTTTTTCAACTTTAATTGTATAACATGATACCTTGATTAAAAAAAATATTGCAAAAACTGCCATTTCGTAGGTGTTGCATGCAGGTAACACCATGCCCCCGAAGAGAAATGTCTCCTGCAGCGTTTACTACTAATGCACTAATGGGTACCTGTTCTCTGCATGTCTCACGTGGTTTTCCGTTCTGTGCAATGCTTGAGATTCCTTCCTGCTTCATTTTAGTCACTCTTCGTCTGTAGGTAATTTATATGAGCTTAGCCTTCCTCCTGTTAGCTTCTTTTATGCTTTTATTTGACATGGAAGTGGGTGTCATACATTTTGGCTATGCTACTTTGCCTTAAAAAACTACATATCCTGTTGCACAATCATTTTAGCCAAAACAGTTAATATATCCAGTTTAATCAATCACAGATGTTTTCTTATTCTTTTTATACCACAAAAACTGAACACATTACTGAACACATCCCTCATAAAACACTAGAGCAAATCAAAGCTCACTTTGCCATGGGCAATTACTAGAAATCTTCATTGTTAAAGAAAATTAAAAGAGGCCGGGCGGTGGTGGCGCACGCCTTTAATCCCAGCACTTGGGAGGCAGAGGCAGGCGGATCTCTGTGAGTTCGAAACCAGCCTGGTCTACAAGAGCTAGTTCCAGGACAGGCTCCAAAACCACAGAGAAACCCTGTCTCGAAACCCCCCCCCCCCCAAAAAAAAGAAAGAAAGAAAAATAAAAGAGAAAAGATGGTCTAGGGCTTTTACTCCACTAAACATGCCCCATTTTTTGTGTGAAAGAGATCAATGTTTAATGCTTTAATCATTGTCTACTCAAACACTGGTGGTATATAGCTAATTCAGAATAATTTACAGCTTTACCGATATTTTACAACTTACCATGACCTATCATATTCTTACTAGAATAGGCATTGCTTAGCAACCTTATGTTTAAGACAGAAGACAAAAATCATTATGCATCAATTAGTAAAAATATTTATCAGGAACAGAATTTTGTTGAGTGGATAAACCATACAAGGTCCGATTAAAGGACTTGCCAGGCATGTAAGAAGACCAGACAGGGCTCAGATCACCAGAGCCCATGCAAATGCTGAGTGGGCATGAAGATACAGTAATGTGGGGGAAGATATATTAGTCTTAAAAGGTAAAGACGGGATCCCTGGAACAAGCTGTCTAGTCAGACTAACCTTATTCATAAGCTCTGGTTTCAATGGAGGCACGCTGCCTCAAAATTAACAATGTAGAAAAGCAATCAAGGAACATTTTAACCTCAGGTCTCCATGTGCACAGGCAATGCATGCTCTGACACATGTAAACATGCATACAAACCGCGCACACACACACACACACACACACACACACACACACACACACTGTAAACCCATATAGATAAGAAGTTCAAATACAGAGCTTTTACCACCAGAGGAGCAATATCTGATTACTAGCAGATGCAGTAATAAATCCAAGATCTGATTCCCCCCCAGTAAATAAAAAGAAATGAGAAAGTGAAACACAGAATTTTGAGAACCATCTGCATTAGCATGCAGAACTGATATAAATATTCACAATGTAGATCTCATTATTCTAACGCTAATATAAGAAACAAGAAGATTCCACACAGAATTATTTTAGGGTACCATAAAATTTATTAGTAAAATGTATTTAAATTTTTACTGAGTAAAATTCACACATGGAATTTAATCATGAATTTTAAAAACTGGCTAAAATCTAAGCCTGACATAGTGGCGAACACCTTTTATCCCAGCACTCAGGAGGCAGAGGCAGGTAGATCTCGGAGTTTGAGGCAGCCTATCTACAGAGCAAGTTCTAGAACAGCCAGAGCTGCACAGAGAAACCCTGTCTCTAAAAAAACCAACTAATAAAGCTTGGCGGTAGTGGCACATGCCTTTGATGCCAGCACAGGAAGCTCTCGGGAAGCAGAGGCAGCAGATCTCCGAGTTCTAGGCCAGCTTGGACTACACATACAGAGTGAGTTTCAGGACAGCCATGGCTACAGAGACACCCTGTCTTGAACCCACCTCCCCACCATGAAAAAACAAAAAATTGGCTAAAATCTAACACATTCTAAAAATAACATTAAGATTGAGAATAAAAAAATAAGTTATATTTTAACAAAACGCCCATTTTAAAGTAAAATAAGCCTCCCCAAATAAGTTATCAAAAGATAAGTTCTAGTATAAGTTGAGAAGAATATAATTCACTAAAGAAAAACAAACATCAAGTTCTGGTATGTACATTTTATTTTTAACACAGGTTATAGAGTTGACCACACTATAAAATAGTACTGAATGTCAGAACATAATACATTTTGGTTATTAATAAGTAGGGAAGCCAGTCTTTTTTCACAAAAAGCATGATTGAAGATATTTTTCCTTAGTCTATAAAACTTAAGTTCCATTTCAGTATAATTAATAATTTATAACACAACACAAGGAGTAAATTAATACAACTGTTGAGAATCGAGTTTAAAAAAGAAAAAAGCCCACTCAAGGTGTGTGGAGATGTTCTGTATATCTGTGCAGGCAGAGGACTAGGGCACACACGTGGGAAAGATCACAGTGCTGTACAGATTCTGGTTTTGTTTGGCTCTACCTTCCACTGCTTACCGGCAGACAAGGCAGCCAACTTTGTTGGTGTTAGCATCTTCTTGGTTTCCATTAAGCCCACTTACAACTCCTGTTTCAGGACCCCAAAGTTTTGTAATACTCACAAAAGAAAGAACTAAAAGCATCCCTGGTCTTATTTTAAAAAAACAAACAAACAAAAAAACAGTGGTCAAAACAAAACAAAACCTTGCTATTTCTCAGTGATTTCCTCCGTCTCTGAAGGCTAAGTACACAGGATTATGTCCATAAAGACTTAGATTCTTATTTATAATGAATGTAGTTCTCACATTATGCCTCCACCTGCCCCTCCTCATCCTCTTCATTCTATTGCCTGCGTGTCAAATACCATGCGCTTCAGATTCAAATCATCTTCAAGGGTGTATTTTCAAATAAACGTATTGTCTGCACCCACAAATTCCTCTCCGACGGTTGAATTTTCATCAGCAGAATAAAAACCAATCAATTTCTGAAACTGAAATATACCCGGCCTATTTTTTGTTTTGTTAGCTTTAAGCGTATCCTAATGTATTCCCTTAGGAACAAGAACGCATTACCCACCCAGTGGAAAAAATAATTCCACTGGTTCATTTCCCTGCTAAACAACAGCTTCCCTGTAGGCCCTACCTAGCCCAGCTTTCATTGTCACCTAGTAATTTTATAGTGATCACCTTGGCAGACTTGGACTCTAGCAGGTACAGCCTGTCTTTTCTATATTTTGGGAGAAAAAAAAACAGTAAAACTACTCAAGACCAGAAAACAGAGATCATATGACTTAGGACACATTTCCTTGTCTTCCCTTCCGCGTCAGCGCAGCTGCTATTTCTTCCCCTTGAATAAAATGGAAGGGAACCAGATCCAAACGCCACAACTGAATCTTGGGACAATGAAGCCCACAGGAAGCCACTCGCTCCTCCCGCGGGTTTACTACCCAGCCGGAGGCGACGTGGGGTGCAGTCGCCGGGGAGGCTGCGTGACAGCACGGCTTCCACGCCCTCCCGACACCACCCCAAGGCTCGTCGTCCGACACCCCCCACCCCCGCCTCACACCCCGAAAGCAACCCTACAAAAGGGATGGGCGCCCCGGAAAACTCGTTCCCTGGATGCTCCGCCCGCAGCGTCTGCCGAAATCTCCGGCGGCGGCTGCACAAAGCCAGGAGCCAGCCCTAGAGGAGCGGGCGCACCGAAGGGAAGCCGGCCCGGGGCGTCCGGCCGCAGTCCGTGGGGGAGGGGACGGGAGGGGACCGGAGGGCGGCGTCCGCGCGGGGCGTCCGCGCTGCCCCCTCGGCCTCCGGGCTCTCACGCCACCCCGCCGCGGGCCGCGCCCGGACCCCCGGCAGCAGGAGCAGAGCACGGAGACGACGACGACGTGCAGAATCCCGGGCCGCGCCGACCCCGAGCGCATCACTTACCCCTCACCGCGGAGAGGGACCGGACCGGGAGGCGGGGCGCGCGGCGCGTCCCGTCAGTCTCTGCCACGCTGTCCTCCCCCCACCCCGTCGCCGTTGTCGTCGTCGCCGCCGCCGTGGACTCGGGCCCCCTCGGTTCCGCTGGGCAATAACGTTATTCCACACACGCCCCACACATAGCGGGAACGGCAGCGAGCGGCCGCTCAGTGCGCAGGCGCTTCGCGAAGGGCAAGGCGCCAGGCCCTCTCCCTCCTCTAGCCGGGGCCTAGCGACGCCTCACTGCGCAGGGTCAGACCCAGACAATGAAAGGGGGCTTTGAGGAGGGTCTCACCCACACGCTCCCTCAGCTGCCCACTGCGCAGGCGTGCTCGCAAGAGCCGCTTGAACAATAAAGAGCTGCCTGGCTCGAGTAGGACCGCAACCAACGCGGACTACGATTCCCAGCGGGCAGCGCGCCAACTCCACGCGGAGGGCGGGGCGCTGGGCATGCTAGGAGTTGTAGTGTCCGCCGCCTTCACATTCTGGCTGTTTGGAAGGTTGACAGCTTCATTTTCGAGAGAGAAATAATTTTGACAGTAATCCTAACTTAACCAGAGTTCACAGTGAATCCTTAAGAGGGCTCAGGGATCAACTCCACAAACGACCCACTGTGAAGAGTTGAGGCCTTCACTGGGCCTCTTCTGTCAGCCTGTCGATCCAGGTGGCAGGAGGATGGCAGGACAGTGGGACTAATTCAAATTGGGCAAAAGGGAAAGGGCGCGGCCTGCCAGTCCGTCTCTTGGCAACGGGCTCAGGCCGCTAAACTGCCGGCGAAGCGCCTTGAGCGCTTAGCCCTCTGGGAATCGTAGTGTAGCTGGAGGACTCACAGGATTCTAGAAACAGCAGCTTTGAGCCTGCGAACTACAACTCCCGACGATCACCATGAGGGCCAGGGGATAGGAAGAGCCCCCAGGAGCTCAGTCCGGGGTTCCTGGCTCCCTAGTGACAGCAGCGACAGGAAGCAGACAGGCAACCCCCAACCCCCAGCGCTAGGCCTGCCCTCGGAGGGGTGCACTGGACACTTTCCCGCGTAACTCCCATCTCTGACCCCATGGCAAAGTCCCCAGGGAACTCTACCCTGGAGAACAGTCTGGGGCAATACCAACGGAGTCTCCGGGGTGAGTTCCTCCGAATCTCAGTGCCTAGCTCCTAGGTACCCTGAGCTATAATGGGTGGTTTTCCTAACACTTTCCTTGAGCACCAGCCAGGCTGTGGAGAAAGAAGACGGTGCTGCTTTGATCTCAAGGATGAAATAGTTTGATTTTGGTGGTAGGGTTAAGTAAGCAGCGTTGTTACCTCTGATTCTTATGGTAACCTGACCCAACAGGGTACCTACATCTTAATTTAGGTGTCGTCTGTCCACTAGTACCAGTACAAACTGTGGACATCTCTATGCCACTTTTATCCTGTTACCATACTTTGCTGTTTAATCCAATAAATTTCTTATTCATATTTTTTACACATTCAAATCCTGGTTTAGTTTATTGACTCTTATGAGATCAAAAACAAAACACTAGTAGTTATTTATAATTATATAGTATTTATTGATCTACATTATTTCCATATACAAAGTATTTAAAACTTTATCTTACTAATGTTCCCATTTTACATGCCAAGAAATCAAAGCTCAGAGAGGTTGAGTTGTAGGCCATAACCCACACAGTTGTTTGGTTAGTGGCAAAGGTAGGTGTTGAATTCAGGCCTATCCACCTTCAAAACCTATGTCTCTTTTACTAATCAAGTCATAATTACTGTTACTGAAGAGCTATTTAGTTCAATCACGTTTTTTTTTCTGAGCAAAACACCAGAGGAATGATTATTTGTTTAAGTAGTGTCCATACTTATATTTAGCTCTGTTATCTTGACAACGTATATAACCTCAGGAAACTTGAGACCTTGCTCTGCTGAAGCTATAGTGTCAGCTACACCTGGTTATTGTGGGGAACAAATGAACAAAATAAATATTAATAAGTGTTAGAATGCTTGTCTGGCTTGTGGAAAGGAAGGAAGAAGAGATGGGCATATAGTAAATGTGGGGCATATAAAGTAAAAAAAATCACTAAAGACTTTATTCTCTTGGTTGTGATGCACTTTTTTCTATTCTGCATTTTCATTACTGCATAGGTTATGGCCAACAGTTAAAGTGTTTGAATCATTTATAGCGTGATTTATTCAGCAAATACTAATTGAATGCCTGATTTGGGTTGCTCATACTAGGTCGTGAATTTGCAGTGAGTCCCTATCGCTGTGGAGTCTTTGGCTCATGGGGAACGACGATAAACAACGCAATTGCAGGTTGCTATGTTTTTTCAAGGGTGACAACCCGTGCTCGACACATAAATGCTCATTAAATGTTGGTCGCTAATTTTTGCTTCCTTCAAAATTAAAAAAAATGAGGAGACTGGAAAGTTTATCTCCTTGTGACTCTTGACTTTGTAGGCTTGTATCTTTTGGTGTTTATTGTCTATATCTATTGGTAGTGTTATGGACTGTCAGCATCCTCATGTTCAAACTATAGGATGAAGGAGTTAAACGCCGTCCTCAGCCTATTGGCATGTCCAGAGTTGTTGGATACCCAAGAAACTGGTTCTAATTTTTTATTTGGAATCAAGAAAAATACTGTGCTCAGGGATATAAATGGTTGTAATTGTTTCAGATTGGTAAATTTTTCTGATTTTTTTTTGTGGTTTCATCTAGTACTTTTGCGACATAATTTTGGGTCTTTATTTAACCCCTGGGAAACTATTTAATATTAATCATTTTGATATAGCTACATGATTGATCTGACTGGGGCAGCAGGGAATGAAGAAATGACAGGTTCTATCCAGATGCTGTGGGCCATGGACTCAGTTGGAGAAGCTACAATGGTGGTCTGGAAACTCAGGAGGAGTAGGGGGTTTCTGTAGATGAGCAGTCTGGGGCTGCAGTCCTCTGGGATGAGGAAGCTGTGGTCTATAATTCCTGTATGTACTGGTTTTAGCAAAAGATCAGCTGTATCCATAATTTGACCAGGGGAATCTTCGCCATTCTCCAGAGTCTGACCTGGGGAAGGCCTTGGCCGTTCCGATGGGTCTGAGGCACTGGAATCCTTGACATGGCTGTGCTCATGTCAAACATACACATTCATGCAGGACTTTATCTGCTCCCCACACTTTGAGGGGTGCTTTAATATTAAACATTTTGATATAGTCATAGGGCTGATTTCAAACTAATTTCAAAGAAGTAGGTACTTGACTTGATGAAATAGCATTGGTCTAGCCTGGAAAAGGTCCTGAGTTCAATTGCCAGCACCATAAAAAAATTAAGTATTGTAGTAATATGTGTAATAATACTGCTATTGCTTCCAGTAATTATAGCATGAATTCCTAATTAAAATAAATGTAAATTTTATAATTAGTGTTAAGGTCAAACACATTTCACCAATGGCAAACGTGAGATATAGAAAAAGATGAACATTTGAAAACGATCATGCCATAGCTTTAACAACTTGATTTTCTCCTGGTTTTCAGGAAGTATTATTTATTGATTTGGTGGCTTCTTGTATTAGCATATACAACAATATTTAGAAGGAAAAAAAACAGGTCAAACATCAATCACCACTTTCAGAGAGGGTTTTTGGTTTTTCAAGACAGGGTTTCTCTATGTAGTCCTGGAACTAGCTCTGTATACCAGGCTGACCTCAAACTCAGAGATCCACTGCCTCCTGAGTGCTGGGATTAAAGATGCATACCACCACCACCCAGCAAGAATAACTCCCTTTAAAGTCAACTTTTGTTTCTGGATAGTCAAACATTGGTGAATATGATGTCATTTGTTATTTCAAGAGTGCCCAATATTTAAGAGTAGTGTTATAAAATGTCTTCCCTAGTTCATGTACACTGGAAGACAAGTCAAGTATTGGTCTTCTATTCCTATTTATTCCTGAGACTTTTTACTAATTGCTAGTGTCTCTTCGTTTTATGAATGAGCCATATGAACATTCAAGTTTCCAGCATGGTCAAAGTGAGCGTCTTGCTGGTGTCCCGGGAGCCACAGAGCTGAGTGTAGAACTAGAAGGGAATTTTAAGGCGTCCTAGCAGTGTGATTAGGTGTCCATTTTCCTAAGGTGGGCATCAGTCAAGGTACACAGTGGATGGGAGACATATTTGTAACTAGGGAATGTAGCAACGGCATCTGCTTCCTCTGTTTCAGCCCCCATAATGATGTGTTTAGCACTGGCCCCCGGGTGGTGGCCCTGTTTTTGGAGGTTGCAGGATGTTTGGGGTGAGAGCCCCAGCATAGCATCACTCCATGTTACCTGGGCTAACATGATAGATTGTCTCCCGTTATTCCTTCCTTTGGGTTGCCTGTGGCCTGGGTGAGAAACTGCGGAAGAGACTGTGTGGCACACACCTGTATTCCTGTTACTTGGGAGGTTGAAGCAGGAGGCTAAGCTCTTTGCTTCTTGGTTGTCTACAGTAGGAGCAGGCTGAGAGTTCCTGCCCCCAGAACCTGAGCGGCAGCCCTGGGCCATCTCAGCCAGGATACCAAGGGACCTTAGAATTGTGAGTAAAACTCCTTCTCAAGTTGCGTCTGTGGGATAGTGAGTCCCAGTAATGAGAAAAGTAACTAATGCATTGTTCAATTTAAATTTCGTGGATTGCTCTGGGGTGTAACCCTGCAGTAGAGCAGCTGCCTGGTGAATGAAGGGTCGGTTCAACCTCCACCATTGAAATAAATGATTAAGTAATTTCAGTGCATAACCGTGTAAGGACACGAGATGAAATCAACGAGGTTATAGCCAAGAAAGTGATAGAAAGTCAGAACTGCAATTAACCCTGGATGTCTTAGGCGTCACGCATATGAGCAATCTGTTCCAGTATTTAAAGAGAGTGAGGCCAGGCGATGGTGGCGCACGCCTTTAATCCCTGCACTTGGGAGGTACAGGCAGGCAAATCTTTGTAAGTTCGATGCCAGCCTGGTCTACAAGAGCTAGTTCCAGAACAGGCTCCAAAGCTACCGAGAAACCCTGTCACGAAAAACAAAAACAAAAACAAACAAACAAATAAAAAGGGGGGGGGGACGTGAGATTGCAAGGCAGTGTGTCTGTTCCCACCCACAGAACCATGCCGCATTCCTGGTACAGCGTGTGGAGTACATGCAGCTAGCAACAGCACCTTTCTCACCTGATCAGACGATTCCTCTCCACCTTAGGCTGAGTGGACAGACTGTTCACACAAGCTTGTCTGTGACAGGTACACATACATGTGTGTCTTTAGACACACCCTGTATGTAGTTCTCCCCTTTGCCTTCACAACATTGGTATGCAATCTGTGGAGAATATGACAAAGTCAGGAGAGAATGTGTGACTAGGAGCCAGATCACTGAACTTTGCCGATTAGCAACTGTGTGACCTTGGATAGGTTAATAAGTTGGGTCTGGATTTCTGCTTCCTCATCTGTAAAGTTAGAAGCTTGGACTAGATGTGAGAATTGTTGCCTGTAGGAGCCAAGGCAACCAAGTGTGGAAGGGACTTGCTGAAAGACACTAGGGAAAGGGTCAGCTTCTGTGCCCTGTGCTTTGCGTTCTCTTCCTGGCTTCCTTCTCCCCCACTTCTTCCTTCCTTGTGCTCCTTCTCTAAGAAGAAAGCCAAGCGTAAACGCCTAAGAGCCTAGTGTTCCCTGTCACCTGGAGAACTGGTGACCGTCTCAGTGCTCTGAAGGATAGACATTGTGCTCAAGTCTTACGAAATTCCAAGTAAGGAGTCACTGGAGTGGGCAGTAAAAGTGAGGCGGGGCCTGTGGCTAGAGCACTAATCTTGAGGAAGGTCCTTTCTTTGTATTTGGTGTACTTGGAGAAAACTAGGGATAATGTTGATGGGAGATGTTTTTCCTGGATATAGGGAAGAATTCACATCTGCAGAAGGGTTGTGTAATAACACTAGTAACTGAGAGGTTTGCAGCTAGCAATGATGTCATCAGGATCTTTGGCCCACTTAAGAACACATGTTTATCTTCAGGGAAAGTTTCTCTTTTTCTCAGATTTACACACAAAAAACTTACATTTCTTCTTTTCTATTTCCATAAATATTTCTTAATATTTTTATTCTTTGCCACGTATTATTTGTCTGTAGGTATACACACACACACACACACACACACACACACACACACACACATGTATACTTCGGGAGATCTAAAAATTAATTATGAATGTTTTTTATTATATTTTCATGTTTTTAGTGGCTTCTTTGTTTTTGTTTTACTAGAACAAAAATCAATAAGCAAGGCATAGTGAAATATGCCTGTCATTTGAGTGTTGATGAAGCTGAGGCAGGAGGAGTTCTAGTTCAAGGCTACCCTTTGTAATTGAAAACAAACAAGCAAAAATCTCAATTTCTTTATCTTCTACTGACGAGGTCAAAGACAAGATTTAACAACAGACAGAAAGGACACTTCGTGGAAGTCACCCCAAACCATTACTGTAACCATGTTACTTTGCTGTGTTCTTGGAAAGAGGATGCCAAGCTATTGGGATAATGAGAAAAATTATATTTGCTCAGAATCTTTAAAGATCTGTACTTCAATGACAGTACCAGTGCATGGCACAGTTTTCACGTGAGTCCAAAGAAAGGTTCCTGAAGTGCACTCTGCACACATCTCAGCAGACTGGATCGTGATGGAGTTCCTTGAGCCCATTGGAAGGCTTGTAGGAGTGGACCTAGAACACATACTACGTCAGGCTCCAGCCTTGCAATAAACTAGCTAAACACAAAATTTGATCTCTTTATTACGATAGAAATATTAAAGAATCCTACATAGGCAGTCGTGGGCTTTGGTTTTCTCCTGCCCTACCGGTACTAACAATAGCTGGGTGTGCTGCTCATTTCATCAAAAGGCTGTTGTATTTGTAGTTATAATAACGTGGTAGGTGTGGGGCATGCCACTGGGAATAGCTCCTCCAGGCTGAGCAGGAGCATGCCACTGGGAATAGCTCCTCCAGGCTGAGCAGGAGCATGCCACTGGGAATAGCTCCTCCAGGCTATGCAGGAGTGATCTGGCTTCATTGATCTCAACCAATGAATCTAAACCAGGAACAGTGTGTCTGGCAAGCAAACATTTAGTAATGTTCACAGACATTGTTGATCCTCATGACTACGGGTGGAGGAGCTGTTGCTTACAAGACTTGTCTTTGTTCCGACTTTGGATGAGGCTGTTTATTTCTCTCATGGTTCTGCTACCTGTTGGTTCTCTAGTAAACCATGGCAGCTGTCTTCTAAACTGGACTGTGGTTCAATCAAGTAGGAACAGACACATTTCTCTTGTCTTCCTGTGGTGTCAGTTTTCTGCTTGTCTGCCTGACCTAAGCTTGTGTCAGGACCTGCACAGCATCCCATATCTCAGGCTTGGAAAAGGCTGATCGCGTGTTTTCTCTGAGACAGCTGGGCACTTTACAGGATGAGTCCCCACCCCTACACTGGTACATTTCTTTCACATCTTCTAGGCAGATGGAAAATGTAGAAATGAATAATTGATTAGATGAATGTAGCTGTTGGTCTTACACAAGTAGAACTTACATCTTGTTCAAAACCATGTTAATGTCACCCCTAGCTGAGGAGCTGTTGGCAGGTTCTGTGGCTGGGGGAGGGGTCATTCTTCTTCAGTGGTGTAGCTACTGGTAAACTGCCCTGCTCCTAAGTAGCTCCATACCCGTCCTCATGCAGGCAATCCTAATAAACTCAGGGGTTTATAAAAGAACAACAACAAAATAAACCACATTTAAATAGGAGAAGACTTCAGGGGGCACAGAAAGGGGTCTAGACAGTGTGGGTGAGGGGGAGTAATGGATGTCGAATATGATCAAAAACCTTATATGCATGCATATAGTTGTCAAAGTTTAAAACTGTGTTTTAAAATGTTAACATTAATGGAAAGAAACTCAATGGTGAGGCAGGAGTTAAAACGTAGTAAGAAGAGAAATTGGACTGAGAAATGAGTAAGACACACTTTGACTTTAGTTTTTGGCTTAAGAACCTTTTCAGTGATCATTGTATTGATTGATGTTTAGATAATGGGCTGCAGAAATAATGTTCACTTGCATATATTTTCATGTGATCTGTTTGCATTTATATTCATAATTAAGCTTATATTCAGCCTGCGGCTAGTGCGGGAGAGAAGAAACCAGAATGTGTTGTGAGATGAGGGACTATGCTCTGAGAAAGGGGGAAGTGGATAGTCTTTGGCTCTTGTTAGATAGAGCTGTTGCCATGAGCAGCAGGTAGGAACCGATGCCGGGACCCTCCCATTAATTTGGCTTCCTCAAGTGAGAGCAGCGTTGAGCTGCATTTGATGAGTAGCGGATTATGGGAGGCCCCATTGCAGTGGCTCCAGCTAAAGAGTTATAGCATTTCGTCTGTCTTGAATCATCTGAATTTATCCCTCAGGATTAAGTCAGTCTGTGTATCCTAAGCATGCTGCTGTCGGGAATTGAAATCACTTAGTGTGCCTTGAAACGCTACACTAAAATGATTGTAAAATTCATTTACCTCCTTGATTTGGTTTTAGGGTGTAGTTCTTGCAAAAATTCCTTCTCTGAACCTTACAACTGAGTGAGTAGTTGTAAAGATAAAGCAAATAAACCAAAATTCACTTTTTGAGGGAGGCTAATTGTTGATCTCAGTGTCTTGTAATTTCATGCAATATTTTTGATGCATGTAATACTGGTGTATTTCTGAAAGACTGAATACGATTACTAGAAACAAGGTTAAAAAGGTTATTGCAAGTTGACCTACAGACTGAGGATGTTGCTCAGTCACAGAGCCCTTGCCTAGCCTTCCCTTGGGTCCAGTGTTCAATCCCTAGGCTCACAAAATAAATAATATATAAAGTGGAAACTCTGCCATTGTTGTAATCTCATGAAAGAATGATACCTGTAGAGACTGCCCACTGCATTTTTCATCACAATATAACTCTTAGCTTTTAATTAGAGTAGGTATAAATAAATAAATAATTATTCTTTGAAACGATGTAATTTGATAGCTCCGTGGACATACTTTTAATGTTAGTCGAATCTTCTGTTTCCTATCTAATGGATGCTGTAAAGGTAAGAGCTTTATTTATAGGTTTAAGGGCATAAATCTAAATGTCTAAACTACATTGCATGTCATAAACCACGTTGGTTTTCCCTTTTCATTGAGAAGTCTTTTCAGAAAAGATTGAGTTTTAGAAAACCGCTGTTGCTCCCTTGTATTGCTAAAACCTGGACCTTCTGGAACCCAGGGAGAGTAAGGAGGGACTAGACCTGGCTTAGCACCAGGTGTGCGTTCAGAGGATGGTCCGTGTGGAATTCAGATTGCTATGCAGAAAACTGTGGTGGTAAATTCACCATGAAGACAATAGGATTTCACCATTCATTTCAGACAGGAAAAGCCAGTTCTTAGTGTTATCCATGTGGAAGGTGAGTTTCTCTAAGTGATGAAATCACATTACATATTTTGTAACATGGAGTATTTTTTTTCTTTTAAGTAATAAGGTTATTATTTTTGGTTCTAAACTTAAAAGTTAGTGACATTGTAGAAAAATGTAGAATTTATGTTCATAAATGTGTTTTCATAGATGACTGACAATGAATTAAGGCCTTTTAGAAGTGTGTGTGTGTTCGCGTGCTTATGCCTGAGTGTGCGTGTATGGAGCTAGTAGGATGGGCCTGAATGTCTTTCCTCAATTGCTCTCTACAAAGGCATCTTTTGAGACTAAGGCTGAAACTCATAGATTCAACTAGAGCGGCTGACCACTGACCCTCAGTGATCCACCTATTCTCTCCTACACCAGCAGCGGGGTGACATATGTGCTCTGCCACAAGTAGCTTATTACAGAGGTGGTGGGGATCCGAACTCAGGTCCTCCTGTTTGCAGAGCAAGCACTTTCCCAACCGAATTTTCTCCCCAGCTTTATTTCCATGCCATTACAGCCAAATGGTCTCTGGAATCCTTTGAAGGCTACAGTAAGCACTTTGGAAGATAGGTAAAGTTGCTTCCTGTAGTCTCAGGGTCTGTCCCCAACCACTAGCTTCTTTCTATTTCTCTTCAGTAGTGTGGTCAGCTCTCAAGTAAGCAGTCCAAGGCAGAGAAACAAACCCCGCTGACCCTTCTAAAGCTGAGATGTAACTGTCACTGTAGCCTGCTAATGCAAATTTAAGCCTGTGAGGAAGTGCAGTGTGTCCCTGAGGCTATTTCTAGAGATGAGCTATCATAACAATATACCTTGAAGTGTTTCATCAGAGACATGTTTCATGCTGGTTAATTTCAGTTTCGACTCCAGGGGTGGTCATTTATACTAACCAAGTGTCTGTGGGTATGATGTAGTCATCCAGGTTATGCATTAGGGGTTGCTACCGTAAGCACCCAGCTGTCCAACTCTTGATCAGAACTAGTCTGAGCAGTTTGAATTCTGTTGGTGAGGCAGGGCTGTTAGGTCTTCAGAGAAAATGAGGCTTCCCTGGGCCAGAATGGTTCTGTCCACTCACCTCATATCTCTAGGTGGGACTGGAGAGTCTCAAGCACTGAGGAAAAGGAAGTACTTCCCCAGGCTGCTGGTTATCTCACCACAGAGGAAGCTCAGCCATTCAGTCCTCCTGGCTGAACTGACTGGTTTTCTGTGTCGGTTTGACACAAGCTAGAGTCGTCAGGGAGAAAGAGCATAGTAGGTTGAGGAAACGCCTCCAGGAGATCCAGCTGTGGGGCATTTTCTCAATTTGTGACCAATGGGGGAGGCCCCAGGCCATTGTGAGTGGTGCCATTCCTGAGTTGCTGGTTCTGGGTTCTATAAGAAAGCAGGCTGAGCAAGCCAGGGGAAGCAAGCCCATAAGCAAGCAGAACTCCCTAGCCTCTGTATCAGCTCCTGTCCCCGGGTTCCAGCCCTTTTTGAGTTCCTGTTCTGACTTCCTCCAATGATGGACTATGATCTGGAAGTGTAAACCAAATAAACCCTTTTGTCCCCAACTTGCTTTTTGGTCATGGTGCTTCATCGCAGCAATAGAAACCCTAACTAGGCAATCCCACACACTGAATGTTCATAAAGCGTGAGCAGGAACTGTAGCGATTCCCAAGTCTTGCTAACTGTGAACTTCATCTTCTCGTACCTCCTCTGTTATGTTCCTTAGCTAGCTAGAGCTAGAATTCTACTTTTTACCATGAGGTCCCCCTGAGACCAATACTCATTTTGAGGATACCTTATTGGCCAAGTATTCCACCATCCTATGGGCCCTGACTTTCATCAGGTTTTTATTGCAGAGCGTGCCAGTAGAAGCCTTCACCAGCTGAAATGTGCCCTGAGAGAAGTTGATGTCACTGTGGAAGAAGAGGCACTGGACCCTCCCACCAGCATCAATGTAGAAAATGAGGACTCAGGGGTGGCCTGGTATGAACTGCAGCACAGCCATGCTGGTGAGTTGACTGTTCAGTTGGCCACTCTACTGCTAAGTTTGTATTGCTGTGTAATGAAAAAGCTATGTAATTCCTGACTTAGATTTTTTTCTTTTGGCTTCCAAAATCCCCTAGGCTTAAGTTCCAAATCCTTAGGATGGAATAACAATATATTCCTAACTTACCAACACTCCCTAACCTACTACTCCAGCCAGACCTTTTCATACTGCTGTTTTAGCCATCCTTTTCACAGGCCTCATCTGAACCATCTGTCTTCGGACGCAGCCATCTCTTAGCAACCTGACCCTGCATTCATGCCTTTATACCACAGTTCCTCATGACTGCAGCCTCTGACACCTTCCCACCCTGTCCCTAGCACTGAGGTCCTGTTGACTCCCACTATTAGTGCCTACCCGAACGCAAGCTCTTAGTGCTGGGTCCATGTCCATAAAGCTTCGTGCACGCTCTAGAGCTACATTCAGAGCGTATTTCTACAGGTGTGACTACTTTACTTACTAAATTATTACTTAACCTGGAAACAACCTAAGTGCCCTTTGACTGAAGAATGGATAAGGAGAATGTGACATTTATACAATGGAGTACTACACAGCAGAAAAAAATAATGACATCTTGGATTTTGCAGGAAAATGGCTGGAGCTAGAAAACATTATTTTGAGCGAGGTAACCCAGATGTAGAAAGACAATTATCACATGTACTCACTCATACGTGGTTTTTTTTTTTACATAAAGCAAAGAAAAACAGCCCACAAATCACAATCCCAGAGAATTTAGAAAACAATGAGGACACTAAGAGAGACATACATAGATCTAATCTACATGGGAAGTAGAAAAAAGACAAGATCTCCTGAGTAAATTGGGAGCATGGGGACCTTTGGGGAGGGTTAAAGGGGAGGGGACAGGCAGGGAGGGGAGCAGAGAAAAAATGTAGAGCTCAATAAAAATCATTAAAAAAAATTTAAAAAGTAGTTTTTAAATTTTCATTCTTTTCTTTGTATCCCCAGCCACTAACAAAAATCTTATTGCCTAATAGTAGTTTAAGCAATATTTGCTGGCTTGATGTTTGGTAATAAAATGTTAGTCTGCTTTCCATCACTATCACAACATCTTAGAGAAACAAACTTATAAAGAATATACTTTTTCTCTTTCTTTATGAGACAGGGTGTCACTGTGAATCCTTAGATGGCCAGGAGCTCTCTGTGTAGACCACGTGGGCTTGAACCTGTGGTCACCCCAAGCCTGCGTCTCCCAAGTGACGATATTACAGGAGTCTGCCAACTTACCTTAGTGGGTTTGTTTTGGCTCATTTTTACATGTGTTAGCCCATTATTGATTGGCCTTGCTTCTTTGGGAATGTGACAAGGAAATTCCTCCAGGCAGGCACATAGTGCTAGATAAAATACTCACCTAATGCCAGGAAGGGGAAAAGAGAAGGAAGAGTGGAACCCACCTTCCCCAGTAACTTAAAGACTTCCCACATTTAATAATTTGATTTAATGGCCAAATCCCCACCTCTTCACTAGGTCCTACGTCTTCTATCCTTTATTTCCAATTAATGTTAAGTGAAGGGCATTTTCTTTGGGGCACAACCTTTGGGGGACATTTAGAACCTTAACTATGCATAACCCATGGATCTCTAGCAAGGTCAATAAATTCATTGCTTTTGCTCTGTAGTCAATCAACTCAAAGCTTTGTTGCGCCAACAAGCAAGTAAGGACAATGAGATGTCTCCACCACGAAGACGAAAGATGTCCCCTCCGGTAAGTGTCAGGTCATCCTTCGGTGCCTGACAAAAGCATGGGTTTTCTAGCTTTGCTTAATTTTCCTTGTCAGTTTGAGCAAAAGAAATTCCTTCGTCTCTAAACATTTGAACTGAGGGAATCTTGGTATTTCTAATTTATTTTGTAGATTCAAAAGTGGCAAGAGAATGGTTTGAGAAATGTATTTTGCAACTCTTAGCGAATATATAAAAATGATAATCAATGCAAAGGCATAATGTTTATTAATATGTTTTAGAAGTTCATGTCTATATTTAATCATTTGTAGGTTACTAATTGTAATGTTAGACCCCCTCCTTTTAATACTGTTTTATTTAGTGTTATAATTAGTGAGAAATTATGCAGCATTTCTTTGAATTTATATAACTTTGAAGAGTTTGTCATAGTTTGGATAAACTTAAAGAAAAATACCAGATATATTTCCCATCCCAACAATGCCTTAGTTTTACTCTCAGGAGACCCAATATGCTTCTAACATGCCACACTGGCGATGAGAGTATATGCCATGGTACAGAGAGAGGTATAGTACATCTAATTAGCATGCCTTAGTACATAGAAATACACAGTGAAGGCCAGGCGATGGTGACGCACGCCTTTAATCCCAGCACTCGGGAGACAGAGGCAGGCGGATCTCTGTGAGTTCGAGACCAGCCTGGTCTACAGAGCTAGTTCCAGGACAGGCTCCAAAGCCACAGAAAAACCCTGTCTCGAAAAACCAAAAAAAAAAAAAAAAAAAAAAGAAAGAAAGAAATACACAGTGAAGCTTACAAGTCTTTTACATATGCTCCTGTGACTGGACCTGTGCATTTGTAAAGCAATAGTAAAGAAATTCTGAAATTCTCCTGGTGCAGCCCTTCCTCCCCACCCTGATTTTGTAAGCTCCAGAATGCTAGTGCTCAGCTGTGTCTTCAAAGCTACTAATGGACCTGAATGTGCCGCAGCCCTAGCAGCTTCCTCTAATTGACTTGAGAACACTCCATTCACCTCGTGCTCTTAAGAGCATTCCAGAAACCAGAGGCCGGCAGTAGTAAATGCTTATTAAAATTATAATCAGTAGCTATAAATATTGAGTATGTGAATGAAATGTGTTTCTGTAAAGTAAGAGGTGAGCATAAGAGTATGTGTCGGGAAGAATGCAGGGCTCCTGCAAGTATGCTGCTGTGACACTTCTTCTGGAGCCAAGGCAAGCCTCATGTTTCTAGAGTGCAGCCTGCAGGCTTTATGTTCCGTTGTCACACAGGCTGGATCGTAGGTGGTCACTGCTACTGTGGCTGTTAATATTTATGTTTTCCTTCATGGGTTTCTAAAGAGTGTTAAATATAATATATCATCTTCCCTTATGATTTCGAGAATTCCAGGACATAGACACAGTGTCCTTTTAGCAAGTCTGTGACATACACTGTGAGGACCTACAGCCTAGATTATGATTTGGCCTAGTTCAGAGTTCATTGTTTTAGACCCAGTCTTATTCTTAGGAAAGAAAATACTGCAGTCAGGAATAATGCTTTAAAAGCATTAAAATTAATTAATTAAAATTAAAGTCATCAAAAATCAACTGGGTGAGAAACAGAAAGGTTCTCTTTGCAGGGCTTCCTGTCAGGTGGCCTGCCGACTCATTTCCCTTTTCCTTCTTTCTTCTTCCTTAAAAAACCAACACCAGCAGAAAGAACTTTCCGAAATGTCTTCTGGGCTCCTCAGGGCAGCTTGTATGTCTCCTTTATGGCTTAGCCTTAGAGGATCCTTGCCCAGGAATGTACAGGTTTAAGTTGCTGCTAGACTAGGATCTCTTTCTCTCTCTCTGTCTCTCTCTCTCTTTTACACACACACACACATACACACACACACACACACACACACACACACACACACACACACAGCACACAGCACACGCCTAAAAATTCCACTCAACAACAACAGCAAAATAAAACCCCAAACTCCAGCTCTCTTCAGTGTGCCCCTGTGAAGTAGGCTTTTGCTTCACTGGCGTGCACTTGACTCCCAAGTCCCCGTCGGGAGAGCAGATGTGCAGTTTCAGCTGGCTCCCTTCTTCAGGCAGGGTCTTGAAGAGAACTGTTCCTTATGTCTCAGCAGGCTGTCATGTTGTTAGGTAGCTAAGCAGGTAGCCATTCCAAGCCAGTTATAGTACCCGGCTCTGAAAAAGAAACTCCATGTGTCATGTGCTTTTAATAACTGTCCACTTTCTATCTTTCAAAAATAATATTCCTATTCTTATACTTGTGGAGTTTATAGACTAAAGACATAAATACTCTATATACTCTGTGATCGAGTACATTGTGATCTAGTCTTTGCTCCTGTCATCCCAGCACTAAATTACATACAGAGAGGATAACCAGATAACTCTTTGCTAAATGTGAGGCTGCTTAATTTGTCCTTTCTCCCTTAGCGGCCATCGGAATGTGAGGACAGTAGCATGCCTTCTCTGCACAACCTCGTTCCTATCATTAACGACCAGTCTCAGTACATCCACCATTTAGAAGCAGAAGTTAAGTTCTGCAAGGTAGGTTGCTCATTAGGACTTCATGTCAATTATACCTTACACTGAAGTTTGCTATTCTTGGTTTTCGTGTTTACTTCCATCTACGGAAAATGACTGTTCCTACGTGGTATTCTCCATCATGCTATTTCTGGTTGTTTAAAGTCCTTGGTGTTTCTTTGGTGAATGCTGTACGTGTTATACTAAGTAATAGTAACTAAGTTGAGTAGCTAGTTATTTTCAGCTTCAGGCAGAGAGTCCAATAGGAAGAGGGAACCCTGATAAGAAATTACCTCCATCAGATTGATTTATGAGTATGTCTGTGGGGCATTTTCATATTCATGATTGAGATGGGAGCCCACTGTGGGTTTGACTGTGCCTGCACAGGTGATTCTGGGTTGTTTGAAAAATCAAGCCAATGAGTCCTCTGTGGCTCTGCTCTAGTTCTAGCCTCCAGGCTCCTGCCTTGAGTTCCTGTCCTGACATCCTTCACTGATGGATGTAATCAGGACTTGTAAACTAAATAAGCCCTTTCCTCCCCCAGGATGTTTCTGATATTTCTCAAATAACAGAGACCTAACTAGAACTCTAAGCCTTTACTCTGAGGCCTTGTTTGTATGACTAGAAGTTAGGCTGTTTCCCAGTTTGCTTTTACTGTAACCATCAGTCTAAAATTCCTTCCGTGGTCTTGGAATTGTCTCCTCAGCTGTCTTCAGATTTTCCTAGAGAATCCTCAGGTTGAGTTTCTCCATTGTGTAGGGAGCCCTCTTGGTGTGGTAAAACACTGGAGGGGAGGTGGTGCTACCGAATCCTGAGTCCCTTTCAAGGTTCACTGAGTCCATGCCCTGGAGGCAGGGAAAGGTGGGGGAAGGGGGAAGAGGACTAGGGTTGTGTGTTTATTATCCCACACCCCAGTTAGACTTAATAAAGCCAGCGTCTATATGTCCTTGAAAGTGTTTCACCCCAGGCAGGCCTTGTTACAGAGAATGCAGGCTCCTGGGCATACTTCAGAAGTGCTGCTCTGCCCCTTCCTGGCATACAGACTGATTCCTAGTCTTCACTTGGAGAAAATGGTAGTCATGAAATTAAAACTCTGAGGGGTTCCTTGATCTCTCTAGAGTTTTTAAGTCTTAAACTGATCCACACTGAGTTTTGAACTATTAGTCAATTATAATTTGGATTTCCTTTCATAAGTACTGGCTGCTGCAGAGGTTTCTTCTGGGCTTCTGTTCCGGCATTGCAATTCTAAGTGAGTTTTCTCAAGCTGGAGGAGCGGCTTTCTCTGTGACTTCATTTCTTAAAGGGGTCCAAGAAGAGTTTTGATTTTCTGATTATTAAGCTTTTCTATTAGATTGGGTTGGCATCCTCTAAGATCAATTACATGTCAGACTGACAACTGGACTTTTGAAACTATTTTTCAAATTGCAACATTTAACTACAGGTTTGCTTTTTCCCCCTAAAATAGGTGAAAGAAATTTTCATATCGTATCATAACTTTTGATTATAATAATAATGAATATTAGCTTGAGCATTCATATATTTGAGAATTTTGTTTTCAGAAAGTGAGGTGCCTCAGTAGCTATTCAAGTCCTGACTCTCTTATTCCTTATATTACCCATTGCTGGGCCAATACTGTATATAAAACAAAGATGCTCAAACTCTAGAGCAGCCTGCTGCATTTGTGGTTCTTTTGGGCACTGGTTCAGGGACACTGCACATTTCTGTCTTTGTCTCTCCTGCCATTTAGTCCTCACACATGATTGACATTTGACCATTGATAGTAAGTTTCTTATTTTTCAGCATTTTTTTTAAAGTGACTTTGTAGTAATAAGAGCGGCGGGGCTGCGTCCCCAGCACCCCGGCTGCCCACATGGCTAGCTTATGCCCCGAAATAACAACACACAAATTGTATTCATTTAAACACTGCTTGGCCCTTTAGCTCTAGCCCTTACTGGCTAATTCTGATATCCTGATCAACCCATCTCTAATAATCTGTGAGCACCGGTCTTACCAGGAAGATTCTAGCCTATGTCCATCCTGGGTCGGAGCTTCATCGCGTTTGTCTACCCAGGAGCAGGAGCGGGGCATGGCGTCTCTGTCTCTCTGAGGCGTCTGCTCCCGAGAGGAGAGCTGTCGAGTCTCTAAGCTCACTTCCTCTTCCTCCCAGCATTCTGTTCTGTTTACTCCACCCACCTATGTTCTAAGCTATTAGCCCAAGCAGTTTGTTTATTACTTAGCCAATGAAATCAACAGATTGATATATGACATTCCCACATCATGACTCTTTTTTGTTTTTAAGGTGGTAACCATTTTAAATAAGACTTTCCTCTAGGCCTTGATTCCTTGAAGAAACAAACTTCCAGAAAAAGGACACTTTTGTGATATGGCCATCACAGACTTCAACTGTCTATCAAGTAACCCAAGTACTCAATAATATTGCCTATTGTTGGGTGTCCCTTTTTACCTTCATATAATTATTGTTTGTTAGGAAATTGATAGTATAAGTCTTCCATAATTCATTTCATACTGGATTCTTTAGTACTTAATAAATGTAAATATGCTTAAATGCTTTAATATGTTTTGATTTTTGCTTTTAATAGGATGAACTATCGGGAATGAAAAATAGGGTACAAGTAGTTGTACTTGAGAATGAAAGGCTCCAGCAAGAACTGAAATCTCAAAGACAGGAGGAGACCCTGAGGGAGCAGACACTTCTGGATGCATCTGTGAGTGGTGTTTATGGCCATAATCTTTTATTCGGAATGTCTCTTCCTACCCTTTATCCCAGTTTTTCAACTTTGTCCCACCTTTGGCATAAATTGTCATCTACAGTGTTTATACTCAAGAACTGGGAAGTTGAGTTACAAAGAAAAAGAAGCAAAACTAAACAAAAACTCACGGTATTTTAAGGAAGTTGATGATTTTGTTTTGGGTTCCACTCATAGCTATTCTGGGGCTCATTTGGCCCATGATGCACAGGTTGGAATCACTGGGTCCATATCTTTGAAGTTTGGAGAGAGTACCGTGCTCACATTTGCATGGGGCCTCAAAAGTCAGAATCAGCTGTGGTGGGGTGGATCTGCAAGTGACTGAACGGGCACTTGGAGGTCCCTCAAGTTTCTCCTCTGAGCATGCTCCTATGCCTTTTCCATATGGAAAGAGGAACTGCCAAGCACAGAATGTGTTACATAGGAGGAACTGTGCTAAACATAGAAATGGCTCAGAATCTTACCCGAATCTGTTGACCAGAATTCTATAAGTTTTTCTTGATTGCTAAGATGATGAGCAGCATTGTGTAGTGGAAGAACACAGATCCGTGAGGCTGAGACTCAAGGTTCTTCCTCTGTGGTCCATAAGTCTTAGTTTCCCATGGTATTTGGAAAGTAGTTTAATAAGTCTTGCCTGGCTTACCTCGAGGATAATTTGTTCCTCTATTGGTAGTTTGAGAAGCTTTACCCACATCCGGGTCTACAGTAGGAGTTGTTGGGTTCTGTTCCCCGAGAGGTTGATTTTCCTTGTCTGGTTGGGCCTTAGAAATATTAGCATCAAGTTACCTATGTGATCTCTAGTATCACTGGCCAAATTTTGAAGAAGAGTGTGGGTCAATTTGTCTTTAGAATTTTGTGACACAAAGTTCTTGGAATTATATTTAATTTGTGTTTAAACTTATTGTCTTCTTATCTATCAAAGATACTTTTATATTAAAGTATTTTTTTCACTCTTTTAACCATGGAACATAGCTAGTTAGAGCCTGTTCTTTGTGAGACAAATTCTACCTTCCATGGTAGAGTTTCAGTGCTTGTTGGCTGAAACTTTGTTACTTTGTTATGAACTTTGGTGTTTTTTGTTTGTTTTTTATACTTAGGTGTCATTAGTAAATCAATTATATTAAGAAGAATATGGGAGAGTCTTGATAATTTACTTATGTATTGTCTGATTTTGGCTTTGAAGCTTTCTTGCTCCAGTCTGATTCAGTATTTCATTTCTGGTCCTTGCGTTGTGTGTGTAAGAATTTTCTGCTGAGAAGAATCTGATTGTGTTATCTTTGAAAACTCTCCGGTGGACTGATGATTAGTGTTTCCATTTGTTTTCCTGTGTTTCCATTTCCATTGGTGACAAGTTACTTATCCTTTGATATATAATTATCTTGAAGCTTTACATAATTAATATTGGTTGTTAAAAATTCCATGTTAGTGCTTATAATTTGAATGCCAAATTGAAAAAGTTATCACCCTATAAAAAGTACTCTGGAATAGCCCATTTAAAAATACAGTCTTATGCTTTTCCTCTAACTATATAATCACTTAGCAGTAAGTCAATTATTTATAGTCTTCAATATTTATACAGCGGCAAAGAAGTGGGAGAAGAGGAAGCGAAGTGAGAGGAAACCAGGCAGACGAGGGAATACGAAGCCAGGAGAAATGAGCAATGTGGGGGAAGGAAGTGATGGGCACAGCACATCTGGCCTGCAGTAAAGGGTATTCACCAAAAACAGCACAGTCATAATCTTAGAATAAACAAGGGAGGTTTGATGTCGATCTTACTCATTCACATGAAATGAAAAGTGATGCAGAGACAGCAGTGACTGCTGCAGGTCTGCTGGCTGACCCTCGTAGTCTCTGTGATCTCCACTGTTGCAGGACAGTTGCCCCTGCTTTTTAGGTGGGTGGGTAAACAGGTTCTTCACCAATGCATACTGCACTCCAGTTAAGATGAATAAGACTTTTTAGGAAACCTTAAATGTCAGTAGGTTAAGCATATTTTTCTAAAGAAGAGTAACTCAAATGTTCATACTAAATCTCAGCAATGCTATTGGTTAATTTAAACTTAGATTTCTCAGTGTTGTGCAATGTCCTCTTTTGTGAATCACTGAAACAGTGGTGTAGTAATAACTATCATTTGTCATGACTGCATGGGTTTGTCAGGCGCTGTATCAAGCCTATTATTTATCTTGTTATTATTTCAGTTTCACAATAATCATGTAAAGCAGGTGTTATTTTTTGTATTTTGCAGAGGATAAAGTTAAAATATGTAATAGTTAAGTAAGTAAGTGGTAAACTGTCAGAGAGCTATAAAACGGTAAAGGTATGACTGGAGCCCAGCCAGGACTGTCTGGCTCCTGAACCCATTGACCTAACCTCATATTATGCTGCCTGTCTGCATAAATTAGTGAGAGATGCTTGTACTGCACCAGACCGTATTGACGCGAAGTTCCTCCCAGAGAAGAGAGGAGTCTTCTCTGTTCTCTACTTTATCTCTGCACTTGCATGCTAGCCAACAAGACTCAGAACTTTTGAACTAGTTGATGACTTAGATGTTATAGAAAAATGGTGGTGGTATTTTAAAACTATAGCTATACAGGGTTGGAGAAATAACTCAGCAGTTAAGAGCACTAGCTGCACTTCCAGAGGACCCGGGTTCAATTCCCAGCACCCACGTGGCAACTCACCAGTGTCTGTAACTCCAGTTCTAGGGGATCCTACACGTTCACATAGACATACATAAAGGCAATACTTCAATATGCATAAGATAAAAATAAATAATTTTAAAAACATAAAAAACTAAAGTATACATCATTCATCTTTTTAAATCATTTTTTTAAAAATTGAACATTTATTAAATGGGTTATGGAGGAGAAGGAAAAGGGGAGAAGGAGGGGAAAGAGAGAGAAAGAGAGAGAGAGAGCTTAAATCATTTTTTAATTCTCATGAAATCCCTCTTCCAGGATTTTTTTCTATAATTAAAAAGTATAATAATATCAAATATGTTGCTTATTAGAAATTTTGGAACTTACTCAAAGATCTAGGATAGTTTTTTTTGTTTGTTTTTTCAAGACAGAGTTTCTTGGTGTAGCTTTGGAGCCTATCCTGGAACTCGCTCGGTAAACCAAGCTGGCCATGAACTCACAAAGATCTGCCTGCATGTCTCCCGAGCGCTGGGATTAAAGGCGTGTGCCACCACCACTCAGCCAGGATAGGATTTTTTTTTTTAAGCAGAAAATTTCTGAGTCATTTTCTTTAGTAATGTTTCTGACAATAAGTAAATAAGAAGTTTTCAATGATTTTAAGGATTTGAAAAATGTTGGTTAAATACTATTCAAGATTTTTTAGAGCTTTCTGTAGAAGACAAGTACTTACTTCTGAAGAATAAAATTTGCTATCATGAGTCAGCACGTGTAGTGCATGTGCTTTAGCCAGTTTCTCTAGAGGAGGCAGTGCCCTCATCCTCCACTGCCTCCAGAAGCACTTTGAATACAGAAGACCTTGAGAGAGCTGGCTCTCTCACACAGTAGATTACAAACTTGTTGCCTGGGACCCCTCTTGATCGCCCAGATTTCTCTTCTCACCACCCTTATGTTACCTCTGCTAATTATGAGGACGAGCTTTCTGTGAGCATGCCTGTGGGTGCTGTGCTCAGTCCCACTCTGGGTTTTCTTGGGAGGTGGCCTCTTTCTGGATGCTTTCCCATCTAAATGGCACACCAGGACCAAAACTTCCAGAAAACTCATTTGAATTTCTGATTTCTCTCAACATCCTTCCCCTATTCTGGCTTATGGGGGTACTGCAGTGTCTTTGAGAACAACTGAACTTTCCTTGGCTTGAAGAACTACGACCCTGGAAAACTCAATGGCCACTCACAGCTAGTGACTCTCAGGTTCTTATCTAGAAAATTAATGAATAACACAGATCACAGAGGATCAGTATTAGTGAAAAGTTTATTATATGTTCATAGGTAGGATGGAGGGAAGGAGAGACAGAATAAGAGAGAGGTAAAATTGATATGAGAGAGAGAGAGAAAGGAGAGAGAAGAAATAGAGAATACAAAAAACACAATGCTATATAGCAGGAGGAGTTCTATATGAGGTATGAGCAAACCTCAAACTTCTGGTCTAGGGCTTTTTAAAGAACGTACTGCAGAAATTGGGGTGAGGTATGAGGAGGGGCCTGAGATGGTAGTCTAGTTGATCTTACTGTATTCTCTGGGCACACCTGTAGTTTAGAACTTACATTTTCAACTCTTAATTTAACTCTTAATTTTAACTCTTAATTTAACTCTTGTAAACCCCTTGGAGCTAAGCTTTGTCATTTTTTTGTATCCCAAGTTATTAGCATGGTGTTTTTTAATGTAATAGGTGGTATACAGGTGTATGCACGCAGTAGGTTCTATACACATGTCTGAACAGAGTAAGTGCTATCTGTACACGTCTGACCACAGAAAGTGCTATATACCCATCTGAACAACACAGTAGGTGCTGTATGCCTGCTTGCACTAAACTGAGCTTGCAATAGAGTATGGAGTAGAGTCAGTACTGCTCTAGAATGCACTCAACCACAGTATAGATTGGTATGGCATCGCTGTACATACAGATTACGGCACTGTGTGTATACAGATTGGTATGGCACTGCTGTATATACAGGCCGATACAGCCTGTATATGTAGTTCAGTGTTTGGGGGCCCATCCTTCTTTATGAGTATTGCATCCTTTGGCACTTAGCAAAGACTCAGGGATTATTGATTATTCTAAGTTAATATAAGTATGGTAGTCCTTACTATGCACACGCATATCCCAGATCTTTAAGTAGCTTATATCCTTGAACTTTTACAGCAGAAATTATAAATTGATTATAGGTTCATCGAAGTTGATCATCTGTAAGTCAGCATTTAATAGTGTTTTACACACTCTCTGCCCATGTGGGAACTTGACCCTGTACTTCCCATTCCAGCTTAGCTCTGAGAGCATGAACATGCAGAGTGATGCATGACTTAGAGCCTTGGCATGTGTGTTTCCTCATGGGCGGGAACCATGATTCCTTTTATAGTCTGCATTTTTATTTAATGTTGAATGCCAGCTACAACTAATGGTGCATTTTATTTTAGGGAAACATTCAGGATTCTTGGATTAAGACAGGAGAAGATTCCAGGGTGGATGAAGCTGCAAAGAGACCATTTTCTCACGGTGATGCTGAAACCGGTAAAACTACATCCTTCGGCGATGCTGAAAAGTGGAAGCTAGAGCTGGTGAGTGTGGGATTTTTTTTTTTCATTATTACGTATCTCCATCTGGTCTCGAGTTTATATCTAGAAGTGGACTTGTTGGATCACATGGTCATTCTTCACCTTTCCCCTTCGCTCCTTAGTGCTGACCATTTCAGTCCCCCTCAGCTGGCCAGTGCTTTGTTCTGCCTGCTCACATCCACTCCTGAACCCCTCCAATGTATTTGTCATGTCAGGTATTGTATTTTGTTTTTGTTGTTGTTCTAGAGTTTTGTTTTTGGTTCCTTTCTGTAACTTCCCCTGCTTTCTCTAGTTCTTTGACTATACTTCCTAATTGCTCTTTGGTTGTATTCAAAGCAGTTGCTTAAAGCCATTTTTTTTAGTAAGTCTAATGTCTGTGGTTTCTCCAAGATTTGTTTTTCCACTTATCCTGTTCATGACCCTGCACTGTTCCTCCTTTCTTCCCAAACTTTCCCAGACGGCTGAGTATATTCGTATCTGCGTTCCTTGCCTCCCACTTTCACTCTGACACTAGCAGTGAGTTCAGCCTGCAATTCCAAGGTTACAAGTGAGCTGTACCCTGTATAGTGTGGATCTCTTATGTGCCAGGTCAACAGGCTGCTCCTTAGCCCCTCTAACACTAGCACAACTGAAGATGCACTCATTAAGGTCCTCCAAACAGTTTCATGGCCCAGTATTTAGCTCTGAAAGGCATTCGTGTAATTATCCTTCGGGTCAGGATGGTTTTTGGTTTTGAACCACTCTTGTGCTCCACGGGCTTCACTGCTTCTGCCATTCACTGTCTTGTCATCCTCATAACTAATCACCAGCCTAACTTTCATCAACATTTGCCAAGAACGCATTACTGAACGTTGTGCTTGAATCTTGCCAATTAAAAACGCTATATAAGGTGAAATCTTATAATGGTGTATATTCTTTTGTATCTGTTCTCTTCCCCCATCTGCCCTCCCCTTTGTCTTTTAAATTTAGTTTGACTTTTAGAGACAGGGTCTCATATAGCTCAGGGTGGCCTTGAACTCACTGTGGTACCAAATTGAGCTTTGAATCCAACTCTCCTGCCTCTATCTCTCAAGTGTTGAGATTACATGTGTGTCCCACCAATTTATCTTTCTTTCCCACTATTGTGCTTCTATTCATGTTACTGCATGGAGCAGAAGCCTGTCTGTTTTCGTCGAGGGGCCGCAGGATGAGTATACCACAGTTGACTTCTCTAGTGTTGATGGACACTGGTGGTGTTTCTAGCTTGGTGCTGGTGTATTGCTGCAGAGGACTTTCATTATGTCTGGGGGAGTGCACCTCACCCATTTTTATGTCTGTGTCCCTGAGAATGAAACTCTTGATCTCAGGCTATGCCAGTGTTCTGCTTGGACTGAATATCAATGCCCATCTTTCAAGCACTTCTTTACCAGTTTACACCTTGTCAGCTGCCCAGGAATGATCCCGACATTCCACTCCCTTCTTCATATGCTGCCAGCAGGTTTTTTTTTTTTCTGATGATTTGTGTGTATGTGCTTGGGAGTTTTGTTTATTTGTTCTTTATGTATTTGTTTGTTTTGTATAAAGTCTCTCTTTGTAGCCCAGGCTGGGCTGGAACTTATTATGTACTCCAGGCTGTCTTTGAGTTAATGGCAAACCTCCTACCTCAGAGTGTTTCTGTTCCGTATTTTGTTACATTTATCTGATATGTTAATTTGGGGGAGTTATTTTTATATTCAGGTACAAGATTCTTCATACACACAGACATTTTAATATGTATAGTAAGTTGTCGTCTAACTTTTTAGTGAGTGGCTTACTTTTTAGTACTTCTGATAACTAGTTGCTGGCTTTAGTTACAAAGATTTCATTGTTGATTCACTGTGATGTGCCTTCTGTGTCTTCTTTAATAGTCCCTTCCTACGCAGACATGGCATGTTTTCCTGAAGTGTCTTCTGGAGAGGATAGCTGTGCCTTTTACATTTAGATGTACAGTCTTCCCAGAATCCATCTTAGTAGGTGACATGAAGCACACAGATCACATTTTGGTTTTTTTCTCATGTGTTTATTAATATACCAGAGTTCTATTAATTGAAAAGGTAGTCTTTTGCCTTCTTTGTTTGCTTTCTGAATTTTGTTTTTGTGGTGTTGAAGGTTCAACCCAAGACCTTGCACAGGTTAAGGCTGGCATCCTCTTGTGAGTCTCCTCTGCATCACATACCTTTCCCACAGGTTAAGAGTGGCTCTTTATCTGTTTCATTGAGTTCATGCTATGCTGTCTTAAGTATGACAGCTTGAATCTGGTAGACCATGTCTCTAAGGCATTATTCTTTATCCAAAAGAATACCTTTACTATTTTGGACTCTTGCACTTCCATTTACATTGTGGAATTTGATTTAGATTGCCCTTAGAGTATGTGTCATCTGAGAATTAATATTCTTATAATAGCATTTCATCCATCCTTATGATCTGCATATAACTCCATTTACTTATGTCATCCTTAATTTTTAATAGTTTTTTTTTTTTTTGAGGTGCTAGGAATCAAAACATGGGCCATGCAGAGCTAGGCAAAGCCCAGCATTGCTGAGTTGTATCCCTGGCCCTTGGATTTCTTGAAACAGGGTCTTGCAGTGTAGTCCAGGATGCCCTAGAGCATGATCTATCCCAGGCTGGTCTAGAACGCATCATCTTCCTTCCTGTGCCTCTGGAGTGCAAGGCATATGGAATGCACTGCCCTGCTTGGCGGTTGCTAGTTTCTCTGAGTAAAGGATTTACATGTCTCTTTAGAACTAGTTCTAACTTGGTTCAGATGCTATCATAAATGATACCTATTTTCACATTTCGTTTCCTGATTCCTCGCATGATAAAAATCTTACAGGCTTAGCTACTTTACTAAGCACACTTTTTAAGAGCTAGCATTAGAATGGCGAGATTTCTCCTTTCCTGTCTTTATCTGTGTATCTGAGGGGAGTTTCCTTGAGAAAGTACATAGTTGTTATCTGTGCCATTGTTAATTAGTGGGATTATTCTTAAGTTGGTGTTCACTCAACATAATCATATTGCTGTCTGAGTTCTTTTTATTATACTATTGTTTACTCCCTTTTGTCATTGTTTGAATTCTTTTTGTGAGTTCCTTTTCTCGCTTAATTGATCTGAAGTAATCTTAGCACTAGCATACACTTTGCTCAATTCAAAACCCTTGGATTATTTTTAGAGTCTTTTCCTGTTTGCTATCTCATATCTAACCAGTTATAGAAGTTAGTCAACCCAACTCTTGAATACCTCTCTACGTTAAAAACTTACTTCTCAGTGTTTGTTGCTGGGTTTCTTTGGTTCACAGTTTGACCTCTTATCAATGTATCTGCAATTACTTTTTTATAAGCATTCTTTCCCCTTTATTCTGATGTGTAATTCAATCTGATAAAAAGTTTTCAGTGTATATCCAATGCCTCAGCTACATGGGCTGGATAAATAAATTTCTTAACATTTATATTCATCCTATGTTCCAAGCTTTCTTGTTTCTCCCAAGTCCAGCTGCCCTTTCTCTTAGCATTTTACCTTCTGGCGTTACAAAGATAAGGTGCAGATGTCTTTAGATTCCATGGCTTCGGGCATCTTGAAGACCTTCCTTTAAGTCTTAACACCTGCTCTGGGAAGCCCAATGGACTTCTTTTAGCTGGATTCTGTTTTCCCTCCCATTTATCTCACAGAGAGTCTTGTGCCTTTTTGTTCCTTGTAGAGTCTAAGCTCTTGCTGAGGTTTGAGGTACCCTATGTAGACACTGAAAAGTACTTGTTAAATGGTAGATTGCACATCAAGTGGCTCACAGGTAGGGTGGCCATCGATCTTATCATGGTAGGCATTAAACTTTTAGCCTTTCCCATTTGTTATGTGTGTATACTGCATGGCAAACCTGCTTCACTTACAATGGGGGATTCTCTTAAGGTTTGGGCTTTACCCTCATGAATCTACCAATCTTCTGTAGAGCCACACTTTTAAGGTTAAGACCTGCTATGTGCAGTTTTGAAAGAAAATAAAAACTTTTGTCAGTCACCACTTTGGGACCTAGTGTTTTCTTTTTCTTTTCCTTTTTTTTATTGATATTCACCTAATAACCAGAGCAGCAGAATTAGAGTGAGCTAGTGAAAACGTCTCTACAGCATTGTTTTTCCTGTGGGTAAGAGAGAAAAACTTGAGCTAATATTTAGAATTTAAATTTTCTTATGAAAAGAAGCATTGCCAAAGTGTGCTTTCTTGCCCTGTTCACAGGAGAGGCTGAAACTCACATATGAGGCGAAGAGTGACCTTCTGGAGTCTCAGTTGATGCTTCTGAGGTAAAGTGACGTTATCCATTTGCAGATGGAGCAAAAGGATGGGCTCTTAAGATAAACTCTAATGTGTGGTGAGCTACCAGTGTTACCAAAGAGTATTACTTGATAGCATTTTCTATGTAGTACGGCAATGGAGCAATCCCTCTGTGCTTCAGATTGGGGTGAGAATTAGTGAGATACCATGTGTCCACACCACAGATGGCGGTGGAAGTTCTCTCTGATGCTTCATTTGAAAGCACTGCACGTTTCCCTGGACATTATCTAGAATTTTTCCTCTTTCTTTTAGGAAAGACTTAGTTGAATATCAGAAAACCTGTGAGGATCTTAGGGAAAGATTGAAGCATAAAGAATCTCTTCTGGCTGCTAGTGCCGCCAGCCGTGTGGGTGGCCTCTGTTTGAAATGTGCTCAGCACGAGGCCGTCCTTTCCCAGACCCACAGCAACGTGCACATCCAGACCATCGAGACACTGACCAAGTAAGTATGCAAAGTGTCTGGATGCCTTGCCAGTGGGGGGTATCGTGTCTCTGAGGGCATTGTGTCCTTTGTCCCATGCTAAGTCACATGTGGTTAAGCTCCAAAATATCTAGATTTTAAATGGTTCTTTTATTGTAGCTTTCTTGAAGAAAGAATAGCTAGGGTCTGGCCTACCAGCTGTGGGGAACCATATCACTGAGCAAATCTTTTTACCTCTTAGTTCAAATCTCATTTGAAGTAAGGGAATTGAAATAGATAATCATCACGGGTCACCAAGGTCAGTGAACCCAGTCTTAACACTGTTCTTTACAAGACTGAGTAAGAGGGGAATTCCTTTCATTTCCCTGTGTCTTGGATTTACCAGTGTGGTTTGGGCAGAATGGACTCTCAGTGCATCTTCTTCATGTGTCTATTGCAAAGAATATTTATTCTGATTTAGTGCAATAAGATGCAGCTGTCACAGTATTAGTAGGTGAAGGCCGACTGGGGAGTGATTATGGAGGTTTTGTCCACGTTCTCACCAGGCCGAAATACTACAGTCCTCCGTGTGCATCTCTTGTTCTGTTTCCTTTGGAAGAAGAAGTTTTTTTTTTTCTGTAAAATTTTATTCAGTAGAAATTGAAAATTATTATTTATTGTAGCATCCCGTGCTGCTTTGCATTCTGTGCTTTCCTATGCTGATAGCTCTTGTCTCCTCCTGGTCTGCTCTGCTCAATCCAAGATTCCAACTAGCGCCCTTTTCAGAGTTATTTCCTCACTAAGCCCCACCCACTCAGTCCTCAGCTGGGTCATGATTTCCTATATAGTTTAGAATACGTCATGTGCACGTGAAAGCAGCACGGATACTTGGTTTATTGCTTCAGCCCTGGGTCCTAGCAGAGTATCTGCTCAGGTCTTCTCTATCCAAATTCCTGGCTTCTCTAAGGCTAATTCCCGTCAGCTGGTCTCTGGCTCCGCCCCTGATTCAAGGTTAACCCTATTAACAGTCTCGGAGGGTCACAATATGATTAAATATCCCGTAACATTTTACAAAAATGAATTATTACGTTAAAGAGCCAAATGAAATTCAGGCTATGAGAATATTAGAAGAAACTGATGGCCTTGAAGTTGTGTGCTAAGTATGATGTGCAAAGAGAAAGTCATAAACAGAAAAACAATTCTTCCCTCGACCTGTTAAAAAATTAATTCATGGGCACTGGACATGGTAGCCCAACACCTGTAACAACAGTATTTGGTAGATTGAGAGGTGTACGCCAGCCTCAACTATAGCACAAGACCCTTCTCACAGAAGAGAAAGTTGGGCATGTCGCTCAGAGAGATGATACTGGTCCAGCATGCCCAGCTGGAAATAATCTTAATTCATTAATTTATGTAAAATAAGATATTCCAAATTAGAGTAAAAGACTGGGAAAATACTTGCCATGTTTAACTAACTAATAGTAGAGCATGTGCACAGTTTAGAGATGAAAAGCGGTGTATCGACTAGCTGCACTGAGTAAAGGAAAGGAATCTGTGAGAGAGGAAGCTGCCAGCAATGAGGAGATGGCCGTTCAAGCTGAGGAAAAACTAACCCGTCAGACTGGTGAGGATTAGTGATTGGTGACTGCAGCGAGGGCAAGGTAGGCAGCCATTTTTCATGCCCTGCTGGTGGAATATGAAATTAGCATAGTCACTTTGCAGGGCGCTGTAGCTCTAACCATTACTATTTCAAGTTTGCATTGTGGTTTCCCGTGAGGAAAAGCTCGTCTGCGCTCACAACAGAACGCGCACGAAGAGTGCTTTCGGAGCATTTGCTTTCGGAGCATTGTGATGGCGAGAGCCTGAGCACCCTTCTAAGGGGCTAACCAAACTGGGGCTTCTGTCGGCCCTGAAGAGTTATGGATGGAACTTAAAAAAAAAGAAAGAATTGGGAGCTGGAGAGATAGTTCAGCCAGCAAAGCTGCTAGATGATCTAAGTTTAATCCCTGGACCCACATAGAACCGGCTTCTACAGGTTGTCCTCTGACCTCCACAGGTGTGCTGGGGCACGTGCACGTGTAACACACCACAAAGTAAATAAATATGAGAAATTAACAATTGTTCACGTGCATAGTTCACACAAACTTGCGTATGAATGCACACACATAAAGAAGTAGAGAGGGCACGTGTGAACCAATGTGAAACTAACTCCAAAGTGAATAAACTACCGAAGATAACACTAGTGGAAAGCCGGGCTTTTCTAGGTCAAATACAATATTAGACATTTTCTCTAGGTTCATAGAAATTGACTTGAAAGACTAGACACCAGATGTTTAGTAATGGTTAAAGTCGACTAGAATTCCAGATTTGTTTCAAATAGTCTTTGGTAATTAATTTTACACAGATATGTTATAAAAAATAAAAATATTTTATATTAAGTAGATTTTCAAAGGTAGTTTTAACTAGTTTAGTAAAATTACCCAACAAATAAAATGGCTACAATGTTTATAATGGTGAACAGAGGCCATGGTGTTCACAGTGGTGAGCAGGGGCCACGGTGTTCACAGTGGTTGAGCATCTGGCTTTCATTTAGTAATCAGGTTCTTGTCAGTTACAGATTCTGTTGTCACTGTCTTAGTTACCTCGGCCTCAGAAAGGAAGTGGCAGCCTGCCTAGCTCCCATTTCTGCTGTGTCAGCAGTGTGCTCCATGTTCCGCTTTGGAAACAGAAAAGGGTGAAAGGTCTCTGCTTTGTTATTTTTAGGGTTTTGGGGTTCTACAGCTCCCTTTGTCTCCTCTGACTTTTAACCTTTCCAACTTACTATTGCACACTGCTGCCCACTGAGTGGCACGCTGACTTAGGGAGGCATCCAGCATGGGTCAGGTTTGGGTTTCTAGCTTTGTGTACTTAAAGTTGGTACATGCTGTGTGGTGTTACGTAGAATTCAAAAATTGGACCTTAAATATGATAAATCCAAAAAGGTTGCTGTATCCTTTTTGAAATATGGCCTTATGAAGCTGGTTGTCAGCTGACTCACTCCACCCTCCAGCAAGTACTGCTTGGACGTGTGATTCAGGGGTGACTTGCATGGCAGACGGGGGGAGGGGGGGTGAGGCATATCCTGGGGACCAGACCAGCCGTATGTTTGTGGTGTTTTATATTGGGTATATAGGGATTTGTTGATGTTGGTTGTGATTCTTAAGTTTATTTAAGTTCTTCTGCAGTGCCGTCCACTTGGGCCGCTGTGTGCTGGAGAGTAGGTAAAGTAATACTTACTCCTCTTATTCCTTTCCTAGTGCTCACATTTCAGTAGCCATCAAGGCGGTAGTTCAGAATTGTCAGAGAAATCCTGGTTACTTTTTTTTTTTCTGAGAAATGTTTCCCATAGTGCTGCCTGGGATTTGATCCATTTTGGGATCCTTGGCTGGCTTCTGTCCAACGGGCTTTGAGTGGCTGCAGCAGGGAGCTTTCCAGAAACGGGGACAACGAAACGCTTCATGAGTTTTCTGGACTTTCCTTTCACACCAGCAGTGCTAATGCTGACTAAAATGATGCTTATTAGAAATACTTAAAACTGCCCATGACATTCCCTAGTTATTCCACATTTCAAGGTGAAGTTGGTACCCGTCTCTTAAAGCAACCCTGTCCTTGTGTATTGCGCACATGGCTAAAGGCACTCAGGGGCTTTGCCTGCTTTGAGTGCTGCATGAGGTTCCTAATGTACTATGGTCACCAGTGACCAGCTGTGTTCCGGTGCTGTCTTTCTGCCCTAACTGCTCACACCAGGCTGTGGAATAGTATGAGCTTAACATCATGTGGTCAGCCATTTCCTTAGGATGCTCCCTGGCTGAGTCCCTGAAGTCACCATGTGCTGTTTTTAAGGACTTGCGGAACTTTGCCTTGGAAGATGATGTCACTTGTGTCTGTCCCTCTGTGAGAACATCCTCAGCCTAGCACTGGGTTTGCCCTCTGAGCATAGCTTCAGGGGCAGGAGTACAATTGCCCAATAGCCCACCTGGCTGCCTGCCATGGTGACTTCATATTTCTGAAGAACAGATAACCAGTAGTCTTGTCGGATGCAAGAGGCAAGTGTGGAGTGAGAAACAAGAGATCAGCTAAGAAAGTGTCAAGCAGATGAAGATGGGGTGGCAGAAGCCTGGGCTGCCACCCAGAGCTCTTTGTTTCCTGAATATCCAATGTTGGGTAGTTGAGGAAGCAGGAAGCGGAGATGGATCCCAGCCAGAGGCAAGCTGCAGCTAAGAATAGGATCCTGAGCTGCCTGCTGGGATGATTCTGCCTTGTTGCCAGTGGTCATGGGAGGAAGTGGAGCCGGTCAGGCCAGTCTCTGCAGATGTTGAGTTACTCGTTTTGCCATCTTCTGAAAGATGATTAATGAAACATCTTTGCTTGAGTTCATCTTTAATGATTTTCCATAGCTTAAGAGTGGATGGATTTACATTCTGAAACATCTTGAACTAGAAGAGCTAACTTTGACTCTGTTCTTTAATTAAAAACCACCTATTCCATTTAAATCTCACAATATTATGACAGTGGGAACTTTCTCTTGGGGTCCCTTCTGAAATCTTCCTATTGGAGATTTTCATATTCATACCCTTGAGTTTTTTGGTTTTATTTAATATGGAAAAGTAGTAGACTCCAAAGCAGATTAAAGTATTCTAAAGTTTTTAAATTTTAAGTTTTTAATTTTACATTGAAGTATTGTGTGTGCATATGTTTGTGGGAGCACACATGGCACATATGTGAAGGTCGGAGAACTTGGTTGGGAGTTGGTTCATTCCTTCCACCATGCAGGTCCTTGGGATCTAGCTGCCTTGTCAGCCCTCACTCACAGCAAGCGTTTTTCCCAACAAGCCATCTTGCAGGCCCTGTTCATTTGTTCTTTCTGTCATTTACTTTGTTGAGCATCTATTACATGACAAATGCCAGTCTTGATAAGTGGATGCCCCCCAAATAGACTACGTGGATTAGAGATGTCTCCCATGAGAAGCAGATCTGTTAGACCTTGGCCTTGTGGTATCTGCTAACTTGTCCACCCACTGAACTGCTTGCTGTTCTCTTTGGAGTTGGGAGCTGTCTTTGTGATATTGTAGCTTCAGGGCAGATAAAGATGTCACTGAGTTATAACTTCTGCTTCTCAGTAGCTCTTAGAGGCTTATGGGAGGTGAGCCCATGATTCTCAGATTGTGAGCCATACAGGAAATGTTTCTTCTAGGATCACAGTCCTTTTGGATTGTGTGTCCTACGAAGCTAGTCCCCTTTTATCTCACTTTTTTTTGCAACTCAGATAAGCACAAATTCTACTTTGCTTGCATTCAATTTATCTTTTACTTTAGAATAATTTAATCTGCTTTTGAGTCTTCCACTTTCCACATAATTATTGTGCTTCATAATATTCAATCAGAATAATTAACTGTTTTTTTAATTTCATTTAGAATAAAAACTGAGTAATTTTCATCAGTTTCAAACAAACCAGGAAGCTCTAAAGGGAAGCTCATCATAATTCTATGAATTTCATGCTGTTTGTAATAATTTTTTTTAACAAAAAGGGCTTTTATGAATGTGTTCAGCATTCCATGTTTCTTAAAATATGTCTGTTTTCCAAATAACCACAAATAGTTTAAATTCTTGTCTTCGGGAGATTTGTTAAAAGGAATTATTGGTTAGTTTAGAAGGGCATTCAGACTCAGTGTTTGCAATCTTCTAAATTAATGTTTGGTTTTCTTTTTAATCCCAGTTGTTTCTTCTCTGACAGTTTGGAATCTGGCAGTGGCAAGCAAACTGTGAGCTTTGATTTTAGTGGTTTTGGTACCTCCCTGGATAGCTGGTCATCTTGACAACGTACAGGAGGGCATTTGTACAGTCCCGCAGGCTTTGCATTCTGCTTTGTATATGTAGAAAACAGACCACCTTATCTTTCTCTTTGACTCACTGAACATGTAATTTTTAAAATTTTATTTTTATTTTACATATATATATGTGCCAACTTGCCTGTGTGTGTACCACATGCACACGATGACTGTGGCGGGTAGAAGGCATTGGATCCCAAGGGAGGAACCAAACCTACAGCTTTGTGAGCCACTTAGTGGAGTTGCTGAGCCCAGGTCTTTGCAGCCCCCTCTACTGGAGTTTTTTATACAATGATAAGTTCCAAAGTATCCTGAGAATTTGACCTGGAGTTTATTTAACCTGTGAAGCTGGATCCTACTATTTTACATGCGTCAAAATTAGTATTCTGCTTAATGTTGCCCCCAATAAGCAGCTTATCTTAGTGAACATCTGAAACTTGTTTAGGAGTGGGTGAAGCTTGCTCAGGATCAAAACCAGGGGCCAAGATTTTGTTAAACTTGAGTGGAGGGCTTGAGGTTCCCATAGTGCCTGCCCACTGAAATGCAAAGAACAAGTGAGCAGACTACAGGTTTGTTCATAACTAACGGAGAGAATTTAACTGGAAGGGAAGGAAAACTATGAGGCCCGTGAGAAAGATGCGGAAGGACGGGTTTGTATTCGTTCAGGCAAGCAGGAGTAGCAGTCCTGCACTGCCTCTGCATCCCGCCCTGCCAAGGAGGCAGACCCTGGTTCCTCTTCAGAAACTGTAAATCTTTCCCTGGACTCCTTGTTGAGAGGCGTCCTTTGATGTGCAGCACAGTCTTCTGAATGTGGTTCCTTTTCCCAGCTCCTCCACTTCCTTTTCCTCTGTCATTTGCTCTTTCTGAGGCTTTGCATGGTGGTCACACATGTGCCAGCCCTTTCCACAGAAGCCGATTGTCCCGAGCAGCTGTGGTCCCACCATGAGTGCCTCAGCCTTTCAGGCCGCTCTGCCTGCCACTCGCTGAGGGAGGACAGAGGGTCATTCTCTGGGCCGCGCTGTAATCCGTGCTGGGCAGGCCCTCTGTAGCAGTTCTTCTGGTACACACGAATGCTTTCCTTTCTTCTGACTTTGAGTGCACTATCACATGGTCACTTCTCATGTGGGTGTTCTTCTTGTGCTGACAGAGAGCGGGATGACTTAATGTCTGCGCTAGTTTCTGTGCGGAGCAGCTTGGTAGAAGTGCAGCAGAGAGAGACAAGTGCCTACAAACAGGTGAAGCAGGCTGTGCAGATGACCGAGGAGGCCAGCTTTGAAAAGACCAAGGCAAGTGTCATGGCTGGAAATGGGCATAATACACAGCCACTGTTTCCCTATGCATGTTTCTTTGATTATTTTAATAGCTAAATTAATTTCAAACACACAAGGCAGATGTCGGTTCACAACTGTTGACTTCTCTAAATTAAGCAAACTTTCTATTTGGAGAATTCTTATTCCTCTGCAAATATGTCTGTCCTGTTGCTGTTCAGAGATCATAGAACAATATGGGAAGTGCTTTGGTGTGCTTAATCTGCTTGTTTTCTGAGCACCTTCAGGGCTGGGACAGTCTCAGCACCAACTCACTTGTGTATCTATGTTCCTGTTTGACTAAAGGCAAATGTTCCTCCTCTGTGTAAGTAGGAACTGTTGGGACATCGAAATATTAATCACACGTGTGTGTCCAGTAGCATCTTTTGATGTAACTTAGATTCATTGTGAGCTGAATTAATTGTACCTGGCCATAGTAATAAAATAATAGTTCACACTAAGTGACCAGTGTTCTAGACACTTTGAATAACTGAAGGTTACTATTGATTGATGGTTGTGGTTCTGTATTTTCCTTTGATGTGTTACTGGCCATACTTCAAGTGTTTAATACTTGACATTTTAGATGTGTGGTTTTGGCATATGTGTGCTCATCTAGTAAATTCTGTACAGAACTGTGTCTTAGTTAGGATTTTCTTTCTGTGAAGACACCATGACCACACAACTCTTATAAATGGAAGCACTTAGCTAGTGTGGCTCACTTACAGTTTCAAAGGTTTAGTCCATTATCATCATGGCAGGGGGCATGGCGGGCATGCAGGCAGATGTGTACTGGAGAGGTAGCTGAGTCCAATATCTTGCAGGCAAAGGAACTTGACTGAAACACTGGGTGGTATCTTGAGCATAGGAAACCTCAAATCCCTCCCCCACAGTGACATACTTCCTCCAACAAAGTCACACCTCCTAATAGTGCCAGTCCCATTGAGATTATGGGGGCCAGTCACATTCAAACTACACACACTGCAACGTATGAAGAATGTAAAATTTGAAAGACCTCTAGCCAGACACCTTGGAGAAAGGGGCACTCAATATGTAGTTCCATCCGTGTTTTATGAAAATGTTATAAATCAGAGCTGATTGATTCTGTATTGAGGGCCATCACAGCCATCGCCTATCCATTTCCCTCTTAGGTCCTATGGAATATTCCCAGGCTAGTTGACCCTCACTCTTTGCTGATTTCCTTTCCAGATGGGTCCACTTGTGACCCAACTCCCTCACATGTTCCTTCTCTTCTCAACTCAGCTGGTCTGGACATCATGAGAGTCCAGCTCTCCTGACTTTTCCTTTGTCCCCAGGGCCTCTGGTGAAGGACTTAGATTTACTGTATTCATCACAGTTTCTCTACCCTTCCCCAGTGGGAGCTGACTCTAGATGTTCCTGGACACTGAGGAGCTTTGGCTTCTGACCCCTCCTCTCTCTGATCGCCTCCAGCCATTGCTCGTGAAGGTTTCAGTGTAGTAATAAGGGCGGCAGGGCTGTGTTCCCAGCACCCCAGCCGCCTGCTCGGCTTATGCTCCGAAATAACAACACACAAACTGTATTCATTTAAACACTGCTTGGCCCTTTAGCTCTAGCACTTACAGGCTAATTCTGACATCCCGATCAACCCATCTCTAATAATCTGTGAGAACTGGTCTTACCGGGAAGATTCTAGCCTATGTCCGTCCTGGGTCGGAGCTTCATCCCGGGAGCGGGGCATGGCGTCTCTCTGAGGTGTCTGCTCCCGAGAGGAGAGCTGTCCACCATGGACAAGCTCTGCATGGTTCAGTCTGGCCCCACGTCTGACCCCATGCATCTATCAAGATATAAGGAGCCTCCGTGGCATGTTTCCACTCCAGGAACTCTGCTGCCCTCCCCGCCAGGACAGACCAAAACTGTGAGCCAAAGCCAGCCCTTCCCTCATCACACTTCACCCCTCAGATGCAATCCACGACTGTGGGAGAGTATCTAGCATGGTACCTTTGACTCTGCATTCTCCTTCTCCTTGGCTACTTCTTTCTTTATCATCTCCTTCTCTAATGCAGTTTCTCTGCCTGATCTCCTGGGCTACAGTCCTCATTCACCCATGTCCTTGAACACCCCTGCCTGAGGCTTTCCCTGTCACTGTTCCCTGGAGCTTCTTTTCTTGCTGCTCCTAGACCTATGCTGCTGGTGTCTTCCACACAGCCAAGCTTTCCTCTCCCACTTCTCTTCTGTCCACTGTCTGTTAAGTAATGCCATCCATCTTCCTAGACGACAGTCCTTAAAATCCCTCCAGTGTTGCCCCACCCTGACAGTGACTTTCTCATTCCCCATGCTGTTTCTCTGCAGAGTTCCCTGTTCGGCTGTGCCCACCTTTCACCTCCTCTACCTTTGTGATTTTTCTGTGCCCTTCTGCCATGTGTGCAAACTGTGACAGTAGCCTCCTGGTTGCTTTCTCTTGGGCATCTCCCTGTTCCAGCCTGTCCTTTGCATTGTCTTAGTGTTCCTGAATTGTAAACACCCCCACTGAGGGAACTCCCAGATCGAATGTACTGATCCCTAGCTGGCCTTTCAGAAGCTTCAGTCCAGCTGCTCTCCGACTGTCCTGGAGTCACCTCTCCCCACACTCAGACAACGAAGACCGTGAGTTATGACTCAGCATTTTCATGGGTCCACTGGGCCAGCACCAATTGCTTTGTGTTCCTATGTGACAAACACGTCTGTCAGAGGAGGCTCAATTCAGGTGGCAGTCTTTGTAGAAACTCCCCTGCTTCTTGTTTGAATTAATCTCTGCCTCTCTGACCCACAGTGTTGTTACATAAAGTTGTGGTGACTTTTTCTAGCTGTTTGAAAGACTATTATGTCTAGCCCTGTTTTTCTCACATGCCATTTGCATATTCATTGCACGACTAATGTTTGTTGAAGAGAAATTAATAATTTTAGCTATAAATGTGATATTAAATAATTAATGCCTTTTAAAATGTAATGGTTAAGAATGAGCTAGCCCAGTTGTCATCAGAGAGGCTGCTCTGGCAGCAGCTAATGGGGCAGATGCAGAGGCCCACAGCAAACATGAGGCAGGGAGACAGCCAGAACTGGAGATTTTCATCAGGTCTCTACCATTGGAGCTTTGGGAACCTCGTGGAAGTGGGGGAGGAAAAATTGTAGGAGCCAGAGAAATCAAGGACACCAGGAGAACATGGCCCCCAGAATCAACTAAACAGGGCTGAAAAAACTGAAGCAGCAATTTTGGAGCCATGATGGATTTGCTCTAGGTCCCCTGCATATATGTTATGGTTGTTAGCTTGATGTTTTTGTGGGGCTCTTACAGTGGGAATGGGATGTCTCCAACTCTTTTGCCTGCTCTTGGGACCTTTTTCAGCCTGCTGACCCAGCCTTGATATGAGGGTTCATGCCTAGTCTTGTTGTACCTTGTTATGCCCTGTTTGGTGGATATCCCTCGGGGTCCTGTCCTTTCTGAAGGGAGCCAGAAGAGGAGTGGATCAGCAGGAGAGGGGTGGTGGCCGGGGGAGGGGGAGAACTGGGAAGACTGGAGGGCGGGGAAACTGCAGTCAGGGTGTATGATATAGAGAAGAATAAGGAAGGAGGGAGGGAGAAGGCGCACTGAGGCATTGCCTACTGTGAATCTGCGTTTTCACTCAATTGACAGGAATGGAGGCAAAGGCTGCTGACATGATGTGGTGCAAGCCTAGGAGCATTTGCCTAAAGTTCTGATAAGACATGGGAAGTTTTCTTTTGGGGAGTCTTAAAAGATAGTGAACATGGATATTTTTAATACAAGGCAGGAGTTATATGTTTCTTAGTTTCTTGGTGTTTGTTGCCATCTAGTGGGCATTATTTGTATTGCATGCCAGGTAAAAGACATCACTTTATTGCATTGTTTACATTTGTAGTGACTGAAAATACCCATAGTGTTTATAAGAAAACAAATATCTGATCAGAAGGCCATAAAGTCGTTTTCAGGTAATGGTGTGAAACTACAGTCCATCAAATCTCTGCTCTTCCACTTTATACATCTGTGATCTGGGCAAATTATTTCATGTTTGAAAACACCCAAGTGCTAAGAACCCCTTAACATTTCTTCCTGGGGATAGCGGATTGGTGCTGTGCCAGCCACTTAGAAGGCCTCTGATGCGGAGCAAGAGCAGTGAAAGGCTGTACTGGAAAGCGCACATTAGTGCAACCGGAGATAGTTCTTAAAAAGAAAAGTGAATGGCAGAGGGTTTGTAGTACTGGACTGATGAAACTCCAAGAAACAGCTGTAAAAGTTAACGAGCCTCCAGCCTGGCTGACTGTCCTCACAGTGCAGCGGCTGAGCGCTGTACCGAGGCACAGGCTTCGGGAAATGGACTGGGCACAGCAGAGGTGAGAAAAATGTCAACATAGTAGGTTAAATAAGTGTTGGTTTGTTTGTTTGTTTTGATTTTCTCCATTATTCTGTGTCTTGGATTGTGGTATAATCAAAAAAGCAGAATTAAGAAACTTGGATGTTGTGGAATATTTGTTTAACTCTGTAAAGATGTGTTACATTTGTTTATGCGCAAAATATTACTTTAAGTGTGTAAAGGTGTGTTACTTTTTTATGCTGCATCTGTTTAATTATGTAAGGATGTGTTGCATCTGTTTCACCTTGCCTGCCTAAGGCACCTGATTGGTTTAATAAAAAGCTGAATGCCCAATAGGTAGGCAGGAGAAAGGATAGGTGGGGCTGTCAGGCAGAGAGACTAAATAGGAGGAGAAATCTAGGCTTGAGAGAGGAGGGGAAGGAAGAGAGAACGAGAGAGATGGCAGCCAGCAAGACACAGAGATGGCAGGAAAGTACTCCACACAGAGACGGCAGGAAAGTACTCCACACAGAGACGGCAGGAAAGTACTCCACACAGAGAGAAGTGAGAAAGGTAATAAGCCCAAGGCAGAAGGTAGATGAAGAGAAACAGATCAATTTGAGTTAAAAGAATTAGCCAGAAACCTGCCAAAGCTAGACAGAGCATTCAAAACTAATGATAAGTCTCCGTGTCGTGATTTGGGAGCTGGTTGGTGGCCCCCTCAAAAAAGCCTGGCACATTTGGCGTAGAAAAAACTTATCAGAAAAGCTTTGAGCACTGGGCTTCAGCTACAGGCATGGAAGTAATGCTCCTCCTCTCAGCACATTGTCTGCTGCAAAACAAAACCAAGCTGTCAGTGCCTTTGGACAAAGACAGACTACGCACAGGACAGGGGCCCCGGGAGATCTTAAGAGAGGTGATGAATTCCTGTCTACTGAAATGGTAATATTAACAGGCATGTTTGTGGTAGTACTGGGATAAGCAAGCTTACTGTTGCATTAAAATGTAGCATATACAGTTATATATGATATGTAGGCATCAGTAATAAAAACAACTGTTATTAGTTTATGTATTTGCTCTATTATCGTTATTTGAGGATGTATCCCATATACATATATGTATGTATCTCACTGTGAAGCAGAGTGTAGTATTGCACCAGCAGTAGCTTTATGCATTCCGTATTTAGAGTGTTTCTTGATTGCGTCAGGTAGTCACATGACCTATAACATCTAGGCTTATGTAAGTGTGAAATTACATAATGATGCTTTTCTCAGAACATGGTCGCTGGTGCACGCCTTTGTGAATAGTCTCAGTGTAGATTTATGGACGCATTTCTGGTAAACAAGTTATTTATAAATTCAAAGCAATATGTTGTTTTATTTATAAGTAAGAAACTCAAGTATATTGATAATCATTTTTATTTAATGGTCTTGTTTCATAAAAATAAATTCATATTCATTCATGTTTCAAAATTTATGTTCAATAACAGTGAGCAGTAAATCCTCATAATATCTTATTTATTATTCATGAGTTTTTCACCGGAATTTCTAGGAAACTATTTGTAGCAGTTGGGAAGGGAATCAGAGATGTCATTCAATAGGTTTCCTGATTTGAAGCCTTAGTTGACAGATATCATTTTTGTTTTCAAAAATGTTTGACTTCTTTATGACAGTAATAGTTACCTTTGACTTACTAAAACTAGAATTAGAAATACTGAGTCCAATAAATTACGTTTTGAAATGAGTGTTGATGGGGACAGCACGGAATAGCTGCAAAGGAAAAATCTTGAGTTGAATTTGCTGGTGTGGATGCACACAATTTCTCCCATTCTCAAGGCTGACAGCCATTTCTCCCAGGCAAGAACCCATCTCCCCAGATACCCCAGGGAAAATGAGTGCGGGTCGCACTTGGAGACATCACCCTAGTTGTGACCTAGCTTTGAGGACTTAGTTTCCTCGTGGAGAGAAATAAATGGGAGCCCTTGAATGACAAGGACCGGCATCCTGCAATAGTTTTGTAAGTATTGGGGTTAAGTAGCAGGTGTAGGAACCCCTTAGCCACAGGTGAGGTCCAATGGAAAAAGAGACAGTTTTACATCTCAGGGGCTCCAAACTCCCTGACCAGCGAGAGGGTAAAGTGATTGCTGCTCAAGCATTAAGACCAGAGTTTGCATTCCAGTGCCCTGATCAAAGCCACATAGATGTGTGCTCCTGTCCTCTCAGTGCTGGGGGCAGAGGTGGGGGCGTGTGGGGGGTAGGGTGGGGGGGGAGATGGGGCTTTCTAGGGCATGACAGCCAGCCAGTCTAATTGGTGAGCTGCAGGTTCAGTGGGAAACCCTGTTTCTAAAATGAAGGTAGAGAAGAGGTTGAGGAGGACTCTGGCTTACACATGCACATATATGTGTATATGTTCACTACATACGTGTACATACACATTACAAATTTTTTTATTTCCAAGTGTTACTAAATCCATGGCTTTTCTCATTATAGCCAGGTATAAATGTCAAAATAAATGAAAAGTAAATAAAAATGAAAGCTATTTAAAATGTGACTATTGATTACATACCCAATGATATCATAACTGGTTTGTAACCTAAGGTTTTACTCAGTGCTCCTCTTGTCCCCACCACTCCCTTGCTGGCGGCTGGCAGAAGGCCAGCCACCAGCAGCGGTCAGCAAGATGTGCTCATGTGACTTCAGCTGCGTTCTGTGTTTTCCATCAAAACAGCCTGTGGCTGGCCTCTCCTCCTGTTCTATGCTGACTGGATTATTCTTTCCACTCTTGCTGTCTGGGTTGGGCTGCTTTCTCAGTTGTTCTTAGCCTAAGTTGTTGTCCAGGTGGGAATTTCTTCTGATATATTGATTTTATTTTCTTATACCAGTAGTTTCATTACGAAGGGAAAAGTTGCAGGTTTGTCGTTTGATTTCACTAGATTAATGGAAAGTAATTTTCACTGATAATTGTATTTTGAAGCACAGAATTCATCATTTCTAGTATTTTAGCCTCCAAGGGATTTAGTTATGAAAAAATATGCTTTTCATTTTTTATAATCAGTTTTAAATTTATTTAGTCTGAGGCATTCCTCTAGTCTTTAGCTTGGGACTAACTCTGTTGATGAACCTTCTAAAATCAGAATTGTGTTTGTTTTGGTTAACCAGACACGTGTGAAATTGGCTGTCATACTTTAGGATAGCAGACACGTTCCAGAATAAAGACCTGAAGGTGAATGTCTTCTAGATGAAGGGAGAAGAGTTCACAGATCCTAGATATTTTTGGTCTAGAGTTAGCTTTTAGCAAAGAGCAGTATAACCATAATAAAGCCTTACAGCGTGCATCGAGACCATTTCCATCTCCATTGTCAACAGCTGTGACCATCCAGCTTATACAACTTGGGCGCTCTGTGGGGCTGGTGCTGTCGGTGCCAGACACAAACAGTGGTCAGAAGACAGACACCAGAGCAGCGTAACTATATTGGGTTTTTGTATGGTGATTTGAAGTTCCATTTCATTGCTGGACATTGTAGATAATGGAAAGGAAGTAGGAGAGTTTTTATTTCTGGAAAACATTGTGGGCAATTTTGAACAAAGGAAAATTGTGATTTTTTTTCAATTATGAACTTTTACTGCTGCTGAAAGATGTTCATCTTGATAACAGGAGGCAGCAATCTGTGTTTAAGGGGAGTGAACTAATTCTTAGTTATATTAAGGAAGCTTTACTAAAATAGTGTTAATAGATGCCTGCATATAATAAAATATAGTTTTCAACATCTGCTTTAAATTTTCTATGTGTCATTTAAAGAATGAAAATACTTTGGATGAGAAGGACGTGAGATATTAGTATGTTTTCCATGAAGTACTAGCACCACATAACGACACATACCAAGGCACTTGGCCTTTCTGAACTCATTTTTCAGATTCTGAGTGCTCTGTGGCCACCATCAGGGCCGGCAGAACTCTCCAGCTGACTAGTCCGCTATCCTCAATGGACATGGAAACCTGTGGGCACGGGTGGCATGCTGCTGTGACCGCCCGTGGTGGTGGACTGCCCAGTGGGTCCGAACTGTCTAACATAGAAGAACGTGTACTTGTCTGACCTCTCGCTGGTGATTTCACACTCCTGATGCCACTTCTCATTCTCTGTCCGCCAGGCTCTGATGCAGTGCGAGCAGCTGAAGAGTGAGCTGGAGAGGCAGACAGAAAGACTGGAAAAAGAACTTGCTGCTCAGCTAGAGAAGCGGGCTTTTGAGAAGGAGATGATAAAGAAAGAAGTAGCCAAGGAGAGGGAGACTGCAGAGTCAAAGGTACCGTGCTACACACTTTCCTGAGGCCGTGGGATTGCATCTGAGGGGTGGACTGTAGGGAGGGAAGGGCTGACTTTGGCTCATAGTTTCAGTCTGTCCTGGCCGGGAGGGCAGCAGAGTTCCTGGCAGTGGGGGCCTGCACACCTGAGTCCTCATCCAGCCCTCCTGCTGCTTTCTGCAATCCCAGGTGCAACCCTTTCTACCTCTCAGCTCCAGCACATGGATTGGAGGCCCTGGGGATGTAGTCACGGAACCAATGCTGCTGTCCCTTAAAGTACAGGCTTGATGTGCTCATAAATGATCAAATCTCTCAAGCCTAGACAGTCAACGAAAGGCTTCTTGTCAGGAGGATTTTGAAGTGAGGCTGAGAAAGATGAAGGGATAGGCAGGGGGCGAATTGAGTTCAGGGGAAGGAAGTATCATGTCCAAGAAAAATACAAGCTCTTAGGAGCTGAAACCTCTGTGCATGGTCAGGGTTAGAACCGGCAGGTGGTGAAGCACAGGGACTCGGGAAGAAGAGTGGAGTGTGAAGTGTACGGGGGAATAAATCATCCATGCTCTTAAAATCTACACGAGTATTAGAAATTTCATTCAGATGTGACATTAAGCCACGAAATGGCTTTATATTGGACAGCGTTGTCATGATGTGAATATTTGAGGGAAATCACCTTGTTAATAAGTTGGAGTAGAACTAGAATATATGCCAGCAGATGATGTTGGGGTGAGGTGTGGCATTGGGGGGGTGACATCTTGGATTCAGGAGATCACTGGTAGCCGCTGGATCACAGTGTGTCATCACTGGGTGCTCTCCCCCTCCCCCTTCCCCTCGTGCTGTACTTCCTTTTAAGATTTTCAGTTTCTCTTTTCTTACAAGGTACTTTTGGGGCAATTTCTTTGAACCCATATCCTTAATTTGAGAGATGATGATGTGTGCCTCTAAAACAATGAGAGACCCATCCAGAAAGCTGTACAGACAATTCTAGAGTTTAACAGGTGTAGATTTAGATAACTGGGAACTGCTCTGCCTTTAATTCATCGATGTATTGATTCCTTTTTCTCCTTGTCCCAGTAGGAACAGTTCATCATGTTGTCCCTTGGCTGCTGCCTCCCCCTCAATGCCACCAAGTTAAAGAAACCCATCCCATCACCTTGATTGCCTTCTCTCTGCCCTGTGGTGTTTTCTTAGCCTCGTTGGCAGGTACTTCCAGCCCCTGTGGTGTCATTGCCACCAACATCAGCTCCCTTCCTTGTTCTTTAAACCCCAGCAGGGATAATCCGTGGTGAACTCAGTTTCATACTTTGAAAACCTTTTCATCTCCCTGCAGCCTCAGATAAACCTACAGCAAAACCGAAAGTCTCTCCACCATTTTTCCTGTCTCTTCAGTCTCATGTCCCTTCACTTTTCCCCTTGTGTTCCTACCACACTGACGTCCTTGCCCATCCCCAGTCATTCAGGACAAGTCTGCCCTGTTTGTTTGTTTTGTTGCTTTTGTTTGTTTGGTTTGGTTTTTCATGATAGCATTTCTCTGTGTAGCCTTCGCTGTTCTGGAACTTACTCTGTAGAATAGGTAATCTTGAACCCAGAGATCCACCTGCCTCTGCCTCCCGAGTGCTGGGATTAAAGGCATGTGTCATCACCGCCTGGCTGTTTGTTTTTATGCAAGGTTTGAGTGGGCTTCGTCTCCTATCCAGAGAAGGTCTTTGTTCTGTTTGATCCTTCAAAGTTCTTGAAACAGCCTCCATCAGAGCCTCCCAAAGCAAAACTAAGTTCTGCTGTATGGGTTCCCATAGTTGAGTTGATTGCAAATTCTTGTGGGATTGTTGCCTTCTCTAACTTTCTGTGAATCCCTGCATATATAAACCAATATCCTTATTGTTGGCACATTAGCAAATGCTCAAATATATAGTTTTGAATGAAGTATGAATAACATACAAGGAAAGGAAAGAGGGGCCCCATGGCATTGGAAAGGCAGGACTAAGGCAGAGGCTCAGAACTGATCCATCTGCAAGTGATCATGGGAGTTCTCGGGGCAAAGGTGGTATTAGCTGAGGTCCAAAGAATAGGCAGGATTTAGAATCCTAGCGACTGGGGAAGGTATGGAGGGATGTGGAGCTTTGAATTGGCTATCGTGTGTGTGTGTGTGTGTGTGTGTGTGTGAGAGAGAGAGAGAGAGAGAGAGAGAGAGAGAGAGAGAGAGAGAGAGAGAAAATCAATCACACACACACATTGTGTGATGTTTTACTCTTTTGAATTTATGAGGGTCCCACCACCCAGCTTCCAAATATATTACATACACAGAGGCTTATTCTTAGTTATGAATGCCTGGCATTAGCTTGGCTTATTTTTTTGCCAGTTTTTAAATTTAAATTATCCAGATTACCTTTTGCCTCTGGGCTCTTATCTTTTTCTACTTCTGTATACATTTCTTTTTTGTTTGTGGCTTGCTGGGTGGCTGCCCTGATGTCCTCTTCTCCTTGTTTCTCCTTTCACTTATGCTCGCTGCCTGTCACCCACAGCTGTCCTTGCTACAGGCCATTCCGCTCTTTATTAGGACCATTAGGTGTTTAACACAGGCAAAGAATCACAGCTTCACAGAGTTAAACAAATGCAGCATAAACAAAATTCACACAGGTTAAAATAATGTTCCCCAATACACACACACACCCACCCACATGCATGCGCACGCTCACACACACACACACACACACACACACACACACACACAGCTATTGTTCACAATTAGGGTATTTTTTTTTTTCGAGACAGGGTTTCTCTGTAGCTTTGGAGCCTGTCCTGGAATTAGCTCTTGTAGACCAGGCTGGTCTCGAACTCACAGAGATCTGCCTGCCTCTGCTTCCCAAGTGCTGGGATTAAAGACGTGCGCCACCACCGCCCGGCTCACAACTAGGGTATTTTTATTTGGGAAGGTGGTTGTTTAGTAGAAACCCTTTGACTCAGCCTCACAATATTAAAACACTTGGATGAGAATTTCAAAAAAGAGGGGAAAAAGAGCAACGGATTGTGCTTGGTGGTATGCCAGGTGCATTTGTACGGGAGTGTCTCCCTGGCGGGCACTTCCCGAGTGAAGGTGGCAGCAGAAGTGCGGCACCCTGGCACAGGGGAGTAAGCTTTGGCACATCGGGTCTCTGGGCGTGTCCTGAGTACAAGGACAGTTGTAAGAGTAAGGAAGCACCAGGTCCTAGCACCCAGGAGGTCTCAGCAGGGAGAATGGCTTCAGACAGAAGCTGTGGGAGTAAGTCCAGTTTGACCTTTCTGGAACTTTGTCCAATCCATGGGAGTGATGACTGCTTTAAGCGTTTGATGGGATTAAAAGCCATGATGCTTTGCTTTGAAACTCGTATTTCCAGTTTTATTTATGGTGGACATTGAATAAAACTGAGCCTGTGCCTATTATCATTTTTATTTTAGGGAATGAGCAATGGGTTTGCTGGGCAGCTTTCTTGTACCTGTGAGTCAGTACAGACAGACAGAGAATACAAACTCTAGTTGTATGTATTCTCTTGAATGAACTTGGGCAAGTAGCTTAGTTTTCCTAATCTCATTTCAGGGGAACTGAAAATTAATCCAAGCAATCCAATTTCCATTAATCCAAATCTGATACAGTTCTTTCTCTAAAGGGACTGAAGTGCACAGACGTGTGCAACACTAGGAAAGTACCTAGTTTCCTGTATCGCTGAAGTTTCTGTATAATCGGCTTCAGCAGTTGTAATGGAGATGCCTCAGGCACGGGTTCCACGATCTTCCTCACGAGTGTCCATGTGCGCTAAGAGCTAGCAAACATGCATCCCTGTCTCTCCTTACCGTGTCCTTGCCTCCTCCTCCCCATCCCCTCCTCACTCCTGCAAAAGACCTTGCAGTTTTGCTCTTTTGTTCTGACCCTTTACAGTTCCACAGGCAGATTTGAAACTCATGCCCAGGAAAAAAACTTACCAATGCAAAATATTGAATGACGTAGTTATTGAAACAAAATGAGAAAGAAATTTCCGCATATTTTTAAATAGCATAATCCTTGTGTATATAAGTGTGTTCATAGATGCATAGGAAGGATTGTCAGTTGATCCAACTGTAGCTGTGGCATCAGAAAGAAAACATTTTCCTTTTCAAACCTGCTTTCTGGGGCTGGGGAGCCGGCTTAGTTGGTGATGCGCTCACCGCAGGAGCGTGAGGATTGCTTGGATCCCCGATCCCCAGCACCCGCATAATAAAGCTGGACATGGCTGTGTGTGCTACAAACTCAGTGCTGGGGAGTTGGGGACAAAAGGATCCCTGGGGCCTGGTGGCCAGCCCGTGGAGCAGAATCTGTGAGTCCAGGTTTCGTGAGAGATTCTGCATCAAAAACTAAGGTCGGTAGTGAATGACGAAGATACCAGGGCTGACCTCTGACCTCAGCATGAATGTGTACATTGTATTTACATACACACATATACAGTGCACACAAACAAGTGCACACATATACAACACGCACGCACACACAGCACCAAGCTTTGGAATACAATCTAATAGGGAAAGTGACAAATTAATCATTACCTGTAAATATTAGGTTGGTAAAGTTACTGCACAAATAGGTGCTCCTGGTTTCCCAACAGTAGGTAATCATCTCCTTCCCTGATGGAGGAAGGTCATTGGCTAATAAAGGAACTGCCTTGGCCCATTTTATTGGTTAGAAGATAGGTGGGAGGTGGAAACAGAACAGGACGCTGGGAGGAAGAGGAAGTGAGGTCAGACTCCACAGCTCTGCTCTCGGGAGCAGACGCCTCAGAGAGACGCCATGCCCCACTCCCGGGATGAAGCTCCGACCCAGGATGGACATAGGCTAGAATCTTCCTGGTAAGCGCACCTTGGGGTGCCATACACAGATGATTAGAAATGGGCTAAATTAATATGTGAGAATTAGCCTAGAAGAGAATGGGCAAAGCAGTGATTAAAAGAATACAGTGTCCGTGTAATTATTTTGGGGCATAAGCTAGCCGGGCAGGCGGCTGGGGTGTTGGGGACGCAGCCCCGCCGCCGCCCCTATTACTACACTTCTCTGCTCCCCCATTTGTGTGGGAAACTCTAGGAGGACAGGTGTCTCCGCCTGCCTGCCCATGTCTGCATCATTCTCCATGAATATCACCTGCTGTGAGTTTGTCTCTTGCTTTCAGTATGGGCCTTGTTTGTACGGAGCCCCTCTGGCTTGTTAGTTCAGTCCATCACCCCAGCCCACACATTTTCTTAGTTGGTTCCCTTGACAATAGCCCATTACCTGAATCCTTAATTTCTTGTATCTCTTCTACCACTTCTTGCAATATTCGATGTTCTGGAAACCGCTTTGCAGAAATCTCTCTCAAGCTTTCCCAATCTAGGTGTCCTTGTCTCTTCCTTGCCCCTGTCAAAGTTTAAAGAACTTACCTGATGTCAGTGCCTTGGACATCCAGCCGTGTTGCAGCTGTCTGTGTTGCTTCTGGCCCTGCAACAGATGTGGATGGAGAAGCTCCTGCAGTGTAATGCTGACTTCCAGATGGTGGGCGTGGGGGAGAAGAAGGTGTGACAACAGGAGGGGGAGCCTCAGGAAGTGGGTGACAGGAGGCAGCAGACAGGTAGTGGGCAGAGGACCTGAATGATGGGTGGTAGAGGGCGGGAGTCCCACGGAAGGGAGGGATTTGATGTATGCCTTGTAATAGAGATGGACAGAACTTACAATTAGCAAAATAAATATCTGCAGATTTACTTGAAACACAGAGCATCCCTAATATGTTTAACAGTCAGATTTATCTCCGCATAAATATGTAATATATTAGTTTAAATAGCTTCACTAAAATTTACTGCTGTTGTATGGTTCCAGAAGACCTATAATTACAGGTTTATGGTATGGATAGTCATGAATTTGAGTTCTTAAATTAAGGAAATTAAATTGATACTTGATTTGCTCTGTTATTTCCTTTGACACTTAATTATTGGTTCAGATTGTAATATGCACAAAGGTACTTTGCAGTTTGGTATTAGCAAAGCTATGCCCAAATTAAGTTTTTGTACAGTCTTTTAATGTTTGGGACATGAAAATAACTAAGCCAAGTATTCAGTTCTCCGTGATTTTAGAAAAGTCAATTGTTGATCATTTGAAATCACACAGAATCTACAGGGCGTGCTTTTTGCACGAGCGTCAGGTATGCTACTTATGTAATCAAATGTAGACACCTGACCTCAGTTTATTGCTGTGATGCTCTTCACTTACCAAAATTATGGTTCAATATTGATATCTTAAGAGAGTTTTTATTGCCATATATTAATAATGTACAACAGTGGTTTCATCAGGATGTTTTCATGCATGCGTATTATATTTTCATTATATTTATTGTCCCATTCTTATTGCTGTCTCTTGTTCCATTAGCCTTTTGTTTCTGCATGTATGAACAAATGACCTTAATTAGGCTTATTTGGTTTTGTTTTTTGGGGTATTTTATTTTATGCTTATTGATATTTTGCCTGCATGTATGTTCGTGTGAAGGTGTCACAGTAACCCAGGATATGGAGTGACAGACAGATATGATCTTCCATATGGGTGCTGGGAATTGAACTCAGGACCTCTGGAAGAGCAGCCAGTGCTCTTAACCACTGAGCCATCTCTCCCGCCTCTTATAAGCTTATATGTATGACAAAATTTTAGTTATTTATTTCGGTTATAGAACAATGTCTCCCTGTCAGGGACTATGGTAGAATTCAAGCATTATTGTTTCTCTAGCAGATGAAGTAGAAATCCCCTTATGCTTTGTTCTGGCTTAAGGTAGCATTCTTTCATTTTAGATGTGTCAGTTCAACTAAGAGGTTAGCATAGAAAAATTGGAATCCCTTGAAACAGCACAACCATGAAGGCTAAGGACTAGAAAGCATTTTTGGTCCTGAGGAGAGACGAGTAAGACCTGATATAGACTCCCTCCGAAAAATTAGAAATAATCCTAATTATTCATCCATATACTCATGGAACATTTGGTGCCTTTTAATGAACATGCCCTTGAGGAACTTCTAGCACAAAACCCAAAAAACCAAAAACCAAAGGGACAGGTGAAAACAATGGAACGGTGTAATTAGTACCATGGCAGTGGTATACAGAGGCGGAGCGGGGTCAGGTGGCATATGCAGACCTTGCTGCGGAATTACATGCCAGTGTAACTCTCAGAGTATTAAGCAGTTAGGAAGGCAGGGGCAGTGACAGCAAGAAGGGAAGCAAGTACAGAGAGCAGACGTAAGTGTGCACAGTAGCTGATTAGCAGGGCCGTGAAGGTCACCTGTGCTGGGAACGGGACATCGAGGAGGGCTTTCTGGAAGACAGGAGATAATTGCACATCTGGTTCTTGACAGGACTGAGGAACAATAAATAACGAGAGGATAAGTGGGGCTTGTGAGAGAGGGCAGCCGAGAACCCTGTGTTGATTTGGGGGGAGGGGATCTCCTCTCTTTAAATTACCTTTTCTAATGTTTAAAGGCCATGTGAGAAGGGACCTAAGAGTTGCTGGGTTCCCCATGCCCCCTTTGAAATGTCCCCATCACAGTCTGTTTTATAGCTATCATATCTGCTGTCTAGGGTTTCAACCAGCCTTTGGACTTTATTATCGTACACCTTTTCCCAATAACTAAGAGTCAGGAGTGAAGGAGGTTTTGAGGTGATGAGGTGAGCTGAGGAAGTAGAGAAGTGGACATATTCAGACCACACAGAAATAACGGAGCCCAGAAGGGGTGCGGACACTGAACTATATTAAAGTGACTTTTTAATACTTTTCAAGTACCATGGCTGAATTCTTTGTTTCCTCACAGATATTGATCCTATCTCAGAATATTGCCAAGCTGGAGGCCCAGGTGGAAACGGTGACTAGGGAGAAGGTTTCGGCTGTCAGCCAACTGGAGGACGCTCAGAGCCGGCTTGCTTCTCAGGAAGCGGATGTCTCAGAGGTCTGAGCAAGACCTGGTTTATTAATTGCTTAAGTACATATTCTCTTTGAAAACACTTTTGTTTAGATTTATTTAGTGTGCGTGTTTATGTTTGTGTGTGCGTGCGTGCGTGTGTGTGGGCACACACATGCCATGGCCATGGTTCTCCTGTAGAAGTCAGAGTTTTCTCTCCGCTGTGGGATCTCCTCTTGTTCAGATACTGTCTGAGGCATCTCGTCTGCTCTGAAACCATTTCCCTTAATATCCAAAGCTCCTGGTGTGGTCAGGAAGAAGTTTGGAATAGAAAAGTTTTGTTATTTAATAAGAGTCAACTTAGTGAGTCTATCAGCAAACATTAGCACAAGCATCCCCTCCATGGTACTGAAAATCCAAGGATAATTTATACCAAATAATTGGCAAAGACAGACTCGCGTTTGGGAGTTATAGTGCCTTAATTGTGGCCTCCTTAACGAAGCTTGCTTTTCTGCATTAGTTAACTAGGAGTGGTTGTTTTTCTGCAGACAGAGCGAGGCTGGTCTTCCCAATAACTATTTAAGACATCCTGAAAGGGGTGCCTGAAATCAAAATGTCTTCCTCTCATTTCATTTTCAGATCTGCTTCTAAAACCAAGAGTTTAGATTAAACTCTTAGTTAAATCTTAGATTTAGCATAAATTCCTATTTTATTAATGCTTAAGTTATATATTAAAATACTGCAGCACTATGCTTCCAGTGAAGTATAATGGTTTAACTGACTTAAGAGTGCTAGTTTATCTGGGTTTCACGTAAATCACTTGACTAGTAAGAAACCGAATATTGGCATACATAATTATATAAATGAAATCAATTCCTTCTTTACCACTAAATTCACAGATAATTTTATAACTTTATAACCTATATTCTTAAGTTTTGATACATTTTATTTCATTGTTACTTTATAATTAATCAGAAATATTTTAGCTTATATATTAATTTGTACATATACAACTTACAAAAAGAGCTATTTCTCTTTTCATGGTTTAATTCTCCAATTCCTTAAAGTCATGCTTGCTGATGAAGGGATTTAAGAAGGTCCTGCTTGCTAGCATACCTTCTGTGTCTGTCTGGAGATTGGGGTGGAAGTGGGGTCTGTGGAGGAATGGGCATTGGAATGGGTTTGCAGGTGAAATCCGTGGCACTGGTTTGTGGGTCATTGCAGGAGACACCTCTGATGAAGCATTGTGAAGTAACGAATGAGCTCTGGGCCCTACAGCTGCCCACAAGGACTCAAACACCAGAGAGTGATGTATTAGACTAAATGAATTTGGAATAGTTTCCAAGCCTGAGATGGTAATTCCGGCTCAGTATAATGCCTCGACTCGTCTTAGAAGTTCAGGTGTGTGGATGAATAAAGTAAACAATGAGGACTAAGAAAGTGAGAGGTAAACTTGAAGAATAAAATGAGCCTTTAGAAGACGAGACTCAGACACTTAGATAAGCTCATTGCTATCACAGTTGAGGAACTGATTTTCTGATGTTAGAAATTTGAGAGTTTTTCTGCTTAACTCGTCAACCTACTTAAGCCAAATGGTTTGGAATGGAGGAGAAATTTTTATATAACTCTTCAATTTTATGTAGTATTTTCAGTTTAGAATTTTTTCTTTTTCATTTTTTTCCAGGAGTGGGTGTTGAGACAGGGTTTCTCTGTGCAACAGCCCTGGTTGTCCTGGAACTCACTCTGTAGACCAGGCTGGCCTCAGACTCACAGTTACGCCTGCTTCTGTCTCCAAGTGCAGGGATTAAAGGCGTGCACCACCACCACCACTGAGCTGGGAGCTCAGTTTATAATTTTTTGAATGGAAAAGTCAACTTTCATGCACTAAAGATTGATTGATTGTGTGTGTGTGTGTGTGTGTGTGTGTGTGTGTGTGTGTGGTGTGCGCGTGCTTACATGTGTGTCCATGTGTGTCATTCTTCCTGTTCTACTTTCTGACTGCTGATTGCACTTCTGTCTTGCTCCAGTGCCTATTGTTTCTAAAGAGCTTTTTATTTGAGCAAAGGAAGATGTATAGATTTCATACTTTGCTATATTTTAATCTCAAAAATGATGAAACTAATTTCTGAAGCTTCTAAAACCATCATTTTTGAAGAAATGCCAAATTGAAAATTTACAGGTAAGAATAATCATTAGATGCCGTATGACTATAAAGACTGCACTTGAATTTCAGAAAGGGTTGTAATTTAACCCAGCTTTCCGTGGGTTCTCAGTTTCGGCAAAGGCTCGACATTCCTGAGGCTTTACTGATAATTCTATTTTTCAAGTATGTTTCTCTGTGTGCAGTGACCTGGATTAGAGGAAAAAAACCAAAATTGCATACATAATGTTTTGCAACATTTTAAAGGTGTTGTATGCATTGGTTATATAATAATATATCATAGTTACTTCATTTAAATGTATATTTTCCTCTTATAAACAGTTATAATTGTAGAGTGTGCTTAAAGCCAATATATGACTTTTACTGAAAGTTACTCTATAGTGTTTAAGTCATATTGTGTACTATGACAGTAAGATTGAAGCTGTCTGTAGTGTTAACAGTAAATTCTGTTGCTGTACATCTCAATATCAGTAACAGAGTCTATTAGCAAGGAAAAAATCCTTATAATTTTCCTTAAAAGCTCAACTGATGAAGTCTCTAAAGAAATATTTTTCAGCCAGGTGGTGGCGCAGAAACAGAGGTGGCAGAAACAGGTGGATCTCTGAGTTCAAGGCCAGCCTGGTCTATAGAGTGAGTTCTAGGACAATAATTGATACACAGAGAAGCCCTGTCTGTGAAGAAAACAAATAAAAATAAATATTTTATATTATAGAGAGAATGTTTGACCATATGTGTAAATAATAACATAGTTTAACTGTTTTAATTACCAATATTAGTATAATTTTATATGTTAGTGTCTTTTGTTCATAATATTTATTTAAGACTTTTTTGGGCTTTTATTCATTTGTTTATTTTTCGTTCTTTGAAACTGGGCTTTTCGGGAACTCCCTTTGTAGACCAGACTGGCCTCAAGCTCACAGAGATTTGCCTGCTTCTTCCTCCTAAATGCTGGGATTAAAAGTAGCATGCACTATCACTGCCTGGTTATTAAAACTACTTTATATGAAATAATCCTGAAAATTTACTTCAATTTCTTAATTATGCATTTCATTATTTTATTGTTTTTGATCACAAGGTGGCATGTGTGTGCACGTGTGTGTGTGCGTGTGTGTGTGTGTGCGTGCGTGCGTGTGTGTGTGCACACGTGTGTGTGTGTGTGTGAGTGCACGCGCATACTCCTGTGTGGCCACACTGTGCTATGCCACTCAGGGACGTCAGAAGACAATTTGAAGGAAAGGAGTAGGTCCTGTCCTTTTCATGGGACCCTGGGTTGAACTCAGGAACTCAAGCTGGTGGCAAGTATCATTACCTGCTGGTCCATCTTTCTGACTTAACCTTTCATTGTTATGATTTGAAATGTTAAACAACATTATTTCCTTGTATTGCCTTCAAATCTTACACTGTATTTAATACTCTTAGAAAAGTCTGTGTGTCCTCTAGGGGGCACCAAAAGATCTAATTGTCGGCATTGCTCTGCCGATTCCAGAGGCCATTGATCTGTTTTTATGCTCTAACAGGTGTGTGGAGAAATGCGTTTTCAGTTGAATAAAACGAAAATGGAGAAGGATGAGGCAGAAAAGGAGCACAGAGAATACAAAGCAAAATCTCAAAGGGATCTTGAAATTAAAGATGAGGTAAGGAATGACACAAGCAGAGCTATTGTATCAGTGACATGTTCTCTGGAGTTGGTGTGGCTTTATCCCTTAGCTATTTGTTTCTCTTGTATTGTTTCTAACTAATGTAAGTACCCAGTTTATACTATTAAAAGAATTTCATTTATAGTTGCCTGACGTGAAGTGGTGAGAATACAACTGCTTGCATATGAAATTCCAATTTGACAGTTCATAAATATACATTTGGATATGTATCTATTACTTAGAAAAGTTTAAAAAATGTTCTAATGCACAGTTTGAACCTAAAATATACGTACATAAAGTTCTTCAAAGATGCCAACTTGCATCCAATTTTAAATGAAAAACTTTAAAATTTGTAAGATGAGATGAGTTGATATGTAAATATGTCAATCAAATTGATTGCTGGCAGAATGGAAGCAGTTTTCACTGAGATAGCCATGAATACGTTTGCTCAGGAAGCCTACATGCAGTGGAATTAGAAATGTTACGAAAATGCTACTTGCTTCAATTTCAGTTTGAACAGATGTTTTATGTTAGAACTCTGTTGAGAGTGTGTCGATACTCCAATTTTAATTGACTCCAGGGAAGGCTTTTAAAGAGAAAGTTATGGCAGATTGACTTTTGATGTTCTATTTTTATGTTACGTTATAGGCCATTGAAGGTTTGCATTCCTTATAGCCAAGAAAAGCAGATTGTGTATTCTATTAAAATAATAAGACTGAGGTATCAGTATCAATAATTTAGAGATATCCTTACAATTTAGAAGTTGCTCCAGATAATTTTGCAACATATTTCTAATGAAGGCTTTCTATCATATTTTCAACATATTTTCCCTTTCAGCCCATCAGCTGTTGATGACAAATGACATAAAGGCAATTGGGGAAAGGATTAAATAAGAAAGTGCTAATGAAGTTTGGTGCAAAAAAAAAATTCAAATCATGGCTGAAACCCTTAGTGCTAAAATGAAGCCCAGACAACCAGAATAAAAGTAGTTTTGATTTCACTATATGAAGACTTTGGAGATCTCAGTACTAGCATGTTCAGGCTTCATTTCATCCAGTTGGGGGCGTGCCTGATAGAGGAATGGAAGTTCTTCCCACCAAGGAATGAAAGCCTGGAACTACTAAATCAACGGGGCGCTTTCCTCTTTTTGATGCCCACAGGTTTTTAGAGCTATGTTGGCACACCCTGTAACAGTATCAAATATCTTCTGAGTTATTATATAGCACTCTAGAAGTATAATGTTTTCAACTAATAGAACACAGAAGCAAAGAGATTGGGAATGATTTAAAATTACATTGTCCTGTTTTAGTGATAAAAAACGAATACGGTACACTAACAAAGAGAGCTCATTTGGAAATGATAGTTTAGTTTAAAAGCATCTCCAGTGTCTGTCTTTTTAGTTCACTGTCTCTTCCTAAAGGCTGAAGTTGCAGGGAATGGTTTTCCTTTGCCACTCTTTCCGGATGTCTGAAATATTAAGTTTCCCAGTGTCCTTAGTGATGCAGTGTAGACAGAGATGTACCTCCGGTGGGGCAGGACAGTGGTCAGGAGTCAGCCTGTGGAGGGTCAGGGGACTTTGCCTTCTTCCGTGTTCCCGGGACAGACTGCAAGGAGACCGTGTAGGTACTCTTTGTAACTGTTTTGCACTGAACAGACAGTTTCAGAAAGTCGTAGCTTCTCATTCCCTGGATGATTTGGAGCAGCAAGGAAGCAATTGTTCTTTGGTCTTTCAGCCATGACCTGACCTTCTGTCTGTAAGACCGGAGAGCTATTTAGCTTGGCCACCATCTGCACCCAGCAGAGAAATTTACATTTAGCTTTGAAAAGCTGGCCATGGCGAGCATTTATCTGAAATACCTACAATGATATAAAGCATATTCAATTTTAAAGCCTTACATATCATACAGTCATCAGAACCAGAGGCCTGTCTCTTGGTTTGCAAACAGGTGTTCCCCATAATATAGTCATTTTATTCATATTTTAGCTAATCTGGCCACTTGATGGGTTTTGAAAGTAGGTGGGAAACTGAGATCGGAATGTGGTGAGAACAAGAGCCTCTTTGATGTACACAAAACAGGGCAAATGCTTGACCACCAAAATGATTTTCCTCGTGACCTGAGCCTTGACTCTGGCATAATTAGAAAGAAAGGTTAGAGGAGGGACAATGGCTGTCTCTTCCGCCCACTTTCTTCTTTTCTTTTTATATTGTGTCAGGACCCACGGGTGAATTTTCCTTCCCATCAGCTCCTTTGTATCGCTCCAGCTTAGAGAACGTTGTCGGTCTCAGGGGTGCGTCTGTAGAAGAAACACAAAAGGCATTTGGTGTGGAGATTGGGAACTTTGTGTCTTGATTTTTTTTTCTTTTTTTGTTTGTGTTTTGGTAAATATCAGGTACACACACGTACATATACACACCCATCATGGGAATTTAAAGGCACATGAGACGGAATATTATAAATAACTTATGTGCTTCTAGTACTTACATTCATTCCTGTGTCACTTCTGCTCCAGCCGGCCCAGAATTCTTCTCTTAGCTTCACCTTCACTGTCAGGCTTTTTCCATCTTTTACAAATTCCTCTTTCTCCTTGTCTTCCTCTACCTCTTCTCCTTTTGCAGAAAATTTTAAAACAGATATCAAACATTATATTTATTATTTTATCTACAAGTACTTTATATTCATGAAGGAAATTTTCATATTATATTATTACACTGAGCAATATTAACAATAATTAGTAGCAAGTGACACCCAGACAATGTTCACATTTCTTTATCTCAAAAATGTTTCACAGTTGGCTTATTCCAAAATGCAAGGCAGGTGTTCTTTGTCTATTCAAATGCTAAGGTATATCCTCATTTAAAGGAGGTGAAAGGAACTCTGAGGGAAAAAAAAATCAACTTTCTTTATTGTCTATTTCCTATGGAAGGCTGTGCGTGTGCTCTGTACTTTTGAAACATGTCTTTGCACTCTACAGAGCTACATCTTAATCCCCTGCCACACTATGGGAGCACGTGGCTACCATGTGGCATTGCTTTTCACTGCATTCAAGAAGGGGGGTCAGAGACTCTAAAATGCAGACTACATTTCCGAGTCTTGTGTTTAACCTGGCATTGCTGGGTTAGCTGACTGGAAATGAGGGTACATCTTGGGAATTGTCAACTTTCAATTACATAGTGGAGTCTCAAAGATGCGCCTTTTTAGCCTCTAGCCTTCGTCAGGCCAGTGCAAGTCACGGTAAAGAGAAGCATGATGTTAAAGGTGCTGCAATAGGAAGACTTTCTTTTCTTTATTTATTCTTTAGTCTCTTGCACTCCTCCTCTTCTTCCTCTTCTACTCCCTGCTCCCCATCATGGTATTTCCAATTTGTTATTTAATTTGGAACTATATGTAGCACAAGGATTAACGTACTGGATGTAGATCTTTATAGGTGCTCTATAACTGAGGGTACATATGTGATCCTTCAGCTTCTAAGTTTTCTTTGTTTTTAGGTGTGTGTGTGTGTGTGTGTGTGTGTGTGTGTGTGTGTTTCTTCAGTGTATACACATTCATGTGAACTCTAGAGTATAACCTCAGCTGTCAGCCTTGGGAATGCCATCACCTCCTTTGAGACAGGGTCTTTCTTTGGTCTGATGTTCACCAGTTTTGCTAATTGGCTCTCCAGCAAGCTCTGGGGATCATCCTGTCTCTGTTCCACTAGTAGGGGGATTACAGATGCCCCGCTCCAATGTCTTCCTCTCGGTCCCATATAGAACTCCAGTTGAAAGAGGTGAGCCACACCTCAGAATGGAGGAAAAACTATTGCCCACTCACCCCAGCTTGTCTCCAGGCCATTGTTGCTGAGGCTGGCATAGAGGTGGGGAGATGACCCAAAGAAAGCAGAGTAGTTGTGGAAGCTGTTTATTCAATGATCTAAGCGTTGGAACTACAGATGATAGCTTAAGAGAATGTTCTGAGAAGTGGACCATCTTTTCAGACTGTGGGGATGTGAAGCCCTCAACAAAACATTTGGTTTTATGACTTACTCTTGTGTTGAAGAGTTGGTGAAGCAATTGTATATGGACTACCCAAGGTTGGTGGGCATGTGCTGGAACTACAGAGCCATTCTTCGAGAGGAGGCTATAAAGCCTGGAGCGCATTTAACAAGAAATTTTTGTTGGTATTGAAGATATAGAAGAATGGAATCTGAGAGAATACATTGAAAAGTATGGGAGATTGAAGCCATCCAAGTTCTAGAAGTCAAGCAGAGTGGGGAACAAAGAGATTTGCTTTTATAATTTTTGATAATCATGACAAAGTTGGTGAAATTGTTCAGAAATGCCAACTGTCAATGTGTGTAATTGTGAAGTGAAAAAGACCATTTCATCTTTTCAAAAAAATGCAGTCCACTGATCAGAGTGGTCAGGGAGGTGGATCTGACAACTATGGAGGAAATGAGACATGGTAGAGGTAATTTTGGTTTTGGTAGAACCTTTGGTAGAAGAAGAGGCTATGGTGGCAGAGGTAGTTATGGAGGTTGATACAGTGCATTTAGAGGTGATGGTGACAGCTATGGTAGTGGTCCTAGTTGTAGTAATAGAGACTATGGTGATGGTAGACCAGGATATGGAAACCAAAGTGGTGGATACAGTAGTGGAGGAGGAGGATATGGTGGCTATTATGATGGACGAGGAAAATCTGGTAGAGGTAGCTATGGTGGTGGGAAGTATAATTAAGTTGGGCAACAGCAATCAAAATATGGATCCATGAAGGAGGGCAGTTTTGGTGGAGGACACTCAGGCAGTCCCTGTGGTGATGATCACTGTGAGCCTGGTAGCAGAAACATCAGCAATCAGCAGAAAAGGGTTCCAGTTCTTAGAGAAAGAACGGTAAGTGTAGCTGGAGGCCACTCGTTCATTTCCTGGCCGCCCAAGCCCAGAATAATCACACAGAAACTATATTATTATAACACTATTTGGCCTATTAGCTAACACTTCTTATTGGCTAGCTCTTATATCTTAAATTAACCCATTACTATTAATCTGTATATCACGACGTGGTTGTGGCCTACTGGTAAGGTTCTGTTCGGCATCCGGCGTCTGTCTCCTGAAGCGGCTACATGGCTTCTCTCTGACTCTGCTTGCTCTCTCTGTACATCTCTGTTTGGATTTTCCACCTGGCTTTACTCTGTTAAGCCATTGGCCAAAAGTGGCTTCTTTATTAACCATATTAACATATTAATAGCATACAGAGGGTAATCTCACATCAGGTAAGTTGTCAGGGAAGCAGAAGATTATCCTGAGACTGTTATCACAAATGCTTTGGAGGAATGTAAAAATCAGCCACAGAAGCAACAGTGGTCCTTAGTCAGAAATGTCACCCCAGCTCAAACAGGAAACCCTTCTTCTTCAGGACTGTTATAGCAAGGTTTATAAGACCTGCAGCTGTTTATTTATGCAGGCAGTGTTGATTAGATGTGTACCCCGAGGTCTTTATCTGTTGTAGCTTTGTCTTTTTCTTTTCTTTCTATTTTTTCTTGTTACATCAAGTATATTGCCTTGCAAATTGCTAGAGTGGTACCAGAAATAAAAAAATCAAGTTTTAAACTTCAAAACAAATGATAACCCTGGCTGGCATTTTTCTGGGTTCCGGATATCAAATTCAAGTCCTCACCGTGCATGGCAAGTACTTTCCTCATTGACCATCTCCCCCAAGTGCTTTCCTCACTGACCATCTCCCCCAAGCACCTCTGTTTTCTTCTTCCAGGCACTGTGCCCCATCAGGTAGTGTGGGAGCCAGTCTCCTGTATTCTAAAGGGGATGGGTAGGTGTCCCAAAGAGATTATAGCCTCCACCCTGAGGATCTGTACTTGTTCCTGATCCAGGACCAAAGGCTTTCCACTGAAGTGCAGAGCCTTGGCTACATGCTGAAAACTTGTCTCACAAAATCAAAAGTACAAAAGAAGGGCCTGGTATTTGCAACTTACGGCCTCATAATCGATGTTCCACAATCTTTAGTGACTTCTATTTGAGGATTCGTAGTTTGCCCACAGTCTGATGGACCAATGGAACATCAGTTCATCTTTGTGGTCTTTCTGTTGTCACTGCAACCCTGGAACAGTTCAGAGAGGTGTCTCCTCCCATTTCTGTCTTGTGCCAGCCTAACTACTGCTGGGATTCCCACCAGGGTGGAACCAGGTCCTGTAAGTGGGGGAAGCTTGTGGTCTAAAGTGGTCTTTGGCCCTAGCAGGAGCCTAGATGTGAATGCTGGCTGCTGGGGAAATCTGTCTGTCTGTTTGGTGAAGCTTTGCAAAGAGACCAAGGGAACATGGCAGCTCCTAAAAGTCACGCCTAGTTAAGACCCGAGAAATACCAACATTAGAGGAAAATTGAAGAACTATACCTTCTTGTGTAAGAAAGCCCGAAACCCTGCATTAGGATTTTGCGAGTTAGGACTGATTCTTTCTGAGGATCTGATCTTGATGTTTAACGTGGAAATTCAGGACCACAGCAGTTCGATTACAGCGACTGGCAGCGCAGCTTTCCTGAGAATAAGGAGATTGGAATAGACTGTTACAGCGGGCCATGGACTGAGCTTCCTGGAGTCATTTCCTTTTTTAGAGTAACAGTGTAGTGTACCCGGAGACCTAGATTATCAGCCTCTGGAGTCCACTGTCTGATTTTGGGAACATCCTAGCAATAGACCATCCTATCTGTTGGGAGTGGGTAGCAGCAGTGTTAGTCTTTTCTACTTGTAAGTTTAGCACCTACAGATTAGAGTAAATCTCATGCAGCTCTGATCTCTCTGAAGCTATATGCTCTCCTCAGCAGCCTGACTTGATGGGTGAAGTCTGAGAGCTAGACTTCAGAGACTCAGCTACCACCTGCCATCGCACTTCTCCCTCCACACAGTGCCTGGGACGGGGCCACATGGGCATGGCTCTGGCGCATGCAGTCACGCGGTCCTGGTGATGACAGCGCTGCTTGCCTGTCTTCTTCACGCTCTTTCAGTGCCATAGTCTTCTTATGCATTGCCATCCGTTCTCCTATGTCATACGGCAGCTTCTGGGGGCATGGCTTACCCAGACCAGCTTACTAGACACTAGGGGGAAATTACTGCAGGCCCAGCTCCTGCCCTTGGGGAGTTTATATTCTAGCCGAGGAGGCAGAGTACACATTTGAACATGCCGTAAGAATACTTGCAAAGCAGCATATCGACAAGTGCAAATTAATGTAGTGTGAACTTCACGCTGGCTGCAGCCCACGAGGGAGAATCTGGTTCCACGTGTGCGATGTAATAAAGCTTCCCTAAGTATGCCCTCAAGCGTTGTTCAGCATACTTAGAGAAATTTGTGCTCCTATCACAGCCTAACTGAGATTTCTGAGAAAATTCTTCAGCCTAGCGTCTGTCTAATAAAGCACCATCTTTTGTTCTTATTCTGGGTGATGCTCCAGTGGAAAACAGAATTCACTGGATTATGCAGAGAATTTAACATATCTCTACTAATAAAGGTTCCGATTTATTGAGCTTATTTTTCCAAAGCACTATGCCAAATAAGCTTTCGTTTAAGTCAGCATTGAACTGTTGGTAAAATCACAGAATTAGCCATAAATAAGTGAGACTGTGCTTCTGCTTTGTCTTCACAGAGAAACAACTCCAAGTCGGTGTGGGGGAGGGGGGAGGGGGAAGGAGGAGGGGGTCGAGGCCCTGTGGTCTGCAGCGCTCACCTGCGGGCTAATGCTTTCCCAGTTGTTTCGGGTGACAGGATATGTATGCCTCAGACTAAAACATAGAAACATACATAGACATTCCTAGGATTGGGTTTTACCTGTAATTTAACTTTCCAGAAAAGGTGATCATTCTGTTTACCACAGTTATTTTTAAAGAATTAAATGACAAATAGGAACAGTATTGGTATCAATTGAAAGTATTGCTCTCAGGCTATCTAAGAGGTCAAAGCATAAACAGAAAACAAAACATGATTATTGAGAAGTAATTCACATTGTGAAGTGTTTGTTAATGAACCTTTTCTTTTGGATGGGAATTTAAGACTGTGAACTGAGTTCTGTATACTTATTTTCAGTCTTGACTCACCAGGCTAGCCTGCTGGGCTTTCGCAGTGTCTACTCACCTGGCACGCCTGCAAGTCTGGTTGCTATCAGGTGGCAGCAGTTAGTTGAATGTGTCCCTGCAGGCCAGCAAGCTGACAGTCATTAGACATAGGACAGCTACCCCATGCCTTAATGGTTCGGAAATATTAGCACCAATATCCAGCATGAGTGTTACTGATTAATACCTGTGTATACAATTAAGACAGTATTTACTATGCAAACACAGGCACATTGACAGAATCCATGGCTCTATCATACAATAGAGCAAATTGGTCTTTTTGTTTGTTTGTTTTACCTTTTGCTTCATATTCATATCCAGCTATGACATTGTGTTGTAAACACAGCCTAGGTATGATCTTGTTTTCCCTTTTTTCAGTTAACATTATCTTAAGCATTTTTGTTGCTTCTTATTCTTTTACACTATTCTCCTTAATATGGCCATTTAGATTCATTTTTAAAGGAAGATGGTAGGTTAGATCTTGAAGAAAACAAAACCTTGACAGATTAAGAACCCCATTGCCTTAGACTTCACTTGCTGCCCTAATCTAACAGCCATATGTTTTGTGCATTGTGTTGGCCTGTAATGAATTTCTGTCAAAAGGGAGAGGGTAAGGTAGCTATGCAAATATATTTCTTATGTCAGTAACAGCAAACGACAAATGGACCTGGGGACTTGGAAGAGGGGGTGATGGTATCCTTGCAAGGTGGCCAGGATGTTGCCTAGCACAGATGGAAGACAAAGGCATTTGGCTAGAAGGACCAACATGGCAACTTGAGCAAAGGAGTTATAAAGGAGACACAGTCAAAGTAAATCTGTCTCCTGACTCCTAGCATTGTTCAACATATCCCAGTGCAGTCTTACAGCCGTCTGCCTGTGGAGCTGGGCTTCCTCACCGTGCTGATCTCATGTTACCTCTCTGCCTACACTGAGCACCCTGTATCAAGTGCCGGTAGAGTATTATACTGTGGAAGTATTCGTGTCATTTTGAATTTCTTTTGTATGCTCTCCTGCCACACCACATTTTAAAATGGTATTGGGAAGGAACCCAGGCTTTCATGCTCTGCCTGTGAACTGTGTCAACTAGCCTCAGCCCTTCTTAGAGGCTGCTTCTCACTGCGTCATTTGGGTTGTTCTTGAGCTCCTAGACTTAAGTCATCCTCCTACCTTGGCCTCCAGAGTAGTGCAGACTACAAGCAGGCATCTTTTACCATGTCTACCAGAAAATTTAAGATCTCCAACATTCCAGTTAGTTTCCTAGGAGAATTAATGTTTGGGTTGTCTTGATACATGGAGAATTACCAGTGACTTACAATGAAGGATGAGGCACAGATTATACAGGCGTTAGCCGTCTATCATGAATCTAAAGGCAATATTTTTTTCTGGTGCTGGCTGTTGAAGCCTCATGTAGTTACCATACCACTGAGCCACATGGTTGCCTCAAAACTTCTGCTTTGGCAAAGGGCAGACATCTCAGTGATGCAGGAATTTTTCTTCCATGTGAATTGTGAAGCCTGGATAAGTAAACCAAAATTTTCTCTCTAGTTCTAAATTTCTATATTTACAGAACATATTCTCTCAAATATCAGTTCACATTTTCAGTTATTCACTCTCATAAAAGTGACCTGTTGAGATTATAAGGATGAAATTTTATTCTCAGCAACTCTAGATCAGATTCTTTCTGTTGTGATTAATAGGGAAACAATTGTCTAGCATTTCAAACAGTTGAATTTAATTACAAAGCAGCTATCATTTAATTCTCCATAAGGATTAAACCCCAACATTAATTCAGGCTACTACTAAACACCAGTGGACTGTAAAGGTAGAACTTGGGGATCTGGCAGCTTCCACAGAACAGGTAATTCAACCTCCTCGGCCAGAGTCTCCCACGGGTGTGCACTCATGATAAAGGGGATCTGTCTGCGGACTCCTGTTGAGAAGCACAGTTGGTACAGCTGGTGATCATCTTTAGAATGTATCCACAGGATGAAGTATGACTGCTCCAGAAACAGGTGACCTAGCATGTTAAGTATGTTTTTAATGATGAAAATGAAAACAAAATATTTTTTTCAGGTCCTCAGAATATTTTCCTAATCTTCATAGGTTTTTCCCCCCAATTTAGGGCTATCAGAGGTATGTACTGATTTAAGCCATTGGTGGTTTATCGGACAAGAGCCAGAAATGTCACATCCTAAAGGGATACTCCACTATGTCCGTCAGCTCTCCTTGACCGTAAGCAGCATCTGGAACAATCACCTTATAAAGACCAAGAGTTTTGCTTGCCTTATAATTTTTGAGATGTCATCTACCAGTTGGCCCTCTTCTTGTATAGATTTGTAGCAAGGCCATGCATGTGGTGTAGGAGTGTGTGGCAGAGCAGAACAGTCCACCTTGTGTCGGGAAGGGGAAGACACTGAGGTCTCACGGCCCCTGCAGGGTCGTGTCCCATGGCCTGAAGATCTCCCACTGGGTCCCCACCTCTTTAAAGTCCAACCACATTCAGGTAATGCTATGGTGGGGACCGTGTCTGCAACATGTAGTACTTTGGCATCATGACAGTGGCACACTAATGACTAGAGCCAGCATCTTTTTACAGCTACAATTGAAAGTCTATGTGTGGTTATGTCTTCCAGTGTGTCTCAGTAATCTGTAACCAAGAAGTGAGACTTAATGATATTTTTTTTCCTTGGGCAAACTTTGAAGTTTAAATGTTACGTGCTGAAGTTAACATCCCTTAGACTTACCTCAGCAGCCAAGAGAGTAAACAGCATAGTGGAAAAGAGAAGAAAGTGGGAGAGAAGAGATGGGAAAGATTTGAGCAGAAAGCCTTTTAACAGTGTTACATGGAGAACTGTGCTTTGGCTATTGTTTACTCTCCCTCACATCCTGAGACTTAGAAGGGATAATTAGACCAAATCCATCAGTATAACACATTAATCTTTTCAGAGGAAATCCACAGTAATGGTTTATTGCTTTGTTTGCTTGTTTTGGATTTGGATTTTTGATACAGGGTTTCTCTGTGTAGCCTTGATTGTCCTGGACTCTGTGTGGATCAGGTTGCCCTTGAACTCAGAGATCCACCTGTCTCTGCTTCCCAAGTGCTGGGATTAAAGGTGTGCTCCACCACTGCCTGGCTAGTAATAGTCATTTTAAACTGTGATTAGTACAGTTTTCTTTCCTCTATGATTGCTGCTTACTAATATTAATTTGTTATCACTTGGAACTTTTCAGAGGATGACTTTTAAGATACCTGGCAATAAATGGATGGAGTGGGCTTGAGATACAGTTCAGTGGTAGAGTCTTCACCTAACATGCAAGAGACCCCTAGGTTCCATCCCTAAGACTGAAAATAAGCAACTTTTATCATTAGTGTTTCTTATTTCATAGACCACATATAAACAATTGAACAAAAATCTCAAATAATAAAGAAAAATGACTAGAAGGATTCCCAAAGTCTGAAACAGTAATAACTTAACCCAGCCCACATTTAATAGATGACAGGGCTACAAATGGTCTGTGAGAAATTCTTATTTCTATGTATGTGTTGATGTAGTAGTTATTAAGGAGTATATGTCATAAGTAAGCCAAAGGAGCTCCATGAAAAGCGGCATGTCTTCACTGCTATTCCAACTCTTTTTGTTCTGTTTTCCCTTATTTGTTTTGAGACAGAGCCCTGCTGTGTAGCCCAGGCTGACCTAGAACATGCTATGATTCTTCTTAAGAGCTGGGATTACAGGTATATGCTGCATTCCTGGCCATATCTTATATTAGGAATATGTAAAGAATACTTAAAATAATGCTATAGGTCAGGCTTCTTCAAACCTGGAGGAAAGATTTGCATAGAATTTCTTTAGAGAAAATGACCAAATGGTAAAAGTTTTATGAAAGACAATCACCATTAACTGTCAGGAGAATGCAAATCAAGCTAACATGAGGTACCACATCATGTCTAATAAAGATAGTTCTAATTTAAAAGATAGTAGTGGATTGGTGGGGGTTGCTCAGTGGTCAGAAACACTTGCCATGTGAGCCTGAGGATCTGAGCCCATGCCTGGAACCCATGGTGGAAGGAAAGAACAGACTCCCGAAAGTTGTCCCCTGGCCTTCATGTGTGTACACTGGTACATGTGCATCTACATGCCAATGTATCCATCATACATGTACATGCAATTGAAGAAGGAGTCTTAAAAGAAATCTCACACTAGCTCAGAATTGAGAATAATAGAGGATTATTTATTTAGGGTAGACTCACAGATCACAGTCCTCTGCTGGCACGGGGAACAGCAACCGAATCCCGCAGCCGGAAAGAAGGCTGGACACGCGCTTTACACGGGTGTAAATAGTATAAGAGACCACACCCAAGTGGGCTGGTATCTTAAAGGCTATTGACTGAAGGAGCAGAATTTGCTCCCACAAGGAAACAATAATTAAATGAGACAGTAGTAGCAAGCAGAAATCAGAACCGTCATATTTGGAGGTTTGTAAAGTGGTTCAGCTGCTTTGGAAACCATTGTGGCAGTTGTTTGAAATGTTCAACATAGAATTCTCATATGATGCCTAGTATATGCCCAAGAGAAGTGAAAGATGCCTATACACAAACTTGCACCTGAATGTTTATGGTCATGTCCTAGTACCCGAATATGGTGACAGCTAAGCATCTATTGACAAATGGATACATAAAATATGTATAACTGTCTACCTGTGGCATTAAGAAATGAAATACTGAGTTAGTCATGGTAGTATACCAGCATTCCAGATGCAGAGGCAGGCAGATCTCTGATTTCAGAGCCAACCAGGTCTAGATAGCAAGTAATACTGGCTAGCCAGGGCCACATAGTAAGATCCAGTCTCAAAACAATGACATTTGCATCACGGCTTAACCTTAAAGATATTATGCCAAATGAATAATAACAGTCATGAGAAATAGCAGTTGTATAATCTCATTTCTATGCAGCATCCAGATGGTCAAACATATATAGACAGAAATCGTAGTGATTGCTCGGGACGAAAGGCAAAGCAAGTGACTGATAATGTGTGTTGGGTTTCTTTGGACAAGATGACATGTTCGAATTGTAGGGATGGGTGCCTAACTGCATACACTAAGAGAAATTTGTTTATATACTTTAAGTGGGCAGATTCTAAATGCTGTATTAAGTTATTTTGGAAAACCGTTTACCATAAAAGTCATACGTTAGCCTAGTGTAGAAGGAAAATGAGTGGGTAGTGAAGGCCAGCTCACAAGTTACTAGACAAAGGTTCATTTAACCACTGTCTAGATGGCTAAAGGAGGTGCAACCGCGGGGCAGAAGACCAACCCGGAGCAGAGAGCCTTTTGTGAGAACTGGCTGTGACTTACTTCAAGTTAGGTTCTTGTTACTCTTCTTTTTTCGGTAGCACTCAGCCATAGTTATCTGTTGGTAAAGGCATGCATGGGTGGCAGCATAAATGAGCTAAAGAATGACCTTTGTATAGCCACCCACAGTTCTTGCTTTGTCACATAAAAGATTAAAGGAATTTCCCATGATTCTGTTTGCTTAAAACGCTGACCATTTTGATGCACCCATTCTCACGTGTGTATAAAGGAAGCACATGGTGGCTCTTCTGCGTGGATTCATTTTGTTTGAGACAAGGTCTTTCTGTACTTAGGGCCTCAGCGGGCAGTCGTCAGCTCTGGACAGACATCTGCCATGCATGCTCCTCCTCTTTCCCTCTCTCCTTTGTTTCATCAGCTTCTTCTCTCGCTTTGGTATTCCCTCAGAAGTCTATTCTCTCACAGTACCTTGTTTCCTTCCTTCTTGTACCATAAATTTTGCTGTCATTTATTTTAAAGAGCTCTGTCTCTCCCACTGGAATGTTCATGAGGGCGGAGGCCCTAGCAGATCACCATAACCACTATATTCCTGTGCCCCAGGCCTAGCATACAGACTCTGGGAGAGGGTTAGATGAAGGATAGGCGCCAAGTATTCACACCCCCAGAACAGTCTGCCTGATATGAAATTCTTATTTTAGTAAGTGCTACCTGGTGAGGCTCTTTTAATCTCTGTAAAATGATAATTCATACAACTCCTGCTCTCCAGAGTTGTGTAAAATTAGAGGCAGTCCCTGTTGACCAACACAGATAAATGCATGCAAACAATTGCTCAAGAAATATCAAGAATTTATTTTGTTTACTAAGGGTAGCTTTTTGTTCATACTGCCTGCCTTCATCTCTCTCCTGTGTTCCATTTTTCATTCTTTTCTAGTCATGGTGGTAAGAGACTGTGATGTCAATTGACCAGCATATGAACTGGGTTAGCATCTGTTAGCCCAGCTTTCAGGGCCACTTATCATTTGGATTGTGTGTTCACCACACTTTTTATTGTGAGATCTTGTTGCAGAAAATTACCGTTAAGATCCTGACTGGCACAAATCTGCTGCCCTAGAATTGGGCAGTAAGTTGTATTTGTCTCTCTCCCAGGACTTGCTCATTTTTGTTTGGGCCTTGTTCTGTCAGCCTCTGAGATACAGTTTTTGACATCGTAACAAACTAGACCTCTCCCAGGTTGATATCACTGGAAATTTTTATCAGCATTCCAGTGGTGTCCTCAAAGGTTTGGACAGTATGGCATGTACAAAAGCAGGGCAGAGTCCTGTGACCAGTGGCCGAGGCCTCTAACATCTTCATCTGCCTGTTTCGTCCATATGATTTTAACTGAGGTTTAAAAACAAAACCGCGTGTATTTTTGCATTTAAGAACCAGACCACTTGCTTTCAACATACTTAAGTCAAGAAATTCTCATTTTTTCTCAGTTTGCCTTTTTAAAAATGTTTTGTGGGGTTAAAGAAATAGATTTCACTGTGGTTTTTTTCCTATATTATACTTTAACATTGTTTACCAACCCCACTGCCCTTCTCCATCCTCCCCTCTTCATTTTGCTGCTCTTCCTCGCTCCCAAATAGTTTCTTTCCCTTTTGCTTTTATGATCTATATGTTCTAGTAGCCTCCCTTGTCTCCTTATTCCTTTTTAAAAGGTCTCTTCATATCCTCTCATAGTCTGTCTTTTTTCTTGTGTTTCTTTCCATCCATCTTTCTACCTATTATCTAAGCTATCTTCTATATGTATGCATGCATGCATGTGTGAGCATGTGCGCACACTCGCATATGCACACACACACACACACACACACACACAGACCTACTTTTTATATATGGGAGGAAAGAAGGCAATTTTTTTCCTTTGATTCTGGATTATTGTCATTTGATGATCTTCAGCTTCTTTGATTTTCTTGAAAATGTCATAATTTCATTTTTCTTTGCAAGTAAATAAAAGTCCATTATATGTGTGTTTCTCATACATTTGTCTGTTGGTAGACATCTATTGACTACTGTGAATAGATCTGTGAATGTACAGATATCTTTGTGTGATACCAGCATGAATCGTTTGATGACTTAGGTATACCCAGGAATGATGATAGCTGGATCACTTGAGGAATGTCTGAATTGCTTCCATAATGGCTATGTGAGTTTACAGCCACTAGCAGATATGTGTTCTCTTTGCTTTATCCTCACCAGCACCTGTTTCCATTCGTTTTCATGATGAGAGCCATTCTAACTGTGATGGACTAGAAATCCAAAGCAGATTTATTTTCATTTGATGGCTAAATATGTTGAACACGTTTTCAGATGGCTATTGGTTATCTATACTTCTGTCTTTTTACTTCATTGGCCCATTTATTGATTAGGTAATTTGAGGGATTGTTTTATCTTTAGGGTTCTTTATAAATTCTAGATATCAATCCCCTGCCAGGCATATAGTTGGCAAGGGTTTTTCTCCCATTCTGGAGTCTGCCTCTTCACTCAGCTGATGCTTTCCTTTGCTGTTTAGGAATTTCAATTTTATACAATACCCTTGTAAATTCTTGGTATTTTTTTCTGTGCTATTAGAGTCCTTTTGAGAATGTCTCTCCCTGTTTCTTAAAATCTATCACCTGTGTTTTTTTCTAGCAATTTCAGAGTTTCACACCTTACATCGTGCCCTTTTGTCTATTTTGAACTCTTTATACTGTGTGAGATATATGGATCTAATTTCATTAATTTACACATTGCTATCCAATTTTCCCAGCACCATTTGTTAACGAAATCCCAACACAGACTTGAGAACAGAAATCACATGATTGTCTCAATCGATGTAAGAAATGTTTTTTAATAGAGTTCAATATGTGTTCATTGTTAACGTCCTGAGGAAACTGGTGTAGAAAAAATACTTCAACATAATAAAGACTATGCATAACAAATATATAAGCCTACATTATTCTAAGTGAAGAAAAACTGAGAGCATTTCTTCTACAATGATGAATACGACAAGAATGCCCACTCTGTCCACTCCTCAATGTAATATTCAAAGTCTTAGCTCGAGAAATAGAAGAGACAAGCAAAGGGGATAAAACCAGGAAAGAAAGAAGTAAAAACATCCTTATTTGTAGATAACATGATCTTATCTAGAGTCTATCAGAAAATTTTAGACATGCTAAATACTTTAAGCATAGTAGCAGAATGTAAAACCAATATTCAAAAATCAGTAGCATTTTTATGCCAATAAGTAACTTGCCAAGAAAGAAACCAGTAGAAAAAAATTCTCATTCTTATTCACAGTGTGAATACACTTAGATATATATACATACATATATGTGTATTTTTATGTGTAATATATATACTATATATGTATGTATGTATATATGTATGTGAATAAGAATAAATAAATGAAAGATATCTACAATAAAAATATTTTATAAAGCTTAAGCAGTTGAAGAAAACACTAGAGAATGGAAAAAGCTCTCATACTCAAGTATTGGCAGGGGCTGCCTCAGCAGTTAAGCGAATCTATTGCTCTTCCAGAGAACCTGAGTTCAGTTCCTAACACCCACACATTGAGAGGCTCACAACCACCTGTAACTCCAGCTCCAGAAGATCTCATGCCTCTGGTCTGTATGTGCTCCCAAATATGTATAACATACACTCACATAGGCACACATACACATTAAATTAATTTTAGAAAGATTGGCAAAATTAATATTTTGAAGATGACTGTATTACCTAAACTGAATTGCAGATTCAACTAAATTCTCATTAGAATTCCACATTTTTAGAGACGTATTAATAAAAAGAAATTCTGAAATTCACATAGTAGACCATAAAGACCCTAAATAACTAAAACAACCTGAGCAGAAAGAACAGTACTGGAGGAGCGCAATCTCAAACTCTACTACAGAACCATATCACAAACCTGTATGCTACTGACAGCTGCCTAATCTCTGACAAACATATAAAATGTGTAGTTAAGAAAAAATGTTCTCTGCAGTTTTTCTTTTCTTCTTCTACTTATTATTCTGTATGCTCAGGTACCATTGAACTCAGAAATAGATTATGGTGATGACAAATAATGCAGAAATTGGGCACAGATGCCTAGAAAGTGCCTTCCTAAGTGTGAGTTGTGGGGCTGGAGGGAGGCCTCAGCTACTGTAAAGCACTGCTTCTACAGAAGACCCGAGCCTGGTTCCCAGCATCCACGCTGAACTCCTCACAGCTCCTGCAACTTCAGCATCGAATATCTGATGCCTTCTCTGGCCCCACAGGCACCTGTACTTACCTGCACATATCCAAACATATACATGTAATTTAAAAAAATATGTATTGTTCTACAACTTGGAATATATAAATATGTCTTGAGAATTTCCCAGGGGAGGAAGAAAGTAGAAGTGGACTTGTCTGAAATTCGAATTTTTCTTATAGATCGTATATAACTACGTGGGCTAAAGTAGAAATTCGGACTAGACGAGGCCAGTCTGTGAGAGACCTTCTCATTCTGTTAGCTCCCCTTCATGAAAAGCACTCTCCCTGATCCCTACCTCAGTCTCTCTCATCTATGCCTAGTTTATTTTTATTTTATTATTAGTACGAAATAAAGGAATCAGTGTTGGTTTTCTAGCTCAGTAATGTAAATGAGAGTGGCTTCTAGCCACGAGAGGCCACCTATATCAGGACTCACAACTGCCTGTGTTGTCCCCAGAGTAGCTGGATCCAGTCCTTCCTGTGTGCTTTGCTGAACCCAGAACTACACTCAGACACTTATTAATAAGAACATCTACTCTCACATTTGGGGCTGCTGGTTAAAATTAGCTAGAAAAAAATGGGTTACTTTTTTTTTTCAGTTAAAGCCAAGTACAGTAAATTCATAAGTTCTCCAAATGGAATTTTACAGAAATATTTTTATAACCCACAGCTAAAGTCAATTTTTCTAAAAAACTCCCCATAAGGTGAGATCACATACACCATGTCTCAGTACAGAAGGATTTTTTTCTCCAATCATTTGTGTCTCTATAAATAAACTGTTTGTTGTTAAAAAATTTGCTATTTCCTCGTCACGTAAGAACATCTCATTAGTTTTGGTGAAAATCTTCCAACAAAATAAGATGAATTTGCCCAGTTTCCCAGTGAAGGAAGGCCCATGCGGTTCAGCATGTAGCCGAATACATCCAGGAGGTAAGTTGCACACAGGTCTGTTGCTGAGGTGGTCAGGGCATTTGAATCCGTGCAGAGGCATTCAGGTAGCAGCTGTGGGTTCGTTTGCTTCAGTGCGACTCAAGTCATGTCTCCTCATCTGCTTTCTTCAGACTGATGTTCCTGTAACCCAGACACCCAACTACAAAAGCAACTTGAGGAGGGGGGCACACACCCTGTCTGTGCTGTTATGTCCCCCATACTACATGGGGAGTGTTTCTATTTGTCCTGGATGTAGTTGATTATAGGACAAGCTAAAACATTGTTTTCTATAAGACAAACCATCTAAGAGATCTCGAGTGGGTAAACCGTCTAAGAGATCTCGAGTGGGTAAACCGATGAAGGGTTTGTTGTTTGGGGAGAATTGTTTTATTTTGTCCCCAGCTTTCACTAAATAGTGAATTTGATCAAATTTAAGCCTGAGAAAATGTATTTATAGTGAAGGTGTTGTATGCATTGCCTGACAAAGGATGTTTAAAGCTAAAGAAGTCAGAGTTGTGTATTAAGCTAAGAGAAGAAACAGAAGAAAAAGTTCTTGTTGAGAAAAAAATGATGTGGTTTTGTTACTTTTAAAAATTAACTGTTGCCTGTCGAAGCTTGCTTATGTCTGTGACTAGTTAGCATTCTGACTTGGCATTATTCCACATTGGTAGGAAAACACATAAGAGCAGAGTTGGGAGCTGGGTTTCTGTCCAGGAGAATGGACTTGGCTGAGTAGGTTCGGAGCTGTGAAGGGATGGATGGGTTCAGGTGATCACTGAGGAATGCCATCCCTAGGTACCTGGTCTCCTCCATCCCTCCCTTCTGGTTCTGTGTGCAGTCATATACTTTATTTCTAAAAGCCTGTGTCTTTATTAAATAAATGAAACCTTCAGGGTAGGAGCACACTTTTCAAAATGTATCACTAACACAGTATTTCAGTCAGACAACTTTTAAAAATATACATAGGTGTATCAAGTAACTCAAGAGATTTCTGGTATATATACTTTAGAAATTGGAATATTTAACTGATTACTTTCCAGAAAACTCTTGCAAAAGTAACATCACATGTAATTATTATTTTATGGTAGTAGAAAAATAATAAAAATTGTACTGTTAAAAGACAAAATAGTCTTGCCAGATGGCCAGTTTTTCTGCATCCATGTAGAGGAATTAATTCTTTAAAGGGTAGTTTTTAATAGCTGGTGTCATGACTTAATTAATTGTACAGTTTTCTTAGGAAACTGCTGCTTTAATAGTTATAATTTTTATGCCTACACCAAGTTTGTTTGTTTTTTAAAAATGTATATTGTACCAATACCTATGATTATGAAAATATTACATTTTGATGTGGAAATTTCACACTGAATGACCGTTAGGCTGATAGCCATTTAAGATATTTTAAATTTTGAACAAACTTTTAAATAAATTATTTGATTTATAATTATGAATAGTACCTTTCACTTATTTTTGATGTTACAATAAAATCTGAAAGCATTGAAAACATAACTATTAATAAAGATATTTTCAAAACTGGAAAGAGAATAAATCTTATGTTTAAATTTACAGATCAAGTTTTCCTATAGCAAAATCATACATAACTTTATAGATAGAATATTTTCAGCTGAAATTTATTCTTTTAATAGGTAGGAAGAGCATCTCAGTGCTACCTGGAAACACCATCACACTGTGTCTGTGAACACTGCTTCAGTGTGGGTTTTCTATTTACCTTGTTTTCTGAATTTAGTCAAATTCTCATGTATATGGAGGCTGTCGTAATATCACTAGTTAGCAGTGAGCAACATAAACTAGATTATTTTAATGTTCATTTTCAGCATATTGTCAACTGAGTTATTCTGTTGGAAAATATTAATAGCTTTGACAGAGGCATAAAATAATCCCAGAGTAGAGAGATACAGTATGAAGTTGATGGTTGGATTAATGTATCATGAGTCTTGGAGCTTTCATCCTATTATTGATGAGACATTTTCTCCTATGTTTTCCAAGAACGAAACAAGAATATTGTAGTGATTTCTCTTAATTACTATAGCTTAATGGTTGTAAATTTAAAAGAGAAGTGATATAAATTTATATATATATATTTTCATCAAAATGGTAAGCAATATATGTTTCTGTAATTATAAAGGACAGAAGACTAAGACATACTGCATGTTTTACATGGATAATGCATATGCATGTGTGCATATCTGCTTAAGTGGATATCTGAAATATACATAAATATGCATATATAGTGTGGGGCATAGTAGGTGTTATACTATGTATTCATAAACATTTGCTGTACTGAACTAAGGACTTAAGGAATTTCTTAAAGATTTATTTCATTTATGTGTGTATGTCTGACAGTCTATGTGTCTGCCACATGAATGCAGGGACCTGTGGAGGCCAGAAGAGGGCGTCAGATGCTCTGGAGTTGAAGTTAGTGGTTGTGAGCCTCTAGACCTGGATGCTGGGAACTAAACTCTGGTCTCTGTACAAGCAGTAAGCACGGAAACTGCCGACCCAGTCTCCAGAACCATGATTTTTCTTCCTTAAGAGAAGGAATTATCTAAAGCAGTAAATTAATAGCTTGCTTTCCCAAACCAAAATTTTTGTATTTTATTTTTGTTTTGTATGATTTTTCCCAATTGGTGATAAATATTTCCACCCTATGGCATGCTTTCCTGAGTTGGGGGTAGCTATTTAGAGTCCCATTCTTTCTCACTTCCATCTTCTCTTCTCTGCTTTTCTCTTCTCTCTTACTTTTCTGCTTTTCAAGACCCAGGGCTGTGCACACACAAAGCAAGTGTTCTAGCCACAATTGTAAATGGATTTTTATTAAGAATGTGTTTTCCTTATAGCATTTGTACTTAGTACATTGTTTTTATTAATACAAGTGAAAATCATATAAAACAATGTCTTGGCCTATGAGAATTCCATTCTTTTGTATGTATTGTCTCCCCAGAAAAAAGGAATTCCCATTTTTGGAACAGCATATGGACTAATTCTCTGAGACTCTTTTACAACATGCTTAGAACATAGTCATTACCTTCAGCTTCTCCCATTTCTACCATCTTATCTCTTGTATGCATTTTCACCCAACTTTAAGATTTCTTCTGCTTTCTTCATTAAGTTCATTTTGTGTCTTGGGAATGGGCCTACCCTGGTGCGTGGTCACATCATTAACAAAAATTCCCTCTCCCCCCCCCCCAGCAGCTATAAATGCCTATAGTTCTTCAATCATCCATAGGGTTTGTACCCCTCTCCCCCGACTCTGTGCTGGGATTTTGTCTAGCTCAAGCATGCCAAGGTTTTGTATATGCCGTCACAATCTCTGCAAGTTCAGCGTGCATGTGCCATGTTGTGTCTGGAAAATACTGTTTCCTTGATGGTGTGGACCACCTCTGGCTCTTACAGTCTCCCCACCTCCTCTTCCATGCAGATCTCTGAGCCTTGGGGAGAGCACAGTGACATGTATGTTCCATTAGAACTCAGCACTTCAGGGTCTTAGTCTCTGTAAGTTGAGTCTCTCTTAGAACTTACTATTTTTATTCCCAAGCATTTTCAAAGAAACAGCTCCTCCACCATAGTTATTCTAAATCCAGCATTCTTTTGAAATGCTTTCAGAAGGACTAGGCCAGTTTAGTGTGACTTGTTTTTTAATATGAAGTCAGTTTAAAGTGACTGCTTTGTTTTATGCACTCCTTGTTGCTGTTCCGTGTGTGTGCATGGTGTGTGTGCATTTGGAAGTCAGAGGACAGCTTTGTGCAGTCATGTTTCTCCTGCCTTTTTATGAGCTCTAGAGTTTAACTTGGGTTACCTAGCCATTCTGCCAGCCACCTAAAAATTGTGTGAATTTGTCCAAAAACACAAGTCTAGGACTCCCTTGCATTGGCTGCTCTCAGCCACACCTCTTGCTTTTCTGCACAGGGAGTATGTGTGACGAGTCACAATATCTTCTTGGCTCTTTATTGTTTTTTGTTTGTTTTTAATTTTGTTTTTCATTTTTACAATAAGATTTCATGTAGCTCAGGTTGACCTTGAAGTTACTAATCTAGCCTTACCTGGCTCCTGCCTCTACCTCCTAGATGTTGGGATTATAAATATAAACCACCATGCCATGCTTTCTTTTCAGATTTTTTTAAAACTAACATTTCAGTCATTATTTCATTAAATAGCATAGAGTCAATTTGAATGTATTATATACTTGCATAGTAATGTATTATAATTTATAATATACATATATTTTAAATATGGGTCTTTATTTAGATATTATATATAAATGCATATAAATTCTTATTTATATGTTAGTATTTTAAATGAAAAGTTATTTCTCCTTCTATTGAATTGGAATGTTGAATATATGGGTAACAAATTCTTTCTATAACGTAAGGTGCTTATCTATTCCTGTTTTGAGCCCTGTTTTGTTTTAAGCATTCTAACATGGAGATTCACTTTACAAGCACAAAGCAAAGAAATAAAAACCTACATTAATCTTTTCTGCTATATTTGTTCACAGACAACCCTATAAGACTATGATAGTCAATGTCTCAGTATAGCTTAGTATGTGAGATAGAACACTATGGAAAATAAGGAGCTGCCAAAGACCCAGAGTGTTTTGAGTTTATTAAATTTGTGAACAGAGATCTTACAATATAACTATGACAAAACAAAACAGAGAAATACTGCCCGGGATGGCACAGCCCCAGCCTACAGCATTTTACTTGCTGAAACATTAAACTTAGTTGTTAGTGTCAGGTGTCACTGAGTACTCAGCTAGGCTGGGGAGTTCAGGAAACTGTCATCTTGGCAGTTACAACAGATCCTGGATATTTGTGGTGGTAAATTCCAAGATCTTCACAAATGACAGGAGCAAAAATTTCTTCCCGCTTAACGTAGTCAAGTATTACTGACCCCTTCCAACCTGCCAAGATGTGCTATTGAAATATAGCCTTCTGCTAAAATAAACTCAGTGTGTTTCATTACGGGAGTGTCATTTCAGGAAGGGAGATTTTATTGCTCAAGCTTACTCTTGAAAAATCTCCTAAGTTGCTCCTTATTTAGTAGTCTAGATGGATTTGCACATATTTATTTTTGTGTCTAGTGCCACATTTTTCTCTTAAACTGCAAACATTCATACTGGCTTAGTTTGCTTTCTGCTGCTGTGATAAAACACGGTGACCAAAAGCAACTGGGAGAGGAAAGGGTTTATTTCCACTTATAGTTCCTTCTGAGGGAGAAGTCAGGGCAGAAACTCAAGGCAGGAAAAGACGTGGATACCCTGGAGGAACGGGGCTTACTGGCTCACTCCCTGTAGCTAACTTGCTCAGCTGACTTTCTTACACAACCCAGGGGTGGGTGGCACCACCTACAGTGGGCTGGGCCCTTCCTACATCAACCATCAATCAAACTGGCCTGTAGGCAGTGATGAGACCCAGCCAACATACTTACCTTTCTCAAAAATGTATACAATATTTCTACCATTTTGGGGATAGATTGTTCTTTATTCAGACAGAAAGAGATAAATATGTGTATTTATGGAGATGCTTTCTGTGACACTTGGCCTATTTTTGATGGCATCACATTTAGTAGTGGAATGCTCATGGGATGGGGCATGGCGTGTGCTGCGGACTGACAGGCTCAGCAGATTCTCAGCCCTCGCTCATTCAGTGCATGCTTCTTCCCATTCTCTTTCACTGTAGCTCATTGAGATGCAAGTGTATGGTTTCACTGTAGTGATGCCAGTTACAAATGATCTGAGCTTCCGAACAAAGTGAGTGACTTTAGGATGCAAGTATCACATCATGGGGGGCTGCATCCCTTACAACGCATTGACACAAAACTCGGGGGACTCTCCACACAGAAGATGGGGGATGCAGCCTGGGCAGCTGTGGACCGGTATGCTTCTGTAGTGCTAGGTCCTTACTGTCACTTCAGTGGTGGTTATCTTTATAATGCAGCTTTCAAAGCACTTTCTGATATTCCAACAAGGAAAAATTGATTGTAAGAATTTTAAATCTCCAGAGTTTTCATCCGCCTCTTCTCCCCTCCACCTCCTCGAGTGCTCCCATATTCCGCTATTGAATTCACTTCCTTTTCTTTTATAGTAGTGTAGTAATAACATAATTATTATTATATGAAAATTCTGCCACGCCCTATTAGTGTTTACTGTATGCACATACACATGAGTTAATAAGGCTGATCACTTAGGCATGTGCCACCTATTAGGGAGCTCATTCATGAACAAAACTGACTCCCCTTTCCTCAGCCCTCACCTGGGGGCGGGGCCTTGTGAGCCCTTCTCCCATCCACTCTGGGATGTTGAGTGGTAGGGTCTTGGGCAGGTCTTGTTCATCAGCCATAGCTGTTGAGACTTCATGAGTTCAGCATCCTTGCATGCCTAGAAGACACCTTTTCACAGCAGTCCACCCAGGCCTCTGGCTCTCACACCCTTGCTGCTTCCTCTTCCTTGATGCTCCAAAGGACTTGAGTATTGGGTTTATGATACAGATGTCTCATCTGGGGCTGAACATTACACAATTGCTTGTGCTCTGTACGTAGCCCATTTGTGACTCTGTAATAGCCGCCATCTATTGCAAAAAGGAGCCTCTGATGGGGGACGAGAGGTGCACTGACCTATGTAAATAAGGACATGTGTTTAAATGGCAATTAGACACCCTATCAATTTAGTAAAATGGTAATACTAGTAGGTTCTCTAGAGACTATGGCCTCTCACATGAGGCACAATGACCCCCAAATCCATGTACTGCCAAATGGTGCCAGTTGTGGGATAGCTACTTCAGAGCTGTTGGCCAGGCCTTTTTAAGAGACACCCCAAACCATAGCAGGGTAATAGTGCATTGCTCTTGGCTGCCTGCCAGAACTTGAGATTAGGACACTGTGCTGAACACTCTACATACTTTTGTCACAAGACAGTGGAGAAATCAAGCTTCTGTTGACCTGGATGCCCTTTCCCTGGTAGTTAACTCTCAAGGTGTTAGAAGGTGCTAATCATGTTAATGGGGAGGGGCTTAGCAGTGGCCCCACCTAGCTGTGAATCCTGCAAAGGACAGTAATGACTTCGTGGCAGGATCTGTCCAACCAGCAGCTGTCTGAACTTAAAGCCACAGTAGGAAGGAACTCCTATCTGATATTGTAAAACTAAGCAAAGCTCCCCATGGTAAATGGTGTCGTCAACAATCAGGAGAGTCTTGATTCTGTCACGGTTTGTGACTCTTCTATTTGTTTCCGCATTGTCTTGTGTTTTCGGTTGGGAGTCTTAACCTTTCGTATTGAATCATCTCTTCTCACCCCTCAGAATTATCTTATTTAATGCTGCCTCTTTTTAGTCTGTGCTTTTGGGTGATCTTTATTCATTTCTATCTGTGACACTGTCAGTTTCAGCCCTTGCCAGGATACCTTAGCTGCTCTTTGCCATGCATCATTTGAAAAAGTTGCTTCCTTTTTCTTTCTAAGCTTCTTAATAATCACATCTTATTTAGTAATTTACCTCATTTAGGTTGTCTTAATGTTCCTTTGTATTTCTAACAATTCCAGATCCCTGTCCATGGTGGTTGCAGTGTGCATTGATAAGGCTATCATGCCTGAAAGTCTGTTATATTTAAACTCTTTTAGCACAGTAAAATATAATTAGGGGCAAAACACAACACATTTTAAAGAAAAAATATAGTTTTTTTTAATGACCTGATATTTTGTCTACAGTAAACCAGACTTACATCCTGAAACTGGACAGAACCCCCCTCATGCAGCGGGTGTAAATTCTCTATAAACCAGTCCAAAAGGCTCAGCTCTCATGCAGAGGGACTGCAGGGCCGCAGGCATTCTTATTTTGCCCTGAATCTACTAGCATGGCAGAACAGTGGGTTTACATTTGGCTTAACCACAAATCTGCTGTATAGTTGTATAATTGTTATCATGTAGTTGAATCTGCTTCATCTCAAATATCTTAGCCCCAATTCATCTGTTTTGTGCACAGTTTTGCCAGAGAGCTGCACTGGCCCTCAGGAAGTGCTTTTGAATTCATTAGTTGCCGTTTCTCCTAACATTCTATAGGGAGAAAAGAACATTTTTAGGAATAATTCTTCAAGGAATATTTGCTTACCTTAGAAACTGACTAGAAGTAAGTAGAAAAACAGACGTTTCACAGAAATACATGTATTTGATCTGGAGGCTAGTAAGATGTCAGTGCTACACTGGTTCATACTGACATGAAAATCCTTCTTCATAGGAAACTGTGGCCATGGCTTTGTTTGTATGACCAGTGGTAACTGTGCTTTGATCCAGGCTATCTGATTTTTATCTTCCCCAGTGACCCTGTTGTTCATATCTTCTACCAGTACCAAATTGCGAACTGTGAGATTTTTATTTTAGGCTATATCTAGGCATGTTTAGAGAGACTATATGGTATGATAGAAGGATTGAGATTGAAATCAGCCCAATTTTCATCGCAGCTTCACACTATAGAATTTTCTCCAAGTTATTTAACATCTGTGAGCCTTGAAGATGGTTTGGCTAAACAGGACAGCACTGGGTGTCTGGTTTGGCCAAAGTTAGGGTTTCATCCTTCTTCATGTGTACTCTTTCTGTGGTTCAGACTGCCAGGAGGGCAGCAGCAACACTAAGTAATGTTTTTCTCATGGAGAGTCATCACATCATGAAGGTAAATTCAAACCATTTCTGCTTGTGTTATGATACCATTGTCTAAATGAAATCACATGGCGAAGTCCAGAGTTGCTGGGGGAGACTAGTGTTAGGAATATTTCCTAACGCGAGCTCCCTGCCGATGCAAAATCAAGCCAAATCAAAACAAGCCAAATTAAGAAATATCCAGGTTTAATGGGAGATCTGCACTCTCGGGTGGCCCCGAGGTGGAAACCGGAAGACTCAAAATCGCGACCCCTGGGAGGAAGAAAGGGAGACCATGTGTTCCTCTTTTGGGGGATCACTTAAATACCCTGGGGAGTGGTCCTGACCCCTTTCTGGCCTGCTGGGATTTGGAGTCCAGACCAGGCCTGGGGACTGGGATAGATGCAAGGAGCAGGGGCCTACGCTCCCAACTTGACAACTAGTATAACCTACTGTCAGGGAAGAGGGTGTGAGGAGTGGATATTTGCAGAGTAGTACATGATAAAATAATATGTGTTATCCAAAACTTATTACATCCATGCTTCCATTCACTCCCTATAATATAATAAAGGGTCTAAAGTAGACAAGAAAACAAATCTAATGGAATCTGGCTATGTTTTAAATGTGTCCCGCAAGAGCTTTCGTTCTGAAGTCTTAATTTTCTGTGTGGCAGTGCTGGAGGTGTGCATGTGGGGATCAGTGGAGGTGTTTGGGTCTGGAGGCATTGCCCCATGATTGGATTAGTGTCTTTCTTGCATGAGCTCATAGCCTAGGTTTGTTATGCAGGAGAGAAGTCTTACAAAGGACAGCTGCCTGCCCTTTGTGTTCTCCGTGCTGTGTGCCTGCACTTCCCTTTCCACGCAGCTGCCAGTGTGAATTCCCATTCTCTGCAACCATGACCCCAAATGAACCTCTTTTCTTTTAGAGATTACCCACTCAGTTAATCATGGTAGCAAAAGTACCCCTTAACAAACCTGGGTAAAACTGAGGTGATGTAGATGATGAGCTGACGAGAACTTCTGAAATATTGTACATTCTAATAGATGAGATATTACCTGACAAAGTAAAGATGAATGTTATGTAAAAGGATAAGGGAATGCAGGAAATAACTGATGGGAATGTGGAATATGGTTTATTATTTCCTTACGTTTAATAGAAAGCTTGGAAAGAGAAGTAATTCCAGATGTTAGACTCTGGTTAACTTTGATAACCAGTCTGGTAGGGTCAGAGTTCAATGCCTAGGCAGTCTAGAAAATACAAGATGTCTGGCATTAAAATATTTAAAAATATAGCTGAGTGTGGCACCTTTAAGTCTAGCATTCAGGAGGCAGATTTCTGTGAGTTCAAGACCAGCGAGTTCTCCAAAGCAAGTTCCAGAACAGCTAGGACAGAGAAACTTTGTTTCTGGGAAAAAGAAAAAAAAATAAAAACAGCTATGTAAGGCAGTGTCCCAAAACTAAACCCTAACCCACTCTAGATAAGCCTTCCTATTGAATGGGGCCACTGAAAACAAGGACACAGAGCATGAAAACCTATTCTGAGTTCCCACTCATAAAACTGCAAAGCGAATGGGAGAGAGAATATTGTAAAAGTTTCCAGGAAGAGAAAAAACAAATTGCAGAGCAATTACTAGAAGTTAGGGAGACTCATCAGTGGTAACATTACAATCCTGAAGACAGTGGTCTAGGGCCTGTAGTGTTCAGAGTCAGATTTATATACAGACAAACTCTTGAGTTTATCTATAAGAGTTTTTAAAGACACATGTACACACACACAGTTTATGGTTTGAGGCCTCCTTTCTTATGAAAACTCCTTTGACATAGAGTGACATGAGCCCCAGAAAAGTAGGAACTGAACTAGCTATATATTCCAGACTGGTCTTGAATTTAGACACATCTGCCTGCCTCTGCATCAAGAATGCTTAGATTAAACACAAATATCACTATGCCTGACTAGCAAAGAACTCTTGAGGTACATTAGAGAAGGCATAAAGAGTTGATACAAGACAGATCAAAAGGGTCAGAATTAAGAAATAAACTATGCTTCAATATTTCACTATTTGGAAGTGTGACTACTTGGCAACTGTTTTTGAATAATTGTGAAAAACTGTCAGTTACTTAGAAAGATAAATTATTTTAAATGGGGAACCAGAATGAATACACACACCTGTAGTCTCTGCTATTTGTGCAGCAGAGACAGGGAGGATCATTTGCATACAGGAGTTTGAGACCAGCCTCTGAAACAGCAAGACCTTAGCTCCAAAGCAAACAGAGACCCTTGTACCCAAGTACTAGGCTATTAATCCCCCAAATAATAAAACATTGTTGAAGAAAATCTACTCAAAAAATAACACTTGTCTTAGTAGAGAAAAAACTTTCCATTATAATGTAAGTGAACTACTGACTAGTAACTAAACCTTATCTGAAGGCGTGAGTTGGGCCTATAGAGTGATATGTAGGCAGTCATAGAATGACTACACTGGAGTGGTCCTCCTGCCTCAGTTTTCTAATAAGTTTGGACTGTAGATACATGACACTATGTGCCCTAGAGGAAGAAGATGATAGCTAATGTCTTAGATTTCAAACCAAGAAATAGTAATGTAAGTATGTCATTTAAAATATGAATATGGGAGCGATGGAGATGACTCAGTGGTTCAGAGCACTTGCTGCTTCTGCAGAGGACCCACGTTCAGTTCCCAGCACCCACATGCAACTCTAGTTCTAGAGAATCAAATGTCCTCTGCTGACCTCTGCAACTACCAGACATTCATGTGATACTTACACATACATGCAAGCAAAACACTCATACACTAAAAAATATCTTTTTTAAAAAAATGAAGATGAATATTAGAAGAGTTAGTAATGTATCATTTAAGATAATGAATTATTGAGTATTGTTTGACTCAAATTAGGTGGTTATTTTGAAAAGAAAATTTAATCAGTAAAAATAAGGTTATATATATGATTAAGGAAAATCTTAATACAGGTATGTCATTGCCGGCAAGCACTGCACAGTGCTTTTTCTTCGCACAGTAAGTGGTTGTGGGTCTCTGTGGTAACTGCCGTCTGCTGCAAGATTCCCTGATGAGGTCGGAGAGAATCTCTGATCTCTGGGTGCAGCAACAATCATTAGGCGTAATTTTACTCCTTATGGCCATTTAACAGAATAACAGGGGTAAGTTCTCCCCTCAACCTATGACCTATATAGCCAGAGCTTCAAAATGACCATTCCTAATGGCTTCTACTTTTGTCATTCTGGGGATTATATGCATGCTTTTGTTTTTATTTTATTCTCTTGTTTCTGATGACTGTGAACATGCTAGGCAGGTGCTTTCCCAGGGAGCTACACTCTGAGCTCTTGTGGGTATGATTTGAGGATTGTCTTTTGGTGAGGTGTAAAGCTATGTAGCCCTCCTGTCACCCAGCTGGCCGAAAGATGGCTGTGTCAGGCTGCATTGTGGACATGAGGTTAATAGTGTACTTTGAGAGGAATGTACATTTGGCCTATGACCACTGACGGTCTTTCGTCCCTAAAGCCACTAATCTGCAGCCAGGAAGCAGCCCTGACCCAGTTGGGTGAGGCACAGGGTTATTCTGCCAGTGGGAACATGGCATTTCTGGCAAGAGATTTCTCTTCTAACTGTTGGAGTTGGTGCCATGGCAGGTTTTCCTGACTCGGGGAGCTAAGTGTCGACCCTCCATCCAGCTGGTAGCTTGTGTGTTGGTTTTGATTATCTGTCCCAGCGAGTCCTTTGCTGGCACATCTAATCAGAAGCAGGCCGCCACACAAAAAGGAACTTTGTAGTTTGAAATTAGAATAAGTAAAATTTTATTCAGTTTCTATCAAGATTATGCTTTTATAGAGGAGGGGAGGTTTGTTGGATTAAATTGCTCTGTTGCTGGAGGGTGCTGGGACTCAAAACATGGGGCTTCACATGTTCTAGACAGGTACCTTACTTGGAGCTGTCCCTCAGCCCTCAGTCAGGAACACCAGGGACAGCCATGCTTCCTTTGCCAGGTTGTTCCTTCCTGATCCCGTCCTTTGGGGTCTTCACCACATTCTTTGGAGACAGGTCCAGTCATCACTCTGAGTTTGGGTTGAAGAGAGTGAGAGTTGAGTGACTTGTCCAGGGTCACAGAGGTGCAAAGCCCCAAGTTCTGATTCATGCGGGCTCTTGAAACTGTGATCTTTGCCTGTAAGTTTGACTGACTTTTAGTGCAGCCGCTTTATTCTGTGAGGGTAGGAAGGCAGCTGCTGTAAACCTAAAATGGCATGAAGTACATGTGTTGTTATTGAATAATGCTCAAAGAATCGAGTCTGTTCTTTTTAAGGAAGTTTGAATTTTGTTTTCTTTTGTCTCTCTTTTGTATCCTCTTATGAAGTACTCTAGTGTATATGTTTAGTCTCCCTCTTCCTCCCTCTCGTGTGTGTGTGTGTGTGTGTGTGTGTGTGTGTGTGTGTGTGTGTGTAGGGGGTTGTCAGGGATTGATGTCAGGCATTGTCCTCCATAGCCCTCCACCTCATCATTTGAATCAGGGTCCTGCACTAAGCCTGAAGCTTGTCAGGTGGATTAGACTGGCTGACTAACAGTCTCCTGGAGTCCTCCATCCTCCCAGCTCTGGGGTTGAAGGGCAGCACCCCAGCCTGGCTTTCCACGGGGCCTGGGAGTCCAGACTCAGGTGGTCAGGTTTGCACCATGAACATGTCACTCACTGAGAGATGTCCCCGGCCAGATACATCACTTTTTTTTTTTAAATGAAATATCACCATTTTCTTTTATATTTCTGTTTTAAGTCTCTCTACCCCTGTCTGGAATATTGCTGCTGTCTGTTCAGGGTTTCCCATCTGTCATTCCTTGCTGCCTAAAATTAATCATACACATTGATACAGTTTTTAAAACTAAGCTTCTCAAATTGCATATCTGTTTAAACCATTGTCTCCTACCATTCATAATAAGAATACGACCTACAGCTCATGTCGCTGATGGTGCTATCCCATCTCGCACCCATGGGTCCTTGTGGCGTCACGTGATTTCTGCTGTTCTCACCCATGCCAATCTATCTGTCCATGCTTTGAGGCATGTGTTTTCTCTATAATCATTTGCTATTTGTGTATGTGTCTGTGTGTGTGTATTGTATTTTGATTGTCTTTGTGTGTTTCCTATCTATCACATGAATTGTTACCTGCGAAATCAAGAAAAGATGGGAATGTTCTGGTTTGATCATATTAAGCACAGTTTTTTTTTATAATATTGATTGAAGTTTCAAGTTTTAATGTCAGTATATAACCCCAGTTCTAGACTTCCCTGCTTTTAACTTCATAAATTCTAGGCAAATAAAACTTACTGACTTTTCTTTTATGTTTTACATCTTTAGCTATATTTAACTGTAAGACTAAAAAAGTTAGTATAACTTTAATAATTTAAAATACTTAAAAAAATAAATATTTGATATTTCTGTTTGAAAGATATAGAAACATCCTCTGAATGATAGTAGTATGCCTATATGTATATGAATTTTCAAAAATAATATTTGACACTCATAACAAGTGACTTTATCATATAGTTGGCAATACACAGTTTTGATGGTATAAACTGAATATAGCATTATAAATATAAGAAAAATGAGCCATTTGCTTTATCTTAGTTGATATATAAAGGAGATCACTTAGAATATTGAGAAATGACATGAGAACATTTTAAAGTATGTATAAATACTGTTTTGAAATGGTCTGGTGAGACGTGAAAACACATTGCATTTTGTGCAGCAGACTTGCTTCTCACTTAGTATGTATGAAGTTGAAAATATTCCTGACCTTTTTTTGTTTTTTTTTTTTTGTGTGTGTTTTTATCATCTATTTTTTTATGTCCAGCTCCTTTGGTTTGCTTAATGTCATAGATATTCTGTGATGAATATTTTTACTTTAATGTATAAACTATGCAAAATATGTACAGTATACTTTATTTTTGCTTTGTAATATTTCTTATCAGTAAGATAAGGAGTTTCTTCCTCCGTTAATAAGCTCTGTGCATGTTCATGCATATATAAATCCACGCTCAGTACGACAGTGCTCCACCGGCCTGTGGCCTGTCACAGGTGCTCTGCTCAGACTGGAGGACCTCATGCTGCGCCCCTTCCCGCGCTGGGGACAAACAGTATTAAGCTTTATGCTAATGGATTTCTAACGCTTCACATTTTCCTGAAAACAAATTGTTTCAACTTTTAATTTGGTTTTATGACATCCAAATAAAACCGTAAATCTGTCTTTTGAGGCACACAGTTACATACATGATTAACATCACTGCCTGTGTCTGATCAGGTCTCTTAGAGAATGTGACATTGTAAAGGTAGCCCCTGTTAGATTAGGGTTACTCTCGAAAGGGCTCAAGCCTTTGCATGACAGTAGATGAAATCATTTGCATTGGTTACATCAATTGTTTCATGTTTTAAATCAGACTTGGTCTCACAGCCCAGAACTCCTTTATGGGGGTGCGTTTGTGGATGTGCTAATTCTCTTTGTCAGGGAACTGCAGCTAGTCTCAATTTTCCAATGAGTTCTTATTGTACTAAGATTCATGGAAGAAATGAAAGTGAGCTATTTCTTAATTCATTTGTATATATTTGATAAGTATTTTTTTCTCCATCTCCCTAAGGAAATTGAGAAATTGAGACTAGAACTGAGTGAAAGCAGGCAGCATGTGGAACAGGAGCAGCAGAAGGCAGCTCGGGCCAGACAGGAGTGCCTGCAAGTCACAGAGCTGCTGGGCGAGTCTGAGCGCCAACTGCACCTCACCAGGTATGCCCTAATCCCATTATGCACACAGCACCCAGTACGTCCCACTGACTCTGCCACAGGCTTCCAAACAGTTGTTACTCTTAGTCATTCAATTCACACACAGCTTTCAGGCATATTACAGAAAGTGGATATGTGGCAAGCAAAACACCCAGACACGTGAATGATGAGTGTGGCAGGGAATCACTGATATATTACAAAACCGTTTGTCTGCAGTACTCAAATATTTAAGTGATTCTTTATCAGTATAAGCAAGATGACATATTTCTACCACCACCTCTCTTATTAATTGTATGTCTAATAAAAATGTTGAAATGAAGACTATGAGGAAATGTATTTATGAAAATAACCAGATTCTGTCACTAGTGAGAGACAAAAGGAAGAGACATGCTAGGAGCAGATTGCAGTGGAGTTGATACAAAAATAAGGAATGTGTTTCCTAAGGAGGTGTAAAATTAGAGATGAAGTTGAGACTATTTGCATTCAAATCATTATTATAAGCAAGTTTACTGCAGCAAGGATTTGAATGGCAATGTTTTCGTCATAAGGTGCTGTGCTGGGTTTGCCATTGTGAATTTAAGTGAGCATATAGCTCATTCGAAATTAAAATAGAACTCTAGGTTGTAAGCATTGTGAGTTTGCTGATTTAGAAACGTGTAGTGCATGTGTGTACACATGCACATACATAAACATACATGCATGTGTGTGCATATGCACATACATAAACATATACCGAAAGAACAGTCCAGAAAGAAAGAGAAGTAGCTACTTCACTTCACCATTTCAGAGTTTACAGCTTTCGGTTTTTCTATCAATCCTTTGAGTCTGTTCAATTCTCAGAGTGTCTCAGTTTTAGAGGGAATTTTGTCTACAATCCCATGTAAGTTTATGGTATCTGATTTAGTTTACAGCATAGGAAAACACTGGCCTTCCCATTGCGGTACTGTGTTGATTTAAGCTATGAAAGAGGAACGATCCCTTTTGCATTAAATATGACAATGTAATTCTGAGCACGGTATGATAACAGATGGAGAGAAACACTACTTGAACAGCCTGCATTTGGAGAAAAAAAATATTCTAGAGGTTGGTGAACCTCCCAAAGTTTTGGGTTAGTGCTAAGATGCCTCCAGTTCTGTTCAAATCAAACTTTGTTAAAAACATTTTGTTATGATAATCTTCCAAATGGCTTGACACCTTCTGATTTAAGCAGTGAGGGAGGAGAGAGCAAAAGAGAAGAGAGAAAAGAAAGCATTTAGACATGTATGATCCCTGGGGAAAGCCCCAACAGATGAAACACTTTTATGAGGAAAAATGCTTAATATTGCAGAATAATAGCTGCTCTTTTAGTGCCCATTTAAGGCATTGTCACCGTGGCACTGAGAACTACTATTAACCCGGTTCCTGTGGCTATTTAATCCTCAAAATTCTAAACTTTAGTTCATCATGATAATGTTGCTGGCTTTTCTTTTCTGTCAGACTTCTATTGAGATGCAACCATTTGTGTGCTAAGCACTACCAAGCTATAGAAACGGGACAGCTTTTAATGTCTTGGTGTGACCGAGCTCTGGCAAATAAATATTAATGCTGCTTGTGCCCCTTTGCGATTCTGTCTTGTTCGGAGTTAATTTCTGGAGTCAAAGTCCGTAGAGAGTTTCCCTATAGTACCAGTTTGTACCGTTTGACAAGAGCAGCTCCTGCAAGTAGAGCATATTAAGATGCGGTCCCTGCTGAAGTGGATGCGTGCTAACCAATTCCTTTGTTCTTAAGAGAAAAGGCTATGCTTGCTTCCCTAGAAAGCTTTCTTCTGCTGTGCTTCACTTATTCAGAGTCTATAACAACGTAAGCCCACTTCATAGGAATAAAGCTTAATTGGCTATTTTAAGTGTAGTACTTTTTATAAGCATTTTATGCTTCATTTATGTTCATGTTTAATAAAGAAAAAAAACCACAGTCACAAATTTGAAAATGACAATTAAAACGCCAGGGAAACAGACGCATTTCTCCTTCACTCTGGAAGCCAGCCGTGCCTGTTGGGCTGAGTATTCCTGACATCTTTGTAGGGTTTTCACGCTCGCAATTCTTTATTCCTTCTGTGCACCCGGGAGTGTGACCGGGAAACGGCGGCTATCTCTCTATCTCTTTTGTGTCGGTAAGCCGAAGTACAGAACCCCCTGCTAGTGAGCATTTTGCCATGCACTCTCAGACATTTTTAGTGAATTTTAAAAGTAAATGTGAAAACCATCCTACAAAATGATGGTGAAATAATGAGTTGAATCTATATAGGTAGAGAAAAAAATTAAAACAGGATAGAAATCTGTAGAACATTCTGAAAGAATCACCCACCACTTTTGATATTTGTCCTGATTTAAATTCAAATTGCATTAAAGTTGGGAAATAGAAGTCCAGCCTTCCCTGAAGGACCCAGCTAGTGAATGTCATGTTTACCTGGTGCATAGTTATTCATTCAACACCTACTAGGCTTTAAGTAATTTGCTCATCCTTAAGCATAGGGAAGAAAATAAGAGTCAATTTCTGCCCTTCAGTTGCTCACACTAAGTAGAGGAGTCAGCTCTTGTGTGGAATCACTGTCGAGTGTTACAGCAGCACAGGGTTGGACATAACGGCTGCTTCAGGGATGCCTGGGAGGGAGAATGGACTAGCTCTGCACTGCGCGTAACGACGGTAACCAAAGTCGATACGGCTAGGGCGCTGTTTGGGAAAGGTCTTAATAAATAAGTTCATTTTAAAAGTTCCAAAGTGGAAAGAGATAGGATACATATTCTAGATAAGGGACTGGTATATACAAAGATATAAATATGGAAGCAAATATAAATTTTCCTGTAAGGTTTGGCGGCAGGTAGGAGCTAAGACTACAAAGGTTCTCAAGAAGAGACCAGCAGAAGTATAGTGGGCAGTGCTGTGGAGCAAGGTGGTTCTGAGAGGGACTGGCCACTCTTTATACACTAAGCTTGCTGTCAACACAGTGTACAATGGATGTCCTGAATTAGGATCCTTATACTGAGGTTGGAGAAGAGACCCTGGTTAGGCAAAGGTCAGCATCTAAATCCCATGCACCATATCTGGCCTGCTGTTTGTTTTGTATGATCAATGCATGGAGAATGTTTTTATACTGTTTTAAAAAATAGGGCGAGTGAAATTAGTATTTTATCATACCTAACCATCTGTAATTGAACTTTCATGAGTTATCCTGTGTGATGGATGACTGTGGTGGCTGAGCTGAATGAAATCTGCAAAGCCTGAGCTATTTCCTACCAGGCCATTCACAGGGAAAGTTAACTTCCTCAGGAGCTGCAAGTGAGGTGTCAGGAGAGTTTAGGACAGGTTCAAATGTGTGTTTTTAGAAGATGAGTGAAAAGTGTTCTGAAATTGATTGAGGAAGAGAAGGTTTGTGGAGTTTCCATCAGAAAGGAAGCATGGAAGTCCCGGGGATGGCAATGAGGGCTGGGGCCATGGCTGTCTCAGCCAAATGGGAGGAGAATCATACATACAAGAGGCATTCTTAGAGTAATAAATAGGAGAGGAACAATCAAAAGTGACTCCATAATTCCTACTTTAGATTGACTGGATAATCCTCAGCTTCAACCAGGAAACATAAAGAAGCAACAGAAGAAAAGAATATATGGTATTGGGAAACCTAAGGGTCATGTGGCTTCCGTGTGAGGAAGATTCTGACTAGAGCTTTAGATCTTGACACTTCACAGAGATATTTAATGACAGATGGATAGACAGACAGACACATCTTCATGATAAGGAACCAATATACACAAATATATAAATATGGGAGCATTTGAACCCAATTTTTTGGTCTTGCGCCATATGCACACTAAGCACGCACCCTGCCACTGAAGTGCAACCCTAGCCCAAGGCCCTGTGTTTAAAGTTCAATGGACAAGAGCACTGGGCAGCAAATATCAGATGCGGCCCTTGGATGCATCAGAATACAGACAGACAAGGTGAGACAGCTTGGTGAAACAGTCAAGTGCTGTTAAAGATCATGCTGTCCCAAAAGGAAGTCATAGAGGTATCTAGGACTCTGGGGACAAACCTGGCCATAGTACTGCAGACAAATCTGATTAGAACAGGGCATCTAGCACTGCATAGGCAAACCTGAGTCATAGTGCGGTATCTCAAACTCAAGACAAGCCTGATTATAGTGGGGCATTGGGCTATGGAGACACGCCATGGTTATAGTGGGGCATTGGGCTATGGAGACACGCCATGGTTATAGTGGGGCACTGGGCTATGGAGACACGCCATGGTTATAGTGGGGCATTTAGTGCTGTAGAGAAAACATGGGTCACAGTGTCTTCTTCGGGAGGTCACTGTTTTTTAATCTTTAGACAAATTACTTAACTCTTTAGGTCTAATTACTTGTAAAATGAAGTGAGACCGGATTATTTATATTCATTAATTTTTTTATTGTGACTCTGATTATAATTTTAACTGACTTGCAAGATCACCTCTTTTTTTTCTTTTTTCTTTTTAATGATTTTTCAAGTCAGGGTTTCTCTGTGTTGCCTTCACTGCCCTTGAACTTGCTTTGGAGACCAGACTGGCCTTGAACTCAAAGAGATCCACCTGCCTCTGCTCCAACTAGCTGGGATTAAAGGCGTGTGCCACCACTGCCCAGCACAAGATTACGCATTTTTAATTTCTTATTTCTGAACACTTAGATTGATTCAAATATCCTTTACATAAGTTGCGTCCTTAGTTTGCACCTCACAGGGAATTTCGAGAACTGTCACTCAAGTTGCTATCTGCTCGTTGTAACATAGTCTCCACTGAGCTCCCAACAGCATTCTGGGGATAGTCATCTAGTACCTGTCCAATTGTTAGCTAACCCTTGCACAGGGAATATTCACACACCACCCTCATGACTGCCGTCTTGCTCTCAAAGCCTCCCATTGCACCACACTGGCTGTCACAGAGGTCTGCATCACTTAGCGTGGACAGTTGGGTCATCCTGGCCAATGCGGGCCTTCCCATTTCCTTCCACCCCAGTAACCCTCACAGCTGATTCCCAACCAGATGCTGTGAATGCAGCAGCCTTACAATGGTGAGCGCTTCTCTCCTTTCCTGGTTTTACAAATGAGACAACTCAGTGGCCTCTTCTAGCCTAATTGTAACCTTATCCTCTGTTCAGGATCCCCCTGAATCCTAATTTTCCTGCTGCATCCTTGCCTGGTGACTCCTGCTAGAACAGAGAACTTCCTTTTCTTGGTTTCTCCATTCCCCTTAAGGGAAAGCTCTTAGATTAAGAATATATTCATTTTACTATATGTTTGGTACCGTGATCCCCATAATAGCTTTTAGAATAAAGCCAGCACCAGAGACTGACACTCACTGAGCCCCAGTCTGTACTTCAAGAACTGGCCAGAAGGCAGCTGCTCTGTCCTTGTAAGCTTCATTTGATGTCAGCTCCTGCTTTCCCAGTTTACAGAGCAGTAAGATGAGTTATCTAAGGTCACTCAGCTGATACGTTATAGAAGAAGATTTTAACCCTACTAATTTGCCTGCCAAGCTAATCCCTTTCCATTAGGCTGTAATTCTATGTAAATTGCTAGGGAAATGGATAAATGTGATTGTTCCCAAAAAGACAACTGAGAAAATCAGTAGCACTAATTTGTAATAGAAATAAGTGTTCATGAATCCTTCATGTACTGATTGGAATATATGTCACTACAGTTAGGTCTTGTGGCCATTTCCTTTAGTGTTTGTAATGAAACTGTATTTCTTCTGGATTCATTTTTATCAAGAGGAAGGAGGCTTTTACAGAAAAGTGGAAATCCCTTTACATATTTATTTTTAATAAATCCAGATGTCTTCAGAACTATAAGATTTTATTCCCTCCATAAAACCTTTCTTTGTGTACATGTGTCAGGCTAATTTGTGACAAAACTCTCTAGAGCAGCCATTGCTGCATGTTTATGTGACTTACTAGCTATTGACACTGGTGGCAGTCTTCCTCGTAGCTCTTGTACCTCATTGATATAACATATTCTCTTAAATTCTGTATCCTTTTTCTCATTTTTGTCCTGGAGGGACGTTCCTATAGGAAGCCTTGGACCTGATGGGAGATATACTTGTCATTCAACCTGCAGACTCCTGTTTTTATCAACGTGACTACCATGAAAGTTCTTATCTTTCCTTTTACATAAGTGTTTTGCCAAAGAATACTCAGAGCAGCCATCTAAGTGAGAAACTATAAATGATCATTATGCCCTGACCTTTCATGACTCATATGGGAAGATCTGACCTCTGTCCTCAATAGCTAGCAAGTTGCTTTTCAGCTTTTATATCATTTTGAAATTGAGAAAAGCTACAGCAGGGAAGTCATGAGGTTGTCCTACTGTGATGGCAGGCTAATTGGGATAGCAGGTGATTAGGACTCCTTTTCTAGAGCTTCTAGATAATAACTGCTATAAATGCTTTCTTGAGTTGGTTTGTTCAAACTACCAGCATGAGTCAAGACTTTCTATTTGAGTTCTTAGAAACCTTCAAAGGAAGAAATACAGCACAAGGGCAGCTGGCCTTTTGGCTTCTTTGACTGGGGACTGGCGGCAGCACCACCATGGTATGGTATTGGAACTGTCCATGGCAAGCTCTCCTCGTTTGATGATGGCTCATTCATTCAGATTTTTCCTTCTCATAGAGCAGATCCTTAATTCTTCAGACTGGAGAGAAAGAAGGAGATGCCTTTGATTTCAGACTTAACATATGACCTCTCAACCTGCACTTACAAAATCTCCAATTCCAAGACCACCTGCTTAGAAGCAGTTTGTGCTGTGTCCACGACTGCCTTTGGATTTGGCAGTCTGCAGCCAGAAGAGCCCCGGGGAGCCAGGGGAAAGTCACCCTTGGCTTGAAGGAAGTTCTTTTACTAGGAAGAAGGTGGGAAGGACCCTGGGTAAGGAAAGAGCAGGTGTCTGCTCTATTGTCCCTGTTAATTTTAAAATATGATCACTGACTTTTCCTTGACCTGAAAAATAGTATGGAGAGAGAAGAGGGGAAAGAAGAGAGCTTCTCTGTTCATGTTGATCTGAGCCTGGCACTGCCCATTGCCAGTGTAAATCCAAAGAGGCATGGACAGTTCGCAGGGTCCCTGAGTTAGTTTAGAGAAGGAACACTCTGACTGCAAGAAGCAAGAGGTAAAGAAGGTGCTGAGCCTGTGCCAGTATTGCCTAGATCCTTACAACAGTGTCTGCTTGGTACCCATCGATGGTGTGAGATGCATAAACATCATGTCAGTATAGAAACTAATGCATCTATCTGTATAAGGCACCCTTCTTTCCCTTCTTTCTTCCTCTTTCCCTCACTTCTTTTTTGAATTTGTATTAGGGGTTGACTCCAGGGCCTTATGTATGTTGTGCACACAGTGAGGACTGAGCATACATACCCATACCAATGTAAATTGCAACAATTGGGGATGAGTGGGCTTTTTAAAAATGGGAGTGGGTATCTGTTTTTAATTAATATTCAACTCATCTGTGTTGCAGTTGTACAAAACTAGAACTTTGCAAGTGATCCAGACTTCAAACTAACTTGTTTAATTACAAGGGTTTGAGCTACTCTGTGTCTCGGTGCCAACACTGAGTTAGATGGAGAGCAGCCCTTAGTAGATAAGGAAACTGTCTAGAAGGGTGAGACTTGAAGTTATAGCTGTGGGGGGAAGCCATTAGATGTCACAGTCACATATACACAAAAGTATGAAAACAAACACAATAATTTAGAGATAGACTTTGAGGGTTGTAAAATCTCGGCTCTGGAGCCAGGACCCAGGCCTCTCTTATTTTTGGTTCCCCAACACCAAGTTTGACATCAAGTGTTTAGCATAAATTTACTTCTGTTCTTTATTATTAAGAAAAAATGGGAAAGAAGTGCATTTATCAGTTGGCTTAGGTCTCAGCCCTGGGCTTATTTGAAGAAAGCGTAGCATCCATGTGTCTCTGGCCATTACACAGTTAACTGCATTTTTTCCCTCTTGAGTTTTATTCAAGAATTTTTAGCCTAAAGTTTCCATTTAAAAGTTAAGCTCATTTTCCCCCTCTTGTACTCCTTTCATGAATAAATTAAGCAGAGAACGTGTCAAAAATAATTTTAAATGAATATATGTGCAACCAACATCTTCAAGGCTCAAAATAGATGGCCTTGGTACTGTTATAAATTGCATCCTCTTTTCCTCCCCCACCTAGTATCAAGGAAAGCAGGCTGTCAAAGAGCCAGGAAAAGGGAGGCACTGCATTTTGCTCTGGTGGACACCACACTGCCTGTGCGTGGTCTCTCCACCTGTCTGACAGCCGAGGGCCCCTGGTCTCAGTGTGGCCCAGGGCAGAGAGGCTGGAGTCAGAGGCTGCCAGGAAATGTGTGTCTGCAGGTTCTGTTCAATGTTCCCTGGCTCACTCCTCTCAGTTCCGCGACGCCCAAATGTGTGTGCAATGAAAATGGACGCTGGGGATGCTCTCTTCTTCCCTGCCTCACAGGCCCACAGCCTGGAGCATGGTGGTGGTGGCAGCCAACTCATTTTCTGAAGAAGCCCAGAGGAAACCGAGAAAGTATTGCCCACACCACTTGCCTGACTCAACAACAGCGAGCATCAAGTTCAAGGAAAATAGACGGGGGGAAAGGCAACAGTGTATAGTTAGTACAATACTCTCAAATCGGAGCATTTCTAAGCGAGAGGTCTGTTCTCCAGTGTTAGTGTAGGAATAAAGGAGGGAAGAAAACAGTCAGTTGACTTAATGATGCTTAATTTCTTCTCAAACACTGCCTCCCTCCTAACTGGCTTTGTTTAGTATATGAATTATTAGGAATTACTCATTTTTTATTTAATAGCCACACATTTATTAAACAATGAGTCATTGATTGATAAATCCAAGAAGCAAAGATTATTTAAAAAGCCTGGGATGGTTCAGGAGACTGGGAGATTTTTCAGTCTCCTCAGTGACCTGACTCCACGTCTGCCTCTGGCGTGTACACTGCTGCACTCTGAGACCATGTGTGCAGTGAGGGTGGACAGTCAGCTTCCGCTCAGAGCAGTTAAAGCAGCCTGCGGGAGCAGCCTGCCAAGTACACGTCTAGCTAAGGAAGTTTGTGCTCTACCATGGCTCCTCGTGGCCTCCCCCGCGTGCATCCCCTCACCTGGGAGAGAACTAAGTGTCTCCTGCTTTGATCGTGTCCTGGGGTGTACAGGGAAAGATGTGTTGCTTGGGTTCTGGGGCCTAGGAGGGATTGCTTCTCCAGAGAAGATCCTGGAAGAAGTCAGCCTTGGAAACACCATTGTCTTACCAGAGCCTGTTTCTGACTAAGAGATTTACCCAAAGGTGGAGGGCTGATTTTATATAAATGGACTTCTACTAGCGAAAGACTTCTACACCACCCTCCCTGCCCACTGTTGATGTAGGTGGAGGGTGGAGGGGTTGTAAGTGGCCTGTCCTTGCTGGCTTTCCAGAAGCTGTTCTGCTGGGCTCCAGCCAGTGGGCTTCACTTGATCCTGACACATGTCCTTCACCTTGGGGAAAAACCTCCAGGTGCTCTTCATTTTCTACAGATCTTAACTGTGGCTTCATGAGGATGTACACATCCGTAAAATCCTGTTAACCCATACTCCTGTAAATTGGAGGGGTGGTTCATCTATCTGTTCAGGGACTTCAATACTTTAATATGAATTCATGTTAAAGAAGCTAATTTGTTGTCACAATGTTTAGTCTAGAAAACTTGGGACAATTGTGGCCATGATCTATTACTCTAGCCCTTTTTGACAAGGTTGTAGTGTTGACAAATTAAGGCTACAAAGAGTATTTTGCTAAATATGTTGCTTCCTGTTTTCTAACCTTACGTAGTCTTCCGTCTCTTCCTGAGATTGTCCTTTGCTAATGGAAGCAACATTGCAACCCAGGAGCTCCTTAGTGTCTGCTGTGAGCACTGGTGGCACTTGTGTCCTTTACCTGACTCTGAAAGGAGACACTGATTCAGAGCCATTAGTGGTTGAATTGCTCAGCAGTGTTGGAGCCGAGAAAAGATGATAATCCTATTAAGGAATAATGAAATCCATCTACAGTAAAGGAAAACCCGTGTCAGAACTGAAGAGGAACCCACATTTTGCTCCTGCACCCAGACTGATTTTTGCAAAGAATTATCTGTTAAAAGTAGAGGGAATAATGGCGCAGGAGACAACTCATATCACTAATAAACTTCTTAGATGATGTTTCATATGTTTGCTTTCCATTAGAGTCAGGACTCGTTCGATTCTGTTGTTGTGATTCCATCAACATTCATCCCTATCTGTTTTTCATATACAAAGGCTTAGGGATGCCAGAAAACAAACTGTTAACGGAGAATTAACTTCTTTGGCATGCTTTCATACTTATCTTCCAAATTAAAGAAAATGAAATGGGCAGAAACAGAGTGTAGATTACCTCCTTTTTTGTCAAAAATGGTGGGAATTTGAAAATTAATAATAAAGAAGGGAACAGATGCAGTAACATGCCAGAGGGAGATTAATGTGGAGAGTAAAATCTGTGAGCAACAAAACTGAAGCAAACCGAATCAGTGGGAGGTGGTTGTACAATCAAAATCAGGATAAAAGAGAAATTACAAACAACCCTGTGCTTGTCAAAGTAGTAGTAATGAAACCCTGACTCTGCCAGCAGCGAGAACCTGTGTTAGCACTTTGGGGTAAGGATGGTAGCCGGGTGCCAGGTAGGAGGGCAGTGTTAGGTTGCTGGGCAGCAGCCATCTTGTGTAGAACAGATGGCACTGAAAGCTGGCAGGGGAGGGGCTCCTTAGCAGAACTAATCAGACAGTAACAGATAGGGCAGCTGGGAAGGCTGACCACTGAGAGGGAGCCTGCGGGGTAGCTGAGTGCCATGATGTTTGCAGTGGTGTGCCCATTGGTCTGAGAGAAGACCTTGCAATGTCTTTCCCATCTACGGACGAACTGAAACTTTTGTTCAGAAAGGAGAATTGAGTTGGTTTGTGTCAAACTTGGGGGTGGGGTTGAGTGTTAGACTGAGAACGGGGGAACTGTCCATCCCCTAAATCAGTGCACGGTTTCCGGTGTCAGCGTCCATGAAGGTTGATTTTTGCAGCCTGTGTGGCTCTGCCATGCTAGTCTCCAGCGTGACACACAGAGTGGTCACTTTATATATTTTGTGCATCAGTTTGCAGCATCAGGACAATACTTAAAGTCAGAAAAGACTTTCTGATATGATTTCTACCACAAACGTCTCTCACAAATGAAAACTAAAAGCAACCAGATGATATATGTGTGTCTCCTTAATAATTCTTCATAACCTAACTTAAGCTGCGTTTGATTTAGAGCCCCTTGCTCTTCCTGTTTTGCCCCATGTAATCGTGGATTAAACATCAAAATCTAAGCCTACCTTAGAGCTCAAATAGTAAAACAGAACTAAAATTGAGAACCCAACCTGTTCAATTTAATTGTGCATTAAGGAGCCTTCATTCTTGCCGGTCAGCGCATCTGTGCGAATGCCATGTCTTTGACAGGATACCCAGGCCTCTGACATCTGTTTTCAAACTTGTGTCTTTCTTTCTCCTTTTCTTCCAGAAGGTTGATAGTTTGGCTCGATTTCTTCATTTTGGAGGGGAGGGGTAACATTACCAGGATTTGAAATAGGTGGTATAACATAGCCATATGCTATTTATGCAGCAGTTTCTGCAATAAATCTAATTTAGTGCTGTCAAAAAATTAGACTTATTTGATATAGCAGCACATTAGTAAATGATTGTGGCAGATTTAAAGTTGTCACTTAGTCTCTTCTAACTCTTAACAGAATCTTACAAACCCGTTCCCCCCCCCCCCCCCCGCCCCCATCAAATCTATGAAAACATCTCAGGTCTTTGTCCTACAGATTTGCAATATTTTTATGTCTCAGAGAAGGTCTTGCCTTAAGGTAGCTGAGAAAAGGGGTGAAAAATGACGATCTCCTGTTGTCAAAATAACACTGGCAGACAAAAATCAGTGAACCAGGGGAAACGGTCTAGCCTGCCTGGTTCTTGGGAAAGCTGAACAGCCAGGCACGTTCAGAATGAAGAGACGCTCACATCGGCTCTTTATTAAGGAACTTAAATGTTTTACCTTGCATCCTACACCCATATGTCGTTTCAGGAAAACTGGCGTTAAAGATGTGAGCGGCACCAGCTCCGTCTTCACCTAGCAGTGCCCTTAGGAGCCGCCTTCCTCTTCCCTGCTGCAGCCTGGCACCCGTGCTGAGCTGCCTTTTTTTTTTCTTGTATAATTTGTGTCTCAGGTGTTGTTATCAAACTAAACTTTCTCCTTCCTAATTTTCCTATTTCGAAGATAAAATAAGCACACTGAGTATTAGGCAGACAAATATTTGTGCTCTCCGAATTCCTAAGTGAGTCCTTCTGTAATAGCCTGATGCTGCTCCCTTTTCTGCGCCTTGAGCTTTTACGGAAGGGAAACATGTTTGCATGTGTGCATTCAGATGCCCGTGTGTGGCTGGAAGTGATGCTAAAGCTCGCTGGTTCTTCTCATCTCTTTCTGTTCTTATCTGTAAATTTCTAAAAGACGGCTCTGGTGTCTTTCTGAAATACAGATTTCTGAGGAGCAAGCGTTCCTTGCAAGCTGCCTCTGTTAGGCTAGCATTCTGTTAATGCTAGTTCCTTTCATGTAGCGTAGCCACCACAGAAGTGATCGAATTACCAGGACTCGCTCAGTGCCATCCAGAAGCAGGGATCCAGGTAACCAAACTCCCACCAAATGCAAACTATACTAAAGAGAAAAAAATATCCAGAAAGGTATGAAGCTTGCTGGATCCATCAGATGCAGTTGGAATTTTCTCCACACAAAGTAGAAACCATTTAGAAATGCTGTTTCAGTGAGATAAGAATACTCCCCTGGAGCCCACATTTTCATACAAAATCCATATATTAAATAATATTGCATATTACATAAGGATTTAAATAATATATTTAAGTTTAGTAATATATTGGAAATTGGTGCTAAAAATGGCACCATTTTTTAGCTGTAAGTTCTGTTTGACTTTGTATTTAGCAACACAATGCTTTTCCTTCACACGTCCAGAGAAGTGCTTTGAGAAAAATCTGCTTTATAAATTGTACATATTTAACCAACAAAAACCCTCAGGTTCAAATTAAATTCCCTGTGTTTTCTCGACTAGTTATAAATTAAAACATATTTTCAGTTTTTAAATGAAAAGTTGAATTCTTTATAAGGAATTTATAAAAATTTTCAGACCTTTGGATTTAACCTTACATCTGAGATTTGTTTAAATCTCAAGGTGGTTATCCAGCACCTCCTGCATGAATTCCACCACGTCATATTTAGGTGTGCATTGTGACAGGGCTTTGGTTACATCCCTAAAGAATAGCTTCCCCTTTTAAATTTGAATTGATAAATTTGAAAATAGAGTCGCTGGGTAATTTTTTCTTTCCTGGACAATAATAGTATCTAAAATACTAATAGATTATTAAGCCCTAAGGAGTTCTGTGTGTCTATCTCGTGAGACTGGTACCCAGAGCTATAGCTGACAGTTCCCACTTCATCTCTGTGGGCTGCTGTTCCTCACAGAGTTCATCTGTCAGACAGCCTATACTTCTATAGGTAGATTTTGTGTTCTCTTGGCAGCCTCTATTTCATTATTATTTAAGCAGAACCTTATTTTTTAATGCTAGATTTAAAATGTGCATGGGTTGATGTGTAGTCTCGATTATAAATTTTTTGAAGCAGTGATGGAGCTGTGTGTTAATCCTTAGCTTATAATTGAAATGGTACATATTTGCACATTTTAAGCCTTTCAGTGTAAAATTTCTTCATTGGAATACTTTCCCCCTTGGCTAATTCATTAGTGAAAATATTTATCCCTCAAGTTAATGCTACATACTATGTAGCAATTTTTACATAGTGTAAGCTTGTTTGCAATATTTTGATTTCACTTTAAAACTTTTATTTTGCTTCTGATACATATAGTTCATACTCAATATAATGAGAAGTGCAGACACACGTGAAGAAAATACATGTCAGCTGTCTGCTTTAACAAATGATCATTAAAACACCCTGTCTTTACTACTTTGACTCCAAATTATTGTCTTCCCGAACCCAAAAGTAATTTTCACAAGTAAATTACACAACAGAACTCCATCTTCTGCTGGTTGGCAGTAGAGGATTTAAATCCATGCCGACAGTTCATTTGACAATGACCTTGAGGGGCTTCGCTTCTTGAAGAAGAAAGCAGAAGCTTGCGGTAAACAAAGTTCACTTCTGACAGATGGATTGAATGACAGAAAGGTTGCGAGTGCCAGAATAGCCCTGGCAGAGGAGGAAATGTTCAGTGGAATCCAACAGGAGAGGAGGTGTGAACAGGTGCAGGGTTGCTGACGGAAGGGGAACCAGATGGAAGGAGCCACAGCCAGTTTATTTAAAGGAAAAGGCAGAAAACATTGAAAGGCTGTGCGATCAGTGGCTAAAAGTGTTCATAGAGGAAGGTAAAAATTCACAAAGCAAAACTGCACAGTGGGGTAGCTAACACTTAGCATAATGGTCGTAATTTGTGAGTTTAGTTTGCAAGTTGCAATTGAAATACATTCATCTTGGCTCTTTGCACCATCAAGTATAGATATTTGAAAGTTGTTTATTTTTTTAAGTTTCCAAGCTTTTTTAAATCCATCATTAATTTATTTTTTTCCAGCCAGAAGCTTCGTTGTGATAATACTAAAATTGTGTCGTCAGCTAAGAAAAGAAAAAAAAAATGAAGTGAAGGTTAGCGTTCCATTGAGATTCATCTCGTGATGCCTCAGTTTTGTTCACATATGGGAAGCAAATGCATGCAGTGTTGGGTGACATCTGTAATATCTAAGAGATTTGCAATGTTAGGCTCGATGCTGTGGGTTGTTTTTGTTGTTCGGAGTCTCTGTTCATTTTGTGAAGTCCAGCATCTTATTTCAGTGAGGAGAATGCCTGAAAATACACATTTGGTGGCCACAGCCTGCCAGTCGGTTTCCTCTGCTGAGGTTGCCCTAGCTTCTGTGGCCTTCCATGACCTGCCTTCAGGCAGACACCTGCACACTGAGGCACACATTCAAATAGGAATAGCAGACAGTGGAGCAAGAAAAAAGGCTTTGCTTGTTTTCTTGGACATTTTAAAATTATACTTTCTTCCGTCCTTGCTGGTAGTCTGTGTGGTCACACCATGTGTGCGGCTTACAGGAGCCTTTGTCTCTCACGTTATCCTGAAAAGTTTCCTCTGTCAGGTGGCCAGCGAGAAGACGCCGGTGGAGGAGGAGCAATTAGGGAGGAATCTCAAAGACAACAACAAAAATGGACAGTTCGTTTGAAGTTTTCGTAACCTAGTGATTTTTCCTCGCACATGTCTGCGGACTCTCAGAGAGACTGCAGACACAAGGGTGAGCACTTCCTGACCCAGAACAGTCTGGACAGCAAGTCTGAATGGATGGAACACTGAGTTTCCAGATAATCTAGGAATTGTGGCACATTTTTGTCAGTAAATATTAAGAACCAAGCTTTGATTATTAATTGAGGAAGAGGTTTGTAACACCCTATTTTGTGTTACACCCTCAGTACACCTCCTGTACCAAACGGGAGTCGGGCAAGGGCCTGGAGATTGAAAGAACACACAAAGAGACCTGGGTCATTCGAAAGGCAGTTTGAATGCTCACCTTACGAGACCTGGATAGAGGTGGGCAGTCCTTGGGCTTCCCACAGGTCAGGGAACCCTGATTGCTCTTCGAGCAGATGGGGGGGGGGACTTGATCGGGGGAGGGGGAGGGAAATGGGAAGCGGTTGTGGGGACGAGGCAGAAATCCTTAATAAATAAATAAATTAAAAAAAAAAAAAGAAAGGAGATCAGCCAAACGCCTTTTATTCAGACTTGGGGAAATCCTTATCTACCTAACAGCTGCACAAGGACCTCCGCCCAGGCAGGTGGGAAATTACCATACCAACAATGGAGTCAATGCCCTACAGCCAATCACCAGGCGGGGCAGGAGAAGTACAGGAACAAACAGAAGGCTTTGTCAGCTGACCAGAAACTGTCCTCGAGATGCACCCCAGGAACAATGGCAGACCCGGGCCCTATTATTTCTGTCTGTGGGCTTCAGCACTTCTGGTCTCATATGAGCTTGGGAAAGGCTATCTACAACTATGGGAGGCAAAATACAATGTGGTTTCAAATTTTCCTTGGAAATGGCTGGAGTACATTCGCTTCAGTGGTAGTAAGTTGGTTATGCCACCTTTCCTGGCAGAGTAGCTGGCTGTCTTCCCTGTCAGTGCCTGTAGCATGGTGCTGACTTACAAAGTAGTAACTAGAATGCACAGGAGCTGTGGGGTTCAAACTGCCGGGCAGAAAAAAGTCCAACCGTAATTAGTGTTATACATAGCATGTAACCCATAGATTTGGTTGTGTGTCCTTCACAGATAGAACAAGTAGCTTCCCCAGAGAAGGTCAAGTTAGTTGTACCTAGTGTAGTGAATCCAGGGCCTTTAGTTAAGGGGGTGGATCTTCAAGGTGTTTTTCAATGAAGCTTTAGCAGTTTGGTTGCTGTTATCCATCATTGATTGAGCACATATTCTGTTTCAGCTGCACCAGGCAGGATTTAGATTTTAAAATGAAGAAGCCACAGTCATCCTTCACAGATATCAGACAGTAGCAGATAAAATTTAGAAGTTTATGTCTGGGTATCCCTGCCTATATAATCTAGAAAGCATTATGTACCCCTTATAATTTAATCTTATTAAATGAATGGGTTAATAAAAGCCTTTAGCTAATGCAATGCTTTCTGTAATAGTGAGAACTGAAATACGCTTAAGCTAAGTGGCTTGCCCAAGGTCACACTTGTTAGTGGCTGCAGGAAGTAGAATATCCATCTCCTTACTAAGTGAACTGTTCTTCCTGTATTCTCAAGTTCTCCTCATTTGGACTAATTAGCAGTGTGACTTGTCAAGTCAATATATAAAAACCCATAGTACATTATTATACCTTATGGAACGTTTCCGTTGATTCTCTACATATCTCCAGAGGAAGACTTTAAAGGTACACATTAGGAAAACCCGAGTTAATTTATGGTCGAAACCTATTAAACTGCCGTATGGGGATTATTTGTTCTTATTCGCCTTTGTGTCACACCTCCTGCTGCCCCTTACCAGTCCGTTTGTGGTAAGCTGTGCAACTCCTAGAAAGAGAAGGAAGGATCTTAGCCAGTCCTTTGAAGTGGGGTGTAGGGTGCAAAGGTTCTCTATTGTCACCCAGAGACTAGCTGACCACTCCCACACCAGTGACCTTGCTGGAAAGTCTTCTACGTCTCCTGCCACAATTTTGCTATTATGAGTGTTCTTGAAGGTCACATTGGCATGTGAATAGTTAGTGGCTGTTTGAGTTTAAATACCTTTTGTGATTCTGAGATTTAATGTAATAAACTATTAGTATGGATACTTTGGTCTATAAACCTTCAGACAGTCTCTGGCTGTTACTGAAAAGGATGGACCCCTGAAATGGACTCTGAGATAGAGTTCCCCTTCCTTCATCCCTCAACACTTGGGTCATTCTTCCTTCTATGTTCTTGCCCTGCACAGAAGCAGAGCAGGCCGTGAGTAGTAAGCAGGCTCTCGGAATCCAGAGCTTTGCCTTCACTGTGTGTGAACTCTCTGCAGCTACTGTGGGAGGTGCTTGTAACTTAGCCTTCTCCACCAGTGAGTTTTCTATAAATAACCATCTTGAGATGATAATGATGCTTAAAATTGGGGCTCTCAAGAGGACTTAGTCTGTGTTGCCCTAGCTTTTCAACTCGCTCCTCTTTCTGGGTTTTCAAATTAGATTCCTTCCAAAATTGAACCCCACCGCTTTTTATGGAATTTTGGAATCATTCACCGGCTTATTTGTGTTTCTCGAGGTGCAGATAATGTCCTGTAAGAAGAGAATTAACTACAAAGGCAGAGGGTTAACTCACCAGGAAGGGATGGCTCACTAAACTGGCTAGCAGGTTGATAGCTATGCAGTCTCTGGGAGAATTTGGAAAGGGCTCATTTCCTACTAAAAACAAACGTCCAAGATGGGATCATGATAACTGGAAATCGAGCCCAGGAGTCCTGGGGAAGCTCTCGGATAACCTGTTATTTCTCACTTAAAAATGACAAAAGCTGACTACATGGTAAACATTTTCCAACTTTATTTCAGTCTTCAGTCCATTTACAGAAATAAATATCTTGCTATCACTGAATAATTCCCTATTATGGTCTGTAATTTAATTTTAAGTGTAAAGTTCTATTTTGAGAGTTACTTAAAATCAGATTTAACTTGCGAAAACCTAAAGAAATATCATCACTTTTTTTTGGGGGGGGGGATTGTACTGGGGATAGAACCCAGGGCCTCATACATCCCAGACATGTTGTCTGCCACTGGGCTACATTACCAGCTTTATCATTTATCTCATAGAATGTGGCACATACTTTTAGTCTTAGCTGTTTGCAGTGTCCTGTTAGAATTATCCTTTCTTCTACCTTTAAGTGATAACTGACATAAATGAGAACATTATCGAGGTTAAAAAGTGTTTTGATAGCATTTACTTTTTATATATTTTGGATTTTCATGTCTTTATAAGGCATATATATATTAAGTATAGCTGAGGAATACACTTTTATTTGTGGAGCAATGGGTTAAAAATAATATTTTGGCCAAGCAGTGATGGCACACGCCTTTAATCCCAGCACTTGCAAGGCAGAGGCAGGCAGATCTTCGTGAGTTTAAGGCCAGCCTGGTCTATGAGAGCTACTTTCAGGACAACTAGGACTGTTACACAGAAAAACCCTGTCTCAAAAAACAAAAACAAACAAAAAACCAAAAATAGTACTTTGGTACAGGAGGTAAACCAAGGAGTTATGCTTAGATAGAGCAGCATGGGAGCCAATAGGAAGCAAATATTGCAATTAAACAATATGCTTGAAAGTTTTCAAATAGCCATATTTTTTAAAAGCAAAAGGAAACTGGTAACATTAATTTTAGTGGTGTGGTTTATTTAATCAAATAGCAAGGAAATAGTACAATTTTTACATGTGATCAGGGTAGCACATCCAAGACATTTTTGCCTCTTTTTCTCCCTTCTTCCCGTGCTCTCTCTCCATCTGAGTTTGTTTCCTAGCACATGTCAATTCCATTAGCTCCACTTCAGATGCTCAACAGCCTCCTATACTAGCATCTGCTAGCTGTAAGCTTTTGTCCCTAAGTTTTTCCGTGATATATAACATAGATGCGGCTGTATTGTAGGAGCTTACCCCTGGATACATAATATAGATGCGGCTGTATTGTAGGAGCTTACCCCTGGATACATAATATAGATGCGACTGTATTGTAGGAGCTTACCCCTGGATACATAACATAGATGCAGTTGTATTGTAGGAACTTACACCTGGAATCCTATTTCTATGGTTACAAGGTCTTTTAATGAAACAAATTTATTTCAGCTTGTTCTTTATTCCGTTGGCAGTAGCCAAGCCTCATTTTGACTGTTCTGATGCACCATCTCTCGAGGAGGAATAAGATAAAGGAGCATATGAGCTAGACCAGCATCATAGTACAGATTCTAGATCTTACTACCTCATCTTTGACATGTTAGAAGCTGTGGAAAGTGACTTTGATAAAGAAAATAACTAGATGCTAGATCAATACTCAGGTTTAGACACCCCTTAACTGGTGGTCCAGACTGGGTGTTGCTAACTGCTTCATGTGGAGATCCCACAGCATCCTGATTTTACTTTATGAATGCGAGGTTGACAAAGATGAAGTTTCACCTGGATATCACACCATCCTGAGAGGAACTAGGCCTGAAGCCTGGCTTGTGTGTGCCCCAAAGCTCAAGTGCACACTCACTGTGCACTACCATACTCCCTGTGTAGCTGTTAGCTGCAAGATGCAGGTTTCATTTCTCCTCAGGTTGTTTGTCCTTGAGATTATTATAATTACTGCTTCACTTTGAATAGTCATCTTCTAAGGAATAATAATACATGTAATGATTGTACTTACTGTGTTATCATTAAACCAAAAATATTGTATGCCCAATATCTGTATAGTTTTATAAGGAGAGGTACTGTTAGTGACCCCATTTCTTTTTATTAAATAGGATGTTAGACACACTAAGGGCACAGAGCTAACACACACACAGGGCTTTGATGCCATGCCTGGTTGACAATAGAGCCCATTTTCTTAAACTTTGCCTCCTGTGCACAAAGGACTGCCGCAGTCCTACTGTGAGTAATGGGATAAAGAGATGGTATTATGGGGTTTCAGTTGCTTACATTCCTAACAAGTAGAAAGACAGACGTGAGTTTGGAAATTGCTTTAGGATAGACAAAGGAGCAGGTCATCAAGATGGAGATGGAAGAAGGTAGCAGGAGTATCTATGAGGTTACACTGAGAGCTGGCGAGAAACAGAGAGGACCAGTGAGTGCCTAAATTATGATGTAGAGAAGACAAGAATGTATGTAAGAATTGCCATCAGCAAATGTTAACAAAGCCAAACGGAAAGTCAAATCATGACACCGTAATTACTGAGGCAAGAGAAATGTTTACTACATTGAGAAGAACAAGACAATGGGAATCTGAAGACATTCAGATCTGTTGCTCCCCATGGAAGCATAGTACTTATCAGCTCCATGGGGACAAGTGACACAGATGTCACGTCAGCATTGAAGTTGAACTTCTCTTTTTGTTATCAAGTCAGTACTAGTAGTCAGTAAACCACAGTGCTGAGTCCTGCACACAGACGTCCGAATGTCTGGCCAGCAGTGCTCAAGCAATAATGGGGTGATGCGCTGTCGAAGAGGCCACAAGTTAGCAATAGTGAGGTTCTGCTGTCTTCGGTGCCGCAGTCCTCGCGCCTTCAAACTCCTGGCTGTTTCTTCTGTTTGAAACCCAGCTAGACACTGAGATATAATTTCAAGAGGACTTAATTACAAATGAGAGTCTGTTGATTTGCTATAGTTTGCTTAAGAAAGCACTGACATAGTTAATATATTTTGAACATATCTCTACTGCAAATGGCCAGTATTCTGTTACCCAGAATGCTCTTGTGAAAAGCACCTCTATCCTAGCACTCCAGGCTAATAAGCCTTACTCTGTCTTATTTGCTAAATAAGTTATTGTAAAAAGTTACCTAATAATTCTTACCATTATATCATATTTATCAATAAATTTAATAGCTACAAATGACCCCAAATCTTCAACATGTAATTGCTTATTGTATAAAATAATTTAAGATTTTTAATAGCAGCAGGACTTCTTCAGTAAGCCATACTTTTGAGAATGATTCACAGCCTTTATTTGGTCATGGAAATGCCTTTGTAATATATATTGATCCTATTAGTGTCTGATTTGAAGTTATTCATCAGATGAATTGATCATGAGAAATACTTAAATAAGTTGATACTTTACAGGTAAAAAACATAAGTGGACCAAAGACATCAGTTTACATGGACAAATTATGGATGGAAAATAGGAATTTTTGGTGATGTGAAGATACAAAATCAAAATCATCATCGAACTTATTTATGTAGTAGCAGATTTATATTCATTTTTTAGTGTGAAGATTTGGGCACATGGTACTGTAAAATAGGCTGTAGAAATACTTTACCGTTCAGCAGAACTTTGTCCAGCAATCCCTTGATGCGTCAGGCACCCACCCCTGCCCTGGGCCAGAGGAAGTTAAACAGAAAACTAGTGAGATGTGCCTTTGATGGCCATTTAGCCTATGGTTATACCTGTGGTTTCTACCCCATGTAAAGAAGCCATTGTAGAAATTGCTCTTACTATTGCTGTAGTAATAAGTGCTTTGCCTGCTTCTAATGTTGTCCCTTTCCCATCTGTTCCCTCGCTGCCGCCAGAGTGATCTTTCTCAAGCACGGGTGTGATCACAACAGTCTCCTGCTCGAAACCCTACATTGGCTCCCAGTTTCCCTCGGGATAAGGGCCTTAAAAATAGCTCAAGTTCTGGCTCCTGCTTCTATCTCTAGTCTCATCTCTCTTCAATAATCTCCCCTCACCAACTGCTCACTGCTACCCCACAACAGATATACTCCAGCCTCCATTGGTGCCAGATGATGGCAGTTTTCCAAAGGCACCTGGCTCTCCCTCTCCCCCGGGTCTTTGCACAGGCTGCCCACTTTACCTGTCGCGACAGTCTTCCTCCTCTCTGTAAGGTGACTGTGCGCAGGCTATGAGGCTGATGGTGTAAGCCTCCAGATAGCAGCCCTTTCTGTCACTAGCCAGCCCCTCTCTCCTGTCCCTTCTACCTGAGTGACCTCAGGAATGTAGCCCTATTTCAGTACTTACTACACTCTTGGTTGAGTTTTAAAGAAGAAAAATCATTGTTTATTTTGTTGACTAGACTAAAACTCTTAGAGCATGGTCTGTAGCTTTTGTATTTTGTATTGATCCGTCTCTATACATTTGTGTTTGGCAGAAAGTAATTGCTCAAGTGTTTGCTGAATGAGCATTACACTATTTGAGTAAACATGAGTTCCCTGTATATAAGGCAATATGGAATGGAAAGAGCCCTGGACTTGGAGGCAGAAGACAGGTATAGTTCCAACTCTGCTAGTTAACCAGATTTGCAGGTGGCTTTGAGAAAATCCCCCTGTGGGTCTGGGGAGATGCCTCAGTGGCTAAGAGAGTTTGCTTCTCTTCTAGAAGACTTGAGTTCTGTTCCCAGAACCTACACTGTCAGTTGGCTCACAACCACCTGTAACTATGGCATCAGGATATTTGATACTCTCTTTTGCCCCCACCCAACCAACACCATACACACACCATACACTCATACACATAAAAAAATCAAATATTAAAAAAGAGAGAAAGGAAATGTCTTAGCTTGAGATACTTCCTGTTCAATAAGAACGGTCTCTTCCATATCGCTGAATTCATTGGAAGAAAAGACAGTTCAATGCATCTGACTGTGACTTGTGAAACAGAAGGCACAGTCATGTGCTGGATGAAACAGGAGCAAGGGCAGGTGTCACTCAGTGTTAGAGCTCTTACGTAGTATGTGTGAGCCCCCTACACATGGGGGGTTAGTAAATGTGAATAGAATGTGTCTGAGATCAGTAGGTCCCTAAGTAGGTGTACCTGCTTCCTCCTTGGCCTTGAAGGTGAGTTCTCAAGTGTTTCGGAGATGCTGTAAGAACATTTTTGGAGGGAGATGTATGTTTCTGTTGAACATTTCCTTTCCTTTGTGTATATTTCTTTGAAAGAGATTGACCTCCTTTTGGTTTCTGCTTTCTTTCCAAGAACTGACTCATGCTTGGATCCGAGGCTTAGATCTCAACATTACACTTAAAGTTCTGACACAGTTTCTAGCAAGGAAAATGAAAGTAATTTATTGTAGGGAAGATGGGGGTGCCACTGAGGAAGGAAGATTGTGGAACCCGGGGCCTTTCCTGGTTATTCTTCCCCAGAGTTTTGATGTTTACTTAAATATAAGAATACAGCCACTGTTGGCAATAGCCAGGCACTGGCAACAGTTACTTTGTTCATCCCAAAACATGGGAAACACCATGCTGTCTGCTAAGGTTATGATTGGTTTGTGTTATTACTTTGAATAATAATGATGATAAAGCAAAATTAAATTCTTAGTTAAAGTGGGAATTTTCTCATCACCCTTTCTAGTCATTAAAAAAGGACCTGTGCATCTGGTGGATCCTTACAGCATTCCTTTAGCGGTTATTCATTCATCCATCTGTTTATTCATGCATTAAATATTTATTGACTGCACAACTATATCAGGCACAATTTAAGGATCTGTAGGTACATTCATGAGAAAACAAAGGTCGGCTTTCTCTCTCAGGTTTGGAATTGGTAGGTAATCAGAAGATGCTGAGATTATGCAAATATCTCAAACCTGAGAGAGCTCACCCAACCCCATCCCTTAGGATACCAGCTCATGTGGTTAATCATGTGTTTCTATTCCCAGCCAGTGATGTGTCTCTGGTTGTTCACAACAGGTCACAGTGAAATGTCTATAATGGATATAGCTTACCTCTACAAAGGAGAGATTTCTTCCCCATTCCCAAGAACAGTTATTCCAGGATGTAAATGATACAGACCAAGTGATCAAGACTGGTGTTACCAATCTGAGACAAATGGGTATCATGTGTCCAAAATACCACCTGCACAAACTATTGCCTTCTGCTCCTTTCTGCATTCCTTCCAGGATAGTTTTTGGCTCGTCTGCATGTAGATCTTGCCGCCTTGTTGTTGATGCTCTCTCATGGTGGTAGTGGTAGATGCCAGAGACAGGAAACAGTAGGCAAGTTCTCCACCACCAAACTAAGTCCCAGCTTCTTGGAGGTTTCTTCAACCAGAGGGCCGACTACCGCAAAGTGCTCTATGTAATGCTTTAAGAGTAAACACCTTGTATCCCCAGGGTGTTGTGTGTAGCAGCAGCATTTCCACACTCAGAGGAAAGGTGATGCGATGTGGGGATGGGAGAGGTACCTTAGTCACCACCTGCAGATGGAATTGGTGACACCGCTTGGTCCATAGGTGGACTGGAGGTGTACAATACTTCTGTCCTAGGCTTACTGTTGAACTTGAGGAATATCAATTATTTTATGAAGAGCTAAGGGGTCACTTTAGTTCTGTTACGTGTAAAATGGCAAGAAAAGAATGAGTAGTATGGAAAACAGATTTATAAATATCATTTTGATTGTTTTAGAAAATATAGTCAGCCGGGACTGTAATTGGAAAAGGGGGATCTAATAATTGTATACTTAGATATTTTTGTTGTTTTTGTTTTGTTTTGTTTTGAGATAGGCTCTTTCTATCTCTCTTTGACTATGTAGACCAGGCTGGCCCTGAACTCACAGAAATTAACCTCTCTCTGCCTCCTGAGTGCTGGAATTAAAGGTGTGTGACAGCACACTGGGCGACCTGACTTATTTTTAAAGCCTTCCTAGTTCCTGTTCACTCCTTTTTATTCTCTTATATTAAAAACAAAAAATTCCTGAAGTAATAGCGCACACCTTTAATCCTAGCACTTGGAAGGCAAGGTGGGTGGATTTCTCTGAGTTCGAGGCCAGCCTAGTCTACATAGAGAGTTTCAGGCCAACTGGGACTAAGTACTGCAACTCTAACACACACACACACACACAAAGACAAAAAAGAAGAAGAAAGCATGGGCACGGCTAGCGTGTAGATCCCAGCTGTTGTCAGTAACTTGAAGAACTAAGGTAAATAGGTTCCTTTTCTTACCGTATTCGCTCTTTTTTCAAGTTACATTTATTGAGCTGAATTTAAATACAATAAAAGTTAAATTTTCTTGAGACAGAGACTCATAATATAGTCCAAGCTGGGCTCAATCATTCTTGTGCTGGAGCCATAGCCACGAGCTGACACACACTGCAGAAGTCACTAACTGTAGGTAGTTAATGTGTTGTAGGGAGTAATACAGTGTTCGAGCTGTCACATCCGTGACCCAGACCCTTTTCTGTCAGCCCAGAACTTCACTCACAGTCTTCCCCTGTCAACCCTGTTGCCTAGGGTTACTAGTCTAGAGTACTAAGTACACAAGATTATAAATATGGCTTTGGTGTCCTGTTCCTCTAAGCATACTGCTTTAGGGTCCATCCAGGTGTTGTGTGTACCATAGCTCCTCCCATTCTTGCTAGGTTTTCTCTGGCTAGTTTATTCCACACAGTTGATTCATATAGCAGGTAACAGGCATTTAGGCTGTTTTCAGTTTTTAGCCACCTTGAGTATAATTTTTTTAACATTATTATTTGTGTTCTTATTTGCATAATAGGGTTAAGTAGCTGCTTTGTTTAATGCGACCATCAGCAACTGAGAGAACCATAGTGAGAAAACCTATGGGGCGGGGGCGGGGGGTTGCTGGTTGAGCTGACTTTTGGAGGTGACAAAGCTACTAGGCCAGTTGGTCTCTCAGCTTTCTACACCTTGGTAGCCTTCCTCTTTATACCTTATGCTCATGGAGTGTTATACCATCAACCTGTTGTTTATCTTTGTCCAGTTTGAAGTCCCTTCTGGAGTCAAGGCCCCCTAAACCTTGTTTAGTTTCACTAGATACAATGTCTAGTATAACGTCTTCCACAAATATGATAAAAATTTAGTTCGTCATTTGACTTCTTCAGTCTTTTCCTTGGATACCTGAATGATTTTTACTAATTGTTTATGTCCACTATTACATTACTTCTACAGTGTTATAAAATAGGTTTCCTTGAGCAAAGATAGTTTTATTCCTACCTATGCATTAAAATTATTCACTGTATAACTTATAAGTGGATTTCAAATTGTTTATGGCTCCCCAGGTTTTTAAAATGGATTGTATTTTGCTGTTGTTTAACTCTAAAATGAAAATGTTACATGAAAGAGAATATGATTTCCTTTCATATCTGATGTTCTAAGAGTTCATGAGAAGCTGACCTAATCAGAACGGACTTATAGGGGAGAGGAACACAGAAGAGGGCTGACAGAGCGGGAAGGAGGCAGGGAAACAGCAACGTGCCATGCGCATTCCCGTGGAAAATAGCATGCATATCCTCTCGAGGAGATCGGCAGTTGTGGCGAGAGGTTTTTTTGCGCAGCTTTATGAGGAGAACTCAGCCGTGTCCCTTCTCTGGTCCATTCAGAATGTCACTTACTAGTCAGTTCTCACTGCTGAGTGCCGTCATTTTTCAGCTGGGAACCGTAAATCCGTGCTTGCTTTGCGCAATCTCTGTTCTGCTTCTGGCTTTATGAATAATGCTCCCTTTCCTCTCTCAGATACACGGGGATCAGAGAGTCTTGTAGTGATCTCATTTGCACACTCAAGCCTCTGTCTTAGACTCTATCAAGTGCTCAGATTCGGACATGGCTGCTTACTGAAAGAATGCAGAAGCTTCCTACATCAGCCACAGGCTTTATATCATGCAGTGCTGTTGAGGTTGATCCAGCTGGGCACTCTGTTCTAACAAGTCTGAGAAAGTCTTGCCTAGTTACAGAGGACTCCAGTTTCACCTAAAGACTTATCCCTCTTTTGCCTTCCTCTCCCCTCCATCACCCCCACCCCCAGCCCCACAACTAGGCAGGGCATAAGAAAGAACAGTCATTTAATATGCACTGCCCATTTTCCATGGGCAGAGCACAGAGCTGGGTCAGGGTAAAGAAAGTTAAAGATTACAAAGGAGAAGACATGTCAAGCGGTAGCAAATGCGTGACGTCACTAGAAGATGGACACAGCACATACTAAGGGCATCCAGGGCTCAATAGTTGATTTCGGAGAGACGGGAGAAAGAAAGGCAGGATTTTGAGGTTTGCCCAAGAGGGCTAGTGTGCATCGTGTAGGGGGTTGGGTGGGTGGCCCAGGGCATTCCAAGAAGAGGAAGAACATGTGCAATGATCCTTAGCCAGAAAATACGTGGTGTGAAGGGGGAGGCAGAAGTAGCCTCGTCTGACGATCCATTTGTTGCGATATACTAGTTTGGAACTGAGTGTGAGACAAGACCTTGGACCGCATCCAGGGGGGTGTTGTTGTTAGAAGTACCAGAAGGGACCTTATTTCACATTTAGCATGGACCCCTGATGATTCCATTTGAGTGAGGTGTGGGTGTATTTTCATTCTGGGGCTTTACACTACAACATTACCACATGCATTGACCAATCTCAGTACAGGCTTTCCTTATGTTGCCGTATAATTAGAAGCCAGTGAATTGAAGTTCCACAGCGGTACATAGACTGGTAGCGATAGCTTTATGGAATTGTTTATTTTTAGTTTGGCAAAGGCTAGGCAGTAAATATCTCAATTAGTAAACTAAAACAGCATGGATGAGAAATGCCCACAAGGAGATCAGGAGTTTGAAATAACTGAGTCACTTAATTGAAGGAAACCCTCAAGTTGCGTCTCATCGAGCTTGAAGAACCCACCCAGCAAGGGTTTCCAACATGATTTGCAACTTCCATACAGCGTTGGGGCAACAAGGGCCTTGCCCTTGCTCGGGCTTGACTTGTTTAGGAGACTCCTCTCTGGATGGGCACGTAGCTAAGTAGGTAGAGTCCTGACATGCACCAGACCCTGGGGTCCGTGCCCAGACCTCACAAAACTGGGTACGATGGTGCGTGTGTGTAATCCAGTTCTCACATGGTAGAAAGAGGAGCATCAATCCAAAGTATTCCTCAGCTGCAAAGCAAGTTGGAGGCCCACCCTGCCTATGTGAGACCAGTCTCAACAAAACATAAGAAGTGGAAACTCTCTTTTAAAGAGAGCCACTGATAGGTTGTTGTCTTTGTCCTCCAATCCCGCCAGCATGACCCAAAGGGATGTCTTATTATGGAGTGACAAGGGAAGTAGTCTATGCTCACATTCCTGTCCCTTTCACAGAGTGCAGCCTGGTGTACGAATGTGCTTAATGAAAGCAGACACGTGGTTCCGGCCCCTCCTCCCCAGTCCCCTCCAGTATATCTGAAGTTATATCTTACATCTTGGAAGAAAACCAGAAGTAGTCTACAAAGCCTAGTTATAAAATAAATTTTGCATAAACTAAGAACTTTATCACGTTCTTCCTAGAACTTCACAGTCTTAGGAACTAGTGAGCATTCAGAAGATGAACGATTAACGATAGTACAAGACAGAAAAGATAGAACAAGGGAAGTGTGTGTGCGCACTGTGAAGGTGCAAAACACAAGGCTGGCGGGATGGCCCAGGGAGTGTGCTTATGAAAAGAACGTCTTAGAGCCTGAGTCCAGGCCCCAGGGCCCACATGCCTAAAGGAGAAAACCAGCAAACCAACTCCCACAAGGTGTCCCCTAACCTTCACACCTATACAGTGGCATGCACATGTGCACACACACACACACACACATACACACATACACACACAAAACCAGGCTGCAAAATACAAGTGTTTACTTGTTGTGATTTTGTTTTAATTTTTAAAGCTTGGCCCTTTCATCCGTCTGGATTTCTGGCCCGTGTGGTACACTGTGTAGTTCTGTGGATGGTCTCTTCAGCAGAGCGGGGACACTGGAGCAAGATTAGCCTCTGCTGCTTTAATCTGCTCCCTGTCTGCTGTCTGTGGTCTGTGTGGCAATCATGGAGGTCTGTGCACCTGCAGATTATGTCTCTGTCTGTCTCTCTGTTTTGCAGACTGGAAAAAGATAGCATTCAGCAAAGCTTTAGCAACGAAGCAAAGGCCCAAGCCCTTCAGGCCCAGCAGAGAGAGCAGGAGCTGACACAGAAGATACAGCAAATGGAGGCCCAGCACGACAAAACTGGTGGGTGGTAGGGAGAGATTAGAGCCTGGGCACTTGCTCACAAGCCAGGCCCACGCCTTACTGTGAAATGACATCAGGAACACCTGTAACCTTTGGCTGGCCGAAGGGAGCAGATGCTAACTACACCGGAGATTCCGAATTACATATTAGTTAGCGTTTAAAAGAGAAAATGGAGAGTATTGCCCACTGTCTGTTGATTTCAGAGTGCTGCTCTCACATCTGTTGCACCATCTGGATTATGAGTTTATTTACCTGTGTTCAAGAAACGTAAAGCTGAGAGCGACCACAACAAAGTAGAAAAACAAAGGGCTTGTTTTTGGCTGGGTTTTCAGGCACACATGTTATATAAAGAAAATAGCATCAGAAGCTCTGCGGGAAATGCTCTGAGCTTACAGTTAGAGTCTCCTGAATAGCACTGAGCAGTTCCCACAGTACACACATTATAGCTACTCTAAAAGCCTAATGAGTTTGCTGCAGCATCCAAACTGGAGAAAAGCTTTAGCCATTAATCGGTTCTTAATTCACTGTCGCAGCTGGATGTAATTCAGTGGCTCCAAATTGATATGTTCCTTTATTTAATCTTTGCAGCTTTGAACATTTTTAGCATTTGTATGATTTCTCCACCTCCCCCAATGCAGCCGAGAGTGATGCTTAATCCTCTGCATTCTTCAGCTTTCACAACTGCTGTTAAAATCCACTAATACAAGGCACTGACCACAGCTGGCAGCTTGGCTGAGAACCGCCATCTTTCATCACGCTGGCACTGTGCTGCAGTCTGAGTTGGCCAGGAACTCTTTACCTTTAATTTGAAAGTAAAATGCACTTTGAAAATAGGCAGTTTGATGTGTGCAGTCAGAGCGTTATGTGGTTCCTTTCGCTTTGAGTTGTGTGTTCACAGACAGTGTTAGTCAAAACAAGACAGTGTCAGTCATTATAATTCCACACCACATACTCCACACTGATTGTACCATTAAAACAAAAGTTTAATTGATCCTGTCTCTTCCAGAAAAAAAAATGTTGCTTAATTTTATTTAGTGCCTTGATTTATTGTGCTTTGTATGCTATATGCTTTTTTTTAACCAACTATTAGCTGAAAAGGAAAAAATTACTCACAGAAGAATTTCACAGGATTTAATACATATTACATTTAATGGTATGGTAAAAAATGATTCCACCTATTGGTAACAAATGGATACTCTGTTTATTGATAATTTATTTACTTATTAAATGATTTATTTTTCTTATAAAGGCAGCTATCATGATGCCTCATATAGAGAGTTTTTTCTCAGCATTTAGCCAGAAGAAATGAAAATACTCCAGAGTTTGTGTTTTTTTTTTTTCCTTAAACTAAAACACAAAGAGGAATTCATAGGGGAAATTGTCATTTGGTTCACTGCTAGCAGAATCGTCCTGGTCCAAGAGTCTTGGGCAGAATCTGAGAGTTGGGTAAGGTTTTAATTGTTAAAATCATCTTTAAAATCTTTTATTTTGCAAATACACACAAATCACATTCTCTTCAGTCCCGAGCCAGAGCTCTGTTGAAACACATACTATTAAAGTATGATCAAGTTTTTCAGGATAGTTGTGTAATTTCACCTCATAAACTAGAGAAATGCAGGCTCCAAGGGGGTAAAATATAAGAACCATCGAGCACCAACTCTAGTGTAACAGAATTCCTCGGCTTCAGTTTTGAATTATCTGGTTGTGAGAATTTTTGACACTGTTTATAGTAAAATTGTCAAAATAAAAATATAATATCTTGCATACTTCAAAGATATAAGCATTTATGACTTCATTTGAGATATTTGACAGTTTATGAGCATGCTAAAATGTTGCACAAGCTGATGTGATCAAAATTATTCCGGGTATACAAATATATTATGAAAATAAATGTCTCTCACGGCACCGTGTCCCACCTGCTAAGTCCGTTCACGTAGGACCCTGACAGTGACCCAGTGGCTCTGGGCAGGCTGCAGGGACATGAGCCCTTAGCACGGGGCACTGGACGGCTGCAGAGCAAAGGGATATGAGCCCTTAGCACGGGGCACTGGACGACTGCAGAGCAAAGGCACAAACATCTTATATTGGTGGGATTATTGTTGTTTCTAGAAAATGAGCAGTATTCGTTGCTGACCTCCCAGAATGCATTTCTGACAAAGTTAAAAGAGGAGTGCCGCACGCTAGCCAGGAAGCTGGAGAAAATCTCACAGAAGAGCAGGTAGGTGAGCGGGCAACATTATAGAATAGTCTCAGAATTCCATTTATTTGATAACTAAAATGTAGCCTTAAAATTGCATTTTTATATGCTGTAATCTGCCATTAAAATTAGTCATCTGTTGATTTCAGTTTTCTGTGAAAACAACTTTCCATATGCATATTTTCGTGACTGTTCATCCAGACAACGCTCCCTGTGCACAGTAACCAGCCCTCTTCACCTGCTCCACCCGCTTTGCTTACTTGGCTTTTATAATGTTTAGAATTTAAAATCATGAAAGTTCAGGAACAAAGGCCAAAATAACCATTACCATAATAAAGAATACAAATATGCCAAGCAGTCTTATAATCTTATGTTGATATAGGTAATCCATTTTAATCAATTTCTACAGTTCTTTGGAAGCACACAAAAGCTGTCTTTAATGCTAATTGTTCCGGACATTGAGGAGGCAAAGGTGCTCGGAATGATACACAGTTAACCGCTGTAAGACAGTAATTAGCTTCTTACAGATTAGAAACATAGTTGTTTGAGTGGCTTGTGGGTAGGAGTTTGGGCCTAGGTATTGCCGTCACCGATGTCTAGAGTCGTTCTTACATTTATTCTATTAATGGAGGTTCCGGCTTGCTGGCTACAGTGGCTTGCACCTGCAGTCTCAACTACTCGCAGGCTAAGGCAGAAGGGTTTCTTGAGCCCAGGAGTTCTAGGCCAGCCTAGGCATCATAGCAAGAGTCTGTCTCCTAAAGAGAAGCAAGGAGAGGATGCTCAGTCACAGCAGTAATTGCTGGAAAGGCTAGGAAGGAAAAGTGAACCTTTAAATCCCTCAGGAAAGTAGACATTCATGGGGTACAGTAGCTAAACTGGGAGCCAGGGCTAATGTGCACCGAGTCCCTGGGCTCTTATTTTCCTTCTTTAAATTAATCAGTTATAACTGGCACAAGATTCGTGAAGTTGAACCTCAGCATCTCTCGGCCCAACTGCTGCTTTGTACAGTGATCGTGTTCCTTCATATCTGACACATAGATGGCACCCAATGCATAGTTATTGAATGAATGATAAATGAATAGAAAAAGCAGGTGTGGTGCTGCCCTCCACATGCTGGCCTGATTTCTGGTGCCAGCCTGTTCCTTTGTGGGTGACAGGCAGTGTGCAGGAAGGAACTCTTTGGGATTCAGGAAGACCTGGATTTGAATCTGAGTTTGTCGGTCCCTTTGCTGTGTATGCAGTCTTGACCGTGTTGCCTCATCTCCCTACACCTCAGCTCTGTTAGCTATGTAAGTACTTCTGAAGTCACGCTACAGGATGGTTCTGGGATTTAATTTATTTAATGACAGGAATGGTCAGCACCCATGCTGTGTACTGTCACCCCTCAACAAACTCAGGGTGTTGGCTACAGGACTGATACCATACCAAAATTCACAGATGACAGATGCTCACCTTCTAAACATAAACAACATAGAAGGTACATGGAACCTGCCTATATACTCCCTCAGATTTTATTTTTTATGCTATTTTATATTTCTGTGGTATTAAAAATGGAACCCAGGGCCTAACGCATGCCAGGCTAGTAGTCCTACACTGACCAACACCCTGACCCCTCTCCCATATATTTGAAATTATCTCTAGATTACCTATAGTGCCTAATACAATGCAAATACTATGTGATTAGTTGTTAAACTGTACTGGGTACAAAATAACCACAGGACAATGCCCGTGTTCAGTACAGACTCAGCATTTCCATCTGCGGGGTTGGCTGAGCTGCTGAAGAATCCGCAGCTGGGGAAGGCAGCTGTAGCCGGCACAGTGCTTGCTCACCCCATAGTAAGGTACGGGGGCTGCACAGCCTCTGTAACTGGGCATGACCTAAGTAACATTTTCTAATGGGCAAAGTCTGTTTGCAGTGAAAATATCTGTAGGGCCAAACAGAACCAACTTGGCAAGGCTGGAGCTCATGACTTGTAGGTGAGGTTCTGATGCCTCACCTCATGACTTCTAAGCCATGGATCCTCCCGAGTTCATTCAAAGCTAAGGTCTTGCGTGGAGTGAACATCAATAAATTGTTCTATTTGGAAACCATTTATGTGCCGCACCAAGAAGTAGATGAAATAAGTTGTTTTGAAGGCTGTGTGTCTGAAGCCCTTTGTTTTCTCATCAGGCCCACCTCATATCTCCTCCAATATCTAAGGAATTAAGACATTTTCACCCCCTCTTTTATGCCCATTTGTTTGACATTACACTTTGATGTTACCTTCTGCTATAAAGCCCCAAAGACTCAAAATGTTTCTTTTAAAATGAAAATAATAATGCAGTAAGACCTATCACTTCAGGGCATGCTTTCATGCGCTATGAGCCGACTTTGGGGATAAATAAGTTCTGCTGGCCTTTGAATCGTCTTAGCTTCTAAAGTTCTCTCATTGTGGAAACTCAGTCTCCAGAATAATTGTTTAATCCATGTAGTAATTTTGGTTCCAGTTTTTCTCAAAGTATGCTATAGTAAAAATTTTAATGAAAAATTTTCCCCCTTTCCTTGCTAAAATTTCTGTAAGCATTTTGTGTTATTCAGAATGCCACACTAAACAAATGGAGTCAGCATTGAAAACACGCTTTTTCACTTACAGATCTAGGCGTTTGACTAGAGCCCATGAGCAGTGATTGAGAAGCCGACAGTCTGGGCTCTCCATGCCCATGCATCCTGCCTCTCTACCCAGCCTGCTGCATGGCTGCCCTCGGAAAATGTGCTGCAATTGTGGAAAGTGTGCGTGCGTGTGTGTGTGTGTGTGTGTGTGTGTGTGTGTGTGTGTGTGATGCACGTCCCCCCTGCCCAGTAAACTGTACATGGCATTATTACAATGACGACTGTGTCTGTTTCGGAAGCCTCTGGCAGCCAAAGCAGTGCATGTACCCTACACTGTGCATGAACCGCAGAGGATATGAATGACATGTCCCATTTAAAATGAAGACTCAAATCCTGGTTCATACTTTACATCTTTTGTAGCTTGCTTTTGACCACAAGGCAAGAACATTAATTCCATTTTGTTTTTAATTGGCACCAGGCAAACTGGTTTTAGTTGAAGTATAAACTTTAACTACCCCTTACCTCCCCTAGTATATTGAGAACTTACATAGTTATGAGGTTGTTGAGGGAGGTAAATAGATATACTTAAATATCTTCATGCAATTTATTTTCTTTATCAAAGAGAAGTAAGTATTCTCTCTCCCTAGACATTTGAAAAATCCACATTAAAATGTTTGAGGCGCGGTTTACATTATGATCGAAAACCTGGTCTGGGAAGACGAAGGAAATGCTGGGCACTGGCTGCCGAGGATCCTGTGCCCACGCTGGCAGAGCCCTTACGTGTTGGAGACCAAGCACACTTTGCTCTAGGTCTCACCCTCTCCCTCCTTGCACGCCGGGAGGACAGGAGTGAGCACAGAGCCGGCTCTGTGTGATTTTCTTTCCTCGTTTTCTTGTCATTGTCACTCGCGGGGTCGCTAGGCCTGTGGATTGATGTCTAGCACTGCCCATTGTGTATTTGTGATTTGCGTTTTGTAATTAAGAGGAACAATGGGAGTCCATGGGGTCTCGTTATATATAATGGTTGGTTTAATTTGTTTCACTTCTATCTTGTTAATTGTAAATTGATCATTAAGATTTGAATTCTAATCTGTCACCAGGGTTGTGAGTATTGAGGCTAGAGTAATGATCCTGGTTTTAATCACTGATGATGAGAAACAAATTTTATAATTTTGGTACATATTGCAGTTCATATATTTTAACACTGTATTTTATGGTGTTATAAATATTGTTAAATGACTTTTAGTGTAGTTTTACTATGTGGACTATAATGTATAAATTATATTACTGTTTTGGCAGCAGTAGGTATCCAACTGTGCGAGTTTAATTGAAGTAAAAGAACACACACCCGGTTGAACTATTTTTTTTTCCCTTGCATGTTCAGATGTTGTTAGGTTGGGCTGCTACAAAGATTGCATTCGACAAAAGGAGCCTGACACTGGCCTTCTGTTAATTGTTAGCAAAAGTCAAACCAGAATCCAAAAGAATAAAAAAATTAAGGTCTTATATTTTTTCTTTTAAAAGTAATTATCATTATAATCTGAATTATACTAGTAAAATGTCTTCCATTCATGCAAATGCAATTATACTCTATAGCTGCCTCATAAAATGCAGAAAAAGTTCATGCTTCTGAAAGCCAGAAATTACCTATATTTCTATGAAAATGAATTAGATCGCTTTCCCTTTAATATGGCAGTAGGGTAGATGTGGCTTTCTGTTTTCCCTTTTCACTGTGCAAGCCCCCAGTTGTATGATTATATTGTCAGCTCTATCCAAATAAAGAATGATATATGTATACATATACCGAAACTGTATTGTATGACAGAAGCTGGCGGGCACTTTGCCATTATAAATAAAGGGGGGAAAGTATACAAGGCAGGAAAGATTGTTGTTACAATAGCACGTATTACAGCAGTCTGTACTTGAAAATAGAATAGCATCCATGGTTTTGTGTTACTGAAGACATCTCACTGTAGGGAATCATAAAGAAAAATTAGGGAAACATTTTTCCGTGGCATTACTATCTCAGAAAAATCACTGCTATTTTTGACAAGCTTCCTGTCAGTCATTTTTCATGTGTGTGTAAATGTGTCATTACAACAGCTTTATCATGATAGGTTCATGGTGTCTACCTGTCTCATTAATGTCAGTGGATACACCAGAAACAAGTCGTAATCAAATCATGTGTTTGTACTCATTGGAAGTTTATGACATCTCCAACTTTGAACTATTGTAGTAATAAAATAACTAAATTTGTACACAATTAAATTTCGATGATTCTTTTAAAAGGGCATTAACACTTCAAAAGCCAGGCACACTTTTCAAGGCTGCTAATATGCATTATTTTGCTTACATGCTGAAATAAGTTCTCCTCTGTACATACGTCCCTCTATAAATATGTTACAGCAAAAAGTGAAAGAGGCAAAGAAAAGAAGATCAACATGAGCATTGCATTGTGGGTAGCAGAGCTGGACACACAGGACGAGAGACCCACATGCAGGACTGACTACTCCTCATTGCTAGCCGTAGACTGCACATTTCCTCCAGGGAAAGGAGTAAACCTTTACTGCCTTGGGGATTTGAGATAATCTAAAGATGGGTTTTTATACAGAGTCGGGATGAAATGAATGTTTAACAGTAATATCAAATCTTATTCTGCATTTCTTCGAATAATAGTAAAATTGACCATTTCATAACTATGAACTTCATGTTCTGCCTTCTAGAGAAATTTTCCGTATTTCTTCTGTTTTTTCAGACTTGCAACCTTGTTGGTGCAGCATTTTAATGATGCTTTTAACCCTCGTCTGTCTGATTTTCATGAATGTTTTTCTAGTGTTTTATTTAAATTAATAAACTTTTAAATACCAGTTTAGATTCAGCAATAAAATCAAGGAGTAAGTACAGGGCCCTTGTAGCCTTCTCCTCCCCCTCCCACCCCGTCTGTCCTAACTTTGACCAGAAGCACCACCACTACTGTCCCTACCCTATTAGCCCTGACCTTCTCCAAACTGCTCTTTTGTTTTTATTCACGTTTTATTTTGCTGTTAAACATTGTTTTCAAAATGACTTTTAAAATACAGCTCCATAGTAAGAAAAATATGGACAAATAAAAGGGAAAACATTCTACTATCCAGAAATTATAAGTATTAATATTTGGTGCATGCCTCAATAACTTAATTGTAAAATGGAATTTCATTATGCATCCTCATTTTTAATGTTTGCCCTTTCTTATCAAAATATTACATTTTAGGTCAATAAATAACTTCTATCATACAAGCAAGATATCCAATGTTCTATTGATAGAGTTCTCAATAAAGTTTCCATGTATTGGGTCCTAGACCAAAATTCTCTCATAAGTAGTGCTGCAATGAATATAAACATAAATACATAGCTCTCCAAATATATGATTTTTTTGTGAATGTTTTATATTTTGATATTGTCTATTTTTCTTTGTACTCTTTGAAAATGGCGCCTCTCTTCTTGGACAGGTGCGGGTTCTTTTCCATGGATTATACTATTTTTCTAATCTGGTTAAAGGACTTTTTTCCTTTTGGAATTTATTTCAGTATGTGACAGGAGAGATGCTAGTTTGGGAAGAAGTACTAAGTTCAAATATTATTATAGCTTCTAGATTACTTTTTGTATTGTGTGCAGTTTGGAATGAATAGGCAAGAGCCATTTATTCAGGGATGAAGACGATTCCAAATGTCGGTGCATTCTTAGCAGGAAAGGCAAGTGCAGGGAGAGTACCTGAGCTGAACTTAAGGAGATGAACCTTTCTCTGTCCTACCTGAACACTGGTGAGAAAGGTGGGGGTAGAGCATAGTTCAGAACGCTGAGCTCTAAGGAAATGTCTAGGTAAGCAGAGGTGGTTTGAAGACCCTGCTGAGCTGTGGAAGGGGAGGGGCTGGGTCTAAGCAGGCTGTGGTAGTTATGCCCTTGAGCAAAGGAAGGGAGGCCTGGGGTGAACTAACATTGCTCCACCCTGACAGCTTCCTGTGCTTGGGTTGTGGAATAAGAGTTCCCCTAGCAAATCCAAAGTCTTTCTGACTAGAACAAAAGGTGGCCTTGCGTAGTAAAACAGTCCTTTCTGGGGAGGAAACTAATTTTGTGTCAAAAGTGTCTTTGGTTAGCTTAAAAATTACTTAGAATGTAGAGAAATGTAAACTGTGACTTCTAACTGATGAGACGCAGGTGTGAGGAAATGGTTTCAGGGCTGGCCATTCAGGTTTTAAAAGGACACAACTTTCCTTAGATATCTTTCTGATTGCAAAGATTTAAGAGTTGGGATTGTAGTCAGGCAGTGGTGGCATATGCCTTTAATCCCAGTACTCTAGAGGCAGAGGCAGGAGGATCTCTGTGAGTTTGAGGCCAGCCTAGTTTATATAGCAAGTTCCAGGACAGACTCCAAAGCTACAGAGAAACCCTGTCTCAAAAAACAAACAAAAAGAAAAAGAACTAGGATTGTTATCCAAGACACTGTCGATACAATTTATGTCCTGAAAGACATCAGCTGTCAGCACAGAGACATCTGTGGATTTTGTTCTCAGTGCAGGTTGTCCTCCACTCTGGTACAGTCCTGACTGTGCAGTCTAGGAGCTGGGCGGAAAGGGAATGAAGATGTTACTTTTCAGAACATAAACGTCTACGATATCGCCACTTCCCCCATTTATAACCAGAGCTCTCTCAGATCTCTGCAGTGTTGTAACTAGAGACCCTATGAAGTACATATTCTTCTACTAGGCATCTTAAATTTTCTGAAATATTTTCTTTGATATAAAATAGTTTTTCCTCCACTATTATGCCATAAGTGCAGAGTTTAAGACAGTGCAAAGGTTTATACAATAAAAATACATTTTAGTAAGGTAGATCTTTACCATCTATTGTTTCTGTGTTTCTAACCTCTTTAGATCGGAAATAGTTCGACTCAGTCAAGAAAAAAGATATATGTGTGACAAACTGGAGAAGTTACAGAAGAGAAATGATGAACTGGAGGAGCAGTGCGTCCAGCACGGGAGGGTGCATGAGACGATGAAGGAAAGGTAATGTCGGTGCACACACACTGAGTGTGTCAGGGCCACAGACAGTAGGATTGCTAACTCACTGGGTATGTGACCAGAATGTAATACGCTCCTGTAGTTTTGCTTCTGAGATTTTGAGGTGTTCTCATTATGTTCAGAGAGTGGCACACATTTTCTTCCACTGTTTTCTAAAGATAATGGCATGGATTTCCTGTAGAACAGTGGGGGAACCACCCCTCTTTAAAGTATACACTGGTAGTGTCATAGCATAGCAGGATTTCAGACTTTCCCTGCTGGCTAGTGGGCTCTAATGTATCGCATGTAAGATGGAGCATGAAGCAGAGCTGCATCATCACACCCGGGGCTTTTACGTAACGCCTCTCTAAGCAGGCAGTCAGCGTGTCTGAGCCTCTGTGTCTTTACCCACATGCTGTTGCTGATGATGCTTTTAACGCAAGATGGAGTAAGCCTCTGGCTCACGGTAGCCACCTACAAGGTATCAGTCGTGGTGATCACTGCCTGTTCTAGAGACAGAAACTCAGTGAGCAGTGGATTTGCTCAGAATCACATATGAAACACATGGTAGGATTGAAACTCAGATCTTGAATGATTGTTTCCAAATTCCTTTTCCCTTTTGTGTAGTGTTTGGTTGGTGTTTTATTTTTGTAATAGATATAGACCCTTTTATGGATACGCATTTCTAACCTCTGATCCTAGAGTTCCCCCAAGAATAAAATACATGTTTTGTAGCAACCATGAGTAGATTTTTGTGGACCTAGTGTACTGAACAGCTACCAGCTTTCTTGTAGAGAAGGCTTCATGGCCTCCAAGCTTCTGTCTCTAGTGCATCCTCCAGAGACCTGTGCCTTCTCTGTTTCCATTGCTACAATTAGGGGGAAGTGGAAACGTAGATCAAGTGCCCTTCCTTAAACTTAAGGCAAACAGCAGTAGGGGAGACAGTGGTGCTATGTGTGGGTACCTTGATGTCTTGCTTTAAGGAGAGGGGAAAAGGCCCAGGGAGGGCTGCCTTCCCCGACAGCATCTTACAGGAGGGCTGCCTTCCCCGACAGCATCTTACAGGAGGGCTGCCTTCCCCGACAGCATCTTACAGGAGGGCTGCCTTCCCCGACAGCATCTTACAGGACAGGTAGACCTGCAGGCATAGCCATTCACTCATCAGCCCGTATGATATATACTCAAACCTAGTTTGTTAGAGATCAACAAACTTTTGTTTTGTTTTGTTTTTTTTTTTTGTGAGAACAAGGTTTAATGTACACCCATCAAGGCAGCCCAAGTGTCCATCTGCGCAGAGGCTCCCCGGGAGCTGCGGGACTTGGCCATGTCCAGCTTCCTCAGCATCCTTCACGAGACTGAACTGTTCCTAAGACAGCAGGTGTGAGCCTTGCAAAAAATGAAGTAGTCAGAGCAGGTGCCAGGACAGGCTCCAAACCCAGGGAGATCCTGAGTATGACGGGGTTTTCCTAATCATCCTTCTTAAACTTGCCGTTGATGTAAGGTACCCAGTCCAGGATCAAACGCCAGTCTGTGGCCCACACCAGCCCCACAGCACCCATGGCACCCCACATGCTGGCAGTGGGGATCCAGTTCTTGGCCAGTTCCCGATAGCGTGGGCCCAGAAACTTGCTCAGCATCGCTGCAGGGTCTAAGCACTCAGGGTCACCCTGTTCCAGCTGTCCTGGAGCGCTGCGCATGTGCCTGTTTTGTTTTTTATAAAGGTCCAAAGAGTAGATATTTTAGCCTTTACAAGCTACGTGTGTGTGTGTGTGTGTGTTTTACACTGGCATATTGCTTTTTAACTCATAAAATACACGTATGTTCCCTGTGACATGCCTTGAGGCAAACCTGGAAAGGAGCTGCCGTTGTCATCTTTATTTCCAAATGGAAAACTAAGGCCTGGAGAGGGAAGCGTGCAAACTGGAGGTCAGAGAGCAGATGAATGATTAGTCTCTTTAACAGATATGTATTGATTACCACTATCTGCCATGTGCTACGAGGTATCCGTCACAGCTGAGAACAAAACAACAAAGCAGATATGGCCTCCCGCTCATGGAACTTGCATGTTTTTAGGGAAGCTGGACTTGGGAGCTAAGTCTAGGCGGTAGGCTGAAATTTCCCTTGGCTGGTGGAGAATATTTGGAACTTTTAGGGATAAATGTGTCATCAGGATGAAGTAGAAAGAAGGAAGGAAGAGCCACTGACCCTTAATAGTAACCACACTCTCAAAGACAAGGTTAACAACCAACAAAAGAGGTGAACACAAAGCAGCCTAAGCCATACAGGGAAAGGACTGCTATTCATTCTGATGATAAAACTGCCTTGGGAAAGAGGAAGCAGTCGAGCAGATGCTAGCCACACAGCAAGGCAGAGCACATCTGTTGGCCTGGGTGATGTGCATATCACCAGTTAAGTCAGCAAGAACAGTTTTGGTGAAGAGGTGCAGACAGTTGATTAAAGTGGATTGGAAGTTGGAGTGATTTGAAAATCTGAAATAACCATTTATCACATTTTCCTCAGAAGAGAAGCAAGGAAATACAGAAAGCCAGACCAGCCAGCTCACAGTGGGGCTGTTCTGGAGGTGTGTCCATTTTAGAGCAAAGAGGTTTTTCTCTTAAGTTGGAGTAGATGTAACTGCATTGAATATTATCATTGTAAAGATCAAGAAAGTTTCAGTGAACAAGAAAGAAAATTAGATTTTTCTTTGGAGTGGACATAATCTTGAAACTCCAAGTTAAAATAATGACCGTTTTCTTCTTTGTTTTAAAAAGAGTACCTAGACACGTGTTCCTTCTGGAAACCAGGCAGAAGTCCCTCAGTGTGCAGAAGGATCCAGGCAGTCAGTAGGGTTCTGCTGGAGGCTGTGCTCTCTCATCTGGCCGCACATTGTCTCCAGCCCGCAGTCCTGGCTGTGCTGGCGATAGGACCATACTGTGCCGCGTTCCTTCTGGATAAGTGAGCAGTGTGCATAAGACCACTGCAGCTTCCGGCTGAAACTCGCAAGCTAATAATGAGTTTAAACTTGGTAATTCTGCCGCCCAGGGAATCATCTGGATGAAATCCCCACGTTCTGTTTTGCTAATGGAAACTCTTTTCAAAAGCCACTGTTAAAAATAGAAAATATAATATTGGATTTTATATACGACAGCATTTGATTTTTTAGAATTAAGACTATTCATAATTTTCCAAGAAGTACTTAGAATCTAAACCTGAAATTATGATCTATCCTCCATCCTTTTCAGACAAAAGAGGAGTGCTATAAACATATCAGATTATACATTCTGAAAACAGGAATTCCAGGGGAAAATGCATCTCGTTTAATTTGTTTGATTTCAATTTTGACAGTTTAGGGTATATTTTTATGCTAAAATGTATTTATGTTATTGGCCAATCATGCCATTTTCTTAAATAATTAATATATTAAATGATATTTAATATACGTAAAATAGTGACAATTATTTATAAAATAGGAAATTTTAATATAAATTTTCACATTTATGATTATTTTAAATGAAATGTTTTTACTTGAAAGTTCCCTGCGTGTGGTATTATACCATAATAAGGGAATTTTTAGCAGTCCCTAGGAGACTTCTCAAAGCTGTGTTTTTATGAAGAGGGTGTGAGTAAGAATCAGGAGAAATCTGCGGATGCTGAGTTAGGAGAGTAGGCAAGGTTGTCAGGATGCTGAGAACAGACAGGTGGCAAAGCGTGAGCGTGTTAAGCAGGGATTAGTCTTGGACTGTGGGAGCCCCCTCCCCAACCCTGCAACTGCAGAGCAGCCTGTGGTGAATGTGAGGCAGGCCGAGGCTGGATCTGTTTATTCTGCACTTGGCGGGGCTCTTGTCCATGCTGTACCTCTTTCACCGAGGGGTTCGTCGGTGTTGGACTTGCTGGTGCCCACTGCCACAGTTACAGAGCATCTTCTGTACTTGGACTAGGGTGCCAGTCAGCTCCCCGTCACTAACAGATGCCTAAAGAACCACTTTATAAGAAGAAATGGGATGGCTTTGGCTCAGAGTGTTAAAGGTTTCTGTCCAAAATCCGGTGATCCTGATGCTTCGTGGCGATGCAGTGGTAGTGACAGAACAAAGCTGCTTTACCCACGGTCTTTGGTCTTTTCATTGTGATGAGACTCCCAGAACACAAGTTAGAGGAGAAAGGGCTTATTTTGGATCATGGTCTTGGAGGTTTCAGTCTGTCTTTATGCAGCCTTGCGGACAGAGGCAAAGCTGCTAGCCTGAGAAAGTGTGGCTGAGCAAAGCCCTTCACCTCCTGGGTTAAGAAGCAGGGAATGCCAGAGCCTGAGGCACAGTTTAGCCTTCAAAGACTCACTCCTCAGCAACGATCTCCCTGTAAAGAGGTCCCACCTCCAAGCAGTCCGACTAATGCAGTGATGAGGTGTATGTGCTTAGCGTCCTGTTACCTCGCAATAGCTCCACCAGATCATCAGATCTGAGAAGCTTTCATATCTAAATTAGAACAATGGAGACATGGAGATGGGAAGGAGAGGGAGACAGCTGAGCCACTGTCGTCTTCACAGAGCCTCCTGTGACATGGGTTGGGGGACCTTCCAGTAGACCCCACTTCATGGAGTGCCGATCTGGGAGTTGAGATTTTTAATACAAATCAAAGCAGGCTAGCTAGTTGGGGCATGGTGAGTCCACGATTCTGCGTAGCCGTGGCATACCTCACTGTCTCCTATGAGGTCACTCTGGGCTGCTTCACGGCCTCTACAAACCATAGAGAGGAGGTGAATGGTTCCCCAGAGGACTGGCCTCCATTGGCCGCCTGGGAAAGACCCTGCTGTCTGTGATTTATATAAACTGAAAGTCTTAATGCTAAGTTTGGGGCACGAGGTTTAAAATATGTCCCTATCCCCAAGACCCTTTCTTGAATTAAGCATCCCCAATGGGAGGCGTTATCATTAGTACACCTCACTCTGTGGTTGTGAGCAGACGACAGAACCAAAGCTCGTGGTCTTTCTCATCTTCTGATGTGCACTCTAAAAGACTTCTAGGTGCATGTTTTAAAGAGTCTGAAATTTGGTTTTTGTAAGCCCAAACAACTTCATAAGCAAGCTCCTTCGCTATCTACCAGTATGCCCTTCCCTGCAGACCCCCGCAATACCGCACAGGCTCTGCTCGTCTGACTCACTGCCGTCTGTGGGAAGGATATCTAGGTACTGTTCATTAGCAAGGTTGTGCTGAGATCATTTTGGTTTTCATGTTTCTGCTCTTTCTATTAATTAAAGATTAAGCTTTAGTATAATAATTCAGCTTGAGTTCTTTTATTAACCCATTGCAGTATAGCAATGTCTGCTTGGTCCTCTCGGTGACTACATCTTGGTGCTGAGGAGGTGGCTAAGTGGGCAGAAAGCACATGCATTACAGTAGTGAGAGCCTGGATTTGAATCCTGGGAACCCATGGAAAAGCCAGACAGTGTGAGCATCCCAGGAGTCCTGCCTTGGGGACATGGGGACAGAGACAGAAGCCTGGAAGCTCATGGCTGGCTCATCTAGAGCAGAAGGTGACGTTGTCCTCTGACCTCTATGTACAGACCACACATGCGTGCCCTTATTCACACACTCAAACGTACCTGCACGTACGTACACCCACACACCGACACATTGTATGGATTGTAATCAGTATGAATTGTATGAATTATAATTCCGAAGCATATCATCTATCTAACTCCTGCTGAAGCAGATGGGTGTGTGATCCTCTGCCTCCTACCCTGTCAGCACAATTTCCATAGAGAAGGCCTCCTTGGCTATGCTGTTTGCAAGTCTGTTTTTATAACTGACAGATACTAGTAAATGTGAATTTCCAAGATGTCTGGGTTATGTTAGGTTTGTATACCTTTATGTTAGAACATAGAACTATGTTCTTTTTCTGAAGGAAGTGGTAAGAGGCTCACACTGTGCTAACCACTGTTTTTAACTAGTTTATTTTGCACTTTTTCTTTAGCACTGGCTTCACTGGCCACAGGGTTGTGTGAGTTAGATCTCTCCCTAACCTGTGGAGACCAAGAACGACAAGCCCAAGCCGAGCATGTTGTATGGAAAAGGGGGAAGCTGTGATATCAGACTGCTTAGAAAGGTTCCGTTTTCCTAAGATAATGCCAGAATTATGAGTCAGTTGTGGTTCACAAGCAATCTCTCTAAAATGCACTTTTCTTTGTAGTGCTAAAATATGCCCCAGAGGTCAAGGAGCCATGTTTGACCTGAAATAAGATTGTTGCCTCCATTAGACAGGATGTTTCACTTCTTAGGAGTTAGGATTTTATTTTGGGTTAATGAATTACTTTAAACAGCCTGCGCAGTTGAATTCATGGAACAGGGCAGCTGCTCTGATAGCTGACCACCTGGAAGTAGATGGAACATGAAAGGAGCCCAGCGACAGAAACTTAGGAAAATACCAGAGGCATAATTAGAGCATTTCTCCTTTCAGCTGCAGTGAGTCCAATACTCAGCAAAAGAGAAAGACGGTCTTTCATTTCATCTCCAGGTATTTCTTGAATGCTTAGTTTTGTTAGC